>NC_031982.2:30611917-31239417 GCF_001858045.2 Oreochromis niloticus
TTCTTTTTCAAATTTCCAAGTGCATGCAGCCGTTGCATAGATCCTAGACACGTGAAAAACAGGAAAGCTCCACATATGTTCTTTGACAAACCTTCTTTAAGATATCAGCCGTGCTTTGTACCACAGTGCCTGAAATGTGACGCACGTCTGCTGGTTTACTTCAGCTGGACTCATACAAACACTTATTTTCTGTACTGTTATGGTCACTGTTGCTTGGAGCCCTTTGTTGTCATCAAACAGTTCAACATTTCTCCTACTCCAGACTCTCAAGGTGTAACACATCAAGACCGTCGTCTGCACTTATGATGGACTGACAGTGACGACCATCTGCTCAGCCGGATAACGGACGAGATCCTTCTTATAGCTCATGGATTAAAGTAGACGAGCAGATATAACCACAGCCTCGGTTTGATGTGATTTATCTGCTATTAAGTTGAATTTCCCTCGTGTTCATCTGAGTATGACAGAGTTAATGTCGTTGGAGCAGATATTTGGTTGGTTTCCACCCAGTTTCACACTTTTCTACTTAATGCATAATAATTTCTGATGTAGGGATCAGAGAACTGTGGTTAATGGCTTAAACGCAAGAATACCCTTGTATCATTAAATATGAAAGGATAAATTCTCTGATACCCACAACTCTGCAAAATCTCAGGCTGATATGTGAAAATACTAAAGTTTGATCTGCACATACTGCACTCATGTGATGAAGGTGATGTAAATGTTCCTTTCTCAGTTACAAACTTCTAACATTGGAGTTTTCACATGTTTGAGTCCTCGTTTGTATCAGATCTTAGTTTTTGTTAATGAGCAACTTGTTTCACATGTACCTAAACTGCAGACGCCACAGTGAGGGTTTAAGGTGCTTTCTGAATTCTTTCTTGAGGTCAAAATACCAAATATCGAGCACAACAGGTGATAACAACCCTGTCCTAGAAAAAAAAAACAGCTAGGTTTTTAAACGTGACCCCAAGAAATGCTCGAAGGCAAAGCAGAAGCAGAAAGTCGGACAGACCTGCAGGCAGATTGCCAGGTTGACCCTGCAGCCGAAGGAGGTGCTGACGGCTCGGGGGTGGAGTCCCAGGTCCTTGAAGAGTTTGGAGAAGGACTGCGTCAGGGCTATCCTGGGACGCTCCTCTGCTACAACCACGCAGGTCCTCACGCGAGACAAGTCCAGCCCTCGAGCCTGATGGGACAGAAAGGATTTCACCGAGTCAGAAGGTTTGTCGGTCGCTAAATTCAACCAAGGTTTCCGTGAGACAGAGCCGCCCGCCACGCTTTACCTTCAGCGAGTCCGTCTGCAGGCCGAGGCCTTTGGTGCAGAGCTCCATGACGCTGTAGGAGCAGAAGGTGTCGCGAACTTTGTACTGACTGACGGCTGACAGCCAGAGAGCCGGGTTCACTTCCAGCTCGGACGGAGGGATCAGGATGGACTGGTGACCTGAGTACACACTGCAGAGAGGAGAGCGTTGAGTACGGCGAGACTGCACATGATTAAAGATCTACAAACATGTCAGTAATGAATACAAAGGAAAACACAAACTAGTGATTATTTATTATACTGAAACATAAAGAGCAGAGAAAACAGAAACAACTTGGTCACATAAAAACCTCAAACAGGAACATTTAGAAAGTAAGACATGCTAAAAACTTCAATTTTAGCTCAAAATAAGAACTAAGAACTCAGATTCCCGACCTGCAAAGGCACCAGAGGACAAAGCCCAGGCCGCAGTACGGGTCCAAGCAGATGGCGACCTCTCTGGACGGGTAAAGCTCACACTGCAGCTTGATGGAGCGGCAGAAGGCACTGGTGGCTGTGTGAGACATCTGCAGGAGATGGACAAAGAAAATCTCATATTAAAATCTAGAGCATGGATTTCTTCTTCTTCTTATTGGTGCAGTTTTTACTAAAAAAAAAATGTGAATGTAGGCTTGAAAACTCTGTGCTGTATATTTGTTTCAGTCAGTGGAGACCTGTGGAGATCATCTCTGTGCTGCTGGGATGTTTTTCAAGCAAAACTGAGAATCAGCTGTGGTTTTTTTCAGCTTGGTGCAAAGAAAATCCAAAGGATGAGGTCACACCTCTTTGACTGGTTGAGATAAAAATGATTCATGAACTAAAAGTGAATTAATTAGCATAACAACAGTCTGGAGGCTGCAGTGGCCACGTGAACTGGCGGTCTTGTTTGCGCCCATTGTGTTTCGGCACCAGTTGCATTGTTAATATCCCGGCTTTGACTGATTTGCTCATTAAGCACAGTGGTTAAACATAATGGACGGGCAATTTAGCAGCACACGAGAAAATACGCTGGCATTGTTTCCTCCTGTCCTGCTTTTCCTCTTTTTGTCATTCTGATTAGTGTGTTTTTCTCAAAGAATTCATTAATGAGGCTTTTGTATGTGTGTGTGTGTGTGTGTGTGTGTGTGTGTGTTACATGCACTCACAGCTGGTGTGAACAGTGTGAGAATTAGCATTTTGTGGCAAACTGAGCACAAAACAACGAGCAGAAGTGACACAAAGACACGTGAGATCGCACCATGTGAAGCTGTGTGAAAGTAAGAAGTGGAGATTTGGTTTTAGGTAGAAAGGTTGGTGGTTTGATGCCTGGCTCCTCTAGTCTGCATGACCAAGTGTCCTTGGGCAAACTAATAAAGTTGTGTAAGTTGTGTCCAAAAATATAGCTGCAGCAGTGTCAATCATTACTTCAGCTGTGTTGATGATTTGGAGAGAATCAAGCTTACCTCCACCATGGAGGTCAGTAGGATTTATTACCTTTTGGAGATAATCAGGATCTGGATGCATAAATTTCTGAGTTCTTTTCCACAGCAAGGAAATATCCTCACAAACATGTATCAATAGATAGACACGTTCCTTGCCTCGCCTCTGGTGTAGCGATTGACAGAATTAGATCCCAGACACGAGCAGCAGGAGTGAGCTTCCTCTGAAGGCTGTCTGGACTCTTAGAGACGGGTGAGGAGCTCAGGCTACGTCTACACTAGCCCGGATAGATTTGAAAATGGCGTTTTCTTCTAAAAACGTTCCGCGTCCACACTTGTATTACAAAGTTGCAAAAGCGTGTGAGAATTAAAGAAATTAAAGAAAAGCTATGTGGAGCATGTACAGACTGATATTAATCTTTAATAGGGCTGTCAAAATTGAGAGCAAACAAAACAACTGCTGTATAATGCCCCCGCTATCTTAGTTTAATTGGTCACATGACTGCATCGCATGACTAAAATGCATCGTCGTTTCCGAAAGCCTGCGGTTACGTGGTCCACACTGTGACGCGAAAACGGCGTTTTCAAATGTATCCGCTTTGGAGAGCGTTTTCAAAACGCTGCGTTTTCCTTGATCAAAAACGCCGTCCCTGGGTGGACGGAAGGCCAAAACGGCGTTTTCAAATGAAAACGTATTAGTGTGGACATGGCCTCAGTCACTTGGGAGGGACTGAGAGCGCAGCTGTTACTCCCCCACATCGAGAGAAGCTGCTTGAGGAGGGTTCAGACCTCTGATTAGGATCCCTCCTGCGTGAACTGTTTCAGGCATGTCCCGCTAGCAGGAGTCCTCGGGGCGGACCCAGGACAAGCTGGAGAGGTTTATATTTCTCAGCTGGGACTGTGGATGTTATCTGGACTATCTTATCAGGAATAGCTGTCTAATTAAATGATTCTGTTAGTTTGTGACATTTTCAGATATTTTTTTTCCATCAGCAAAACTTTAGGAGATGAAAAGTTTACAAGATAACTTCTTGTACAGCTTTTGCTTCTTTCGATTTTATGGAAAGAGATTTTTAAGTTTACGTCCTCTCTCTCTCTCTGTGAGCATCCGCAGGCAGATTAGAGACCAGACAGGAAAATGACTTCACTTTCACTCAGACGCACACCAGATAAAACAGCAGCAATGAGCTGAGCACAGGATGGAGGTTTGTTTTACTGCAGTGAATCAATAATCACTTTAATCTTTAAAATGTCACCACCATCTATCTGCTGCCCTCAAACAGACTTCCAGGCTCCACTGCACAAAAACACGGCAGCACTTCCTCCTGTTTTAAGTTTTTCTTCAGCACCACACGAATAATAACCGAGTAAAAATCTCTTCTTGACAGAAGAAGAGTTTCAAAATAAAGGTCTCTGTTTTGACGCTCATCTCATGGCCCCGCCCCTCCCTGAGCCTGGTTCTGCTGGAGGTTTCTTCCTGTTAAAAGGGAGTTTTTCCTTCCCACTGTCGCCAAAGCACTTGCTCATAAGGGGGTCGTATTATTGTAGAGTCTTTACCGTACAATATAAAGTGCCTTTAAGCAACTGCTGTTGTGATTTGGTGCTTTATATATAAAACTGAATTAAACTGAACTGAACTGAAGTTGTTTTCTTCACTGCAGTAACACGATCAGCCCTTCATGCTCTGTAAGAGACTGTTTATCTGGACCTCTGCTCAACATCTGTCCACTTTATCCTGACCTCCTCCTGCAACCAGTTTTACTGTCGGCCATGTCTGCTGGGAATAACTGGAGCTATGCTGCTAATGTGGATAAACAGCATTAAATATGCTCATCACCAAGCTGTACGTTGGTGTAGTGTGTGTGCGTGTCCAAGCACGAGTGTGTGAGTGTGTGTTTACTTTGACTCCAGCGAGCATGCCGGTGGTGGAGACACTGAAGTCCAGGTAGGCCAGGGTGTCGGGGTTGGACGGTTTATACAGCAGAGGAGGTTTCTTCTTTGGCAAATCGTCTAAAGGAAACAATCAGTTTTATCACGTCAGAGCTGATTAATTATAAAATAAACAGCTTAGTGTTAGTTTTATTACTCAGTTACTGTTTTTGTTTTTTTATATTCCCATAGATCACCTGTTCATTAACCAAACTGTGTTTAACAGGCTACCCTCAAAATAAACACATCGCCCACCTGTGTCCATGACAGGAGGCCAGGTCCGGACATCCACGGCCGCCGAGGCTTCTTTGGACCTCAGCAGTTTAGAGATGACCTGCGTGGTCATCACGCACACCGACCGGCTCACCTGCACGATTCAGTGAGCACAGATCATTCATAAAAAACAGATGGGAAACAGATCAGCAGTAAGTGAACGACTCCAACAGTGTGGAGAAATAATCGCTCCGAATAAGAGCTGCAGCTCCTCAGCTCAGCTTCACCTCCTGTTATTCACACCGATTCATCTGTTCACTTTTTTTAGCTGGTTTAATAATAATAATCCTATTATAATGATCACAGTGTATGTATGCATGTCTGTCCCCTAACTCCTCCTAAACATGTCATTCAATCTGGATGAAACCTGGAATATAAACTGCCAAAGGTGCCAGGATTATCAGCTGTTGGGAATCATTTTTATAACACTCAAATTAAACACATTAAGTCTACGTTACAACTTTCAAGTTCTGTCTGTCCCGCCTGTCTGTCCTGGGCTTTTCACAGTAAAACAGCAGCTTTCCCAGAATTTTATGTTTTTAAGGTCCTAAAATTCTGGAGTGAGAATCTCAGGAATGAATATAGTAAATATTAAAAGTTTTCAGTTTGAAGTTATTGTGACTACGTCATCTAAGAAATCAATATCTTTTATATTTACAGACACAGAAAAGTAGATTTGTAGGTAATTTGGCCTTTACTTAAATGAACAACTGTGTATTTCTTTTATCATTTTAAACCCTCGCCTACATCCACGTGTCAGGTTTTCTTAGAAATTCCTGCATCTGCTAAGAATAAACTATGTAAGCTGTAAAAATATTTTCATTAATTTTTAAATTAAGAAAAAAATGTTTAGAAAGTTTCTTTTCCCTCACGTAACCGCTGCGAAAACAGGAAGTGAGGTGAAGAGGGGGCGGTGACTTGCACCTACATGATCATTCATGTTTTTTTCATACACTTTAAACACAGAGTAGTGATGGCAGGCGTCACAGTGTTGGTTTACCTCCACGATCATCTTGACGGTGGGCAGCGTGGTGGCGATGTTTTGCGGGTGAGGCGGCCGCACCGTGATTGGCACACAGCCGGCATAAAGGCAGCCATAAAACGCCACGATGAGGTCGATTCCTGGGAGATGAGAGAAGAAATAAGAGGGGATGAATTGGAAGAGAAAGGAGAGTTGGGAGAAAGAGAGCGGAGAATTTGGAAAACATAAATAAGTTCCAGGTATTGAGGATGCCGTATACTGAGCGATGGACCCTCTGGGCCGTTAACTGAATGCAGCTTTAAGAAAATCTGCTTGTGTCGGGTTGTTTTTCCTGCACGGCTGCGTCTGTCCTACTGTGATGGACACGACGCTCCGTGTCTCAGAGGGTAATTACACTTCCTGCGTCCTCCTTGTTTTTCCCCGCGGCGCTCTCTTCGATCTAACCGAACTCACTGAACGTGTTTACCGCGTCCTTCATTCCTCATTTTAAAACATCCCAAGTTTGTCCTTGTTAAACGTCAACAATTTAAAATCGTTAAAAAAGTCACATTTAACCCATTTTAGTACAAATCATTCTGTAGAAACTTCATCCATCCTTTCATTTCTTTTGCTTATAAAGGGCAGTCACTGAAATTATAATAAGGTTATATACTCAAACACTTTATATGTTTATTGTCATAATTACAATGACGGTTTTTCGCCCGATGCCCAAATAATTATTATTTCCCATCGTCCCAAAGAAGCACTGTGGAAGTGTAACTTCGGCTTGTGGGTAAATCAAACACGGATCATTTTCACATTTTTTTCAATTAATAAAAAACGAGCACTGCTATATCTCGCCCTATGACAGCTGGGATAGGCTCCAGCGCCCCCCACGACCCTGAAAAGGATAAGCGGAAGCGAATGGATGGATGGATGGATGGATGGATGCTATATTAGTGAATGAGTAATAATAATTGTAAGATATGATGCATACAGCCGAAGAGGCACAAGGGCCATTTTTATGCATAAAGTCTGTTTATTTTAATACTTTCTGAACATTTTTCAGACTGTTTAAAAACTTCTACTTATTTTTTTCAATGCACAACTTTTAGCATCAGATAATTTTACAGAATGAACGCTTAAATTTTTTGTACTTAAGGAAATGAATGCTGGTTACAGCCTGTGTGGTGTTATGTGTGTCCTGTAATTGCATTTAAAATAATTTTCATTTATTCATCTGCACTCTGTGTTTTTTGAACTTCAGTTAAACAGAAGGGAAGAAAAAATGCATTCAAATGAAAGAAGGTTTGATTTTAAAACAAATAGATGCTCATTTAAAATCATTAAAAAAAGATTCCAAATGACAATTTCTGTTATAAAATAAATATTAATAAACATTAATATAAGCACTGGTCTAAATTATTCTTTTTGCCATTTTTGTCTTTTATGATTTGTAATTTTTAAATGTTTTTAATTAAAAAAAACATTTTGTAGATTCAGTTTGCTGTTTTGGACCAATCAGCAATCACAGCAATAAAAAGACAAAAAGAATAAAAAGGACATCCTGTACGGCTGAAAGTTTAAATTCAATGAATATTACAACTGTAGTTCAAAGATTCAAAAACTAAAATGATTAATGTGCAGCCTTCAGTTCTCTGAAACCGTTTCCTAAGTCTGTCTGCATCGATTTGTTCATTTACCCAAAATATTCGTCACAGAGGGTCGGGGCTCATATTGCTCCCGTTATGTAACAATAGCTGAGTCTGTGTCTGGCTCCGAATCCAGGTACATCTGTCCATGTAGTACATGAATGTTAATCAGGACACTTTTCCAAGCTTTTTATTTCCTGGTTCAGATCAGCTTTTATTTTGAAAATTTTAGGGATTTCGGTAAATCTATGACATCCAGCAGTGTCACCGCAGAGACACGAGTACAGGAAGCTGACCTGCTGTCGGTGTTTACCTGGAGGGTAGACCAGTGCAACGTGGTCTCCATCCTGCAGGTGGCCCCGTTCAGCCAGCATGGCGGCGATCTTCTCTGCTCTCTTGTGCAGCTGAACACAAGTCAGAGAGCTGGCTATCGTGCCCTGGGGGAGGACACACACACACACACACACACGCACACACGCACACAGAAGATTGACACATTCAATCAGCAGCATGCATCAGTAAATGTCATGTCACATTTTCCGTTGCAGCATCTCAGCGGTGAACAGCTGTAAACAAACCAGCGGATCATATTGCCATTATGCAAACTAACAGTGGTGAACACCTCCCAGCCCGGATTCCTTTTCTTCAGCCAACACAGAGCAGAAAGAAAGACCTGCATCTTCTTTTCATTTCTGCCTCCCTTTAAAAGCACACGCACTGATTCAAACAGCCCAACTGATTCTTTTTAAAGCTCCTTCCCATGTAATACATATACTTTACCTATATGTCAGCTCCTTGAGTCATGTTCTAGATTATTTAGGAGTTATTATTTAGGACTTTAAAGCAAACCTGTGAGGCAAAGAACAGATTAATGTAGATTTAATATTTTAAAGTTTTAAAATATTATTATTTAAAGAAACTATTGAACTGTGTCTGCCAAGATTAAGGAGGATAAGCCTTTGCTGAACATCCCTGCTGACCTTATTATACTAATTTTTGGTAAGATATTAAAAACTATTAAATCAATATCATCTCGTACACTGTGTGTGTGTGTGTGTGTGTGTGTGTGTGTGTGTGTGTGTGTGTGTGTGTGTGTGTGTGTGTGTGTACTGTGAGGACTCACCCTGGAGTTGAGGAGTGTGTACAGGACGTGGTCTGGAGTGGTCTGGGCTCTCCACTGTAACACCTCAGACAGGAAGAGGAACTAAAAGACACAAGCAGTAAAAAGAGTGAGATTATAAATTGTAACCATAAATAATAACCATGAAATATCCAGCAGAGCAGCACTCGACGTTCTTTCAGAATTTTCAATCTAAGAAATGGATTGAAGTGTCAGCTCCGGTTCCACTTCATTGGTTTTAATCACGTTACGACCAGTCATTTGCTTAACGAACACAAACGCATTCACACGTGTCGTGTCACAACAAAAACAGCGTACGCTCAGATCATTTGTGCTGAAGGTGACCGGGGTCGGGCTGCTGGCGTGCTGGATGCTGGCAGAAGTATCGGAGCTGTTGCTGCAGCAGAGAACCACCTCTGATGGTTCTTGGTGGAAACGACTGGACAGAGATGCTGGGATGGCAGGGATGGAAGCACCCGGGTCTCGCAGCTGTTTCAGTTCATTTCAAGTAAATGTTATTTACACAGTGCCAAATCCCAACAACAGTGTGAAGGTGCAGACCTACAATATTAGAGGGAAAACTAATCACACAATCCTCTACTAGCAAGCACCTGGCAACAGCAGGAAGGAAAACCTCCACATGGCCTGTCCTCAGTCCCAATACGCCCCCTACTGAACATGTGTGGTACTTACTTCATCAGAGACAGCCAAACTAATGACCACTGCATAACTGTGAGTTGCATTTATTCAGGAATGGAGAGCAGCTCCGGAACAACAGATGCCATGTGCAACACAACATGCCATGTGCAGTCCAGGTTTAGACAGACGGCTGCTTGCATCACTTGTATTAAACATCTGGCATGCACATATATTATAGTGTCAGGCTATCAGGTCATTACATATGTTTAAAGTCTGGCAAATGCATGTTTTTTTATTAATAGAAACTCACTGCATGTCTTTTTTAAGACAATATTTCATTTACTAGCAACTCTGAATGCACCCCAGTCAGACCTGCAGCTCGAAGGACCGATGCTTTAAAAATGCAACAGAATTCAAAAGGTTTTTGACTCAAGTTGAGTGAACGTACATTGATATATACATAAAGTCAGCTGCAAAACCGTCTAAATCTCAGCTCATGAACAGGTTGAAATTTAGACTCGAACATTTTAAAATGTGCATGAAGATGCCCGTGAATAAAACGGGAGATTGGAGGAACTTTTCTCAGTTATCACCACCAGTAAATTCTTTAAATGGCAGCATTTTTACAGCTGAAGTATCACCACAGTTTATCACGCGAGCATGATTTCTTAGAAACGAGCCCTGTGACGCGACTCATTTTGGCAACCAATAATGGCAAAAACTCTGCGCCCAATATGTTTTACAGCGTTGGAGCTCTGCTGAGACGCAGACCGAATGCTGATGAAGTATCCTGATAAAATGAGATCTTGGCAGCTCAGTGACTCGACAGCGTGCGGGGAAATTAAGGTGATGCACTTAATTTGTCAGAGAAATAAGGAGGAAGGAGAGCGATGTTGGTGGAAAGGCAACAGATCTTCATTCTTCACAAAAACAGAGACAAAAAGCGAGCGTGATGGAAATTAGAGCTGGGAGGAGAGAACGCATCGAGACAGGGCGAGCTTGTTTCTGGGCTCATGAATTTTTCAAGATTTGCTGCTGGAGTGAAAGTCATGCCTGTTGAGCTTTGCTCTGCCAGAGAACATCATTTTATATGTGTGTGTGTCTGTGTGTGTGTGTTCATGCTGCCAGACGCTTTGGTGACAGATGAGAATTTGGCTTTCAGACTCTTAATCCTTCGACCGTAAAACAAATGAACCTCTGCACCGCACCGTGTCCGTCACATCTGGGAAGAGGCCGGGTGCGCTTGATTTGTACTGCAAATTTCACCGACTGGGACCAGCTACACAACACTGAATTACACTCCTACAGAAGCTTTAACACTATGTGAACTGTTGCTCCTGCAGCTGCAGAAGAGGAGATGAGGTTTTTCTCATCGATAGAGCCAACAGAGGTTTGAACATTGACACTTTTTCAGCTGTGGGGAAAGAATAATGCACACACTGAAATAAAGGAGAAGCATTCTGGTCAGATTTCAGACACACTGAGATCCAAATCCCAGATGAGCCCCACTTTGTTCACACCTGAATACAAAATAGATCAGCCACATCTGATATTTATTAGGACCAGTGAATTAAAAATAACACACACTTTGCTCTCTGAAGACTCTAATGAGGAACCTGCTGTCTCAGAGAGAGAGCGACAGTTGGAGGAAGACATTTTTTTTAAAGCCTAATCAGGTGCTGATTGGAGCAGATGATTATTGACTGAAACTAACCAGAGCAGACAATCCAGAGGATCTAACAGCTACTAACCTGCTGCACAGGCTGTCTGTTTACCTTCATGTAGCCACAGGATCTCTTCCACCTTTCTGCTTAGCAAATTAGGATAATCATTGCAAAGTCTGAATAATCTTTAATTATAACTTCAAAGCTGTGCGCCACCTCAATGAAAAGCACTTTATTATATCGGTGTAATTAAGCCATTTTTAATAATGCCAGCAACGTTTATGATAGCAACAAAGTTTTTAAAAATGTAATAATTAGTAGCAAAACTTTAGAATGTGGTAACAATGAGTTCTGTCTCAGCCCCCCCCCATCATCCATATGTGACTGAGACAGGACTCATTGTTACCACATTCTCATATCATCCCTGAACCTGGCACAAGACACGTTAACACCCCACTCACACAATGTACATTCTCAGATTTTGAAATGTAAATTTCCAGATTTAATTTATATAACGTATATCATTCACTCACTGTATATAATGTTCTCTCTTGTTGCACAGTCGAGGAGCGTATCAGGACACATTTCACTGTAACTATGCACGTGACAAATAAAGAATCCTGAATCTTGAAGTTGACAAATACAAATGTTTCAAATTTGAATCACCATCTTAACAGTTATGATGACCACAGACAAAATTGAATATTTTAACTGATGATTTTTGCATCCAGCCACTGTTTCCTGATTATTATAGTCCAAAAACAAATAAATAATAAAATCCTGATAACAGTTATTCGTCCATCAATTCTCCTCTGCTTGGCCAATTCCGGGAGGTGGAGCCTCTCCCACCTGCTACAGGGCGAGAGGTGTGGTGTTTTCAGTCTGTCACAGGGCTAACACAGAGACCATTCACACTCACATTCACACCTATGGCCATTTTAGAATCACCAGTTAACCTAACCCCACTAACTGCATGTCTTTTGACTGTGGGAGGAAGCCGGAGTACCCGGAGGGACACAGGGAGAACACGCAAACCACACGGAAAGCCCAGATGTGCATCAAACCCAGTGCCCATGTGCTGCCCATCTATTAGAATATCTATAGAATCTATAGATATATGAAAAAATAGCAACAGTGCTATCAACTAACAGGTGTTCACTTTGAGTTCAGGTTTGGTCTCCACCGACTCCTGAAGGCGTCTGTCCTCTGATAAACCTCAGACATAAACCTCAGTGGGTTTATCTCAGCGTGTCTGCTCGAGCAGAGGTTGTTAAAGTAAATCTGCAGACATAAATATTCACTGCATGATGAATCCTTTTGAATAACAGTAAAATGTTTCCCATTTGTGAAAGTAAAATCCATGTGTGTGATTAATGCTGCTTTCTTGTGGGTTTTAATGTAAGCTGCGAGCAGATTAATGCCTCACTTATCAAAACTGTTAATTTAAATGACTCTTCAAACACTGCGGTACAACCCACAGCGTTCTCCTGCTGAAACCATCGCTCAGCTCCAAGTTTCCAGTTTCGATGTTATAACTCTCGGAGTCTGGCTGACGAAAGATGGCGTCATCTGCTCGCCACCAGCTTCACGCATGGCAAACCTCGGGGGGGTGCAAAGATTTAAAGGAGGTCTCTCTGCTCTGATGAAAACATCACTCAGCTGCTTGTGGGCTCAGCTCTGAGCTTTCATAAAACTTTCATAACGGCAAATTAGAGTTTGCTTCCGTTCCAGCTCCCTCATACGTTACCATCTGCTGCGTGGTGAAATGTCCTAAACACCTTGCAGCTCCGTGGCTGCACATGCACTAACGAGGGGGATCCAAACGTTTGCTTTACACGAGCGGGCTTTGTGCTTAACCTTCAGGAGGAGGGTAAAGTTGTTTGTTGCTGTTTGTAAAAGATGCTTTGGCCCGCAGTTAAACCCGAAGCCTGGAAAAACTGGAACCTGCCTGCAGATAAAGCTCATGTTATCTGTGAGAGAGAGGGCTGGCATGCTAAACAGCGACACAAAGAGCTTCTGTCTGCAGATACAAATCTGGTCTCGTATTGTAGAATTTTATCAGCGTGTGAGCGAGGGTGCTCAATTCTTGGGCTAAAACACCGAGTTGCTCGGTTGTATCTGATGTCATTATCAGAGAGGACAATCGCTTCAATGAAACACGACGCAGCAGCCACCTGGCCGGTATTACATCACCTACATTTGGATAAAGGAAACTGCTAAACCATCTGTTGAACCGCGCCAACTACGAAGCTAGAAAACTGTTTGTACGGTCACGTCGTAGCACTTGGAGTAAAATCTGAAGTGAGATATTACATTTTTCCTCTTTTAGTTATGTTGAGTTTAATGCCAAAGGATCATTTTGAGGTAAAGATGCAAAGACTTTCAGGCAGGATCAAAGCCTCAAACAGCCAAACAACTTTAAAACTTTGGGTTCTGTTATGTAAGATTTTATGAGGCTGTATCTTTGCACATTTACCACCAGCATAGGCATTGCTATAGACCAGGCAGTCAGACAAGGTGTAACTCTGACCACCGAACCCTAAAATCGCAAAACATCAGAGGCATCAGGGGGATGTGGCAGAGAGTTTGATCCACAGAGGCTTCATCCCCCAAATCCACAGGAGCCAAAGGACCTGCTGCCAGTGTCCCAGTCACACAACACAGGACAGAGCCAGCGGTCCCACATCCATTCCCTGAAGGGTAAAAGGTGTTTCACAGCACAGTGGGGACCTACACAATGTTAGGCAGGTGTTTTTAATGATGTGGCTAACCTGTGTACAGTGTATGCACAGCATTCAAAACAAGCCTGTTGTAGTATTAATCTGTTGTCTCCGGCATTTTCAATTCCACTTAAGAGTTATTATGTTTTTTAAAAATCTTTTGGCGTTAGAATGTGGAAATAAAAGTTCCTTTTTGGATATTTCTGCATTCTGGTGACCGTTGCATGTGTGAATGCGACTCTGAAATCAGCATGTGTCACAGATTTTATTCACTTCGATTGTATAAGGTCTACAAAAAGAAGCCTGGGTAATTAGAAATATAGAAATTCTGAGAAAAAAGTCATAATTATGACTTTTTTCTCAGAATTCTTGAACAGAAAAAGAAGACTCCCTCCCCTTTTCCCCCCAGGGGCTCTAATCCTCTCCCGTAAGTTACAGTTTCTTCTTTGTGTTTGTTTGTTTTTTTCGTGCTGCTTTATGGAAACGGCCGTAATGAAACAATAATTTTCCATGAAGTCATGAGACAAGCAGTCAAAACTCCTGCCTGCAGAGGCTGAGCTCATCCCAGTGTGAGCGTTTAGTGCTCAGTCAACCATCTCTGGGCAAATCAACGTTATTAGAAGAGGAATGTGGGACGACACTCGTAGCAAATCACATTTTACTCTCTATGCAGTTACACAGAAAACATTTCAATAAACACAGGAAGTTGGGGTTGTTTTAGCTCATCCATACAGAGGGCCTGGTTTTCAGTGGGATGGACATGGAGGGAGGAAGTGGGGAAAAGTGGAGTGATGGATGAATGAGCAGTTCGGTCGACAAATGTCCCAATAAACACGGTGATGATGAGGCAGTAAACACAGACCCTACATCCTGATCCTTCTTATATTCAGTTAACACTCAGACTCAGAAGTCAGAGCAAAGATGGCGTCACCTGCAGCACGCTTCAGCATTTTCACAGTAAAAACCTGCCTTCAAAACATCAATCAAAGCATTTAGAGCAAATATGTAACCCGTTCCTGGATAATTCTGCAGTCGAGCCGAGCCTCAGTAAACACAGTTTGTGTCCCAGTCTGAGCGGATCATCACTGCTGGGATCATCCCAGTTTCATTTGTCATCACTTTGTGAACTGTCTGATTTTAGCAGAGTTTTCTAAGTGGCAGAACAAAAATCTGAAAACTATTTCAACAATAACACACGGCGTGTTTTCACTCAGTTTTTAAACTGATCGATTTCTGTAGTCAGATTCAAAATATCGTCAGATTGTAGTCGAAGTCTGGGAATTTGGATGTTTTAGGAATATACAGGAAAAGAATGACCCCTGGTGGGTGTTGCTCTGGGGTAATTCGCTGATTTGAGATTAAATATATTTAAATCGTAAAAAGAAAATGAAAAAAAAAAAGGATTTGATTGTTTCGATGTAATTGTTAGTGCACAGTTCCTCAGTATGCAGCAATAACCAACCAAGAACTGAAGGCACTCCTGTTTCTATATCTGTGGGAAAAGCCTCTATGCTTGTGCTCCTGTGTATGGACACCTGTAGTTAGCTTATCTGTGGTCTTCTCGGTTTAACTTGTGCACGCGCCATAATTGCTGTGCAGCAACTGTGCAGTGAAGAAACAAAAAGAAAAGCTTGCGTTTTGAATGTCGGCTTCACTTGTTTCCACCTCGACAGTCGTCGATGGATGCCGTAACCTCTGCATACAGCTGTATCTACACACACTACAGGAGACATCTCATCTGTTTGCCGGCATCCAAACAAACATGCAGCATGTTGAGAGCGAGGCTGAGGCTGCAGCAGCCTCCCAGCGCGCTGCGGTGGAGGTGGTGGTTGTTATTATTTAGGGCCTGTCTCTTTTCATCAGAGTCTACAGAGTGTGCGCTCTCTGCTGCCGGCTGCCTGACTGATGACATTTTCAGCACGAGAGATGAGAGGAAAATCGCTTCTGTCAGTAACGCACATCACCTCCTGCTATTCATCACTCCTAATCTCTCTGTTTCTCTACTGTGTTTAAATCACTCTTCATTTTGTCTCATCTGTGTTTTCTTTTGGTTTCCTTATTTACTTTTGTGCATGCTGCCCGCTTTCTGTTCTTGCATAATGTCGAGATTTTCTGTATGCTTAAACATACCGGGCAAAAAAAGAAGATAAAAAAATCCATGTTTGCATTTTTTTAAGCCCAAAAACTGATAATTCTTCTGTGGATCCACCAGGAATATAAAAATTTGGCTTTTCTTTAAAATACAATAAAATAAACAAGCTAAGTCAACTTAAGCGTGCTGAGTTATACTAAGTAGTTATTCAGTGAGAATGACTAACATGAACTTAATGTCTCTTATGCCAAAGGAAAACAGTTAAATGCAGTTTATATAACCTGAGTGCTTGAAATCAAAGCCAATGGACTTCCTTTTGTTCATGAGGACAGTTCTCCTCTCCTCTAGGAGACCTCTTCAGTTGTTCATGTAGAGCAGGGGTCCCCAATCCCAGTCCACGAGGGCCGGTGTCCCTGCAGGTTTTAGATGTGTGCTGGATCCATCACAGCTGATGTAAATGGCTAAATGACCTCCTCAACATGTCTTGAAGTTCTCCAGAAGCCTGGTAATGAACTAATCATGTGATTCAGGTGTGTTGACCCAGGGTGAGATCTAAAACCTGCAGGACGCCGGCCCTCGTGGACTGGGATTGGGGACCCCTGATGTAGAGTCTCAGGTATTTAACCACAAGTGGGGGTTTCCCTATAAGTGTGGTGCTGATGCTAAAGTTGGAAGGGAAAACTGATTTTGCTCCTTAGCAAGGTTTTTTCTTTCCCCAACTTGCCTGATGAGTCATTTAAAGATTATATTGACACTCTGGATGTCTACAGCTCTATGAAACACTATCAGAGTTGTGTTTTTACTGTAATACCTGTACTAATTTTCCTAAATCTTGCCCTCTGTACAGTAATTTAAAATATTTTAAAATATTGTTCACCACTTTTAAATGTATCCATAAATTGGTCCCTCCCTACCTGTGCGACTGACTCCACGCTGCTACTTCCACTCGCCCCCCTTAGGTCAACATCTGCTGCTCACCGCCCCGTCTCACCACTATGGGGAACAGAGCTCTCAGCCGCTCTGCTAGCCGGCTCAGAAATTCACTTCTGATATAAGGAATACAGGCTCTCCTCCCTTATCCAAGTCAAACCTCAAAACCCATCTCTTTAAACCAGCTTTTAATGAATTACTGTCTAATGCTGCTTTAAAAAAAAAAAAAAATCCTTTTTACTGTTTGTCTTTTATGCTTCGTACGGTGATCTTGGCTTTTAGAAAGATGCCCACAAATAAAATGTATTATTAGTATTACTATTAATAATAATTAAGACTTAAACTAACAAACACTAAATAAGACTCACTGTGGAAACTGAGTGGATTGAATTAAAAACAATGGAATAAATAAAACTATCATAACTGCTGGGAATGTGGAAATTCCGACTTCGGATTTAATCTGGAAAGAACCATGAGAGTAGCTGACCAACCCCGTGAGTCATTAAGGATCACATGAGCCAAGGTGTGAATCAGGGTGTTAATTACCCACAGGACCAACAGTGTGAATCCTATGTGACCCCCCACTCCCTCCATGACCTAAAGTGTGTTTGAGTGGGAGCTGAAAGGGCTGGGCAGGGATCTCAGGACTGCACTGTAGTTGGCTGGAAGCTGGTGTCATAACCCGCTGCCTCTGTTCAATAATGGTCATCCACAGTAGAGATAGATGGCCTCCTTTACTTCTAAATTTCTGACTTCTCAGTTCAAGATGTGAACATTAGCATCCTCAGTAGAGCGTCCTTTCTGCTTTAGGTGTGGCTGTGCCAACACAACTCAACAGACACGAGCGCAACGACGCAGAGCCAGCTCAGCCGGGCGAGCCTCAGCCGTACATCTGTGCAGCGTTAAAGGAACGCTGCTTTTATTAACATTTGGGCACCGACCCGGAACATGAACACTCACCGGGAGTTATTCAGCGCTGCAGGAGTCTCAGTAATGGTGGCCAACAACAGCTAAACCTTAACATTTTTGTCAGCTACGCAAACACTGGAAACCACATCGCACAGCCTCAACAAAATAACTGGAATGACTGAAATAACAATCACAACACAAGCAGAGTTAAACATTAATAGTCCCACGGGGCACTGCGAGGCTTTGCCAATGCAAAGTGTTCTGTGCTTCAAAAAACAAGCCATGAATTATTAAAATGAAACAAGTACGCACAAACATACTCCTCAGTCTGCTGGCCGAAGGTAAGGATAACGCAACATAACTCAGTAAACTTCAAAAACTAGCACAACTAAGTTAATTAGACCAATTAAATTAAGCGAGTGTTGTTTACAGTGCTTTACACGGCAGACAAGGACTTCATTAAGGCACCATCAACACTTTCTGTTGAGTGAGTTATTAATGAGAATAAGTCGTAATGGAGTAAGACATGAAATGAAGCCAGATGCCTAATTATGTGTACTTTGTGTGTGTGATGTTTATGATGATGGCGATGATGCAGAAAACCAGCAGACCCCCTCTCACACACACCTTCCTTGCCTGGTCATTGTCTTCGATCTGACCCAGATCCCTGCCGCTGGCCTGAGCGATCCTCTTCCCCGACACCAGATTCCCGACCATCACAGACGCAGGACCGATCTCTGGAGGAGGAGCAGGGAGACGAGACGAGAGCTCGGTATGAACGGAAATGTTGCACTCAGAATCAACCGGCCCATTCAGCAAATACAATACACGGATTCTACATTTTAATCTGATTACAGCCAACGATAGTTAAACAACATTACTGTGCTAAGTGAACATTCATCAGCAGCGTTTTGTTGTTTAGATGCAGCTGAACCGTCCCCGACACCCTGACCTGATGAGAACGGAGAACTAAAGATCGAAAATGTTTTAAATGCAAAAATATGGATTGAATTGTCACAGCAGGAAACGCACAGCTGTGACTAACAGCGTCAACAATGGCTGCGATGTAATCGAGCGCCGCACAGGGCCGTGACAGACCGACTGTGTCAGCACGCACAACATCAGGACCCTGGAACTGGGGCAGCCAAATTCAGAAACTGATTTTTTTAATTTGTCCTTTTTTGGAACATTTTGTCTTTGATTCGCTTTTCTTTGTTTGGGTCGTTCCATCTAAACTCCGGATGACACCTCCGCTCGCTAGAGCTGGAAACGGTTAACACGTCCAACCACTGAAGCCAGTGTGCGGCTATTTTGATGCTGCCCATCATTTATACTTCTCATGAGGGGGTCGTGATGTCTCACACTGTTTTGAGTCACTACTTACTTTGGTTGTTTGTTCAGGATTGAACATTAAAGGGCAGATTTAAGGAGTGAAACAGCTTGGAAAGTTTACTGTTTCCCTTAAAGTACTCCTTTTTCACAACATTAACCCTGCATGTGTAAAAACTCCACTTAAGGACATCTAGTGTGTTTATATGTGACACCAAGTTGTTCTATAAGCCATAAGAGTCTCTATAACGAGGATACCTTAACTGTGCTCTCACGTATTCGCTCGTCCTCGTACTGTACCTGGCTGCTTCTGCCGGGGTTTGGGCAGGTTGGTTACGCAGGTGTGCGGACACATGAGCACGTTGCAGGGGTGCAGCGCCCCCTCCAGGAAGAGCTGCTTGGTCTCGGACAGGTGGATGCCACCCAGTGGAGTCTTGGGCAGAGTGTTGGAGGGGACCAGAGCCAGGCAGTACACCCCCACCTGGTGGATACCGTCTATCGCCTGGAACACATCGTGTTGTGAGAGGTATGCTTAGATTTATAGATGAAACAATGACTCAAAGGTAATAACTAAGGTAATAAGTGTTCATCATATTATTATGTTGTTGCTTTAATTACTGTAATATTGGTGTTTGATCATTTTTGCCATTCATGATATTTGTCACCATCTACAGTGACGTTTATTGTCTAGTCCACACTCCATCGTTTCATCTCAGCTTCTTTTGAAAACACTGACTGCTTCTGCAACCCGACAAGCCAAATGGAAAAACATGCAGGCAGAATCTGCAGCGGTGAAGGAATAAAGAGAAATGGTTTTACTGCAGCAGTTAAAACTCCAGACGGCTTTTATAGCTTTGCCACAGTCGCCACGCTGGCTCAGAGACTGTGAGCTCAGATTTGATCTATACAGTATGAATGCATAATCTAGTATCGCAAGCTGTGTGTGTGTTTATATGACTCTGAGGGAGTGAAGGAGGCTGTGAGAGCTGTTTTGTCACTTTAGCAAGTGGGCTGTTAAATGTGTTTGCTGTGCGAGCTGGTTTGTGTTAAAGGATCAGGCTGGTTCTATTCTGCAGTTTTCCAACTTCTGATGAAAAAACAAAAACAAGCCCTGAACACATACATTGTGAAGAAGATGTGAAAATACAGGCGGGCCAGTGCAACCACTCAGCCTCCTGCTAGATGCACCAATGCATCTGCACAAATGCTAGGTGATTTTCAGAAAAGTTAGCCTTGACATCAAGGTCACCAAGATTCGAAGTTGTTTTGAAATCCAAAATCCTACGTTGGCTCGTTTTCAACTTATCGCATTCACAAATGTGTCCACGCTACCACCTGCCCATCCAGTGGGGTGACGACAATATCCCATCAGTCATTCATGGCTAAGGGTAAAAACAGCTCACAGCTAAATGACCTCCTCAACATGTCTTGAAGTTCTCCAGAGGCCTGGTAATGAACTAATCCTTTGATTCAGGTGTGTTGACACAGGGTGAGATCTAAAAGCTGCAGGACTGCGGCACTCGAGGCCTGGAGTTGGACACCCCTGTTCTATAGCAACCACCATAGCTAGGATTATACACTCTTCTTTCCCAAATGTGCTTCTAAATCTGTCAGAGATGACTCATGTTCAGTCGTGTCAACTCTCTCAACAGGTTTTTGTTGTTCATACAATGGAAAACTGGCATCACAGGGATTAAGTCCTGCTAGCTCACTTCAAACTATGTTACAGTAGCTCTCTCAGTACCAACCAGTGTACTCTATTTAAAACTGAACTGAATAAATATTAGATGAGCCCTTTGCCACTGATACCTGATCTAGCTCTAGAGTCATAATCATGATAATCAGAATCAGGATGAAGCCAAAAACAAACTGCTGCAGATGGAAATGACAATCCTGTCTGAAATATGAGCATACCTGCAAAACTCGACTCATCCACTGAAAGCTGTCCTCCTCAGTCGAGTCCGGCCGCTGCTCAGCCACGACCACGATCCTCTCATCATGGAGCACCGTGATGGAAAACACTGCTATCCTGCAGAACACACAGAATTAGCACATTTCATTGCATGCAGTTTAACTGCGCTCCACACAGCCAGCCACCAAAATGACCATAAAGTTCAATCAGCAGCTTGTAATATTTGTAAAGGGGCAGATTTATTGCGGCGCTGCTCTGTTAGGCTGCGTTAATGTGTGTTTGAAGCACATCTCCCTAATAAATGAATGTATTTCAGTTACTTTGCAGTTTAATATTGTACATTCAGCAGCTATGAATGTATAACATGATGTACGTTTGTAAATTAAACACAAGCTCCACAATAACGAGAAACAACCTGAGTCCGGCTTAGAAATTAAAGCAATATTAACACTTACCGTCCCCTGTATACAAACTTCATGGGCTCCACAGCCAGCGCCGTAGCAACAATGTCGTCAGCATTGTGCCGACGCCCACCGACCACCATCAGACCGTCCATCTTCCCCGCAACAAAGATCAGACCTGCAGGTCCGATGAATCCCAGCAGGCCGGTCCTGGTGAAGGGAAACTCGCTGATGGGAGTGCCGTTGTTGGACACGGGAAAGACCTGCAGAGGTGTTAAAGACACGGCATGTAAACAAAACGCACACGAGATAAATAAACATCCGAAGCATTCACGCTCTCACCTCGAACGTGTTCTTGGTCATACCGGCCAGGCCGTAATACGAGGTCCCCGTGGCAACCGTACAAACGCACAACTCTCCGATCTCGTCTGTTTTACAGAGCTGGGGAACACCTTCAAGCTTCACCACACACATCAGACCTACAGGCAGAAAGACAGACGCTCTGGGAAATCCGTTCTCACTGGTTACAGTCTCGTCTTACAGCAAAGTTAAAATGAAAGTTTTAGCATTAACTATTCCCAAACTTCAAGTCAGGTTATTTGTTAGGCAGGTGTTTCCTCCTCCATCTCCCATGCATGGAGGAAACACTCCGTCTCCCATCAGGGAAAGAAAATTGTTTCATGACAACAGTATTGTTTCTCTTGTTGACTAATTTCATGATTTTTACCTGCAGAATAAAGTAAGTCAGAAATAAGGACAACAGTGACTCTCTTTTTTGACCTTAATGACCTTAATTAAGACCTTAAAGGTAGAGTTAAGTGCATCAATACCAAAAACATAGATAATTCCTTAAAAACACAAATCCTGAAATCATGCAGTAAATAAATAAAACAACCAAAAGTCTCGTGCAGGTTCGATAAATTTAAAAATAAAGTAAGCAATCGGTGGCATCATGCTGAAAGCAGACTATTCTTTGGTGTTCACGGCGAAATGTAAATTATATATATACATAAAAACAACCATCACAACTTCAGCAGTGCTTGGTTAAAACTCTGCTTTTTGGACATCTGTCTCACCTCCAGGCATGACGGAGCCGACGTCCTGCAGCGTGAGCACCGACAGCTTCTCCTCCGAGTCGACCCGGATCACGCCGTGACTCAGACCCTGCATGGACAGGATGCCGCGACCAGGAGGGGTGGTGCCCTCCTCCAGCGGCCTGCAGGAGGGAGAACACAACATTTATCAGAATGAAGTGTGTTTAAGAAGTAAGTAGCTACAAATTTGTTTTAGAGTGCAGACACTTCTTGGGGAAGTAAAGACAGTTCAGGGAAATAACCTGAAAATCAAAATATTATAAAAATAAACGATATATTTATGACACAAAAGCATTGATGGAAACATTTCTAGAGTCAGGAGACTGTTTAAATTATGGAGGCAGTAAAATGATTTTGGAAAACTGAGACATTTTCAAAAACTGTTACATTTGGGGGCATTTTTGAAAGACTGGACCTCTTTGGAGACTGAGAACGTTTTCATAATTCAAGCGCATTAATGGAAGGAGTAACAAGTTTTGGGAAGTGCAGTTTAAGAAAGTCAAAATACTTCAGCGATGTGAGGACAGCGACACGTCTTTTTAGAAAAGAGGATGCAACTCTAGTGTTTTTGGAAAGTTCGGATGTTTTTAGAAAGTGTGGACAGTTTGGGGAGGAGAGCACTTACTCTGTCCCCAGTCATTACCAGGACATTTTAAGGGTAATTAAGTTCAGGCTGAAGTGAGGATTAGAGGCTAAGAACTGCTGTGTGTCAGTGAAGGTCCTCACAAATACCAGTATAAACGTGTGTGTGAGTGAATTTTAAAGGTTTTCCTCTAAACACAGAGCTCATAATCCCCACACCCAGCAAGGAAAAGCTCTTTATTAGCACACACAGGCAGAGATGCAAACACTCAGCCTCAAAGTGTTTTAATCAATAAAAAAAATGAAAAGCCAACATGTGACTGGCAGCTGCTCTGACTGTAAATGTGGCGTTCAGATGTTGAACTACAGACTGGATGATTAAAGAGCTGGAAGTGTAAGTTTAGTGTTTTAAAACCTATGAAACTGTAAATTTAAGGTCATAAAATGATAAAAAAGGACAGTGGAAAGAGGTTATAGTCATTATGAAGTAGCAATCACAGAAATCACTCGCTAAAAGTTTGTCTTTAAATGCTAGAAAGCACATAAATTTGAACTAATTATATCTGTGTGTATTGTGGTGAATACAGCGTGTGTTTGTGTGTGTGTGTGTGTGTGTGTGTGTGTGTGTGTGTGTGTGTGTGTGTGTGTACCTGCGTATAGCCACAGTCAGCGCCTCGGGGGAGCTGGCACACGGGCAGATGACCTCCGGCTTCAAACCTTTCGTCTGGAAGACGTTGAGGAAGGCGTCACAAGACGAGATCGACCCTGAGAGACAATCAAACACTTAAAACTTCTTACTAAAGCAGAAGCGGCTCATTATCTAGTTTTGCTTCGTACCAGTTTTAATGATTACTTCTTTATTATCAAGCTTTTAGAAACTGGCCAATAAAATAAACCAGTCACAGCTCCAAATTTAATCTTTTAGGCATCTCTTGTTAACTTTTTTGAAAAGAACATATAAATAAAGAAATGTTTTTCACTTGGATACACTGAACACTGAAGCAAAATTAGGGCCATCAGAAAGTGTCAGGGCCCTGCAGGTGTCAGTACACTAACAATCCAGCAGCAATGTTTTAGGAGAAACGCCTCCTCAGTGGCCTCCTCAGTCACTTGATCTGAACCCACTAAAACATATTTGGAATAAGAGCACTCAGAGAACACAGCTACCCCCGAAGGATAAGGCCTACACTAACTTTGATGTTTTATGATGTTTTTCTCACAACATGCTGTCGCTGTGACATCGTAGGGCGTCGTGTTGAAAAAGAAAAAAGTGTGTTGTACAGCTCTCCACATGCCCTTTTGTTTGATATGGTTTCTAGATATTTCTCCTGAAGGTCAACTTTGACCCTGGACACTCACAATGAAGCTCCCAACTCCTGAAAACCAATCCTACATCACTAAACATTATCAGTGTACAAATGAATGTGGGCTGGATATTTAGCAGGTACAGGAGACACTTTAAACATATATCAAAAAAGACTGTTAGCTTACAGGGATTTGAACCGTCGGCCACCACCAGCATCCGCAGGGAGCTCAGATTGATATCCCGCTGATCCCGGTGGGCCACCAGAGCCCAGTGCATGTCCCGCGACTTCACACAGGCCACCTTGGCTGGAAATAAAACATCGCAGGTTCAAATTACTGCTGTTAAATGACTGAATTTGTCATTTCAAACAGCAGGAGACACATCAGATACGTTATGTCACCTTTGTACTGGCAGACTTTTTGGATCCAGGACAGCGGGTTGACCTTCATGAGGGCGTAGGGAATACTGATGACGTGCATCATATTCATCACACTCTGACAGACACACACAGAGACACAGTGACAGAGGTGAAGATGTGCAGAGTTAAAGAAGTGAAACAGACAGAAAGTTGATTATTTTCATTTTCAGCTCAGATTTACTCACGTACTGTACGTGAGTACAAATTTGATGTACCCGATCTGAGTATTTTCTTCTCAGAGGCACGTTACATTCCACCACAGCTCGGAAAGAAATGCTGTTTCCTTTACTGCACAGAGAGCTCGCTGAACTGAGCGAACTGAGGCCAAAAGTCAGCGCGCTCAGGTTTGTTCTGCCTCTGGGACCCGGATGGTTTCAGATTTGTCTTCATTTTTAATCTGGCTAAGACTTCGATGTGCACATTAAAGCCAGACTGCGTGGAGAACTGGTATTTATAATCACAGCTGGACTGAATATGGGCACATGTGGTGGATTGAAATGGGGTAAGATGCAGAACTTCAGCACCAGGAGGAGGAAAGTGTAACTGGGCAGTAAATATATACATTTAAAATCTATTCATATACCAACTGCAATAAACACTGTGAACTTTTAGTAATTTAAGTAGATTTTACAGAGCATGTCTCACTTCATGTATGTTATATATGTTAATTTCTGTGGAGCAAAACTAGTTTTTTAACTGTAATTACATTTTTTTTTAAAGTACATTCATATTGAGGCAAAGAGTTTGTTTAACAAAACTATCGTCTTGTAATTGTAATTTCATACAATATTTTTCTTACTGTCTGGACGGCGTGCCACAGTCCTACGTCCTTCTTGAAGTCTAGTACATTCACTATGGTCTCAGCTGCAGGAAAAGAGAAACAGAAACAGAGCAAGTCGAACTTCAACATCTGAGAGTCAGTGAGAAACAGCAGACTGTAGCTGCACAGCAGCGCTGCTCAGAGGTTTAATCAACAGGAGTAAATGTGTGTATTACCTTCTGTGTATGAGCAGGACTGTGTGATGGCCTGGCAGTGCGTCAGCATCGCTATCCTCATCACCGTCACGCCGAGGACGCTGCCGTCCTTACACGTCTTATACTGGACAGACAGAAACAGAAGCAGAGTGACGAGGCGGTTTGTTCCCGCGTGCGTGACGATCGTCGATACAGAAAAATGTTGGAACAAGAAAATTCCACGTGCTTCTTCGCAGCACAAATGAGGGCCAAAGTGGAGGCAACAAAAAACTGCAGTTCCTCGAACGACCACTTCCCCCACAGACTTTTTTTCCCATCCTTGATTTACAGACTGTGTTTACTTGAAGTATCTACGAGACCCAGAACATCCAGCACGTCCATGTTTCAGATTTTTAGTGGTGTCAGAGTCAAATTAGTGTCTGCAGCTCAGTCAATAAGCAATTTTTTAAAATATTGATTGTTAAATTTAAGTCTTTTTTTACACTAACTTCCCAATAACCTTAATGACGTCTGAGTGCTGTGCAGTGACAGCAATCAGTGAGAGTCTGCACAAAATAAGATCTGACATCAGTCGGACAAACGCACATTATGGGTCGCTTTTAAAGCTATGAATCATTTTGAGTCATAACATTTTTCTTTTTTAATCTTATGCGCGCGTCACTGAAAAACTAACATTTCTTTTTAAGCCACTATAAAGTGCGCCGCAGTAATTTCGTCCGTCTCGACTGATTCGTGGCTTCGGTTAAAAATAAAAGGTCATTTTTCAATCGTCCGTTTTCTTTAATCATTTTCCTTTAAGCCTTTTTCAATCTGCAGAGCAATCAGGGAGACATTTCACCTGGCTGCCCGTGTAATTACTGGTCGGCTGCTTAAAGAGACGTTAGGCAGATTCAAATCAATCAGACAGGACGACAGAATTGAGCGGTGGCCGGCTGAGAAGCAGCGAAGCGTCCACCAAGCTGTGGTGAGATTCTAATCTGGAGGACATGTAGCAGCATTGATTTCATGACTCAAACAATACGGGTGGAAATGTTTTGATGCCCTGACGAGAACGTGCATCTGTGTTTCTGTCATCGTTTGAGTTACCTCGATGTAGGCAGTGTCCTGGTTGGCTTCCTTGATGGGTGGGAACCAGTCTCGGGGCGGTTTGGAGAGGTGTTTGGACTCCGTGACGAACCACATCACCTTCGGCCAGCCTGGACGCACATGGAGACAAAACAAACATCCCTTCAAGATTCATGTGTGTTTCTGATTAAAGGATTATTATTATTATTATTATTATTATTATTATTATTTCACTGTTATAAAGACATTAACTTTATTCTAGTATTTGACTATGAAAAGTAACAGAAAGCAACATAAATGCTTTTAGATTTCTCTCTTCGACAGAACTGAAAGGTTGGACTTCACTGCTTTGCTGCAACAGCTGCTGAAAGTGCAACAAGGTTTTATTTACACGAAGACGTCAAATATATACAGTGGCTTGCAAAAGTATTCGGCCCCCTTGAACTTTTCTACATTTTGTCACATTACAGCCACAAACATGAATCAATTTTATTGGAATTCCACGTGAAAGACCAATACAAAGTGGTGTACACGTGAGAAGTGGAACGAAAATCATACATGATTCCAAACATTTTTTACAAATAAATGACTGAAAAGTGGGGTGTGCATAATTATTCAGTCCTCTTTGGTCTGAGTGCAGTCAGTTGCCCATAGACATTGCCTGATGAGTGCTAATGACTAAATAGAGTGCACCTGTGTAATCTAATGTCAGTACAGCTGCCCTGTGACGGCTTCAGAGGTTGTCTAAGAGAATATTGGGAGCAACAACACCATGAAGTCCAAAGAACACACCAGACAGGTCAGGGATAAAGTTATTGAGAAATTTAAAGCAGGCTTAGGCTACAAAAAGATTTCCCAAGCCTTGAACATCCCATGGAGCACTGTTCAAGCGATCATTCAGAAATGGAAGGAGTATGGCACAGTTGTAAATCTACCAAGACAAGGCCGTCCACCTAAACTCACAGGCCGAACAAGGAGAGCGCTGATCAGAAATGCAGCCAAGAGGCCCATGGTGACTCTGGACGAGCTGCAGAGATCTACAGCTCAGGTGGGGGAATCTGTCCATAGGACAACTATTAGTCGTGCACTGCACAAAGTTGGCCTGTTAGCAGAGACGGGTCTTCCAGCAGAATCTGCATGAATATTGAAGGTACTTAATATCTAGATGGAGGAATAATCACACGTGGGGCATCGGCTTTTATTGGAACATTCACACCAAAAGGTGACTTTGTTTATTGAACTCTCGCGTATACTCCGCAGCTTAAGAGGAAGCATCCTTTTAAAATAAAATCACAACAGGTGACAATGAGGGCATACCTATTAACTAGCTCAACATGGCCTTTATGGAAGAGTGGCAAGAAGAAAGCCATTGTTAACAGAAAACCATAAGAAGTCCCGTTTGCAGTTTGCCACAAGCCATGTGGGGGACACAGCAAACATGTGGAAGAAGGTGCTCTGGTCAAATGAGACCAAAATGGAACTTTTTGGCCAAAATGCAAAACGCTATGTGTTGCGGAAAGCTAACACTGCACATCACTCTGAACACACCATCCCCACTGTCAAATATGGTGGTGGCAGCATCATGCTCTGGGGGTGCTTCTCTTCAGCAGGGACAGGGAAGCTGGTCAGAGTTGATGGGAAGCTGGAGGATGGAGCCAAATACAGGGCAATCTTGGAAGAAAACCTCTTGGAGTCTGCAAAAGGCTTGAGACTGGGGCGGAGGTTCACCTTCCAGCAGGACAACGACCCTAAACATAAAGCCAGGGCAACAATGGTTTAAAACAAAACATATCCATGTGTTAGAATGGCCCAGTCAAAGTCCAGATCTAAATCCAATCGAGAATCTGTGGCAAGATCTGAAAACTGCTGTTCACAAACGCTGTCCATCTAATCTGAATGAGCTGGAGCTGTTTTGCAAAGAAGAATGGGCAAGAATTTCAGTCCTTAGATGTGCAAAGCTGGTAGAGACATACCCTAAAAGACTGGCAGCTGTAACTGCAGCAAAAGGTGGTTCTACAAAGTATTGACTCAGGGGGCTGAATAATTACGCACACCCCACTTTGCAGTTATTTATTTGTAAAAAATGTTTGGAATCATGTATGATTTTCGTTCCACTTCTCACGTGTACACCACTTTGTATTGGTCTTTCACCTGGAATTCCAATAAAATTGATTCATGACAAAATGTGGAAAAGTTCAAGGGGGCCGAATACTTTTGCAAGCCACTGTAAATGCAGACAGATTATGTCATTTCATCTTCTTCCAGGGCCGGGTCGCGGGGGCAGCAGCCTAAGCAGAGAACCCCAGACTTCACTCTCCCTGGCCACCTCCAGATATAATCCCTCCAGCGTGTCCTGGGTCTGCTCCAGTGCCTCCTCCCGGTGGGACATGCCCGGAACACCTCACCCAGGAGGCACCCAGGAGGCATCCTTGTCAGATGCCCAAAACACCTCAACTCTTCCATGAATCACTACCTTATCGCCGTGGAGGGGTATCTGTGTCCCAGGGATCCCAGGGGCTATGTTGTCGGGGGGCTTTTGTCCCCTGGTAGGGCGCCGTCCAGGAGCAGAGGCCCTGGTGGACCAAACCCCGACTACCAAACAGACAGATTAGTACTCTGGTACTGTTCTGGTTATATCTCTATATAATAACAGTAAGTTACTGAGTTGTCGATGTGCAGTTAAATCGTCGTCACTTTGTGAATTTAATGGAAAAATGTATAAATGTATGAGGTTCGAGCTGGATTCTGACTACAAGCAGTTAATGTGAACTTAATGGAAACTAACAGCAGAATGATTCCATCTTATTGCTAATTTATCACTTTCTTGATGCATTAAAGTCGATTTGCAGACGGCAGCTGACTGTGATTGGTCGCAGTCCACTCTGTGGTCTCCAGTCACTGTTTTCCCTCGTGTTACTGTAGCATAAGCTATCGTAGCTAACGTCAGCACTGCACAAACCAATATGTGACGTCCACCCACACATGTATGAGTTACAGTGTGGGCTGCAAACTCAGCCTTATTCATTAAGTCATGGAAAACTGAGAATGCTGAATAATAACTTGGAATAACTGACAACTATCACAGAGTTTGTTTGAAACTGAAGTCATCATAAAACAAACAAACAAAAAAAAAAGTTTCTCAGTTCACGTCTCATTAATCTGCTGCACCTTATCTCTTAATTGTTTTTGCAGATGCTTTAATTCAAAGAGACATAAACTCAGAGACAGTGTGTGATTCATTCTGGCATCCTGGATGAGACGCAGATCAAATTACCAACCTTTAGTGCTGAGTCGCAATCACACCAGTTTGTGAATATAAGCGAAATAATAACGTGTGAAAACTGTGCTGTAAGAACGACTGCCGCCCTCACAAAGACAAATTATTATTATTATGAGGATGTTTTTCTCCTTGCTGAGCTGTTGCACGGATGAAAACGAGTGAATGCAGAATTGAGTACGTGAAGGCTGTTAATGCCTGAATTTACTGCTGCTGATTCTGCAGGGGAGCGAGACAGAAGAAACAATCAGAACGAGATGAGCTTATAGCCTGCTGATCAATAAGAGGAGCACTCCACTTTAATGACACACACACACACACACACACACACTAAATCCAGGCTGAATGAGGAGCAATAAATCTGCTAGCATGATGTTGCTATTTATACGTCCATTACTGCAAAGCAAACAGTGGTTATTAATCAGCAGGAGATTCTCTCTTTTCGTTCACCGCTAATGTCTCTTTTTCCTCCATCTATCACATGACTTGCATCCATTTTTCTCTTCCCTCAGTCCTGTCAGTTATTTTGCTATCGACTTGCATTACCACTTCTCTGACTCTCTCTCTCTCTGTCTCCTTGTCATTCATTACTCAAACCCAGCCGTCTGCAGGCATCAGTCTGTCCATTTATCCAACTGAACAGCGGGACCACGCTCTGAACTCTGAACCACGTGTTTGTCTGCAGTCTCGTTCAGCTAGTTTGAAAGTTTTAAACGGCGCATTGTCAGGACATCATGTTCAGTCCTGATAATTGCAAGAGTCTGGTGGTGGATTAAGATTCGAATTTGTGATTTAAATAAAGGTTACAGTTATTTTTTTGTGGATTTGCGGCTCAAGAAATGGAAAGAGCTCAGAGGGAATTTTGTGATTGCTGAGAGAGTTTGCTTGGCTCGTCTGTTTGCCAGTGAGATTATACTAAAAATCACTGAGGATCATTTCATAAAACTAGTGGAGATTTGGACTAAAGCAACAAAACATGGAGCACTTTCTTTAAAACTGCAAAAAAGAGCTCCAGCTTTGGCAGAGGATGCACTTTTACCTTCACGATGTGCTTTGTTTTAATGGATTATCCGACCTCCCTGCAGGGGTGCCAAACTCAATTTCACCGAGGGCCACGACGAAAAATGACAATCACACCCAGACCCAAACATATCTGGATTTAATTCATTTACATGTCACACACAGCCTCACACACAGTTTGGTCTGCAGAAATCAGATCAAACAGTTAACAGAAAAGTGCTTTACCAGTGAAACCCTTACACAGCTGGCCTGCAGGCCTCATGTTTGCCTTAAACCAGTTGCCCACTTTGGCCTTAAGTGGGTCAATCTGTAAAGACGTTTAACTACACATCGAATCCTTCAGATAGCTTCATATATATAAAGCAAAGTGTAATGTTAATACTATGTCTCAGGTTTTTTTCCATGATAAAGAAATGGTGATGTAGTAAAGAAAGAAATCTGTCTCGATGACTCTTTGGGTTTAAGCTGTAAGAGACAAATGTGTGAAATTACACGTTAATTAACAAATAATTGTTTATCTATTATTTAATTACTTTAGTGCCGTATGAATGGCCACGAGGGAGGACTTCATTAGTAAGAAAAGCTGTAAAAAGAGAAGTCACAGAGAAGTCTAAAATCTCTGCTCTCCTTTACGTTTTCCCAACGGGCCGGATTGAAATCGTTGGAGGGCCAACTCTGGTCCCCGGGCCTTCTGTTTGACACCACTGCTTTAACAACTTTCAGTTGCTCCGATGTCTTTTTAAAATTATTTTAATTGCTTTCTAAATTGATTATTTAAAATAATGAAGTGTTTGAAAAACTCAAATTTTAGCAGAACTTTTCATGAAAGCAGGTTAAAGATTTTTAATGTTTTGGTTAAAAGTTGCAGTTTTTCTACATATTTCAAAAGACGGACGCTGATTTATTTCTAAACTACAATCATGCCACAAACATGCAGATTGATACTGCAGTCTAGATTTATTCAATACTGGTGTCTGTATGAGGATTAAAGACGCATGTGTGGATGTTTTTACGAATAAATTTCATGTGCCTCTGACCTTTAAACTGTGGGATCTCTCCAGTGGGACTCTTGGGTAACCCTTTATGGCAGGCGTCACTGGTCAGAGCTACAGTCACTCCACAGCTCCCCAACAGAAACCCAATCTGCTGACTGCCGGCGTCCTGCAGAGAGACAAAGACCATTGATCTGTGATTCATCACCTGGACTGGAATCAATGTGTAAGTGCTTTGTGGTCATCATCAGCTTCTCTGTTTTATAAGAGTCATGACAGGGGAAATCTACAGTGCTGATTATGTGAAATTGTCAGGTTCACTGGTTCAACTGCAATATTACAAACTATTTTCTAAATATAAGAAATTAGTCCTGAAACTCCCAAGAATTATTTATTTTATCTTCCCCTAAAGCTCACTGCTTCCTCTGCTTGAAATCAGCTGAAGTCGAGCTTATTTTAAACGACTCTGAGGCAGTTACATCAGTCTGCAAATGTTACGTCTGCTCTTTGCTTTCTCTGTTAGACCCAATATTCATATATTTATCTGAACATTAGCCTCAAAGTATTTATTGTTTAATGTTTCTTACTCATTTATCCTAATTGCACAGGATAAAGAGTACAATTCTTTTGTGCATCCTGCTCTGTGGTGTGTGTCAGGTGCGTCTATCATGATGCAACCAATGCTGGTTAAGCTGCTGCCCACGTTGGTCAAAGCACGAAGGAGATCTCAGATCTCGGGAGTCCTCTCTTCCTGGTTAAGCACTAAATAGCAAACTTTAAAATACTAATTAGTAAGTGTAGGTGTTGGCACAGTGAGATAAACAGCTCTCGCTGGGTGCCATGTGAAACATTGTTAATGAAATAAAAGAGCAACAGTCAACGTGAGAAGTTGTCTGTCTGTCTGTTCCTGCTGCGGTTTCCTCGTTGCTCAGTGCAGATTCGATGCTTCGAATCATGCACGTCATAATTTACCTGCTTCTCTCTGTAAACAATCAGCCTGACAGGAAGGTGTAGTGAAGTGATCACTAGGCTGATCTTCAGAAATCCACACTGACTACGAGACTCACACCAGCCCTCCTGGTTCCTCCCAGAGGATATTACAATGCACACTCAGTCCAAACGATGACTCAAACAAACGTACGACAGCAGCAGCAGCACAGTCGCTTCTTCAGAGACATTTGGCTCTCATTACACCTCAGCAAAGCTCAGCGTCCTCTGTGTTGAATCACAAAGTGCCTTCCAGTGACTCATGTTTTCAGTGCTATCCCCCCCAGTGTTGCATTAGCTCCACTGACTGGTGTGAATTAGCTCTGCACTGCATGACTCTGCTGCACGTCCTCTGTTGAACCAGCTGATGCAGTTTCACTTCAGAAAATAAGACGACATTTAAATAGAAATGTTATCAAATCGTTTTTCCAACAATAGAAACTCCTCATTCTCAACCTTTATTTGCATTTAATGACCAATCGCCTCCTCATGATATAAAGCAGAGCATGTCTGAACCTGTGTGAATTATTCTTGTTGTCTTGGGTATTTGGTAATCTAAGAGATTTGAAACAAACTGCAAGGTAACTGATAACTGAGCACTGCAGCCTGGTAATCGAGTTAACTGCAGTTCAGCTCGGGCATGCATCCTTTTCTTGTTGAGCAGCAGCCAAGACACTGAGCTTTGTTGTGGCCTTTATATGCAAATATCCTGTGCCTGAAGACAGTGCACACACACAACACAAATGGTGTGCATCACATTTCCTACTAGATGAACTGCTAAAGCTAAGAAGATTTTATTAGAACAAGTCAATCGCTTTCTGCTGTTTGAAATCAATGCATGCAAATCTGTTGTGCCTTCTTAGTCTTTACAGTGTGTTTCTCAGTAACCTAGACTCTCACACCAGCTATGAAGCAATGAAGAACCTCCTGTCAGGATCAACTTGAACTTGAACAAAACATGTGGAGAGGGTGGCTACCCAACCTTCAACCCCATGATTAGTTTACAGCCTGCTTTTTGTTAGATGCTGTTGAGGAGACGTGACACTCAAAGGTCCACGAACGCTCCCTGAATTCTGAACTAGATCCCTGAACGTGACGCCATTAATCACCGAGGAAGCCTGTAGTCATGGTGGCCCGTTAACACTGCTCTCGGCCACAAACATTGGAAATCACATCACATCTTTTCAACAATCATGGTCTGAACAGAAAAATACTGCAACAGCCAAAAAACTACTACATCAATGATGCTTTACAGTCTTCAGAACCCTCCATACTAAGAAAAACTGAGGACTGCACTATTAAATAAAACAAGCATGTGTGCCAAAAATAATGAAAGTTACTGTTTTATTAAGGATACTGCTTCCATTTCTTTTTAATAAACAGTTTATATCCAGTTTTATGTAAATTAGTATTAAGGTTTCTTCTACTTGTATTAAATTGCAGTTTGCTGGCTGGTGTTTTGCCTTTTTTTAATATTACAAAATACTTTTCACCATAAAGCAATATTTAACATCCACATTTTTCACTATTCCTTAAATTTTAATTAGACATCGAATGCAGTTTTCCTCTTACCTTCCTGGTCAGCGGTACTTCTATTGGCACAGGAACCACCTCCGCCAGCAGGCAGCCATAGAAGGCTGTCATGAAGGAGGCGGGGTCATTGTTAGGGAAAACTAGCGCCACCTACAGGCAGAATGAGACATAACACATGTGTTACAGTTTAAAACGGGAAGAAATCTTTGGAAATTTCAGGATGGAGGGAAAGTTATGATGTCGCCTTGATGGTTAAGGCAATAAACAAAAAATATTTGGTTATTCAAACCAAACCAATCACAGCCTGAAATATCACATCTGAAAGGATTTCAGAGGTTTTTGTTTTACTCGAGAGAAAGCGAGGAGACAAGGCAGCAACGAAGTCAGGAAAGGAGCATGTTTTGTGTCTGTGATGCTGGATGCTGATGGCTGATAGGAGCTGCCGCCAGAGAAGAACAAAGCTGAATCATTTAGGGGGCATCTGGTCAACATCCCGCCCTCTTTCACTTTCTCTATTCCTCTCCTTCTACTTTCTTTGTTCTGTTTAATACCTCCTCTACTTTCACAGTCCTTCTCTTCATTCCAGTCGTCTGTCTTCAAACCTTCTGTTAGCACGTTGAAGTTTAACGTTAACTTCTAAACTACTGGATGCTGTTTTAAACAGCTCTCATTAAAAACACACAGAATACACTAAAAATCAATGCAAAAATTTTAATTTCTCTCAGTAAACAAGCACAAGTTTCACACAGTTTTGGTGACGTACAGTATTTACAGTATTAGTGCAAAGATACAAACTTCTCTCCACTATCGTGTCCACAGAGCATGAACCCATCAACCCGCTTTCTACGTCACAGCTAGGCCGTTATCTCGCGCTCTAGCATTTTGGTCCAGTTCAGCTCCAGTTGCATGCTGTGATGATAATGGTGAACCCCTGCTTAAGTGCTTAATAGCTTCCATATACAGTACAGTACACCACAAGAGTGGATGCGTGTGTGTTAATGTGTGTGTGTGTGTGTGGCAGAGAGTTGGCGGTATAAACTAAGTGCACCTGAATGAATGAGAGTGGTGTAATGATGCTTTAACAGGGCTATTGTTGACATGTGCACGCCTCATTGAAGCGGGTCAGGTTTCATTTGTAAACGACAGCAGAGAGATTCACGCTTTCTGCTTGTAAAGGCTGCAGAGTGCACGTCAGGAAACACTGCACGTACGTAAGCTGCCCACTTGTTTTGTTTACATCCCATATCTCAGTGTGACGTTTGTCCCGTCTCCCACAGCAGACGCCGCCCCTCCCTGAGCCTGGTTCACAGTTTTTCCTTCCCACTTTCGCCAAATGCGTTTCTCTCTTTTATTGTTAACCTTACAATTTATATAGTCTTGGTATTGTAATTTGGTGCTACATAGATAAAACTGAATTGAACTGAACTGCCATGGATTCACTGGAAGTTCTTGATGCAAAACATGCAGAGCTATTCATGCTTCATGAAAAATCAGAAAGAAGACTAGAAGGTATCGAATGAATAAAGAGGAATATCTGTCTGAAAATAGAAAAATGATCTGGGTGGGAGAACAATGTCAAAACTGAGATAACACAAACTGTAAAGATACGCTGTTGCATCAGCTTTCTTTGGTACCAAGTAAATACTAAATTATTACAACTTCCATCTGATCCTCGTTAAGCGTTCTCTCTGCAGTGAGGAAACCCGATCTCAACAAGACTTGCATAACAGGCACGACACAAAAAGAACGGCTGTAATGCAGCTATGCCATTAACTAGTTACATGTTGCAGCGTTGTGTTCTGTAGTGGTAATGGACATCACAGTTACAGTGATGTTAATACAAGCATGGGTCCTTCAATTATCTGCACAATGAAAGCGTAGAAGAAAAAAAACACTTCCTGTGCACTTGTATACAATCAGGAATGAAATATGATACTTTTGTTATTATTGCACAGAAGGACCAAAGTGTGATGGTGAAGTTCAAACTGCATGAAATGACTGCATTATACTGCTAATACAAGTATCTGCACAGACAGCATGCTAACAAAAAGCTAGTGAAGAACCCAGAGCGGTGTTACAGACGAGTGTATGCTGACCCCCAGCCCAGCAGCCAGAGCCTGGACTACAATAGGTAAATGAACCATTTCTACCTTTATCTGTTTCTACAGCACAATCACAGTGGCGATTGCTTTGAACCTCAAACTTAAACACCAACAGAAATATCATATGCATGTTCTGATGTGGAGGGTATGCACGTGACAAAAATGGGAAAAAAAGAGAAATTCAGTGCAAATCTCAGACAATCCATCCATCAGTCGTACTGGACAGGTACGACTGAGAGCACCGTGCATTATGGGATTAACACTTCTTGGTTGAAAGTTCTTTATTGTCATTCATCATAAAGACAAATGACAGAACGAGATAAAGTTATTCAGGTCTCGGTGCTGGAAATGATTTAAATATATATAACGCTCTCATTAAAAAGTAAAAATCTAAGTGAATGTAATAATAAAAAAAATAAAAGAAATAATGTATTGAATTTAATGAACTTGATGTGATGATTGTGTGGCGCTCAGAGGCTCTGGGAAATGTTTTTTACTCCTTTCTCATTTTAGTTTTTACACCTCTGTAATGACTCCTCCCATGTCACATGACACCTCAGCTTTTCAAAAAACTAATTTTGTATTTAAATTTTGAAATTTACTGCCATTTGATGCACTGTGCCAGAGTTAGAGTTCATTTGGATCTGCAGTCTCCTGGCAATAATGATGTCATATTAAAAATGTAATTCAAAAACAAAACTTGGCGCAAGAGGACTTTTTAAAGAGAAACCACATCCACAACTTTATCTGATTCTTCAGCAGCATCATTCCCTGAAAACTTACTGAACTCGTTTCTCTGCACAGAAACACAAAACCTCTAACGTAATTTCATAAAGTAACAACTCCTTTATTGTTGCTCGCGTGTAATTAAATCTCATCGGCTTTCTAAACATTCTCCTGTTGAAACCTATTTGTTTAATCGTTCTGCAAAGCATTCTGCTCAGGTGAGATACTGAAAACATGCAGTGTAATTTCTCTAAAAGCTCCAGCAAAAATGTCTTCTAAACAAATTAAGGGGGAAAGAATTTGCAATGTAATTAAAACACACAGCCTTCACACGCTGGCATGGAGCCAGTCTCGACTCGTCTCCCACTGAGCTGGAAATTAAGCTTAAAATAAAGAAGAACGAGGGGCAAGAAGTATGGGTGTCACGTGGCAGCAGAAACATGTGGGAGCATTACTGAACCTTTTTCCACTTAAGCATGATTTCATGTGTGGAGGCATGTGGAGTGTTGGGTAATAGGGCTCTGAGCATAACGTGATGATTAGAATGGAACAGAAGAAAGGAAGCACAATGCAAGAGTCCATGTTTAAAGTATTAAGTAACCTCCATGTGGCGGGCTGCAAAGGATTTTGCAAAAATACTGAGAGGTGACGTCAACAAACTCTCTCGCTGCTTTTTGATTTGCAAATACCAAAAGAAAAAAAGCGGGAAGAGGCTGATGTTTGTGAGTCCAGCTCTTTATACAGGATGCTTCATAATAGCTCACTGGAATAACTTCTTACAAATATTATGCTATAGCATTTTTCTTGTTATAGAGTATTAAAGTGAAGCTGTAGAAATGAGAGAGGAGAGAGAGGAGGACACGCACCAAAGGTTCTGGGTGAAAAAAAATTAAATTGACACATTTCTTTGATCGTGGAAAAAAAGGAACTGCCTCAGGAAACCGCTCTGACAGCTTCCTTGTTGATGAAAAGTGTCATACGCAGGAAAAATGTGTCACTTGTTACTGACAGGTCTGAACAAAACAGAAGGTTGAAAAGGTAAAATGTAATGAAACGGTAAACCAGTCTGACTGTCCGGTGATAGCAATGAAAATCAATTATAATTACTATCCAGGAACACAGTGACCTTCAGCACTGTTATCTGTCTGAAAGGATTAACAAAGAAAAAACCTGCAGTGAAACGTTAGACATAGAAACGTATGGTCACACTTTACTGCATATGAATTTTACAAGTTTCACTTAAAGTTCCAAAATTTTAAAAAGAGTGCATAGAAATGAATCATACAGCAGCCAATTAGTAGCCAACTGCAGCAATACTTAACCGAATGACAACTGCAATCTTAACACGCTTTGCAAAACATTTTGTTAGAAGAAGAACACCGAGTTGTTTTCTAACCTACGCCAACCTCAAGTTGTCCTCACTCAAAGACTCCATGAACCCAGCAACTAAAAAAAACGTGTCGTCTGTCGCTACAACAACCTTCATTTACTGGCCCGATGTTCTTTCTCCGTAAAGTAAAGCAGCTTTATTAATCAACTTTTATTAATAAACGTTTTTATGTTTCAGTACCATGGACAGTGAACAGGCTCTCCGCTCAATCCTTTCAGTTTTTTAAAAAACAAATAAACAAAAAATATAAACTAATAAAGAAACACCCTCCGGAGCTGGAAACTGAAGCCAATGTGGGAGCTGCAAACAGTGCAGTTCCTGCATGAGGCGCTTGTGCACACACTAACTGACACTACATGGGAGTGTCTCAAACGTATTGGATTACATAACCTACTCCAAACGTCTTACAATTTAAAAAAATAACACAGAAACCAAACAAAGTGAGCTAAAATGAACTAAGACAACTCTCATGTCAAGAACTGAGGTCTGACGGTTGACTGGGTGTCTCATAAAGCCACATCTGATGACCCTACAACACATTATTGGAATGAACTGCCTGTTTCTGTGTTAGCAGATCACTTGCAGATCCTTTTCTCTTTTTCACCCCAATTGTGGCCTCACACTAATTTCCCCCCCTTGGAAAATCTGCCCCTTTGTTCCCTTTGTGGCTCTCTCCATCTCAGCCCATCAGCATCATGAATGTTTCTGCCTCACTCACCCGGTCTCCAGGTCTCACGAGCGGTTCTTGTTTGGTTCCCAGTTTGTGCAGCAGATTGTACGCCACCTTCACACTTCTGGACCACAGTTTACCTGCAAAAACATTTAAACGATGGCGTCACACAATATCTCATGCAGACAGATAAAAGGTGAAGCACGTCTTTGAGAAATGGTTTGAAGTGACCGATAACAAGTTCAAGATGTTGTTGATGAAATACGTCCACTAGAGATCAAGGAGTGGACTGTCAGGAAACCTTTCTGTACCCAATAAAAGCATGAAAGAAATATCTCTGTGGGAACAGAGGATGACAACATGAGCCCCCATATGTAACAAATTACAGCACTGATATGACACGTGATTTTCAAAATACTTTGAAGTTTGACGGTACACCTCGCGGACGGACTGGTATGAAGAAAATCGTATAGATTTCATAACATTCAATAAATCAAATGCTCCTCGTGACTTTGGTGTAATTGGATCCATGCAGGCTGATACTTTGCAGTTATGGTCAAAGCCTCAGGACATTAAAGGAAGTCATATAGGCGCCATTAGGATGACATTAAACAGATAAAGAGATTCAGTGTCTAGATAAGTGCGGTTTTTACTTTAAACTTTAGGTAACACAAACCAAGCGCTTACAAAGCAGTTTAAAAATACTTTCTTCTTACAGAAGGTGTCTGTCAAGGAGCTTTCAATCTCCCTGTAAATATAAAGTTATTAAATATTATCTGATCTGTTTCATTTTCCCTGCCAGACGGACCCCGCTCTGTTCATTAATGCAGTAACTCACAACAATGGAATCAGTTTCCTTCCTATTTCTTTTCTCCCTCCTAATTCAGACTGGCAGATGCAGATATTATGCATGGGCGATCCAGCATGAATTCCTTCTTGTTTTTTAATGCTAAATGAGTTTTTTTCCTGGTGTTTGTCTGAACTAATGAAATGAAGAAAAGCTTTTAGGATCCCGGGAGGAAAATAGACAGTTTGGACCACAAAAAGCAAAGTTAACTGCAGACAAACATCAGCTACGAACATCATTTCTTAAAAGCGAAGCCCCCTCCGTCCTGTTGTTTACAGGTGATGTCAGGAAAGCTTGTTGGAGGAAATTATAAACGAACCTATCTACTTGCTGGACCTGTTGACTTCTATTTCCTCTGACTGCCTCTTATTGATTTTGGGATAAACTAAGGATCTGACCCAATTCCCAGTATGAGATAAACATAATGATGAACATAATGATTCTGGACTGTGAAGAATGCACAGCTTCTCTCTCCTCGAGTAGAGAGAAACTGTGCATTTGTGGACTCTACTACAGTCCTTTTTTATATACAGTCTTTGGAGAAAACATCATTATTATTCAGCCAAAGGTTCCATATTTGCTCCATAGGATTGTTAAACATACTGTTTACTACCATGGGCACTGCCTCTAAGTAAAGGATTAAGTGGGAACATAAGAAAAGATGATGAGCTAATATCTGCAGACAGAAGATTTGTATTTCTTGCAGAGAACACTCCAAACAAAAGCAGATGGACAGAAGGATAATCAAAGGAAGACATCAAAGTGAGAGCATCCCAAACACACAGAGAAATAAAAAGTTTACGCTTCCTCTGCACGCTGAACACAAACCCGAGCAGATTTATCGATAATGTGATTTGTTGGAGAATAACACCAGAGGATCAAAGCGTGCCGAGAAACTTCTCGTCTATGGAAATAGAAATATGTCTGTGTCCTGCCTCTTACGTGGGGTTATCTGCAGTGCAGAGCGGTGAGGGTTGAGTTTAAGGACAGCTGGAGAATTCTGTATCATGAATTCTCTCTGTTCTCCAGAGACGGAGGACGACTCGAAAGGAAGATACAAAACAAGTTTGTCTTTGTTGGCCGACATCAAAGGGAAGACACGACAGGAATGAAAGATGCGGCAGACATGGGAAGAGAGAATGGCTGAACTTTAGATTCAGCACTGCACTGCACTGCACACACACACACACACACACACACACACACACACACACACACACACACACACATAATCTCACCGTGATTTTGTCTCTGGTGGCGGTCTCCGAGCGCTGGCTGAAGACATTTCACAGTCTGGTGAGCGCTCATATCGCCTCATCATCGGCAGCGAGCTCGCTCCCCACGAATCAGTTAGTTCAGTCACACACGCATATAAACACACAAACACACACACATCCAGTGCCAATTTGAAGCACCTGCAGTAAAGTTGCCGCCTATTCATGTTAATCCTGCATGTGTGAACTCATGCGTGCGAGAAAGGTGCTCGAGCGCCATCAACATCAACAGAGATAAGAAATGACACTTAGGTGTACTTCAACTTTCATCATTTTGAATGAGAACACAACAAGGCCTCTTACTGAAAAACACTGGACTGACCACTTGTTCTGACCCATTTAAGGAGTGTTGCCATTCAAAAAAGAAATAGGTGTTAGGTGATGGGTTGGGTGGACAAATACATACACTAGTGTTGTGCATCTTTGGTATTGATCCGATTCCAAGTGAAGATAGATATAAAAAGATAGATATAAAAATAATGGCGCGGCCAGTTGTATCCCTCAGCCTCCTAACAGATTTGTTGTATTCACAAGATTTTCAGAAAACTTGACCTCTGACCTTGAACTTGAGATCGAGGTGCAGTCAAGTTCTTACTAATGACCTACTAATTTTATTCATGTGTGTTGCAGCAGGGACACATGTAAAAGTTTCAGGACACCGGACCATGAATCATCATCAGTTTGCAAATTCTGAAGCACCTGCTTTTAATGACCACTTAATCATCATGATTTACTGCGATTACTGTGATTATGATTATTTTCCACAATAAATTTTTAGCTTTTTGTCTATTTTGAAACTTTTTTTGGAGACTTTTTTAGACAGGATATAACTAAAAAGACATAATAATAATAATAATAATAATAATAATAATAATAATAATAATAATAATAATGGATTGCATTTATTTAGCGCTTTTCAAGGCACCCAAAGCGCTTTACAATGCCACTATTCATTCACTCTCACATTCACACACTGGTGGAGGCAGCTACAGTTGTAGCCACAGCTGCCCTGGGACAGACTGACAGAAGCGAGGCTGCCATATCGCGCCAGCATGACAGTTCAGATATATTTCATAGTTGATGTCTGAATTTTTTTTTTCCGTTTCCATAAAAATAATTTATTTAAAACAATTCAGTGGACTGCATACTGAACAGAAACAATGTATCCATCCTAACGCACTAGTATTGGTACAATACCAATACCAGCGTTGGTATCAGTGCTATCAATGTTTGGATTTATCCATCTCTAACACAAACACCCAACTGAAATTTGAAGCTGGACAAAAATTACACTAGCATGCTTTAGTCCACTCATCATTATAATATACTGACTATTTTAGACTTCGAGCCGGAGTTTTTTACTTGTTATGAAACCTCTTCGTTGTCACTGGGGGCCACGCTGCAGCTTTAACTAAAAGATCTGAGAGCTTCTTCCAATTCATTTGGGTGCATGCCTGCATGATGCAGGGTATGCGTGGTGTGATGTGTCTGGAGTCCTCTCAGTGTAATTTCATTCTCTCCTCTGTACAGCTGGGAGGTTTGACTCTAAATTCATGAGGACCCTGAGAGAAGCAGCTCTGTTCACGGCAGCTAAATTTCTTCATACCCTCCGGACCTGAAGTCGTTTTCTCTGCTGCTGTTTGGGAGATGAATAACTCGGTCGCCTTCAAGCGAAGAACAAGAGAACTTGTTCCAATTTGGGTGTAGATTTAAACTGTGGCATTGAGCCGGGGGACGACGTGATGCGATTCAGCTGCAGCCAATGTGTTTAGGGAGCTGGGACGATGGCAGTGCTGGGGGCCAGAAGGCTGTTACATGTTTGGTATTGGGTTATATTACTGTTTACTTTGCTACATGTTCTCATTTATGGCTACTAAAGACTTGCTTTAGTTAATGTTTACGTTGTGCTGACGGATTCGAGATTTGTATTTCTGCAGGATGCACTGTGGTCTAGCACTGCTTGCTTCTGCAAAAGCAAAGATTGGTGTCCATAACCATTAATGTTTGCAATAGAGCACCAAAGTCAGCCGAGTCCGTGTACACAAACTAGTACTAGAGGGCATCTTGGGAAAGGTTTTAATATTTTTTCAGGAAGCTGTGCTGAAAGTCGCACAGGAAAAAATTCATCTTAAAACATTTTCTCAAAGTTTGAACCTTCAGGATAAAAAAAAACTTTTCCACCCTCTATAGCAGAACAGTTTTCTTTTCAGGCATCTTTCTTCACACTTTGCTAATGTGCTTAGCACCCTGTCTGGCTGCCATTAGGGGAATTATGCTCACACAGCGGGTGTTAAACATTGTTTGGTGCTTCACTTAATCAGCTTGGAAAAGCCACCATATGTGCCGAAAACAAGATGCAGTTCAAAGAAAAAGAAAAACCCTCTTTTATGCACATATTACAAACATTTTTTGTCCTCTTTCATCGTGTGTTATGACAGTATTTTGAAGACTGGTTGCTAGGACGATTTATTTGTGGTCATGAGAGGTGTCCGATGTTCATTTTGGATATTTGTCTTCACACAAAAATATTTCAACCCTTTCTCCTTCAGCTCAGATCCGAAGATTTGACCTTAGGGATGACATGCCGCGACGCAGGATTTCCAAGACCTACCATATGTGAGCACGTAGAGCGGCTTGCCGTTGGTGTCCATGGTGGTGAGACACGGGGCCTTCGGAGAGATGGTGCCCCACCTCTGAAGAGCTGCCTCCAGAGAAGGGGGCCAGTTGGTCACCACGCCCAGCTGCTCACCCCGCATGGGTACCATCTGTGCCCCTTCAGCCTTGGGCTGGTTAGGGTCTGGCTGCTGGACTGCAGGTGGGCACAAGAAAATAGAATAAGAAAATAATTTTTAGTCATTTTTACTTATATTTGTATAAGATTGATTTAACAAGCACCAAAAATACTCAGCAGAGGAGGACATATGAAATAATATCTTTTAAATGTTTGTTTAAATTACAGTGACCAGTTATTTTAGGAAATAAGGTGGAGAAAATATGGTCACAAATGCATTCTGCAGCATGGTAACAAGGCCAAACATACACCCAGTGCTACATGAGGGAAAAATGGAAGACCTGCTACAGATGGTCAACGTCCTGAGGTCAGTTTGGATTTACAGGAAGAGACGGATGAGACGCCTGAATCCAGGAACTTTCCTAAGAGGAACGTTCTTGCCCACTACTGTAAAACGTTTTAAAGGCAAACAGTGGTCACGTCAACCACATCCAAAATATTCACCCGACCATCAAACCACCACAAATGAACTATTTTCTCCCATTTAAGTCAAGTTTCCTAAAATAATCAGTCCAGCTGTTCAGGTCACATTCAGTGAAATTAATACATTGATGTTTCTTGGTTCTTTACGATCTGCAACTTTTATTGCAGATTACAGGACATCAAATATCAAGACACTTGTTTTTCTCTTTAACTTTGCTTTTATGCTTTTTTAATAGATTGAAAAGACATAATTTCAACCAGCGACCTTTTACATGAACAATATGACAAAGCTGATATTAAATTAACCCGTACAATACAACAGAATATCATAAAACAGAATTGTTTATTCTTATGAGTTGACTTCATTATACAGCCATGTAGAAATGTGTGTGTTAGGAATAATGAAACATTTACTGCATGTCACCACTGCTGTAAGACAGAAAGTTCACAGGAAAGAGCTTTTAATCTAGCAAAATGCCCTGCTAATGAATTTCAACGACATGCTGAACCAAACAATCTTTCCAACATTTGCTATTCATGCTTAAATTATGAATTAACTTCTGGCTCTGCAGCGTTTGATACTGAAAACAGAAGGAAATATTCATCAGTTAGACTCGGCTTTGTCAGAGGAGACTTTAGGGAATGAGGTTTAGTCATTTGTCTGCATAGATTATTTTTCAAAAGTTATAGCAAAATATATGTTTTTAGCACCACTCAACTGTAAGTCAACACTGAAAGAAAGACTGGCAGAATCATTGTAATGTTACATATTTGTTTTAAGCCTGGAGATCTGCATTATGGCTCCAGCTGTGTTGGGGGGTTGGAGCCAAAATATCAGGATAGGCTGGAGTACCAAGTTATTGGCTAATGCTAACAAGCTAGGTTAGCATAAACCGTATGAGTGCATCACACAGATTAACTGTTAGACGTCAAGGAATCACCAAAAAAGCCACCAATATAAGAAGCTAAGCTAAGTGACCCAATTTAGCCTCTAACCACGCTACCTAGAGACTGGTTGGTGACACCCTGGCAACCACTGGTCACTAAGGAAAAACGTGTAATCTGTTGGCTGCTGGAAGAAACTATGAGAAGTCTGATGCAACGTTAAAGTTTCCCTTTTGGAAAGTTGTTGCAATGGTAGGCCACAGCTTTTACTTTGAAGGTTCTCCATTTCCAGCTTGTGTCGCACAAGTTTCACTACTGCTCAGCGAGTGTTTGCAGACAAGTCAGCACCTTCCATGCAAAATACACCAAATCACTGCAATCTGCTAGCAATCAAAGCATTCACAGGGAGGTTTTTGGTGCAGCTGCTGACCACTCTCGATGTTCATATCCCATCTTCTAATGTGGATGAGGGGGTGGTCTAAGCACTAGGGGGCAACCAAGTCTTTCCTCAATTGGCTGCAGTTGTTCATTTAACTTTCTTTGCATGTTGTGTATCGCTCTTTCTGAATTTTTCTGAATTTCACACATTTTTGCAAGAAAGTGAATCAAAATATACAAAAACACGTATTTTCAAGTATTTTTGAGAGTGAAAAGAGAAGCTGTTACCCTCCAAAAGCTCTTCAAAGTCATCAACGAAAAACTCTCTTAATGGCGGCCGTTTGGGTCTCTTCAGAGTGTTGACGAGTTGCTGTATTTTGGCTGAAACTCTGCTGCTGACTGGAACACCTGTGGAGTGTGAACAAACACACACAAAAAGACCACACGTTTTAATCCATGTCATAGCTTAGACTTTCTAATTGTGCTTTCACAGGTGCACACGTGAAGTAGTCGCTGCTTTCAGATTCCACTGAGCAGCCCGTTTCATCCGTCCTAGAAAAAAAATCCCCAAGTTTTAACTCTACACTGAAGAGCCCTCGAGTGAGCAATCAAGACAGCCGCCGTACAAAATGACACTCAAAATGCAAAAATAGCGTATGAGATGAGGTGTGGGCTCAAATTGCTCTTTCATTAAGGCCGTTTTCAAACCCACAGAGTTTGTAGCCTTAAGACAGAGAAGGAAAATGAAAGTCTAAGTACTGAAATGTGGATGTAAACAGATGTACTGGCAGACTTGGTTTGGGCTTCAGGGTGAACCAAAGACAGACGTGATGTTGTTAAGATTATTATTTCGTCTGTGTGTGAAGGTAAAGGAGCGCTACTCAGTGAAACTCGAATACTTTTGTTTCCACACCCCGCAGTCCTCGGGTGCTTATGCTGTTTTTGTTTGCCTTTTCTCTCGTCAGGCTTTTCTCAAGCAGCTGAACACAAAGAAAGCTTCTTTTTTCCCATCCTGGGCTGTTTCACATTTATCCAGTCAAAAGATGCAACATTTAATTCATTGTATTTATCCTTGCAAAAGACCACTGCACTGTATGAACTGCAGATGTTAGAGGTTAGCTTGCAACACTCACACCAGCTGTGCGTGCGTGGGTGGATGTTAATGTACATTCATGTAAAACTCAAACTGCGACCGACCTCAGCAGCTCACCAGGAAGTACATTTCTTTCATCCAAACATCTTCTTCTGCCCGGACATAACTTAAAATGTTAGGCGGTGCAAATTTTAATCCACCCACACATGCTGCACACGTGTTCCACATTTCAACATAAAGCGGGTGAAACAGGGCGGGAATGAAATGGTGAACGACAGATGCATGTCGCAACAGTGACCGATGAGGCGCTGCAGACGAAAATGAGGCACGACAGGAGGAGGAACAGTATCTGCGTTACACAGAAAAAGGACTCTGTTCTCATTCATCTGATAAATCCAGATAAATTATATTTTGTTTTCATATTTTGGGTTTCTAGATGCCTGATCGCAAGACTCGATACACTACATGCTGCAAAACTCATGTTTTATACTGTACTTCAGCCACCTTTCCAAGTGTATCCTGTTTTTTGCCCAATGACAGCTGTCCTGGGCTCCAGCCTCCTCTGCAACCCTGAACTGCATACGTGGTTAAAACAATGGACCTCTGGATAAATGTACCCAAGTTATAAAAAGGAGAATGCCCTTAAAGGATTAAAAAAGTCTTTAAAAAGTGAATATAATACTTTTTTTAAACTGCCACAGGAAACCCTCTAAAATCAAATGTGAAATGCTCAAAAAATAGTAAAAATGATGAAACATGTTTCGACTAAAGCTCATCTTTGGAAATAAAAGGCTGCGCAGCCCGACTGGAAGCAACACAATAAAAAGTGTTATTTCAGATGAAATCCTGTCTACTTTGTTGCATCTCTTTCAACCAAACATCCCGACAGGGCCCCGTGTGCAAACTCTGGCATCTGATCTATCAAACCACTTTGCTGTGAGCAGCATTCAGCATCTCGGCCCGCGGCAGCATCCAGTGTATCGTCTGATGAATAACTCCGTCTGCTGGAGCTTCGCGTCCCTCCAGAGAAGGAATTATTGAACTACGAACCAGCAAACTGCCAACCTCTGTCATCTTTGAGGTCTCTGCAGAATCTGTGGATTCATCTTTTGCAGTGCTAAAAGGCATTACGAACCAAATCTGATCCCCCGCCACGTCTGGACTACAAAGAGCCGGTTTATATAACCATGAATGAAGATAAACTCTTTGTTGGATTTTGCTGATACAGTTAATGTTGTTTAGACTACAAGATTATACACCTGCCTGTGATAAGAAGAAGAGAAACACCTGCAGAAAATTCTGAATGAACTTTTTTGGTTTTACTTTTGCAAGAAAAATAAAAACGAAAACATTGAAACAAAAAAAGCCTCACATGAATCCAAAGTAGCAAAACATTCTAGCCTTCAACTTTTCTTATCTCATGATGATGATCATCATCAGGATGTTCCTCACATCCACTAAGACAGAAAATATGATGCAATTCCCCAAAGAAAATGCGACATAATCAACGAATTTCACCTTGTAAAACACGAGCAACTGTTCATATTTCCCAGTCTTGACTCACCATCTCCGGTCTCCATCAGCTCGGCGTTGCCGTACTTGGGCGTCTGTCTTTGGGCTGCGGTGCCAGCGCCCGGGGCTCTCTCCACCTGGATGCCATCAGTGGCGGTGGTGTTGGCGGTATTGTTGGTGTAGCCGGTGACATCTGGAGGGGCAGAGTGGTTCTCTGGGATGTGAGAAAATAGGAAGGCGGGTTAGTGCTCTAAACCCTCACACATCCTGCTGTTACTACACTTTAACTGTGGATCCAAAACCCAGCACAACACAGTAAATTATAATCATATCTGCTAAATGATTGACTAAAGAAGTTTCTACTTTAATGAAATTGACACAAACGGAAGAAATCCAAGATGAAGATGAGCATCAGTGAAACTGTTAGCACTAAAAGCAGCTGAGGTGTTGATCGAACGGTTAAACAAAAAGTAACTGATGAAATAAGATGTCGGTTAATTTCAAATTCTAGAAGTTGAGGATTATGTTGAACAGTTTACACGTTGGTTAACCGATAATGACTGAAGACAACATAAACACCAGCTGAAATATTAATGAGGGCGTGAATGCACAAAGCACATGAAGTGTCAGTTAGGTTGTCAAGACTGAAAGCAGCGGAGTCGTTACTTTAAATGTTGGTTAAATCACCAGTTCTTGAGCCAGCAGAGGCGAAACATCAGTAAATGATGAAAACAGCTGTGGCTTCAACATACGTTCAGACAGGTGACCAGCGTGACCACCAGATGCCACAGAGAGTCAACGATATTCAGATAATTAATAAAGTTAATACTTTAGGTATTTTAGTCTGTGTTTTTAAAGACTGCTCCATAACCTATGGTCTCAAACAGCAGGTAGTTTAGGGAGGACACTGAAAGTATAGCTTGACCTTTGTTTATGGTAAAGTCTGTTTGTTTACTTATAGGAAAAGTGCAAGATATAGAGTTTATTAACCTGCTATAAAGGCAATAAAATGATTGCTAGTAAAAAATATTAAGGATATGTGGATAAAAACACTATTTGAAGCCACAAGAGAAAGAAAATTAGGAAGAAATTCACTGACTTCCAAAGAAACTTTAAAGAAGAATCATGTCGGGGGCTTAAAGATGTGACACACTTCAAAAAATAGAGCAAAAATCCACCAGAACCGCCAAATCCCTCCAGAATCTCCCAATCATTCCTCACTGATCGCTCCACAAACCGCTCATTTCACCACCACCTCCCTCTACTGCAACATCTGCCTCTCTCTCGAGCAAAAAAAAAGACTCCATTTCCATCAACACCCACATCATACTCTTCATTTCTGGTTGTTTTTCACCCTATTTTGTGCTGCATTTAGATACTGCTTCAACCTGTCTGCTGTGCCTAATGTTTCAAAGCACATAGCATTCCTTAAATTCCTTAAATTCACCTCTTTTATGAGGCTGGGATGCAGTTCAGCAACATCAAACGCTGTTTACTGTTCTGCCCGAGGGCTTCTTTACTTTGAGTGGTCGAAGCATGAAATGATGATAGCAGGAGGATGCGCGGTGAATCTAAATTGGGATGTGTGTAGGTATATCCTTACGTATCCTTTACTGTATCTTTGCACTGAGTCAGAGTGCCCACTTCAAGTTAATCCAATAGAAAGCCATCCCCACAAATCCAAAAGTAGGTTTGTAGTTCTACGCATTGCTGTTTTTGCTGTGTTATGTGCGTCATTTGCATTGGGTTACCGCTGCATTAACATTTATAGCACGCTGAGATTGATCTTGTAGTCTTGGGTTTCAGGGTTGCAAGGTTCCCTAATGTTCACTGTGGGTCATTTTTGGTATTTAGTGCTTCGTGCATTTGGAAATCCCTCCAGTTTCTCCTTAATGGGCCTCCTGTAAGGTCAGAGGTCATGTGCAGACGTAGAATAACAATCACAGAGGTAATCAGGATGCAAAGTGCATTTAAACATCTGTAGGGTGTGTCTTAGACATTAACCACTCTCTGAGAATACTGGGACACTATCCAGCCTCTGAGTCCATCTCAGTTATATTTTAGTGTTGAACAAAACACACTTAAACGTTTTAAGTTTGAAACACAACTTAAAACTTTTAAATTTTACCTCGACTTTATCCGAATAGCAGGACTGAAGGTGCACCTCTTTGCTTAACTTCTAAAACACCCTCAAAGAGAGGTCACCACTTTGGATGATTTATATGTGAACGCTTGCCTCCCTGCTCCCGTTCACAGCTTCCCGCATGATGCACCGCTGCTTCAGTCAAGGACCAGAAGACATAGGAGATCAAACTACTTCACGGCGTGAAGGTTCCTGCTGTGAAAAGGCAGCAGAGCGAGTCATGACTGAGGGGTCCCGTTCACAAGTGCTGCTCATGTTAAGTTAATTCACTCCATCATGTGTCCGCGATTAAACGCGATTAAACTCACTGAACCCCGATAGGGGCGATCGTGGCTCAAGAGTTGGGAGTTCGTCTTGTAATCGGAAGGTTGCCGGTTCGAGCCCCGGCTCGGACAGTCTCGGTCGTTGTGTCCTTGGGCAAGACACTTCACCCGTTGCCTACTGGTGGTGGTCAGAGGGCCCGGTGGCGCCAGTGTCCAGCAGCCTCGCCTCTGTCAGTGTGCCCCAGGGTGGCTATGGCTACAATGTAGCTTGCCATCACCAGTGTGTGTGTGAATGGGTGAATGACTGGATATGTAAAGCGCTTTGGGGTCCTTAGGGACTAGAAAAGCGTTATATAAATACAGGCCATTTACCATTTACCCGATGGGTAAAGATGGTTTCGAAGGATGCTCATTACATCACTTAGCATCTGTTTCAGATGATGAGAAGAGGTTGGGTTTCTGGTTTCACATTATTGCATGTTTTATTCTAATGAGAGCTGTCAGCATTGATTTCATTATTCATTTAGCTTTGACTAAAGGTCTACTGGCTCTCCATCTACCACCAACTATAGTCTGTAAATGAACTTTGAGTTTCTGTATGTGGATTCACTCCTGCTGTTTTTATTATCTAATGCCATTAACTTGTGTTCTTCCTTCCCACTGTCGCCAAGTGCTTGCTCATAGTGACAGTCAGAGCGTTGTAGCGTCTTCTGTTATGGTGTAAAACACTTTGAAGTGACCGCTGTCAGCTGGTTCTACATAAATAAACCCAAAACAATTGAAGAGAAGCATTTCATGGATTCATTCATTCATTCAGTGCCCCATCTATAGCCTGTATTTGTTTATATTTCTTTAACTGGTGAAATATAAATAGGTTGATTTAGCCATTATCATTTTTATGTTTACATGTTGATACTGCAAAAATAAAGGCTGTTCTGATGCATCTTTTCCCAGTTGTTTATTTGTGCTTATGTCTCCTTTACCCAGAATGAGGTGAATTACCAATGACCACATTAAATATATTTATTCACAACATAATATTAATCATTTTAAGCGCTAAATGTAAAATACCAAGAGCTTACTCATTTTGTTTTTTATTTAGTTCTATCCATTTAATGTCATGACTTTTTCATGTGTTTGAGCAAATAAAGCTGACCGCAGCTGAGCTCAACATGATGTGAAAGGCTTGGAAAGACTGAGAAATATAAGTGCACAGTGAGAGAAAGGCAGGGATGATTTCTAGCAAAGCACCGAGCCCAAGCCAGCTGGAGAGAAACTGAATTCTTTATCCAGACATGGACTGCATATCAACAATGCAGCTCGCAGCACAAGCATGCTAATTACTGTAGCACGCCGTCTCTGCAACATCTGGGCTGACGGTTTGAGCTACACATATATCCTCTGTAGGCACTTGTTGTGCAGCATCTGTGAGAATATGTGTGTGCATGTACGCAGTATTGGTCCTGATTTTGGGCTATTTGCACCTCCAATGACATCATCAGGTCGTCTTTATGAAGACCTGAGACACAGCTGAATATCATCACTGGCTAAGGATGATGATGATGATGATGATGAATGCCTCCTTCACTGCTGGAATATCCATCAGAGAGGCTGAGGCTGTTTCAGGGACAGGACACTTTAATGTGTCTTCCCGGGCAAAGGCGGGCTAAAGGATCTTGTGGCTGGTAGTTTGCAAGCCCCACAATTGAAAATGTCTCCATCAATTTCTGTGAATCTTGTTGAAGCATTACTGTGGATAAATGTGCTTCACAAAGAAAAGTTTGGGATTTTCTTTCTCTCTCTTGAAAAAGAAGTACCCTCGCTATAATTTGCGGCTACTGCCTATTTACACTGGACAAAAACATTTAATTATTCATGCATTCTTGTGAATCGGGCATTAAATCCATCTTTGAGTAAATAAATGCAAGATTTTTACCAAAAGTTCCAGCATAGTATTTCTAATATATTTCTTACAAAAAGATACAACCAAGCTGTTCATGCTGGATCAATAGAACTCAAACTGCACTGCAGAAACAGGCTGATGTGGGGCTTAATGCAGTGAATAAAGGCTGTAATGACAAGAAAATACCAGCCTTTGGTTGTTTTTGAAATAACATTGTGTTTGCAGGGGGTAGTGGGATGCTTTGACTCTTTGTAACACCAGTGACCGCTGGCCTTTCAGGCACATCTTAAAACTGGTTTATATTTTATTTTGCTAGATGATTTGGGGACCATGTCTGATATTTCCGTACTGTCTTACAATGCTGCTGGTGAAAAGCGAGCAAACCCAGTGAATGAGTGAGTAACACACTAACAAAAGTCTAAGTGTAGGTTTTATGCCAAATAAATCTCACACCTTGAATCTGCCTTTTTCTAAAGCAGCAGTCCCCAACCCCCGGGCCACGGACCGGTTGTTTGGTACCGGGCAGCGAGAGTTGAGGCTCGGGTGTGAAATTTATGGTTTTCAGGGTTTTAGCATTAACTCAGTTTCCCTGGGTCTTTTCCCGTGTGTAATGAATAAATCTTTTGTGGTACCAGTACTGGTTTTGTTTTGTTGTATTTATCCGCGACACGGTACGTGGCACAAAAACAGTTGGGGACTGCTGTTCTAAAGTATTCCAGTATATATACCTCAGATCAGTGTATAACAGCTGACCTATGTATACAGAAGAACACAAAATATCATTTACCATCTGATCCTGACCACTTTGCATATTAAAGAAGTATTATTGCGTCGTGTGTGTATATGCATGTATCACTCTTCCATGTGAAGCTGCAGCTCTTTATGCATGTATGTATCATTCAACAGGCTGCTGCAAACCTCAGTAAACACATTTGTATGATTCGTTTAAATACTCTCCTCCCATAATTTACAAAAACAAATACATGTGTATATTGCTTGGGAGGATACTTTTTTCCTCCAAAGCACCAAAAGAAAGTTGCTGAATTGCCCCATGATGCTTTTAATTTTATATTTTCTTCAATGGGAATTTTAGTATTAAAGCGATTTAATTGCCGATGATATCCAGCTATATCTTTTTATTTAAACCAAGTGAATCATGAGTTCAACATGAGTAGCAGCCATGTTAAACACCTCTCTAGATCTTTTTTCCACTTAAGAAGTATTAATACATTTGGACGCACTGTTTAAGAGAAGCTGGAGGTGCTCGTTTATCTCTACCAGCTACTGTAATGCACTTTTTTGCTCGGTCAGTAAAGCAGCCCTCAGCCACTCATGCTGCTGCTGGATTACTCTCAAGTAATATGTTAAGCAGACAATCTCATATTACATTACAGCAGTTGCTCCATAATTTATAATCTGTGGAGCAGCTTTGATTTGTGTTTTCATCACTATCACTGCTGAATTTGCTTTTACTGTTTGTGCTAATAAAGAGGCAGAAACTGGGGCTAGGCCATAGTCAGGGAGCACTCCTTAGATCAAATAAAAATAGATAACAAATGAAGCGCATAATTAAGAAATTAAACCAACATGTGCCATCACGACAGCTTCAATGGACCTTTGCACTGATTCTGCAGGTTTCTGGAGCTGCACAGGAAGGAACGCTATTCGTCTCTACGATGGTGGTGGTGGAGAGACGTCAGTCAAAAATCACTTGCAGGTGTTTAATAATGATTCATGTCACTATTATAGTTTATTAACTTTGTCTGCTCTCTCCCACAGTTTGTGTTTTGTACTGTTTGTTCTCTCTTTGGTTTGGTTTTTTGGTCTTTTCTTTCCTATGATTCCCGACTGCGGCCCCTCCTTAAGTCTGGTTATAGGGGCGTTCTTCCTCCCCACTGTTGCCAAGTTCCTCCACAGGATTTTTAGGGTTTTCTCCCCCATATTAAATGCAAAGCAACAGATTTTTTTTTAATTAATTGGCACTACATAAATAAAAAGTAACAGAATAAAACTGAATGTTGGATCAAGATGTGAATCACTTCCTCATCTCATTCATCGTGGCCATAATGGCATTACCTGTTGTTCCCAAACTGTTTTCCTTTCTCCTCAGAGACCACTGACTTTCCCCTGGCAGATATACAGCAGTGACAGGGAGGCTAAGCTCCTGTTAAATCCCAGCAGGCCTCATATAGACGACAGCCTTAATTACATTGAATATGGGAACTATTCCAGAGCAGTGTTAATGGATTCAAAGTCTATGTTTATTTTTTGACAATGACAAATGGTTGATTAGAGCTCTGTTCTTAAAGTCTTTCTTCAAGTGACTGCTCCTTGTTTGCTCCACCATGGATAAGTGTATTTCTCTGGCAGTCCAACAGGAATGGTGCAAGGAGTCACTTCAGTAAATGAGTGCATCACCCTCTGCTGCTGCCGTTTTACATGCCAGGCACTGAGTGGTGCAAAGCAGGAAGTGTCTTCAGTTCACAACTCTTGGCTGTTACATATAAAAATCTCTCATAATCAAACAGAGTCGTGCTGGTTTCTTTGATAGAGTATCTATGATTTGAGGTAGCAGATTGCAAAAAATACAACACGAAAAAAAATTACAGACAAAAACTAAAACAAGGAAGCAGACGGGCAGCCTGCATTCCTCTACCATCTGCTTTCTGGCCTAGATGAAAAGCCGCTTTGAAAGCAGATTGCCTCTGGCTGAGAAAACAACTAAAATCATGCTGCATAATTAGGCAAATCAATAAAAAAAACGCCAAACAGAAGAACCTTGAAAAGAGGAAAGAGTCACACAAGCTGCTATCTAGCTTCTTTAAAAGCATTGTTGATTTTCCTCATCAACAATTCACACTTTCAAAAGCTGTGAGCACAGCCTCTTTTTTTTTAAATCCACACAAACAAACTGCTTTCATGCATCTACCACAACAGCTCAATGCTACTCCTATCAAGGTTAGCATTGATGGTTTTCTCCTCTGCACTTATACAACATGGCTAGGCACAAATTTAATTAGCGGGGAAACAACTGAGGAGGGGCACAGCTCGAACAGCAGGCATATGATGGAGGGCACTGTGGAGAGAAGGTTAGCTGAAAATTATGAGGGGGGGGGGTAATACGACATCCCTGTTCGTGCCGAGGGATGGCGGGAGACTGACCCTCATTCTGGGCTCTCCACCAGCCATGCTCCGATTGAAACTTACCGGAGCGTCGTGGACCAGAGTTTCCATTCTCTATCATACCAGCTGGCACTGCCCTCCTCCTCCTCAAGGAGAGGTGGCTTAAAAGGCCTGCATGTGAGGAACAAGAAGGGAGGGGAGTCTTTAAAAGTGGCATCAATCGGAAACTTCTCGCTAAAACTCTCAAGTCTTTTTTTGACACAACACAGCACATCAACGCAAAATCTGACTTCAGAGATAAAACTGTAACTGGATAATATGAAGATTCCCCACAGTGCAGAGTGCTGTGGGAAGAAGGAGAGTGTTTTCCACAGGACTTTACAAAAAGAAGCCAAAATAGGAAAACTCTGGTGAGGAAAGAAACTCCTGACGTAAGCTGTGCATACATGGTTTTTAAATTTAAAGAAATTATATCCCCTGTTGGTTCTCAACAGTGTGCAAGACATTAAAGCACTCAGCTGTTTTGCATACTGTATGAATAAAGCTGGATGTTCTGTGAGAAATGTTCCACCAGGCTGTAGTTTTCATTTCTGGTATTTTGGTGTTTTGTGTCGCTGCGAATTATGTGTTCATACAGAAACTAGATTCCAGTTCGTCGTGTATTTAAAGCTAAGTAAATGGGCAAGATTCATTAAAGTAGGGCAGGGCAATATGGCCAACATTTGCGATAACGATTTAACTGACGATATAATTGATGCGAGACAAAATACTTTACATCTCCACAACTTTATTAGTGCAAAAAACACCATCAATTTATTTCCACTTAAACAAGCAGCTGCTCTCTGAATTCTCTCGCAGCTGCTCTATTCCCATGTTCTACTGTGTGCTCATACGCATGTCTCTTAAAAGGTGCTATTCTGGGGTCCTTATACACACACAATACGGTAATATTATGTTGAAGCACTGTACGTATCACTGTGGCTCCTCACTACGGTAGCCATAATGCTCAGACAATCCATCCAGCGGTGCGGCTTCGTAGCTTACCAAAGTCGTACTAAAACATTTTTTGACAGATTATTCAGCGCCGTGTACCACATAACATCGGTTTGAGTCAGTAAGCACAACCAGAATTCATACATAAGGCGCACTGTCGATTTGTGAGAAAACTTAAGGCTTTTAAGAGCGCCTTATAGTCTGAAAAATACGGTAATAACGACGGCCCGCTTGCATGTTCTGCAAAAAAATGTGCTTTGTTGTGTATCTGACGGATGAAAACCAAACCAGTTCCACATCACTGAAGTTGCAACATTCTTACAAACCAGTTCTGGTTCATCTGTTTCATTCAACGAACCGCTTTTGCCCTTCTCATTCTCCGTCGCCGCCATGCTTTTTCCACCATGCGCGTATGAAAACAAAGGCACTGTGCATGCGCGTTTTACCCATATTCTATTGCAATATTTCATTTTCTTATCATTGCCTAACATTGTACCGGTATGATATGGCCAAGCCCTCCATTAAAGTATCACTTTTTTCATAAATATATGAACAAGATTCCTGTTAAATTACAATAAAGTAAAGAATGTGCACCTATAATCTACAAAAACAGTTTCTTACTATAAAAATATTACAGCGCTATACTCTATAGAATATAAACATCATTACATAATATTGTCAGATGGTTGATTCCCATTATATTCTTAATTGTAGCTACTCTAATTTTCATAAACAGTAATTGCAGGTCTGTCTGTACTGTAATATATAACTATATAAGCATATAGGCTACCCTCTTCCCCTGCTGCTTGTATTCAACACACAGGAACAGCAACAACATACACAAGCACAGACACACAGGTGCTGTACAGGAGCTGAACTCAGCCCAGAGTCAACAATAACAACCAGATCGTCTACGATGATCCTGAGAAAAAGATCTGCAGGCTGGAGGAAAACGTGGAGAGATGAAAGGAGCGATGACCAATTGGGGAGATATGAGAGAACAAAAAGTTATCGTCACAGCAAACCGAGCAGTTCTGATAAGAGCTGAATAAAAAACGAGGCGGGGAATGATTCTGTTAATAAACTCTCCTAAGATTTTACACAAACGCACATACACACACACACACACACACACAGATCTAGGCTGTGTTGGCCTTGAGCGAGGAAACGAGAAGCAGAGCTCCAACCCACACGTGTGCACACCGCTCAGGATTTCCTCTGTGATAAACATGAACTCTGTAACTTCACAAAAGAACAGGCTCAATGAAACTTTACACCAACCAGCTGGAAAAATTACAACAACATGATGTGATGTAATGGAAATCCGCAACTCTCGGGGTTAGCTATGAAACCAAAGACGCTGCCCAGGACTCAACTGCCTGTCAGCAACAGGCCTCTGTATACTAGCCACAGTACAGACTGGGAGGAAGTCAAAGTCATCGATTAGAAGTAAAAAACAAACGGAGGAATGTTCTCGTCACCTGAAACGAGACTTCGCTGACCTGTAAGTGCATTTCCATCTATTGGTTTTATGCACATTTTGAGGTTTGACTCTTATTTTAATCTTTTAAATGATCTCAGAAGAATTAGCACCACCAGCTGTTTATAACAACGCGTGTTTGTGGGCAGAAGCACATTTTTTTCAGGTCGTCTTCTGCAAATTTTCTGGAAATCTGGCTAAAATGTGGGCAACATTTGGATGCAGTTTGTGCCTTTTGCTAATTGCATTATGCACAACGATGCCAAGACTTCATTCCAGCAATGAATATTTATGTAACCGGTGTTTATAAATACAAGAAAACCTGTAGTCATTCATCATCCTTTAGCTGTGAGTTCCACATTTTCTGTATTCAATCCACAGAACGAGTGTGAGTGAAGCAAGAAATGAAGCAGCAGAGATACCTGACAGGTAGTGAATTATGAGTTCTTGCAGACAAAAGTCTTTGCTGTGGGTATAAAGCCCTCAGGGATGGTGACAAAGACCGAAACACAATGACTGTCAACTGGGTCACATACTAATCTTTATTCCTCACACTCAAAGTCCGCTGGGCCAGGCCACTATTGCTTTGATGGCTACAAATGCACAAATGCATACACTTTATTGTGAGGCAAGAGGTCACACACTTAATTGCAAAAGCAAGGCACACAACTGCAGCAAGGGCAGGAAAATACAAGCCCGGACCCCTGAGACAAACTCTGATACCCAAAGAGGGTAGAGAGGGGGCTGTAGTCTATCCCAGCTACTACAGGACGAAAGGTGGGTACGCCCTGAACAACATAACCCCACTATATGCAACAGTCCAGAGCCCACACAGACACAAGGAAAACATGCAAACTCCACACAGAAAGGACCCGGCCAATTGCTGGAATCAAACTCAGGGCCTTCTTGCTATGCAGCAACAGTGCTAACCACTGTACCAACAAAAATACAAAATACAGTCCACACGCAAACAAATTCAACTAGGGCCAAAGCGGAGGAATGAAGGGAGAAAAGGAATGCAGAAACAAACTCACGGGGAAATGGCTGAAAGTGTGACTGCGGTTCAAAGAAGACCTGGCAAAGCAAGAAAGAAAAGCATGGGAGTAGATATTTACTGGGGGAGTGCCCGGCTAATTAGAAACAGACACGGCAGAAAATAAAAACACGGGAAGGAGAAACAGGTCTGTTCGGTTATGATGAAAATCATCTAACAGTAGCAGAGGATTTATTAAACTTTTTATTTTTTTAAGGGTGTCGTCCCATCTGAGCAGCGAAGGAGCTGGATGTAGGCTGGGTGGAGCTGGCGGGGGGGACTCTGTGTCTGCCGGTGCATTATCTTCAGAGCTGGATACCAGCCGTGCCAGCGTGAAAACAAACCTGTCTCCGCCAGAGCATTCAGTCCTCGGCTGTCAGCGAGGAAATGCACAAATGGGTTTCTGTGGCAGCAGCGAGCCAGTTTTTCACTTTCATGTTTGCGCCGTGTTTTCAACATGAATTGAAGCTGCTGGAAACCAACTTCCACCCTGCTGTAGTGCTGGCAGAATGTCCTGCCCTCAGAGTTTTGCAGGGAAATGGTGTGCTGGGAAAATCGCATTCAGTCCTTTGGCAGGTATGCTTAAATACTTTGTGTGAAAATTCTCCAGACAGGAAGAGGAAAGAGAACAGAAATGTCCACTAAACAACATCGTCCCAGCATCCTGACAGGCACGACAGGTCACAATGAATTGGTGAATGGTCACATTTGCTTCTCCTGCCGAGGTTTAAAACACATTTCCATTCTAAGTATAGTTTTTACAGGCTAGCAAGCCTTTGCAGGGCCTTGATCCTTTTGAGTCATATTACTAAACATTCTCAGAAATACTTTAAATAAGCTGTGGTGGTTATTTTTTCATCATTTAATTTAAAAATATAAACTTCATTTTCTTTTTCCTTTATATGTAAATGAAATGCTGAAGCATCTTTTTTGTTTTCATTCAGATGATTTTGGCTCAGCTCATTAAAATAAGAAATCCAATGTGTCTAATTATTTGAATATTTCTTAAGATCATTCAAAAGAAGGTTTGACAATACAGACGTGTCCAGTTTCATTTCATTTATACACTCAGTACTTGGTTGAGGCTCCATTAACAGAATTACTGTATCAGTGTGTTGGTGTGTGGAGTTGATCAGCTCGGGGCACTGCTGAGGTGTTACTGACGTCCAGGTTGCTTTGATAGATCCTCCCTGGGATTCAGGTCAGGTGAGTTAGCCCAGTAATAACATGGTCGGCAAACCATCCATATGCAAAAAGTTCATCAGCAGATGGAAGCACGAAGAGCTCTAAAATCTTCTGGTTGACTTTAGACTTGATAAAACGGCGTGGAGCACCAACAGCACCAGCAGACGACAGGGCACACCAACTCTTCACAGACTGTGGAAACTTCACACTGGACTTCACTCTTCAGACGTCAGCCTTTAACATCTTAATTTCAAAATAAAATACAAAACTGACTTTAATCTGAAAAGAGGACTTTGAACCACTGAGCATCAGTTCAGTCCTTTTTCTCCTCAGTCCAGATAAGATGCTGTGACGGTGTCTCTGCGTCAGCAGTGGTTTGATATCAGAACTGAAACTGTTTTAGTTCCTTTCCTGAAGACGTTTGTGTGTAGTGGCTCTGAGATACTGACACCAGCCTCCGTTCACTCTGCTGAAACTCTCCGAAGTTCTTGAATCGACTTGTCATCCCAATCCTCTCAATGCTGTGGTCATCCCGGTTGCTTCTGCACCTTTTCCTACCACAGTTTTCCCTTCCAGTCAACTTTCCATCGATATGCTTCGATGCGGCTGTGAGCAGCCAGCCTTTTCACCAATGACCTCCTGTGGCTTTCCCTCCTTGTAGAGGATATCTGACGAGTCAGCAGTTTTCCTAATGATCGTGGTTGCTGGTATGGTCTAGATTGAGAGATACTGATATTCATACTGTTTGAATTGTAATTACTAGTAAGTAAGTTACTTCCTTCAGTTTATTGTGTTGGTATGGCAGAAACAAATCAGATAGGTAGAAATTAGAGTATGACAAAAGCATGATGCATCCTGGTCTGATGGTTTGATTCCAGCTGTTACCTGGCGTTTGGCACATAAAGCATGAGGATCATCAGTATAATGTGTCTTTAAATGTGCCAAAAGGAAATAAACGGAGACACTGCAAAAACTGTTACTGATGAGACAGATTTTCTTAAACCATTACAGGATGTGCTGAGTTTGTGCAGGCGTCAAGGTCACGAGACTCAAAAATATTTTTCAATGAAAGTATGAAAACTGAAAAAAGAGCAGTAGGGGGAAAAAGCGCAGGAAATGCAGCAGAAACAAAACAAAAAGAGAAAACTGGCTGTCAGGAGAATGACAGCAGAACTGCCACTAACACACACAGTAAGCAGAGTTACTAAACTCCACTTACAAACTCAAAGAATATAAGAAAACAGGAGCTTGAGCTGAACACTACCATCCAACATCTTACTGTGAAGCTCAAAGATGAAACGGTACGCCCATCCAGATTATTTCTGTAGATCCACATTTTTTATTAACTGCTGACTCAGTTTAGTCAGAAAAACTACAGGACGGTTTCTGTTTTAAGGTCAGCTGCTGGGTTTTTTTTTAGTCTGGGATTCAAGGACCTTCAAGGGGTCTGAGGGGAATTTGAGGTCTCCCAAGAAGTATTGAATCCTTTATGTTTTATTATTCTGTTCATTATTTTATTATTCTGTTCTCGAGGAGCTGAAAAAGGGGAAAATATATGAGAAACAGTGCTCTGATGGGAGCTTTAGTTCAACCCTGAACATGTTTTATATGCAGCTGTCTCAGAGTCCATATTGTGCTTTGCATAATAAAATAAACTTTGATTAACTTCTTGGGTTGAAAGACGTCATTTATAACTCATTAAGTTTCATATAATGTTTAAAACAATGTTTAATTAAGCAATGATCTGGATTAAATGTGTGTAAATATTAACCCTGTCTTGTTTGTCTATTTGGTCCCATATGAAAGACGAATAACTAGAAACTTTGTAACAGTAAGCACACAACACGACTATATGTAGTTTTTAAAAGAAGTGAATTTTCAGAAGAAACGAGGTGCACATGAAAAAACAGTGGCTATATTAGATGATTAATAAAGTGCACATTATTTAGGGTGTCTGAACCTGTGAGGCACAGTCAGTTTACCAAAGGACTTTGCGAACATAACGAAATCAGACACTTCAGGAAAAACCCAAATCTTAGAGCGGTTGGGTTGTTTTGATTTGTCCAGAAGAGTCTGATTTCGTTAGGAGTGTCGAGACCTGCTAAGCATCTCGAGCTGTTGTAATAGAAGCTTTGTATTTTTGTACACAGTGTCTGGATTAGCTGAAGCTGCCTGGACGAGGGTCCTCCACCTTTGCTAAAGGAGTTTGCGGTTTACTAAAGGTGTCGTGAATAACTGTAGGGCGTCATTAGATAAAGCTTCAAAGGGCCACATAGTGGACAGCTGAATGTAAACCTCTGTTAATTTGATAGACAGAAAGCCTGGTTTCTCAGCCTGAGGCCTGAATTCGTGTTTAAAAATGTCCCCTTTCAGTTGAAAACTGACTTAAACAGCTTTACAGACTCACTGCAGTCGTTGGCCTTCACATTAATGACACAGTGCTAACTGCTAATGATCGTTTTATTTTCCCTTTAGGACGCCGTGGGCCACGCCGAGACCGACAGTTAGACTATTATGTCAGCACTGCGCCAAGTCACCTACCTTTACTGTGGTGGTGGTGGCGGTGATGGTGGTGGCGGTGGTGGTGCGCAGAGGAAATGTGAACATGCTGGGCCAGCACGTCAGCCAGCCTGCCGGCCGCTGCCCCACTCCCGCCGCTGCGTGTGGAGGAAGAGGACGAGGAGGCCGTTGACGAGGTGGTGGTGGTGGTGGAGGAGGTGCCGTGGATTGCCCTGCTGATCCAGTGCTCCATGCTTATGCTCCCTTCCTGGCTGGACGAGGTTCCTCCACCGCCTCCTCCGTCTTCTTCTTCACCTTCTCCTCCCTCTTCTTCATCGCCGTCCCCCTGACCTTCGCCCTCCGAGCCCGAGGAGGTGTCTGAGGAAGAGAGAAGATGAGGATGGAGGTTAGGGTTAAAGTTTGGATGGATGTTTCCAATCCCGTTTAAACACAGGCGCAAACAGAGGTGTCGATGTGTGAGTCCTACTCCCCGCATCTGCGTAAAGTCGCTGCAGGGGAGGAACACAAACTTTTTTGTGTGTGTGAAAGCTAAAACATCTGTGCGTACACGGGTGTGTGATTCTGCAAGTTTTGCATGGCATTTCCATAATGCCCACGGCGGTATGAGGCTAGTAGTGGTGATATGAATAACAACAGAAGCTGACCCAGTTCTCACACACACACACACACACACACACACACACACTCAAAGGTACTCGATTAGTGTGCACGTGTGTGTTTTCTCTCAGGGCAGATGCACAGAGAAGGTAATCGTGAGACTGACGAGGAAACTCCAACAATAAAAAAAACAAAAAAATTGAAAATTCAAATGTTTCGACCCGAGAGTGTTACTGGGGGATATTACGAGACGTTTGATCTTTTTAACCATAAATGGTTCCTTACCCGTAAAGGGTTAAACTGGTTTGCTGTGCTCCAGTGTGACTGACTTTAGCTCACACATATGGAATGAAAACATGTGGATGTACAGCTGGGACTCTGTACCTGTGCTACAGGTGATGCCATCTGAAAAACCTGCACTAAGTTTAAGTCAAAGCCTTTACTTTGTCATCATCGGGCTGCGTTCATCTTCACATTTATGAAGTTGATGCTTTGCTTTGTTTTTCTTGTTTTAATAACCACTTGGAATCAGCTGATGAAGTTGGTCAAAGTGAAACCAAAACACCTGGTAAATTAGAGCAACAACAGCATCCATGAGGACTAATGTTTGTTTCCACCTGATAAATGAGAGTCCAATATTCATTCTGCTTTTAGCTCTGGGCGACTGGTGAAGAGCTTCCTGTCTGCTGTCTGGTGAAGAGCAGGTGGTGAACCAAAACAATGAGATGAATGAAAGACGTTAAATATCCTCAGTCAGCTACGGGGGACCTGCACATTTGGTTAGTATTTTATCTTTTGGTTAGTATCACATGCTATGATGCATGTGTAAGAATTTTGTAGCGTGGCGACGTTAGCAAAACTATAATGAATCAGACTCTCTAAAGCTTGTGAGGAGCAACCTTCATGTAATTTTAGGTGAAAAGAAAGAACAAGATTCCTGCTTCTTCCTTAACCTAAAGTTAAATCTTATCTGGATAAGATTTACAGACGTGGCCAAACGAGTATAAATACCATTAGAACTCATTCAGATTATATAGTAATTTTCCCTGACACTGATCTTAGTACAATAAATATTTCAGTGTAAGACATCAGAGTTTCGTCAGTGTTCCTGCGTTAGTAAATCAAATCTTAAAAGATCAATAAGAAGCTTAACATGAAAGCATGTCTACATTAATCCTTTGTATGATATACAGAGGGGAGATCCTCAATTTGGTCTCAGGCGCTGTGAGTGCAGAAGCCTTTTCTTAGTGAAGACTAGCCAATCAGGAGAAAACTGGTTTAACGTTGAAGAGGGCGTAACCAGCTTGTTTCAAACTGTGCACTGCAGGAGGAGCTGCAAAGCTAGCAGAGTAAAATAATATAAATATTTAGAGTTTGATGCCCAAAGTGTGTATTTCTTAAAAAGAAGAAGAATTTGAAAGCAGAAAAAAAATATGAAAATCAGTGTACTAGATGTTTTTTTGGTGTTTTTTTTTCTCTTTTACATTTTAACGTGAGCAATCGAGACTTTGAAAGTCAGCATATTTGTCATTGATACAGCTGACAGCACTACAAAACACCATGGGACTGGATGTAGTCTCAACATGTTAATTCCCATGATGCTTTGTGCTAACATACTTGATTAACGAATGTGGATCTCGTTATCCTGCTCATAACGAGATGTGGAGACTTCCAATGACAAAATATGTTGAAAGCGGGACGCTGCCAGCTGACTTACGAAGCAAATAGAGAAAAATGCAGAAAGAGAAATGAGAAAGTGACACAAAGCGGTTCCACAGAAATATATTTCACGATGCGTTGGAAAAATTAAGAAAACGCAGCTGTGAAAATCAGTCAAAACCCGATGAGAGCACATCAGAGGCCTCTCTCACTTGTCATCTCTGCACGATACGACACGCTGCTCAGCAACACACGACTCGGCTGTCCTCGCATGAACCTCGCTGGCTGACAGAAATGTGTGTGTGGCTGTGTGCGCACAAGTGCCTGTATGTGTGCGACTGCTTTTAACGCTCCCTCAAGACACGGGCTTTCTAAATGTGCACGATGAATTATGTGCAGTTTGTGTGTCATGTGTGCAGCTTGTTTATCCTATTTTGTGCACAACAGTAAAAATACCCAGAAATCACGTATACGTGTGTTTGTGTGTAGCATTATGAACGTTCTTGCAGAAAAAATGTATGCACATTTGAAGCATGTGTCATGTGAGTCTTGCAAAAAGTCTGCTCAACAAAGGCTTCATTGCCATTTTCAATATGATTCTGAATTATAAAAACTGAGCTGGTCTAAGATTCTGTTTCAGTAAAACTGTGGTCAGCAATTTATTTAGCATCATCAGCCTGGCATGCATCAAGGCTAGCTAACTAGCATTAAGTCAATACTGGGCTCTTTCTATAAGATTCAATACAAACAGGTATTTTGCATCCAAAGCCATCATCCACTAAGGCACAGAGGTCCATTGTTTGTCCAGAAACTGCTAAAAACACAGTGAGTTGCGCTGTTGCACTGACTGATGTGTTCTTTTCAGAAGACATAATTTATTTCGACTCGGTCCTACATATATCGTCCTGCTGCCCCAAATAATCACTCAAGCAGTAAATGTGTATTAATCCATCACTACAAATAGTCCTCAGCTGTTTTGGGAAATCACTGAGCATTTTTTTTTTTTTGCCAGGAAAAAACCCAAAACAATTTGTTGAAAGATTTGTGTATTCAGCAGGAAGCAGTGGGATTGCCAAAGATAATCATAGGAGTGCCTGAGCCAGAGAGAGCCAGAAAGCACTGAGCAAATATAGAATAATGCCAGATGTCCCATTTAATTTTAAACCAAATCTTCATCTGTTGTTTAAGATACAGAAGACCCACAGAGAAGGTAAACAGCAATGACATCATCTTTCTTATAGATTTTTAAGTTTTTGTTTTCTTTAAAAAGGTACAGTTTGTAAAATTGCACCACTAGATGTCAGGAGATTGCAGATCGCAGAGGTCCTTCTATATTTCCTTGCTATGGCAGCTGATGTGAGATAAACAACTCTTCACGTTCACGTCTATTTACTCTGGAGGAGGGCCTAAAACTTTGTTGAGTTGATGAATCACTCACGTTTGCAGGTGACAGCAATACTGAGGTGAGTTGTTGAGGATATCCTGAGCTATTCTCTGAAAGCGCTACTGCTTTTGTTGCTAATAGCTGCTGTTAGCCTCTGTTAGCAAAACTTTCTTTGAAGTCCCTCAAACATTGTCGGACTCGGACACTTAGACAATAAATTCTCATACAATGTGAGAATGTAATCATTTTGTCTGTTTGTTTTTTATCCGAGTGCACAAGTGATTTTTAGGATAAAAATAATGTTACCCTATAACCGGCTGTTGGTTGCCAGCTGTCTAAAGACAGTAGGGTCTAATCTGCTGACCACTGTGACAGTATTGGGAATAAATAAGTACGTTTATGCACGTTTTTGTGTGTTAGAGTCCTGACTTCAGTTCAGGAGATGAAGTTGATGATTAGATGGAACTGTGACGTGCATCTCAGCCAGTATTTTCAAGATGCTGGGGCAATATGGCGGCTTCCACAAACGGGAACCCACTCCTTAGAATTAATCCATTAAAAATACAAAGTTTATGAGAAAATGCATCAGTTTGTTGGATAATATAATTACACAATGACCAATGCTGTTTTTTCTATTAAATAACTTCAAAAAAATGAATGAATGTACATTTAAAGGTTATTTCCTATTAAATATTGTGGGAAGTAAAGACTTAAATCTGTTTACGCTTCTAAAACTTGGCACCAGAATTAAGATTTATTGATAGTCAGATACCACGTTACATGCTGGTTAAATATTGATACTCGGCTGCCTTCAGTGGTTGGCAGGAGTCAGTATGGGTGTTCTGTACGTGCTGACATCTTTCTATCATTGCCACCAACTTGTGCTTAAGCGAGCCCGGCCTTTACAACCCATGCATTTCAAAGAGCTCGGAGGCTTCATCACCCTGTCACCAGTTAACCTGTTTTATGTCCAATGACAACCATTGGTAAGTAATAACCCCTAAATACAACAAACATCCAACAAGTGCTGTCATTTAGAAGATACCCTACCCCGTCATTTACACTTTCACCCTGATCAAAGTCAATCAGACACTTGCCAATTCACAAGCTTCCAATAAAACTAGATGCACTGATTGTTATTTTACCACCTAGAGCCCAACACATAACAGGTGTCTGTGTAACAAGATAATCAGAGTTATTGATTTAACTGTCAGGGGTTTTAGTGTTGTGGTTTACTGCTGTGTATTCGAAGCAGAATTAACTGAATAAAACTGATTTATATAACAGGTTTTTACCATCAATGTGTTGCTGTAAATCACAGGACATAGTATAGAATAGAATAGAATAGAATAGAATTGGCGTTTATTGTTATTGTACATGTACAACCAAATTATGGGTGCTCCACACCAACTGTGCAAGAAATAAAATATAAATAGTAAGACAGCAGGAATAAATAACAAACAGGAGAAATATATGCAATCAAGAAGGATATATACAAACTAGAGGTGCGGTGCGGGGTAAGGATCCATCTGCTTCTAATTTTTGTTAAGATGGGCTGTAAAGGAGAGCTGAAGAGCGAGAGGGAGAATGAAGGGAAGAAATAAAAAGAATATGTTGGATGAAGAGCAAGGACAAGGAAAGCTTGAGAGAGGGCAGCTGGAGGTGCAAAAATGGTAAAACTGGGAAACAAACAAACACAAAAACTGATAATAATGAAGTGATAATGAAGTGGAGGAAGCAGCCTTTGGACATTCTGCTTTAACTGATCAAAACGAGGCTCCTTATTTATGTCTGTCGTTGCTGTAGTTCTTCTCAGAGCTGTTAGTGTAAATCATGTCTAGCTGCTCAGTGAAGCTCAACCCTGCAGCCAAAGATATAATGGCCTCATTAACACTCTCATTAAACAACACCAGTGGAATAAAGACATGGACGACTGCCACCTTCGCCAAAGGACACATCCTAGTTTGCACGCCACGGGGACGCCAGCGACTCTGTGAAGCATCCTTTAAAAACAAGTTGCATCTATTTTGTATTCACATAGAGCATTCCCAATGTTTACTGGAGAAATGCTTTGTGAGGGAGAAAGAAAATCTGTGCCCATCGTATTCCGGGAATGAGTCCGGGCATTTCATACGCCATCAACAATCCACTAACTGAAAAGTGCAATGATAGATATTTGAAGAGGCAACAAAGGGGATTTATAGAGCTGCTGCTCCCTGCATCGATGCTAACGCTCGGAAAATAAAACCCTGTGGACCAAACAGAGTCCTGCACAAACAAAACAGGAAAACTGATCTATACTGCAAGATTTCTGTAATCCTCAAAACAGACACGGAGCAACAAGTAACTCATACGACAATACATCACGATGGATCCTCTAGCAATGCATTATCGTTAAATGACAGAAAATGCAATACTGCCGTGCTTAATGTATGGCAGTGATTTAAAATCTGCAGCTGGTCTCGTTTCTGCAGCTTCTGCCCTTTGTTAGTCTGTGACTGTTTGACATTATTGAAATATCTGCTTATTGCCCAAACTTTAACGGAGGAGTGAAGGGAGTGACATTAACTTTAGCCGAGGCAACTAGATGTGGATAATATTTTGGCTTTACTCGATAATTAGTGTTTTTCTGGTCATCTTATAAATATGGGATTTGGAAAGAAAACCAATCAGTATATGCAATAAATAGCTCTGTCAAACAGCTAATACAGGGCACCGTTTTACCTCGTTTTCAGCTGCTACCGTGTTTTACAGCTAATACAAGGCTTTTTCAATATTTATTATAAGATAGTTCTCATTTATCGGAAACATGAAAACTGTTTGTGTTTGTGTAGTCATGCTGAGGTTATATTGACCAGAAGTATTCAAGATTTTAGAGTAACCATGGTATCTAAGGCAATAAATGATCCACACAAATGATTCTGTATTTCAGACCCTTTCACCGTCTCCACTGTCTGATGTTGCTGAGTGTAACACAGCAGGTCTGGTTATGACATATAAAATCCTTCCTTCACGTCCCGCTCTAGCAGAGCTGTACTTCATAAATCTGCTCATTAAGAATTTAAAGATTAACCCATAAAGAACGATTGAACTGTAAAAACTGAAATCATGATACACGGAGAGATTATTGTGTTCTGGAAAAGTGATATTTTGCATCAATCATCCAGAATGAATGATCGCCGTCCTCTGCTTTGCTAAAGACGTCTTCCAGCTGACCAAACTGATGAGAGAACTTAGAGAAATCTACTTTCTAATGAGCAAAATAAAGTGGTTCACGTTTCCTGCACTGCTGTTGGCTTACAGAGCACCCATCCGTCTCCAGGTTTTACAGAAGAGGCTGACACGTCAGTCAATGACGGCTCGTCCTATTCATTCATTACCAATGTCACTACCACACGGAGATCGATACTGCAGCTACTCTTCTGCTCTTGGGGGATTTCTTCTGTTTAATATTAATGCAAACTGATCTTTTCTTTACTTTTGGTAAATAGTTGAAATTTAAAAATCATCGTGCATCAACATAAATGGAAATCACATTTGGAAATGAGCATGGAGCTTTGCCAGCTGCCTGCCAGAGTCAGTCAATGACCGAGTAACTCGACTGACAGCTTGAATCCCCAAGTCGGCAGATGTGACAGATGGCGGGCTATAACGTGACATTTCACGGGCTTTCCATTTCAGGCATAAAGGAGACACCTTCTGAGAAAACCAGCGCAACTTACAGATGACATAAAATAGCCTCTTATGCAGAGAGACAGAGACAGAATAAACATGAAGCCACTGGATGTGTGAGATAGCATCTATATTTACATTCTGTCTCTTTGTGAAAAATATTCCTGACTGTTGGATGAATTTTGATCAATTTTGCTGATATTCTGTAGTGATGGAGGATAAATTTTACCGACTTTGAAAATCACCAATAATATTTCTTGCAGTGCCACCAACATGTCAGAAACTGACATCGCCCAGCGTTTAAACACAACACATCAAAACTTCCTGATGTTTTAGATGGCTCCTCCTCTTCTTCTTTCAGCTGCTCCCTTCAGGGGTAACCACATCGGCTCATCTGCCATATCCCTAACACCCTCCTCTGCATGTCCTTCTCTACATGCACCTCCTCTGAAACCTTCCTCTTTTCCTCCTGCCTGGCAGCTCCATCTTCACCATCCTTTATCTAGTATATTAACTTTTCCATTAGTAATTACAACCAAGCAAAGTGCACCGTTTCTGCCTCAGTATTGGTGGAGTTTGGTGAAAACTTATTTTTATTTATCTCAATAGTACACAAAGATTTCTTTCTGTTTTCTGCTGAGAGTTTGAGCCTCACAAGGACACAGCTCCAGCTGTTTTGAGCTTCCTTTGGTTATTTTTCATTAGTTGATATAATTAAAAAACCGGCTGAACTCCTGGTATTGTCAGAATTCATTCACAATATGCACACAGTCAGGATCAGGCAATGAAAACTAATGATTAAAATGATCATTTTGGTTCATTGGCTTCAAATGTGAAAGTTTAGTTTGTCCTTTACCTGGCGGTGTGTAGGCGTCCATGGAGCTCTGGACCACAAGAGACCGCCTCTTCGAAGGCATCGGCACCGCCATCTTTCTTTCTTTGTGCTTTGCCAGGGCTGCCTGCACCGCCTCCGTGTGCACATCTGGAAACATAAGCAGGACATATAAAAAGTCTCTGTTAGTTCCTTTTCATTCACAGTGATACAACGAATGATGACATAATCTGAGATGTTTTTTAAAAACTACACTTCAGTGAGCTAACTTGGTGTTAGCTGTTGAATCCCTTTTTGTCACAGAATTAAAATTACTCTGCAGGAACTCCAAGGGTGCTTAAGATTTGGGTATCCAAAATAAGAGGTTACTGGTTTCCACCAGCATTTATTGCTTTTCTATAATACAAAGTGAGAATTGTGAATTTAAAAGCAAGCTTCTTAGTATAATACACTATATATTTTTTTCCAAACTCCTCCTAGCCCAGGGGTCGCACCGTCAAACATCAGAGACTTGGAAGAAAAAGAGCCACAAATGAAGGTGACGGAGGGATGAAGAGCAGAAGACTGATGTAACTGGGAGAGGATGAATTAATACATACAGTATATGTATTATTATGTATACCTGTGGCTCTTTAGCTGCTAAAGTAGTGCATGTTTCCTAGCAACAGGCTACATTTAAGTTCCTTAAAAAAAAGCATTCTATAATATTTAGTTACATCATTAAAAAAAAAAGTTTAATTATGCATCATATATTATCATGCATGCACTAAGAGCTCTGCTGTCCAGTGCAAACATACAAATGAGATGGAGTCCATCCTGCAGCAGCAGCAGCAGCACTAGCACACAGAGACAGAGCAGCAAACAAGAGCAGGACTATCCTCAGTGTTTCTCTGTGTTTGTGCTGCACTGTTCTCTTTACAACGAGCACCATGTTCCCATTTATTCTCATTCAGCTTACGTGCACAAACATTCCCGGCCTGACAGCAGCTCCCATGAGGCCCTGTGGTTTCTGACTGGAGTAGGTGCAGGGCGTGTCGGCGAAGATGTTTTGTAAATTTGTGATTTTAAGAGTGAGATAAAGCGCTGCTTACAGAGCCACAGCTGGGTTTGTTTGAAAGGTGCCCACTGCCGAAAAAAGGCAAACGCCGCAAACGGCGACACAGAGCAAACGGGCGTTTGGCCCGATAGTGACATAAGTAAGACATTAGTCAGAACGAACGGGGCTCACAGATGTCCGGTTGTTTGGCTTGTGGATGTGCTTGTGTAAGGGGAACAGAGGTAATTTAAATCTCAAGTGCACATTTATTGTCTTCTGGTTGACTGAGTGTGACTGTGCAGTGTGTGAAAGCGAGCATGTGTCATTTCAAGGTGCTCACATGGCTCTTCTTTTTCAGTTCATTGGGTTAAACGGGTTTTGTAGGATTTATTATGTGTCAGATCAAACTTTAATAGCTTCAATTCTCCAACAGCTTGTAGGGACATAATAATAAAGTAAGCCCAGTTTCACCACCTGTCAAGGTATTCAAGCTTCACAACAGCACATTGCTTCTTTTCTTATTGGTTTCCTGTCTATCTGTTACTATCGCTTGATGTCAATAGAACAAATTCCTACAAATTACTTTTGAATAAGACGCCACTGAAAAGATTGAAATCCTGAGTTAATCCTGTATTAATCTTTAGTAAACACCAGATGGAACGAAACTGAACCGCATCTTACAAGAGCTGTGGAAGATTTGTCAGGAGCTCATTCCATAGATGTAAAGCAAACACTGGATTTGTTGTAGCTCGTTCTGCATGTAGCAAGAAGACTCAGGATATCAACAAAGATGTGGTTTTCCTGATGTCTGAGAAAGTCCTCAGAGCTGGTAGCAATATAGTTAGAGACCTTCAGAGGCCAAAATCTATCCAAAAACCACCAAACACTAATCAGTTTTGCCTGATTTAAAATACAAGTACATGTAGTTGCATAAAAGAATATGACGTATTAAGTTATAGCAGTTATTAAACCTGATTTCATCAATGATATGTAAATTTATTCAGTGAAGAACTCCAAATTATAATCAGTCTACTTTACTGGGAGAAGCTGGGAAGTCCTTCAGTTTAAATCTACCTTTCTTTTCTCTAACACAAATATTTCTCCATGATTGATGACATCATAACTATTTTTTAATTAACCTGGTCTGTGTGAGGGGATAAAATGAGGGATATTTGAAAGATAACAGGGATACAACAAGATGCCAACAAGGTCATAGGTCAAATCCTGCCTCTCACCTGATCGGTAACGTTCGTCTCTGGAGCCAGAAGACCGCCGGCGGTGGTAGCGGGAGGACGACGACGGGGTGACGGGCGTTCTCCTCTCCTGGCCCATGGACGGATCCATTCCTAAGACGCAGGGATGCTGATTAAAATTGTATCTAATGACATAAACAATTGTCACATTACATTTTGGCACCGATCTCAAGGCACCTGGTGTTTTGCATGCTCGCTGACTGACAAGGATTAATGAGAAGCAGCTATTAGCGAATGGAAGCATGGTAATAAACGTGATTACACCTGCTACCACAAGCCCAAATGTCAGCTGTGAAAAAGTCTATCAAGGTGATTCTCTCCACTGTCGGTCACAAACAAATACTCATGAGTGGTTGGAATACTGCTTTAAAAAATAGTCATAACCCGAGAACACATGAAACACCATCAGTCACAGACTGGCCTCCCCAGAGAAGAGAAAGTGGACTATTCATGGAGACTACTTCAAGAAAGGACAAGACGGTTTGTCTACAAGAGTTCAGGCTGTGTTGAAGAATAAAGGTGGTCAAAAAATATTCACTTTGAGCTTGTATAAAACACTGATTTTGTCTTATATACTGTATTCCCATGAATGTTTGCACAGTTGAACAGTCCTATTTGTTGTTGAGAAATGGCAGGTGGCTCAAGACTTTTGCACACAGTAAACAAAATATGTCGTCTCAGTCGACACAACAATTTATGATTCAAAAAGTAAGCAGAGTCCTCACAAATCAGGAAGATGTAAAGGGAGACTGGCTTTAGTTATTTTATCGCAACACAATTATTAGTCTCCTAAAGAAAATTCTGCATTAGAAAAAAAACTAGAAGCATTTTAAACTTCTAAATCTAAAAAATATACAACAGATCAGTCTTAAATCTTGGTTCACACTTGTGCACACACCCATCTTTAAGCATGCACAAACACACTCAGAGAGAAAACAACCTCCCTACACAGCAATCAATAAGTCTGATGATAATAACCACCCTGTTACTGACAGCTACAACCGATCCACAGCCTGTGATTTATGACCATCCATCTCAGCTTCATACTTCTACCCTCGTCTGTCTTCATTAGAGCTCTCAGCGTGGCTCAGAGTGCCGCTGCTGCTCAGGCGAAAAGCTAAAAGTTGATTAGCCAATCGTTAACGACTACCAGGCAGCACAGCAATAAACGACAGATCTGGGAAACACCTCGCCTTCTTGTTTCCTCTGGGGAACCTAGAAGGATGGATTTCCCTTTCTCCTGATTCAGTCAACTGTCTTTGTCCTCTCTCCTTTCCTTATACTCATTCTGCACACACACTGCACAGCTGTCTATTTGGCTGCTAAAAACAGGCTATACAGCTGTTCAACAGACTGCATTAAGGCACCAAACCTGTTACATATACAATAATGGAAAAGCTCAAAAATGCAAACCAAAAACTAACTGAAGCTCAGGAGGCAGAGCAGGTTGGTGCTTCGATCCCCATCTGCTCAAGTCTGTCTGCAAAGATACTATAACCCCAAGTTTGCTTTCCGATGCCTCGATCGGAGTTTGAATGTTGGATAGAAAGAACTTGCATACAAAAAGCACAAAAAAAGTGTTTATACAACTTTCCACATTTATATAAAGTGCTCAGTTTGAGTAGAAAAGCACTATACAAGAACCAGGCCATATTTATATACTGTATGTTGTATCCTTTCTTTTATAAGCACAGTTGTTTATGTGCAGAAAATTGTTGATGTATCAGGTCTTTCCTGCCAACTGGAGATGGGTCGTGGTGTTACATAGTGCATCTCTTTAGCTGTTTTTATACACCTAAGTAAAGGTCATCGATGTTAAACCAGTGAGGCCATCAACATATCAGTACAGACACTGATGGAAAAATACAAGGAAGTAGCTGTGACTGTGACTTATGGTCCAAATATGTGGAGCTCCATACAACAAACATTTTACCAGTAATGAGACCACGACCTAAAACACTGAAAGACATCAACAGCGCTCACTTAATCTTGGATTTCTGCCAATCACTGCGGCACATTTTCCTTGGACAACAACATTTAATATAAATCAAATGATCATTTATTACAGAGGAGGGAAGTACACAATTAGAAACCTTAAATATAAAGTTACAATAATAAGTAAAAATTGGCTGAAAATAAACAATAGAGAAGAATATATGAATAAAATCTACACATACTGTAGGCTGTAACATTCAAATAATGTCTTAATGCATTCAAATTTACAGGTGATTGTACACCAGTGTGCACTATTTAAAGATGTTCCCACATCAAAAACAGAAAATTAAAAAGAAAACAAAGAAGCTAAAAATGGCCTGAATTAAAGTTGACACCACGTGGGTCACAGCCCGCTCTAAGAGCAGAGCAGCGTATCTGTGCTCACATCAGTGCTGAACACCGAGTTAGCTTAGTAACTTAAATTCATACACAGGGTGGTGTGCCTTTAATTTATTTTTTTTATTTAGACAAATAAGAGATTTGCTTCAATCAGCGGCACTCTGGCTGGAAAAACAGAAAAAAATAAGAAGCTTCACATCAAGGAGAAACAGCAGGGCTCGCAAAATCGCTAGCCCGACGTCCCGGGGCTAGCGATTTTTCCAGTCGGGCTACCAAAATCTATCTCAGCCCTGCCCGTTGGGCTATCATAGGAAGGAAAAATGTATGTCAATGGTTTTGCATTCTTTCGGAAATGTAGCTGGGTAATTATGTCATTGGCATCGGTGAGCCACTGTCAATATGTGACATACTGAAATCGCGTTTGAATTTGCGCTTGTTTTTTGCTTTCACTTTGCGATCGCGCCAACTGTGTATAGAGAGCGGCAGCACTAATTGGTGAGTGACGATTAATTGCACACCGATTCCTCTGACATCGTCTTATCACTCATTAGCTTACTATTCAAACCTGACAAGTGAAATCTCCCACAGCAAGCTAAACATGTGAGAGGTTGATGGCGCAGAGAATCGCTCAGCGTTATGTGAGTGCGTGTGTGAAAGCAGCAGGATATATATTTAAGTTCTGCAGAGCCAAATAAGACAGAACAGGGTAAAGAAGTGACAGCCAAAGAAAAGCCTACCACAAAACGGAAAAGTTATGACAAATCAGACTATGAGGCAAAAAGAAAGCTCAGCTTTATGGTTTCATGGACAAAAGAATATCTGTGGCTGGAATATAACAAGCTAAATAACCAGGGGTGCACATAAGTGGGCCACAGGTGCGCATTCGCTGTCAAAATAAAAGACGCGCACCAGATAAGAAGTTGCAACGCGCGTTAAATTTTATTATATTTATATTATATTTTATAATATTTATTTATAAAAATTTATAATATTATATAATATATATTATATTTATATTTATAAATTAAACATCTGCTACTCTAACAGCCATCTCTCTATTTTACATAAATGTGGATTCCATTTATGTAAAATCATAGTTAACTCTTCACCACAATTACATATTTTAACTGTAGGCTAGAGCTGGGCGATATGACCCAAAATTCATATCTCGATATTTTTTTAAAGCCATAAAGAAAGAACAAAAAGAGAGTTCTTAGTCAAAGCTGTGCATACAGCATAGATGTACATGAAAAAAAACTACTCAAAAATAAATTATGAGCATTTATTAAATAATGATGCTCTATAAATAAAAGAAAACTATGTTGTTTTGTGCATAACAAAGAGCTCACAATTGTGCAGTCAAAATGTAAACTAAAAGACGCTGAGCATAATAACATAGACAGATTTCACAGCTGCTCTGTTCCCAACTTCTACTGCGTGACTGACAGCCTGGAGTTTGAAATCCGCTTCGTAACCAGGTCTCTGAACAGGTGCCATTTATGGTCCTTATACACACACAATACGGTAATATTACGTTGAAGCACAGTACGTATCACTCCGCGAGGCTCCTCGGTAGCCGTAATGCTCCGACAATCCATCAAGCGGTGCAGCTCCGTAGCTTACCAAAGTCGTACCAAAACATTTTTTGACAGACTGCTGAGCGCTGTGTATCACATAAAATCGGTTCGCGGTCATCAAGCACAACCAGAATTCATACAAAAGGCGCGCAGTCAACTTTTGAGAAGATGAAAGGATTTCAGGCCGTGCATGGCGTTAGCGTGGTTAGCTCGTTAGCGTGGCTAGCTCGTTAACACGTTGACACCGTCCAGTCCCACGCACGGGGCGATGCGCAGTAACTCATTAACGGAGATTTGCCGTGTCCATCTTGTCGCTGCCTGCAGGTGAAGCGATGGGGAGGAGGGGGAGTTGTGTTCAGTGAAGGAGAGGCGAGGTCGAGTAACGTTGCATAGAGACAAAAGTGGACGAAAGAGAGGCAAACTTGCGGCTCCGCAACTATAATTATAACGTAACATAGACTATATCGATATAAAGGATATTGTCACATCTTATATCTCGTATAAAAATATATCGATATTTTTTTTTAAAAACTCGATATATCGCCCAGCTCTACTGTAGGCAACACTAACTGTCAAAGAACCTGACAGATGCTTACGGCCCATCAGTTGACCAATGTAGTATTTGCCAAAGCTTCACAATGACATGTTTTTGTTTATTTGGTTTGCTTGTATAAAGGTCAGGCCGACACACTGTTATGTTGATCAGTCTGGACGAGTGTTTGTTGAAGCACCACACATATGTCTTTCATGGTTTGCCAACCTGTTCACCAACTCTCCAGTTGGTCTTCTGTACACGCTTCTGCTCACTCTGGTCTCCGGCTTGACTATATAAAAAGGAAAACCTCGTTAGCCAAATCATCACCACCTGTCCCTCCAGCCTCCCTGGCACCGCCCCCTCGAGCTCACTGCATCACTCCTCCCCTGCGGCTGAGCCAGGGACCACTCCTCCACTACAGTTGGTTTTCTAAATAATATTTATTGGGTGTTTATAATTCATGTAACCATCATCAATTACAATAACCATAAGTCTGCATTTTGTTATTATTCAATTAGCCAACTGCCCAGACCAGACACAGTGACATTCCACCAAAATCCCTTTGATCCCTTTGATCTATCATCTTCTTTATGACATCAGCACACTAAAAACCCTTAAATAGGAGAAAGGTTCCCCTTCTTGTCAGTCTTTCAAAGATAGTGGAAAAATTCACTAGGCAGGAAAACACTTAAAATACTCGAAACTTGTTTCTCACACAGTTGACAGTATTTTTAAAAAATCTTTAAGTTAGTACAGAGATTTAGCATCAACTTCAATTTGAAATATGAGTCTGTCAAATCCTGTTGAATGCAACCTGAGAGCCAAGAACGAAAAACTTAAACAGCAAATCGAAGAGCTCAAAAATGAGAATAAAACTCTCAAACAACAAAACTCTACCATACGTGACCTTAAAGTCGAGAACGCCGACCTTAAGCAGCAAAAAAGAGAGCTCATAAATGAGAACAAAATTCTCCAAAAAAACATTGAAGTTCTTTTCAAACAAAGTGGGTTCTCTAAAAACAAGAGGAAAAGAGACCTGCAACTAGAGAACGAAACATTTCACTTCAGAATTCAAGACCTTGAATTTTGGAACGGAATTCTACGGGATTTAAAAAGCTCCAATACCAAAGAAATTCAGCAACAGAAAGAGGTGATTCAGGAAATGCAGGATGAAATCAGAGAGTTGCAAAGTGACAAGGCAGGCTTGGTTATAAAAGTGGGAGACATGGAAAAGGACAACCAGTCTTTAAAAAAGGAAAATGATGTGATGATAAAACGCATGTGTGAGCTGAAAAGGGACTTTGAAAAGGAAAAAGATGACATGCAACAGCAAATACAGGCTGTTAAAAATGAACTCCATCAGGCAAACACAGCCTTTAAAGAGTTACAAGAGAGTGAAGAAAGAAAAAGGATCATGAATGAGGAAAACAAAACAACGAACAGTGCACAGCTCAGACAGACCCTGGAACTCCAATGCTTTGCACATGAAATTGACATATTAAGGCAACATAACGAACTTCTTGAACAGGACCTCCAGGAGCTTTCCAAAAGGAGTGGTGATTGTCAAAAAGAACTGAAACCACATGATGAGGGTGTGAAAGGAGAATCACGGATGTTCAAAGCCACTGAGAAAGACTCTGAACATTATTTGAACGTGATCAACAGAGAAAAGGAGTTGTTGTGCCATGAATGTGAGGCACTGAAAAGAGAACTTGAACAGGTCAAGAAAAATATGTGTGATGTCCAGGAAGCCATGAAAGCAAAAGACATGGCGTTGCAAACCCAAGCTCAGACTCCCACAGTTTCACAGGAAGAACATAACAGTGTGATAAACAACTACGATGTCCAAGTTAACGCACTCTTACAACAAAATAAGGCCTTAGAAAATAAGGTTAGTGACCTTACCAAAAAGGTGTGGAATGGACGGGAAGCGATGAGAGAAATTGAAAAAAACTTTCAAGAACAAAGTCAGCTGCTCGAAAATCTCCAAGGAGAATTCGAGGAATTTTAGCACAACTACGACTTTGGCACTCCGTATTAAACCTGGTTAACGCAGGATAAATAGGGAGGGGGGAGGGGGGTGGGTATAACTTAGACAATAGACATTTGACTTAATTGGCCCAAAATGAGTGACTGTGCCCGGACACTCAGTAGCAAAAAAATTACAGAGATTCAAGAGAGAAAACCGTTTCTGCATAGGCTCCTATAGTACTGTAAGTCTTGTCATCACCTGGTGTCCTGCATAGAGTGCAGGTTTAAGGTATTTACCTATCTTTCAGACTTAGAAGCTATGCTGCGTCAGGGGTTATAACAGCTGTGCCGCCCAACCGGTCGAGGCAGATGGCCGCCCCTCACTGAGCCGGGTTCTGCCGAAAGTTTCTTCCTGTTAAAGGGAGTTTTTCTTTCCCACCGTCACCAAGTCTAAGGAGCTTGGAAAGAAAAGCGCCTGGACTTCTTTAAGTTAAACTTAAAGAAGTCCAGGCGCTTTTCTTTCCAAGCTCCTTAGACTACTATGGCCTTGATGACTGAGAACCTTCACAGACACTGTCATCAAGGGTTTGCTCACAGGGGATCATCTGATTGTTGGGGTTTTCTCTCTTACATTGTATGGTCTTTACCTTACAATATAAACAGCCGTGAAGCGGCTATTTTTGCAATCCGGTGCTTTAGAAATACATCTTAGCTGAACTGAACTCCATAACATCTGGACTGAAATGCCTACACACAACGGTAGGCATTTCAATCAAGAGCTCTGTCCAAAAAGTTCAATGACAAGCATCAGCACCAGGATTGTTTTTTAGCTCACCAACAGTTCATGTTCCATACCCAGTTTTTATTGTCCATCATTCATATCACTGAACGAATGCATTCATCTGTTTGCCTGATTGCAACTTTGTAAGACTGGGTTGGGAGATGTTCTTGTGGTGAGCTTTTATTCACATAATTGGTTTCTTTAATATTGAAAAAAAATAAATTTCTATAACTGGAAATGTCGTTCTCATGTGTGATTATCATATTGTTACATGGTTTGAAGAATAGAGAATATATATAATTTACTCATAGTAATTTTAATATCTAATGTGATTGTGTTTCCTCATCTCTACTTATGTGCTGATGTGTTCACTGAGGCCATTGTATGGTCCATTTTGGCTGCATTTCCATGTTTTAAGCATGAAATTTGCTCATTTAAAGGGTGTCTCGTGTATCTCTTATGCAGAAATATGTATTGCCTAGCTGGACAAATGTAGCACAGGTCTACTATTATTGGCCTAATGTATTTTAACAATCATTTCAGCATCCAGATAATCTCTTTCATACTCCCTTAGATGAATTTAGCCTGGGTGTCATGAAATAGGCATTTGAAACAATAACTACCAGTATCTTTGAATGTGTGTGATTTCACTAACCCTACATATTTTTTGCAAGACAACTGGGTGCTTTTATGTAAAGAATGATCTGAGAACACTGAGGCTAATGAAGTAACAAGAGAAACATACTAAGTTTTAGTCTTTTAGTTTGCATGATCAATTTTGATTATTGTTCATTTTCATTGCCATGTCAACATGTTTTAGAGCAACGTTTTCTCATTTTGAACTCTTTTAGGTGTAAGTCATCGTCAGTGATTACCCTAAGCCCAAAGCGACACCAAACATGGACAACCAAAATGTATCATTTTGTTTGCATGTAATTGTTCTCCCAATTCTTATAAATCAGGAAACAACAAAAACAACAATTTTAACTTACAGACATGAAACACTTTTCCCCCCAAAAAAGTCAATTTTGCCTTTTACAAAAATATAAGGTTAGGATAATGTTAGATTTTACATTAATACCTATGACTGAGACCTCAAAAGTACTTCCTCGACTGCTTCAGTGATAGCCTGTTTGATTTTAGTAGTTACGTAAATTTGCGGTCAATTTAGACTCAATTCAAAATCTCCTACTTGGGACGAACACAAAAAGCTAAATGTCATAGCTGACTTTCTAAACAAACCTATCCATTTTTGCAATGTCAATTTTTGCTTTCACTAAATTGCAAATGTTTAACCATAATTAGCTTAGCTGTCCTACTCTTGTTACTGTTGATTCCTACTGCTGTTGCAATCAAATGAACATCTCTGCAAATATAAATTGGCAGAGACCTTAGAAACTTACATACACGATGTAGTACAGTTCTATGATACATCACCATAATAGAATGGCTGGAATATAACAAGCTAAATAACCAGGGGTGCACATAAGTGGGCCACAGGTGCACATTCGCTGTCAAAATAAAAGACGCGCACCAGATAAGAAGTTGCAACGCGCGTTTGCGTACATAAGATTTTCTGGAGGAGGACAGACATTTGTTTAGAACTCTTAAAGATGTCGAAGAAGCAAGCTCCTTTAAGCAATTACTTTGGTGTTCCTCCACCTCCAAAGAAATGTCAGAAGGAGTCCGAACTGCAAAAGAAGCGCGTATTCTCGGAAAAGTGGTTGCAGGAGGTGAGCTGGCTTCAAAGAAATGATGAACGCACAGAGATGTGGTGCAGAATATGCCGTGAAAATCCCACTCTAGCAGACAAAAACAGTGCCTTTTATATGTACGCAAACGCGCGTTGCAACTTCTTATCTGGTGCGCGTTTTTTATTTTGACAGCGAATGCGCACATGCGGACCACTTATGTGTACCCCTGTAAATAACATAATGTTCTGCCGGGTGTGTTGTTGGTTTTCCCTTGATTTCTGAGTCGACAAGCGCCTTTGTTACTGGGACCAGTAATTTTAAGAAAGACTCCCATTAGAACCCATGAGAAATGCAAGAAATGCATTATTGCTCAGTCTGCAATATCTTTCCCAGAACAAACACCAATTGCAAAGAACATACTAAAAATAAACCTGAAAAATCTGTTTAGAACAGCGTGCTATGTTGCAAAGAGTGAACTACCACTGGCAAAATTTAGCAGTCTTTGCAAACTTCAAAAAGCAAATGTCCTAGATCTTGGTTCCACTTATCTCTTAGCCGTGACTTCAGTGGAAATTTCAAATTCAGGACCTGTCACAGACTGATTCATGTTCTACACAGTTCTTACAAGTTCATAGAAATTTCTGTTCAATTAGAACCAAGTATTTGAGTTGATGTTGTAATATGTGTTTCAACAATTGTTTGATTAATGTTTTGTTTCCGTTACAATATTATACTTTAATGTATAATATTGTAAAGGAAACAAAACAGGAAACAAAACATCAATCAAAAAATTGCTCTCTTTTTTATTCGGGCTACTTAAATTTATTTTGGGCTACCAAAAACTTAAGAGGCCCTGCTCAAAGGGCTACCAGGGATTTTGAAATTTTGCGAGCCTTTGCATGCTACATCCTGTCAGCATGTATTGTATTGATGTATTCTTAACATGTATAAGCAAGTCTACACAGTATTTATTAATCCTTGTATGACCTGAAATCTACAAGCAGCAAGTTTTATACAACAAACTTTCACAAAACACATAAAATAATCACAGATTTTCCCTCCAACTCACCTCAACCACTAATTCTAACAAAAACACTTCATTTTTTCTTTTTGCTTTTCACACTATGAACAAAACTGTACATGAGTCATTTTTATATTTTCACCCAGATTTCTCAGATTCTTAGATAAAAAAGAAATGATGGACATTTTAGATAAACCTATTGGATAAATATACTAAATTATGCTAAAATTCCTTCATAATCAGCATCTCACTTTAAAAAAAATGGATGTCTTTGGATTGTGGGAGAAAGCTGGGAATAAACACTAACACAGTTAACCTTTTTTGTCCTTTGGCTGGTTGAGAAAGATATGAGGGGAAAAAGCCAAATAAAGGAACATCAACACTGCACATCATCCTGCGCCAACACCAACATGGTTAATGCTGATTATAGCAATCATAAAAAAAAAATTTAAAAGCTCAGGAAGCAATATAATTAAAAAAGAAACCAAGTGTACTATATGTGTTTTTTTTTTTTACTTTCAGGAAATTACATAAACTGCTCTTACAGAAAACCCCCTCTCCTTACTGGCATCTAATGCAACAAATGTTTTGCATGCTTGAAGAACAACATTCCCTTAAGGTGCATTTCCTCTTTCCCTATTATTACATAAGAAACATGAGTCTGATTCAGAAGGACTGACAACCGTATGTGCTGTGAGAGAGTAACTTTCATAGACCACAGATGGATCACAACTGTGCCTTTGCTATGTGCACAATATTGAATGTGCATACATTCATTGAAGTCAGCAGAATAACTAGAACAGCAACATACACAAAGAAAATATTAATATTACACCAAATGCAGAATTTGTACAAAATTACTTTATTTCCTCTCAGAAAATGTATTTAAAAGCAAATGCGAACAGATAAATGTAAACATAGGAGGACATTCATCAGGTATGCTACAATGTTTACAAAGTAGAAGTGGCTACAACTCTGTCAGTAGTTACTAACACGCTACAGGTTTTCTGAAATCAGAGTTCTGCAGTTCAAAGGTGTTTCTAGCTCCCACACCGGAGCACTTAACATCAAACCTGACCTGCCTACTTGAGCTTGCACAGCTCAGCGGCGGCTCCTTCTGAAAGCCAAAGTCCGATATGGAGCGGCTGAGTGAACTTCATCATGACTTTGTGGAGGAGTTTTACGGTGTCGGTGACACTGTAGAAGGACAAAACACCAGCACTGTGATCCAGGTACACTCCCACCCTGGAGGACCAGGTACCTGGGATCGGGGTTCTAATGTTGTTGTACTTGAATTCGTAGCTATTTTTGAAACAATCTAAAGCCCAAGACTTGTCATTGTTCCCAAACACGCATTCAGCGAAGTTCCCCGTTCTGCTGATACTCTTGTATGAGACGGCTACTAAAACGCCCTTCCCGCTCCTCTCCACCTCCAGGTAGTGGCGTCCAGTCAGACTCTCTTTACTCAGGACCTGCCAGGTGTATGCAAATCTCTCTGGATGCATAGGATAATCCCGTTCATCTACCATAAAGACTGCTTTTCTGTTCTCATTTAATAATGCCAGGTGGGGGTTTGTAGAGTTTGGATCCAGCGTGATTTGGCATGCGTAGTGTAAAAAGTCAGCTCTGATCTTCGGTTCTCGCATTTGAGACTTGACCTTAGGCTCTGCCTGAGACCAGTACTCAGCTGGTTTTAATGGTACAACATTTGGTTCGGTCCTTCTCTTGGATCCTCAGCTGGATTTTTTGCTGAATCACCAGCACATCCCTCTGCCGTTCAGCCCTTTCTGCTGCAGCTGAGACTTTGATATGACCTTTATGATCGTCTTTGGAACACAGATAACAGATGCAGTGCTGATCGGTGCGACAGAACAACTTCATCACCTCTTGATGGCGAGAGCAGATGTTTTCCTGAAGATTTGCACTTGCTTCCACAAGCCTGTGTTTCCTCAAGGGAGGTATATCATAGTGAGGCTGGAGGTGCGCCTCACAATATGAAGCCAAACACTGCAGACAGGACTTGGAGGCTTTTGTTTTCCTGTCAGTGCAGGCATCACAGGCCACATCTTCTGGACCAGAAGAACCACGTGGATCTTCTTTTTCAGTCTTCTTCAGCTCCTCCACTACCCATGCCAACATGCTGTTTTTTACCAGCTCAGGTCTCCTCATAAAAATCCTCCTGCACTGCGGGCAGCTGTAGATCATTGCATCCTCCTCCTCATTTAAATGACTGTTGATGCAGGTCATGCAGTAGCTGTGACCACAAGGAATAGTCACAGGATCATTCAGGAGATCCAAACAGATTGAGCAGCATAATTTATTTCGTTCAAGTTTGACTCCTTGTGCCATGTTACTGTGTGGTAAGAACGGCTGTCTGATAACTGAGCTAAGAGGCAGAGGCGGTTTAAGTTTTTATGAACATCTGAGAGGAGGAGGGTTTATTCAGGCTGGACTTCATTCCTTTAAGAGGAGTGGCATCAAAAACTAATTTGTATTTCCTGTCAAGTATGATTTTTCAGGTCTGAGGTGTTACGTGAATTCCACAACGCGTACATTTTAATATCACTTTTACCGTACTTCATAGTTATTCCGGTTACCGGCCACAAATATAAACATATCCTGGTTTCATAAACACGGATAAGACACTATGCCAATGACAAAAACCTTGGTATGACACAGATAGTCAGTTTACTATGGTGTGTAAGCACCAATAGTCATAGACCTAAATAGTCACAGAGCATAGTGGCTGATAGGCAATCAGTATATACCTCTAGATAATCACAACGAGTGTGATGATGTGATAAACCTGAATATACAGGCATGTAAAAGCAGGTCAGTATGCCAAGTCATGAAACAGGAGAACAACCGCGGCTATTTTTAGAAACTCTAACCGTAGTCATCATGTGAAGGAAAACGTTTTGGAGAACTCGGGGGAATTCTTACAACTCTGGCAAGAGTCGACAGGGCTATCAGAAACTTCTGCTGCTAGCTCAAACAAAAATAAGGACATTTTATAATCTGGGCCATGAAAGGGCCAAACAAGTTATTCATTTGTTCAAAGAACCACAGAAGTCTCATGAAAGTTTGCCCAAGCATTTCGACGGTGCTTTGTAGACTTGGAAAAGGCTTGCGACTGGGACAAACTAGCGATTATATGGGGAAAATGTTTAAAACACCAATTTGAAGCAGCTGGAAAATGGGTCCACACTCCGTTTACTTGGGCCTGGTCGCTACAGAGGTCGTGGCCTCATCTTTCCAAGTCAGAGTAAAATACAGCTGGAGACTGGTGTTTAACTCTAATCTAATTGAGCCTTAAGCTACATTTATCAGTTTACAGTACTGTTCCTACCAAGGACTGTGGTTATGGTCTAAAACCGGCTTTATAAATAACCTTTATCACATTATTATTATCTTTTCCACAGGGGTTTTAGGCCCTCTGTTAGAGATGAGCTGAGTAACTTTTATATAGTCGGGATTTGGAAATGGAGCATGAACACCTTGGTCTAAAACTATTCTGTGCACATCCAGGTAACAAGCCAGCCGACAGGACCCCCGAGGATTCAATGATGAGACTGGAAAAACGGCTCCATGTACATCTCGGTGTTAAATGAGACATATTTTTTCAATACGTTCATAAAATTCTCTTAAGAGAGGAAAGTTTTGAATATGTTTTAAGAATTAATTAACATAGCATGACATTACTGGGCAGTAGTACTCAGCTAAAGGTATAAACGTGTACCAAAATCTCGCCTAAACACTCTGGATATTGACCTATTCCCAAATTTTGATTTTGTGAACCAACTAACAACCAAAACAACAATAGCACCAAACTGCCAGATGTGTCTGATATGGTGCTTGAGAAAGTGATTTCAAGGACTCGTATTCCTGTAAGTATCCGAGATTTTTACCAAAATCCACATTTACAAGTACTTTGATGTCATCAAATTGGAAATTCTAATAATGACTGATTCAAATAATTACGGGTTTAGAAATAGTTTTTATTGGCTGGTGAAATTATTCCTTGAAGACAGTTAATGTTTCAAAATTAAAAAAACAAAACAAAAAAACCTACAAGTTATCTTACTGACCCCAAATCAGTGCTCTGAGTCTACAGCTGTACACTAAAGTTCACTTAAAGTAAATGCAAGAGAAGGAAAGTTTTTTATTTTCCATTTTTTCTATTTTGGTTGAATGTAATGACATCAAAGTGGTAAATTCTGGGTACTGGAGGGAAAAGGAGAATCAAACTATATCAGCCTGACTCCATACAAAGCAGTGTGGATTAAAGCTGAAATACACCACAGGGAAAGAAACTGTGCTGGCGCGTGTGTGTGTGTGTGTGTGTGTGTGTGTGTGTGTGTGTGTGTGTGTGCATGTGTGTGCATTTGTTACACAGGGAGAAAAGGAGTATTGTGTTGTTAAGTGTGTTCAAGAGAGGGTCTGAAAAATGGGAAAAAGGGGTTATTGTGAATGTGCAAGTGTGCAAGTGTGTGTGTGTGTGTGTGTGCGCGCAAGAACAGTACATTACAGGACTGAGAAGGAATGAGGAGTGCTGGTTTCGTGCTGGGTTGTTCTTGTATTACTCATCCTACATCGACTCGGATGCCTTTCAGTGATGACCTGGTTTGTCATTAGGTTAAGGTTAAGGTTAGGTGGGTGGATACTAGTTACAGTTCAGGTAAAGCTCCAGGAAATCAGTGTTAGGTGGTTAAATGTTCTTAGAAGTGAATGTGTTAGAGGCCAAGCAAAACAAGGAGGAGTGTGTGTCATCTGCCCCCCCACAGAGAACTGGGGACGACCCCCCGCTGGGTCTGGATGTGAATGCCACACATTCTCTCCATCCCACACCCCTCATTCCATCCCATAATGCACTTCCTGACATTCTCCCTGCCTATGAGTACATATGCTTGCTCACACACACACACACACACACACACACACACACACACACACACAGCAGTATCTACTAGTTATAGCTTTGGCAGAGCCAGTGTGTCTGCTGGTTTTCAGTGACACTTCAGTCCCATCCTTCACAGTCTGACTTCTTTCAAAAGAAAACAAACCCCTACTATCAGTCTGTTAGACGAAACACTGAAATAAAGTTAAATGTGTATCTTCTGACGAGGACCTTCAACAAACCAAAGGCACGATCAGCTCTGCCTTACTTGTGAAAATGTCTGTGTGATAACAAAGCTGCCCAAAATGGGATTTATTGTGTGTCCTGTTAAACATCGACACGGAGAAAAAAAAGTGCTGTATTCAGCCAAAGACTAAAAGGTTTCATGATGCACACACACACACACACACTCGTTTTCATATCTTAGTGAGGACATGTCATTGACATGCTGCTTAACCTAACCATCAATAATCCTAATCCTCAGCCTAAACCATAACCTGACTGTAACCCTGACACTAAAAACACATTCTGAGCCTCAAACTCGTGGGAACGGGCATTTTGTCCCCATAAGTGACTGTTGGTCCCCACAAGTATAGTAGCATGACAATTTTTTGTCCTCACAAAGATGTCAAAACATGTACATGCACACACACACACATGCACACACACACACAGTGTAGCTGAGATGTGTGCGCTTCACTCCCCTGAGTGCAGTCTGAAAGGACAGAATCAAAAGAACCCACAATGATGGATTCATTATGGAAAAGCTGTCACTGCTTTATTGGAAGGTCAGCCCTCATCCAGGCTGATCAAATGGGAAGACCCGGACACTCTCAGACATGCACAACATTTTAAGAGACTGAAGTGTCACTGGAGACCAGCAGACACACTGGCTCTACAAAAGCTATTACTGGGAGCTGTTATTAATGAGAGGCTGAGCCTTCAGCTATCGGGCACCCCCCTCCTGCGAAACCAGCTCCTAGTTTGGATTCGGGAGACAGACATCCTCTCTAGTTTTAGGATTAGACTCCAAACTTTCCTTTTTAATAAAGCTTACAGTGAGGGCTGGTGACCTTGGACCATCCTTTAGTTATGCTGCTGTTGGTTGTCTTTCTTCTCCACTCGTCTCTTTTCACTCCCCAAATGTTTATATATCATTAAATTGTGTCTTTTATCGTCCTCTCTTTTACGCTGCTGTGTTTATGTGAGACAGAGAGAGAGAACAACATGGTCGGGGTATCAAATAATGAGGTCAGTGTACGTACAAGTATTCCTTTAAGATTAGGCTCAAGATTAATCTAAACACTCAGTTTCAGACAAGTTTTTCTCCTCTTGCCTCTGAACGATACCAGCTATCATCATCTCAGACAAAGCTCTGGCTGTGAGCACAGAAGCCCCGCCCACTAGCTATTCAAATATTCTGTTTATGAGGAGCAGCCAATCAGAACAGCTGGACTAATAAATAAGGATTATTTTGAATGAATCATGCAAAGCTACTATAGTTTAGAATAGCACATAGGGAGGTGTGAGTGGGCAGGTCTGGATGAAGCTTTAAAGAACAGCCCGTTTTACCTGGTGCTTGAGGTAAGTAGGCTCCAATTAGCTTGGATCGCTTCTTCTCATAGCCCTTCTGTGTGATGTCACCTGCCATAGAGAGAAAGACAGAGCGAATTTCACTTTCCTTATTCTCATACAGCAATACTCAGTGAGAGAGCCAAAGTCAGTGTTAAGTAAAACATGGATGATCAATGTTTTCTAAACTTTACTTCAAGATTCAGAGATCATTACAGCTGCACTGGGCATGCAGGTTTTTATGTATTTTAGATAAATGTTCACTGTTCCGGCTCCTACAAGCATAATTTATAAAACCAATGACAAATTAACAATAAGACTGCAATGAACTGAATATATTTCCCCTGAAAAAGCAAAACAACTTAAGGTACTAAAGCATTTAGAGAGATTACGGTATGCTTATTGTTTGCTTACGCTTTTCACTCAACCAAGACCGCATGGTTCAGTTTGAATGAATGTGAATGTGCATAAATGAGGAACTCAAAGCATTGCAGGTGCAGCTGATTCACCTTTCACAGCGCGACAAACCACCTCAAAGCTTGCTGACCGATCTCCCCGAGTGATAAATCAAACCTCGCTACGGTACCATCAGCAGATTTCCACGCAGCACAGAGCACATCTGAATCCAATAGCGCTTTTATAAATGATTCCCGGCATTGGGTTTTAACCTCTGGGGACTGTCAGATCACCAGGAGGGGAGGGACTGCTGCATTTCAAAAGAAAGTTAAGAAGAGAGAGCCAGAAAATTTGGGGGTGAATCACTGCAAAGTAAATATGCGACTGCTGAGTGTATACACACAACAGACCAAATGAGTGTGACCCCACCCCAAATTATACTCCAAGCAAATGTAGCTGGAAAAAACAACAGTAGCAATTTCAGAGAAAAGCAGAAAGCCACAGAGTGAAGGATTATGGGAATCGAGTTTTAAGAACCGACACAGGCCCCAGATTACAATATGCATTTATATTAATATTTACATAGAGGTAAATATATTATATATACTGATAAACAGTAAATACCATATAGTCTTTATTCTATTTCTAATTCTACTCTATTTCAAATAAAGTTACAGTATGAAAGCTGGAGAGTCTGAGGAGGTAATGTAGTTTGTGAAATGCTGAATGGTAGTGACTGAGGGAGAGTCAACGAGCCAACAAGTCATTATTGTATAAATGTATTTGGTGGAGACACTTGGATGTTTGCGTCTATGGGAGCCGAGGCCAGCTGATGTTCTTTATATTGTTTTTGATACTTGTTTCTATTTTCTTAAGCGTCAGTTTTAAATATGCACTGAATATGTGCTAATTTACAAAATTTCCAGAACAGAAACCTGCAGATTTCATTTAGCTGACATATTAGAATCAAACGGTTTTACCCTATAAACAAGAAACTATGTCAACAGCCTGAAAGAGTCAGTTTCCATCGCGCTGTTTGGGATAAAATACTTCATAAATCAGGTTCTGAATGAAACTCCTTCGTAAAAACTTTCAGATATCAATATGGAAAGATAGTTTGAGTTATAAAGGTCCACCAAAGAAAAAAATAAGAGTCATTACAAAAACACATACTTTCACAGATCTCACCGGGAAGCTTACTAGTTGATAACTTTTATAAGAAAAACTACTTTTTGTCTTGTTAGTTTTCTGAAATATTATGTTCAATATTGAAAATGAAGGAGTATCTATCAAACGTGCAGAAACAAGCAACAAAATGCAGTGAAATAAAACCTAAATGTGTATTTTGGACATTTTCTTTCCACTAGTCTGCAAGAAGCCATGTTATACAAGCAAAATAGCAAGTGGATGAAAAATGCATGTGTTTGCCTGAGGTGAATCAACTTAAATATGATAAAATGTTTCTACGAGATGCAAACGTCTAATTAAAATATTTTCTTTTTGCATGACAAGCAGACTCTCTACGAGTCTGCAGAGTCCACGTGACTTGATGAATTGTAGGTCCAGACAGTGTTTGGTGCTTGCAGACTTCAGAGGAATTTTCCGGTTAGGTCTGTGTGTGCAGTTGCAGGGACATTTGGATTCAACATGTTCGGAGCAAAGAGGACGGAGAGGGCTGGAAGGGCTGGAGAATAGATTCAGGATGAACTTCCACAACAAACTTGTGCACGTACCATTCGTACATTTTGTGGGATATAAAAAAGGACCATCAGAGGAGTGTTTGACAAGCAAGTTTGTCTTGGTGATGTTATACACTCCTTACAGTCTGTGTGTTTTTGTTAATTACATGCTCATGTTCAATGTGCTTCTTGGTTTTAGAAAGCAGGTCACAGGACACATGTTTTCTATGGCACGATAAAAAAAACATTTACACCCATCTCCATATTTTGTTACATTTGGGCTCCACTACAGCAGCTGTACGAGAATCAAAGTCCAAAATAATCCGCATTTGTCTGATACTGAGCCCCTGATTGGCTAACACTCACAAGCAGAAGGTTTGAATAGTGGGTGGGTGGGGCTTCTGTGCTCAAATCTGCTCACAGTGATATGATGCAGAGCCAGTGTTCTGTCATGCACACACTCTCACATCAGTCAGTGGATGTCATGGTGGGAATGGATGACCCACCATACTTTCTGAGCCACGGGCGCACCGAGGAGAAAAAACTGAAACTGACTGTTTAAAGCGGCGTGAAGCTGAGATTCTCACTCTTTTTGAACAGCCACTCTTTTAAACCAATCAGGATAGAAAAGTCACAGTCCCTGCTTTAAACGCAGGACTCTAAAAATACCAAACATTCTTCGTGCAGACTAAATGCTCCGCTATTTACATATTCTGAATTTCTGTGACGACTGTAGCTGCCGACTGATGAGCTGCGGAGCAATTTCAGGATTTCTCTGCCTGGAGGATGTCTGAGTAAAAATAAATAATTTTTTTTAAAAATCGGGTGAGTGTGCTTCCCAAGCAGCGAGCGACGCATGAAGCAGACCTGAGTGACGCTAAACCTGCAGAGGATTTGTCGAACACGGAAAAAGCGGTTTGCGTGGCTGACTTGACAAATCCTTCTTAAACACACAAACATGTGAGTAACTGGCTGGGATCAAGAAACCGGCTGTGGGCACAGACGTCATCTGTGATGATGTCAGCACAACGTATGTGTGTGTGAGAGATTTCAGTAGCATGAAGGCACATGGCAATAATTATCATCTCTGGCAGGGGATCCAACTACCCTGCTGAGAGAGAGAAACTGGAAAATACTTCAGGCACCGAGGGAGGTGAAGACACGTGGGTAAACAGAGGAGGTCTGACCTTGTCTTTTAGATATTGACTTGTTGAGGAGGTGACACACAAACACTCAGCTAGCATGTTCTTGATTTAATTGGAGTGTTATCAGCAAAGCGGAGACCGAGTGAAATGAACATGTCAGTCAGCTCTGTGTTAAAAATCATCCACCCAGTCGGACAGGCGGTCCATCAGCCTGTCAGTCACTCTGTCAGGCACAGAGTCAAACACACTGTGGCTGTATATTAAACTACCACAAGATAAATGCTGTCTAATGCAATCAGGTTTTGTATAAAGAGTGCGTTCATACAACTTTCCACGTTACTGCAGGTTTACACGCGGAAAATAAGAAAGACGTGCCAGGCTTTTAGGATCATTCCCAGGAAGGGGCTGCCATTGCTGCCAGTGCCGTTTTAGTCAGGAGGGAAGTGACGGGTTGGAATACTCACGCTTTCTCCTAAACGTTTAACAAAACACCCCAAAAACATGTTTTTGCTTGATGTGAAGTAGTGAATTGTAAAAAGTTGCGATGTTGACACGACATTAGCAAAATTATTGTGAAGACAAAGTTGGATTTGAAACCAAGCCCAGTGATGAATACCAAGTAGGGATATATTAAATAAAATAGATACAAACCATACACACATAAAAACCAGTCATAAGCCTCATAATAAAACACTTTTGCTTATGGACACAGCTGAGACACTAAAATGTGCCTGTGAAAGAAACTGAATGTGATTCTTATGGTTACAACAATAAAATAAAATGTTGCTGTGACTCTGAGAAAAACCCACAAAGCAGATTTGTCATTATTTTTCTCAAACTGCAATTTTCCAGTGAAATACAGATTTTTTTTTACCTCTCTGAGCCTTTGAAAAGTTCTCTGCTCTTTAAAAAGTAGGTAAGAAATGAAAAAGATTAGACACCAAGGATTAAAAAGGACAGGTAGTAATAATGAGATAAGGTTTTGTCATGAACACCATAAAACACAAGAAACTATGTTCATCTTCAACCAGCAGTTGGTGCTGTTTAGCACCAAAACACACTGAATTTATAGTCAAGTATCGTATTACTCTGAAACTATGTTACTGATTTTGTGAGGATTAAAGTTATTTTTCTGCAAGCTAGTGCTCGTGCAGGAAACCTGTGCATGCAAGTACAGCGTACAGAGAAGGTCAAAGGTCAAAGCACTCACTAACTGTGTTTACAACAGTTTTGGTTAATGAGTTGATATTTTGCCATCTTTTCTCTTCCAATTAAGTTCATCTAAGCTGGAGGATTATTTGTAGCCTCTCCCTCGATCTCAGGCGTTTGACTTGATGAGAATTATATTTGTATGACAGTTTGAAACAGAAACTTCCAAAATAAGACCAAACGAAAATGAGAGGTCCTCCTCCTTTCTCAGACTGGGGTGAGGAATGAAGAAGCAGATGATGAGGATAGAGGGATGAGGATCTTTAAATAGGCACAGGGGAAGGAAGGATGACTCAGGCTCTGCTATTCTGTAACTTCTTCCCTCCGTCTCACTGTCTGCCTATTTCAGTTAGAAGAAAATGGATTCAGGGTGATGTTTTCACAGGTCAGAATGAGGTGGTTTAAGCCCCGAGAGCTCAAACTTTCTCCAAACACAAACAGACACAAAGAGCTTCACTTTTAGCTCGAGTGAGTCAAAAATCTAAAAGACTAAACACAGACGAGAAAAAAGCAATCAATCCTTCGGTTCATTAAAAACAAAAACAATAAACTGGACAATGAAAAAAGACAATCTGGATTTGATGAATTTGCTGATTTATTGCTTTTCTTTAATGATGATGTGAAAAATGAAAAACAGAATAAACCATATCTGAAAAAGAAACCTCCACAGTTTTGCAGACACATCTTTGGGAATGTTTATGACCACAAGGAGCTCTAGCTCCAAGCAGAGAGTCATGTTGGAGGGCGAGTACTTCAGTCTGCAGCTTCTTTACACATTCAAGACGCCTAAAGCACAAATGCACCAAGAGCAGAGGACTAGGGACGGCTCAGCATCAGCAGCACATTGAACAGTAAGCGCAGAAATGATGACGACTGATCGATGAAATTAAAATGGTTTTACATGATAACCCTTTTAAAAACTGGCTGTAACTAAACAAAGGCCAAATAGACATAAAACAGCACCCCGTGCCCCAGAAGCATCTAAGAGAAAATGAAAGTCTGGGAATCAAACTTTTCTACCACAAGTTTGCTTCTCTACCCTCCAGTCCAGCCAGAGCAAAGCAAACACAGGAAAACTAAACCAATTAAAGGAGAGAGCAAAGAGTACCTGGTATCACTTAATTTGCATCTAGTTCTTTAATCATAAATGTGTACTATTTACACAGTTGTCACCCTTATCACCAGCACTGTTGGACCACGCAGCAGGCCTTTAGTTCCCAATGTTTCAGCCCCATGCGAGGCACGAATCCAGCTACAGTCCTGTGTTTGTCTCTGAGTGCTTCAGTGTTTTGAAATATGCATGGAGCAGCATGATGACAGCCGTAAAACCTCACTATAAGCTGCCTATGAATTATTGACACGCAGATATTTACATACTGCAGGAAGCGCCCTCCCCGACTCCCCGCTAGACATCAGACTGGCACGCTCTTAACCCCGACCTTGATGTCAAGCACCTTGAGTGGTCGATGTATAAATCACTCCTTCGCGCACTTGCAGTACAGTGTGGGCGCCACTGAAGTCACCATAGCAACTGATGGGCTAGCACGTTACATTACGTGTAAAAATCTGTGTGATAGAGTCTGACACAGACCTCGCGCTCACCGTGGAGTTTGCCGTGACTGTTTTAAACACAGGACTCTGGACAGTTTCACTCTTAGGTTGTCTTTCAGTTCCAGTTGAAGGAAATCTTAAAGCTACAGCGTGCAGTTATATTTCAGACAATGTGTTCTTGCAGCTTTGTTTCAGCAGTTTGTGTTTGGCCCTTTCCTGTTTCCACACAACAATCGTCCTGCAGAAGAAAGTCAGCTCCATAAAGACATTAAATAACTCCCACAGAGCTCTGACCTCAACCCAAACCCACACCTTGAAAGAGTGCCCGACACCATCATCCACCACGGCTGCACCTCATTTCGGCTTACAGGGACCTACAGATTTAGCTGCAAATTACTGCAGTTAAGTTCAGCATCTGGTGGACAAGAAAAAGCTATAAAAGCCGATGCTGCTGCAGCAGAATTTAACTGTCCACAGTTCGAGAATGGGGCGCAAAACTATCACGTTTACATCAAAAACACTTTTGCTAACGCAAAGCAAAAGTCAAACGTGCTCCGCGTTCAATCTCAGACCAACTTTGATCTGCTGAATCACCTTCCTGTGGTGAAAGGATGAGTGCAGCAAGTCAGTTTGTACAGAAACAGCCAGCTGAGCCTGCATGACCATATACAGTGTGAGAGAGAGAGAGCGGGAGAGAGACACTGAGCCAGGGGACATGAGTGCTAGTAGCAAACACCCATGACAAAAGGAGAGGCTGATATAGAAGAGACGGAAACATGGAAGAAAAGCAGAGACCAGCAAAAAAAACATGAGAGAGCGAGAGAGCAGGGAAGTAATGACACTGACAAAATAGAAACGGGAAGAGAGGAAGACTGAGCGTGCGTGCGTGTGTGTGCGTGCGTGCGTGCGTGCGTGCGTGCGTGGTATCTATCCAGCACCTAAAAAGGAAACAGAGTTGATTTTATTGTTTCCACACTGCAACGCTACAGATAACAGACGCGTGAGAGGAAGGAGATAAAAAACTAAAAGCATAAGAAGGAATTTCGTGTACAGTAGAACAGCATGAAGTGAATGAGGACATAAAAAGTAAGGATAGAGAAACAATTCTGTCATGTGACCACTCTGGACTAATAAAAAAAGCTTTTTGTTCTGTTTCTCAATGATTCTCTCAAACAGAAAGAAGAGCTTCAGAGTACAAGCACAAATGCATAGAACAAAAAGAAAGCAGGAACTTTCATGGAAACTCATAAAACCCACAAGACTAAAAACTTCCTCGCCTCATTCAAAACCTCGCTTTAGCCAATCAGTAGTGAAGACCAACTCCCAGGAAAAGGCGACACAAGTTTTGGGTAACTTTGGTAAAATAGAAAAATGTGTTAAGTTCAACATCCACGTGATGCTGACTGATTCAAAAAGCTTTCTGATCATCACAAACACTGCAAAATGAATCACCAATCAAATATTCTAGAAGAGCCAACAGGAAGTCGGCCCACTCAGCTGCCGGAAGTGTCATTCGCTCACAAATTACATATTTTGGAAACATTTTATCGCAATGGTGCTGCAGAGGAGAAGTCAGAGGGGATCATCAAAGTCATCCCGTGAGAGTCAAACGTCAGTGCGATCCATCCAACAACTGTGGAAACATCCTCCGAATGCTCCTCTGATGAAATTCATGTTTGTTGTTTTCAGTGACATCACAAGAGGTAATATTATCTGAAGCCAGATTATTTCCACATGTTCAAGGAAAAGCTAACCGTCTGTGTGTGTGTGTCAAAACAAGCCTCACAGCAGCAGTTGTAGTAAAAGCAAAATGAAAACAATCGATGCATAAAGATAACATCAATGTTTGGATCTCTGCAAGAATACAAATACAAAAGCTTGTTGGGTAAAGAGCACCAGCATCATTTAGGAACGTTTTCAGTTAGCTGATCAGTGAACTGAACTCACGACCACTTAGTCTGAATCTGTTCTGTTAACAACGCAAAACTCCAGCTTATAGAGGGCAAAGTGTAATAACGTCAACTTTGATTAACTTCCTTCAAAGAACGGACCAAAAACTGACCTGGTGGAGTAAAAACAATCAAAGCTAATAAATGTTTTATAATTAAATTGGTGCATTTTTATTTGTCCCTGCTTTTGAAAGTTGTTTTTATTTTTTATGAAACGCTGCAAATGGTTATGACTGATGATAGAAGGGGGAAGTTAAACACAGAGAAAATCCACACAAACACTCATTAACAACAGTTGGAGGAAACGCCCAAGGACTCCTCCAGGGATGAAGGCAGGGGACCCACACACACACACACACACACACACACACAGATTCAGCAGGTGTTTACAGTAACAACATGCTGATTCAGTGCTCACCTCCACGCAGGTATAATCACACACACACTTTGAGCCTGTGTGTCGGTAACTATTAAAACTTTACATGGTTTTAAACTTCAGTTTTGTCAGCTGAGAAAACAAAACTCTGGGCTGTTTTCATCTGTACGGTGCTGAGAAAACCATCTCCTTCAACCCGAAAGTCTCGCTGGTGTCAGGCTGCTCCTCTATGATTCTTTGACTTGCTACATTTTACAGTTATGACATTTTCCCTGGACAGCGGCTCTGTGGGAGTTTTTGGCCCGTTTGTGCCTCTTGATGTTTAACAGAGTTTGTTTTCCTGCCCTGTAAGCACAGACACAACACCTCCTTCTTCAGTCTGAGGGGTAGATGAAGCACACGTGGTGCAACTTGACGAAGGTGCTACGCTAACAAAATTCCTCCTCTGGCCGTCATAAAACTGGAGAGGAGCGTGTAACCGTGCTTCCTCGTGGCACAATTATAAATACATGTATGCTGGATTTCAATCAGTGGACGCAGTTTAAAATGATTTATGGTCGTCCTGCGCACTTGTGGAAAAACAGAGTTAAACTTACTGTAGTGCCAGCAAAACCATTACACGCACAATGAGGAGGACTGGGTGGAAAGTCCCGTTACAGTTTATGTTCGACCGCATGAAACGAGAAAGGAAATGAATGTGTCTGGAACACGTGCCGTCATCGAGTACAGATGGTGTTCACTCGGGCTGAAGCGTGTAAGTTAATTAGGCTGTTGGTGCTGTTGCTAATAAGACAACTATTACTACTATTATTACTTTGAATGCTTTAATATTCAACCCCATAAATGTCAATATCATCACATGCACCAGGTTTGGAGAAATGTGACGATATATAAATCTAAAGATATCAACGTGCTGTTTCTTTATAGCAGTCAGTCGGAATCTGTGGCAAAAATTACATCAAAGGTTTTAAACAAATCTCAACTTCATTTGATACATTTTGTGAGTTTCAGCCAGAATTTGTGCCAGTTTTGTCTTTCATTGCAAAAATAAAAACTGTAACCTGCAAAAAGGAAAATGTTTCTATTCAATTAATTATGGTGGAAAATCTAATACGCCAGATGCTGATGCAGATAAAGATGTCAGAGGCATCCAAGGAATCTGATTTGGTGGTTCTATAGCATTCAAGGCACAGACCTGAAACTCGGAGCCAAGAATCTGGGGAATGTCCACAGTGAGTGTGCAAAATTTCTAAAGTTTTTGGCACAGAGATGACGAGCTGTCCCGGGAATTCACCGACGGTGCTTTCACCTTCCCTGAGCTCTGATTCTATACTGTTCTAACTCAGTACTACTGCTACTCTAGGTCCTTTTAATGCCTCAGTTTCTGCTCTATGACTGCCACTATCATATAAACAGCTTACTGATGTGGAGTAAGCTTTATTTCAATAGCACCTTTGCAGCTAAACAATTAATATCAGAAGGTACTGCAAACCCAAAAACAGAGGACAAAGGTTGTTAGGCCTGGGAATCTCAGATACGGTCTCCAGTCTTATAGTTGCATAAATGGCGATCACACCTGTATCTGAGTCCTTGACACATTTCTCTGTTCTGGATTAAAATGGTCAAAGGCCCCGAGACCAAATAGTGTTTCAGCTTCATGTGCAGTAAAACACTCAGAGTGGAAAGCCTTGATGTCATTAAGGAGAGAGGAGCAGCAACAACAGCAGGCCATCGGCAAAGTGCTCACAGAAGTCCCCCAATAAAAACACTGTTAGCAACAAAGTCTGTGAGAACAGGAGGTTTTTATTTACCTTAAAAACATCCTGAGTCTGTCTTAGAGATGTTCTGTGGAAGGTTTCTCAACATTTTCAGAAGAAAACTAAACAGCAACATTTGTTTGCCCTTCTCCCGATCTTTGCTGTCCCTGGTTCACGGTTGGTTATCTCGTATTTAATCCCAACTGTCAACAAACCAGTTTATCACTGCTCTTTATCAGCGTGCAATAAGCTGCACCATCAGCTGAAAGAGACTGAAATCAACAGATAACAGAAAATGGGTTTGAAGATTGATCAGTCAGATAATAAATAAATATTGATTTGTTCATATTATTTGTTTTTTTATTATTGTACACCCAGAGTTCTTCCTGCTGTTCAGCTCTTTAAAAGGACTCAACTACAAATAAAACGTTGCACTGTGAGGTCTTTTTGCACACTTCTGTACAGATCAATCAGCTCTGCTCGCGTCCGCTGAAGATTAATATTTGGTTGCAGTGTCTCTGTTCTTGTACCTGAGAGAGTAGCAGGGAGACGCAGCACAAAACAAACCAGCTTCCAGCATAAAGAGGTTTGTTTTTAAGTCAGATCCAGCGTGAAAACAGAGGTTATGTTGGAGGTGGGTTGTGAAGGGGCTTGCAGATGTACAGAAACTTCCTGCAGACTAAAGCAGGGCTTATACTTTCCACGTCTGCAAGTCCACAAGGATCCACCTGGGTCGTAAACTTTGTAAATTAATGTGGACAATTATCTTTACAATGCATCAACTACACAGGATTCCCGAGCGATGGACTTCAAGCTGACGTGAAATAACTAACGGGAATGATTACTCAGCCGTCAGGTCTCCAGCTGTCCATGTCTGCAATGGAGTATAATGTAGGCTTAAGCCATCTTAAACAACGTTCCCTTTGGCCTTGGAGAAGGGGATCAGGTTAGCCATCAGCTGATGTGTAGCTGCACTGAGATCAGTCAGCATAGTCGGTCCTGAAGCTTACAAGATTGTCTCAGAGGCCTGTGTGAACTACATCTATGCTCAGTTCACCATCTTGTACTCAAATTATTTATTTTCCAGAGAAAAAAGAACTAAACACAATAAAAAGAGTTAAAATCAACACTTATTTGAATTCTTTTGACTGCAATAATCACGTAACGATCACTGGATACGGTCACAGCGCTTCTTCAGAGTAAAAACCTGCTCATCTCCTCTATTTGGTTACATCAGCGCCCAGTATTTACATTCTTTGTTTGTCATGAAGCAGGTGCAAAGCCTATCGTACCAGTGACAGAAACAGGGCCAACAGTCCGTATGACGTTATAGGTGCACCGAAGCAAGCTGGTCAGCAGTCACACACAGTGAGGAAAGCTGCAGAGCAGACACACGGCACTTTACATGGTCACTGCTGTCTTTGAAAAATAAACGCAAACTTTCAGATCACAGCGAAGTTCATTTTAAAGTTTTACATGATTAAAAACACAAAACTCAAACTCCTGCCATTCACCAATGAGAAAAACAAACACCCTGAAGTCAGACATTTATTCCAATTAAGATAATTAGATCAAGAAAATCAGCCTCCACACACACACACACACACACACACACACACACACACACAGAGCTTTCTTCTACTCACCGAGCATTTCGGGCAGCAGGAATGAAAAACTGACACAGCAGCAAACTGAGCTTCATGCTCCGCTCAGACGAGCCGCCGTCCTCGTCTGTGGACCAGTGTGGGGAAACACTGGTTGCTTATTCCCCACTGGCAGCACACACACACACTCTCGCACACGCACACACACCCATTCAATTAACATGCACACTCAAAGACAAGCAGCTTATTAGTTTTAAGGAGGAAGCAGGTCGACCTCGTCTGCACAGACAAAGGGCTGAAGGTGTCTGCTGACATTCAGCTACTGACACTGCCTTTTGTTGTCAACACACACACACACACACACACACACACACACACTGCAGCTGTGAACTGACAATGACTTCACCGTGTACCCTCCATTTTTAGTCCTGGAAGGAAACAAACTGTTTTCACCTGATTTCACAGTATGGACACACACACCCCTACCCTCAGTTGGTACAGTCCAACACTGCCTGCCTAAACATGCTGCCCCACAAACAAATTGGTCTGTTTGTCAGCTGACTTCACAGTGAGGTAAGAGAGGACACACACACACACACACACACACACACACACACACACACACACACACACACACACACTCACACACACTCCTGCTGCCGGGTTTTTTCTCACATCTCGAGCCTTCGACCACTCGGGAAGTGTAACTTCTCCTGGGGTTACAACGACTGCCAGCAAACAGGAGGGGCAACAAAGATTCCATTTTTACTGTAATGATTGGCTCAAATATCTTTTATTTTAACTGGAACGATCTGAATTTCACAGGAAAATCTGAAACAATGATTCACATCCTTTCTTACATGAGAGCACAGTTCAGTATGGTTTGAAAACTGGACGTATTCGACTGTGTCAAAGTGAAAAGTGCTGCGTTTAAGCCTGAACTATCAAAAAATGCCATTTTATTTATTTCAGATTTGGGGATGGGGATTGATCCTTGCAAAGGTGGCATCCTTTATAGCACTAAACTCAAATTCAGGGAACTCTTTCTTTCAAAAGCTTTTTGTAAAAGGCAGACTGCACAACAAGGTGCTTGATTTTTCACACTTAGGGAAACGGGACTAAAAAAAACCCACTCGATTCAAAGATTCACAAGTGTGGCCCAACACTTCGGAGGAATAATAGTCTTTTAAATGTCACCCTGAAATCTGTCTTATGAGAATTTTTTAGCATAAGCCGCCACATAAAGCAGCCAGCATGGTTCAAAAGTAAAAAGGAGTGCCACCATCAAAACTCAATAAAAAAGTAAATCCAGGACATCTGTTTGACAGCTGATTCTCTGAAGTGCAGAGCTACAGTGTTAAAATCAGGAATTTTGGCCTCATCTGCTCTTGTATACGAGCGACCACCTCCTCTCTGCTTCAAAGACAAAGATGTTCGTCTCTTCTTTGAGGGCTTCTCTGCTCATTCCTTTCTGCTCGGGGGGTTCCCCCGGTGCATGCTTGTTGCAAAGAAAATAATACTGGAATATCCAACATATCTGAATATTCCCACGCTCAAAATAGAGGCAGAGGCCGAGGTACTGTCTACATATTTTCTAAAACGGGACATCATCGTGTGCGATTATCCAGATTTTACAAAACGGGACTCTACAGCTGTAGAATCGCTTTCCATTGAAAAAGCAAACTTAATAAAACCGGATTAATGAAGTCATCATCCAGCAAAACAAATCCTCTGGAGTGACTTCATTTCCTGCAGTTAGAGCAAAAACAGAGAGACTGAAAGTTTATGGTCATCTCTGCTGTCCCGAGAGGTCGACTTCTCACAGCGCCGAGCTCCAGCAAACTGACCTACATGTCCGAGGAAAGTCCCCCCGCCTGCTTAGGCATCTTGTGACCGGAGCGGACCGACTCACTGAGGATGATTTGGGTCACAAGGTCAACAGTTTTTGTTCTTTTTTCAGCAGATCGCCCAGGCTGATCGTCACGTGTCCGTTACACTAGATTAATACACATAATCTGAAACATGCACCCAGCGGATGTTACAAATCCTCAAATCAATTTAGAAAAAAACCAAAAACACATTTTTGTGTTTAGCATGTCTCATTAGACGGTTACACAGATTATTGGATTGGCCCTATAATGGTTTTTCCTTCATTTCTGTCCCTTCTGTGACATCACAGTATGACCCTATGACACCGAGGCGAGGGCTTCAGGTTGATCTCAAACTTTATTAAAGGTTGTTTCTGCTCTCGGCTCTGCATGATGTCAGTGAGATGGGATATCCCTAATATGAGTATCTGCTTTTCTAATCTCGTTTACAAGTAGAAGCAAGTCGGAAGAGAGCTGCTATGAAGGGAGGAAGGAGGTGAGCTAAAATGGCAAGGGGCTGCAGCTATAACTATAACGAAGGACTCAGTCACATTCACTTAAAGCAGCAAATCAAAGCAAGATTTTAACACCTGGTCATTCACACAGCTGAACGGCTGGAGGTCATTTCTGCTTTTTTTAAAGCTGCCATTTAAATGCACTCTGTCTATGCTGCATGCATGCATTGTGATCAGATTGCAGTACACAAATTAGCAAGGTCGGTCGCATCCCAGGTTAAGTAAGTCAGTGTCAACCCTGGACAGGCTTAAAGAAAGACTTGCTTCCCTACAGCTGCTAGCAGCAGCTTAGAGTTAGCAGTAAAAGGTGATGTGAGAGTTTTAATTGTTTTTTTTAAAGGACGAGGTCACGCTGTAAGGACCTCACTGCCATCTCATCATAGTGTGACGCTAAACAACTCCAAGCCTGGTCTGGGTGAGTTCTGTGGGCATGAACTGAATTTTCACTCATTCAGATGAAGTTCACAGGTACAGATCACATTTTAATGCCAGGTTTAAACAGGTTATGAGAGCTGTGTGTACAGTGAGAGCGTGCAGGTCCTGCAGCCAGTACAAATTTGCATGCTGTCATGATTCCCTAAATAGAACAGGGAAACACACGGACTGTGCCTATCAAATGTCACGTGGAAGCTGCTTTTCATTTACAGTCAGAGAAAATGTTTTTTAAAGACATTTGAGCATAAAGATCTGTGTGTGTGTGTGTGTGTGTGTGTGTGTGTGTGTGTGTGTGTGTGTGTGTGTGTGTGTGTGTGTGTGTGTGTGTGTGTGTGTGTGTGTGTCAGCCACAGACCAGGATCCTATAGCCGGTAAAAATTTGCCTACAAAAGAGGTTCCCAAAATAGAACAGGATCACCTTTGATATCTGACACTGCCGGCGTCCCTTCGTGCACATAAACGCACAAGCTTGCACTTGTGCTTCAAGTCGAGCCGGCCGTCAGTCGATATTTACCTTCAGGGCTGAGATGGTGACAGTTGGATTTCTGATAAACACATAAATGATGCACGCACTCGGTCACTCACGCCGTTATGAACCTCCCTCTCACCTCTGCTACAGGAACCGCAGATCACACACTTTTATCAGCTTTACTAAACAATGTAACCAACAAAACTAGAACAGTTTTAAACAGTGGCCCCTTGATTCATCACAGTGATGGTGCTAAGAGGACAAAAGGCCTTCAGTTCAGACTGATCATGGAGTCCAACAGAAGCCTCCTCAGATTCACACACTCGGCTGACAATGAGCCGTAGATCCTGAGAACAAAGGAGCAAAAACTGCAGAAGCTCCAAAGATTCAAAGCGTTTATTGTCACGTGTGCAAAGAAAAAGCATTTCTCTCTACAAGGAAATTCTTTCTCTGCTGTCCACACGCAGATGCCAGTTAATATGTACAAATGGATAAAATACAAATAGCATTAATAAATAAGTGGAGACAAAAAAGAAATCGAAGTGTTAAATAGATTTATGTGCAAAGGAGCTATGAGCTTAATATGCTGGTTTGATATGTAAGATGACCCGATGTGCAAAAATTATTATTACTGTTAAAATAGGTCAGCTGTTCAAGAGTCTGATAGCAGTGGGGAAGCTCCAAGGTCCAGTCAAAAGTGCCTCCTTTGGTTTTGGCGCTCAGTCTAAGCTTAGTTTATCCAGTAGCTTCGCTCGATAACCGGTTAACTGACGTGTGGGATCTGAAATGCTGCTCGTCACTCTGACATGAAAAAATAACCTCAAATTTCTACCTGCTCGGGAAAAGAAGCCTCCAAAGATGGAGTGGGAATCCAGACTTCATGTGTTTTTGCCTGTTTAAAATTTCATCAGTTTCTGAAACATTGCTGATACATTTATTTTATTTTTACATTTTACGTTTGCTCTGATTTAGTCTGTATTTGTATGCAGTGCTGCATATAAAGTGTATCGACATCAGTGCACAAACTGGAGATTAAATTTCAAACCAGTAACACAAAAAGTGACTTAATGCATTTTAAATTACTGCACAGTACTACTGCATAGCTGCAGGCAAATTTATAACTGTTAATTTGTTTCTGACTATACAGCCATCACGAATCGCTAAACAGGAAGGCAATTGGTACCTGGGTATAAACTGTTTATAAATGCTTTATAACACACGGTAAAACTTAAATTATTATATTCCATCAGCTTGTTTCATCGCGCTTTCTGAGGTCAGAAGGTTAGCATCAGCCCAAATGCTGGTATGGATTCAGTTTCCTGCATACTGGTAAAAAAACAGCTTGAAAACCTGCGTGTCAAAATAAAAGACCATCTCTCTCCTCCCTCCCAGCATCAACGCTGCTCCATGCTGCCCTCTGCCTCTTTGTCTGAGCTAAAAATGATGACAAATAATCTCCAAATCCATCACGAACCACATCTGCAGTGAAGAAAGAAACATCTTGAAAGCCCTTCAGGTAAAAGAAGGATTAAAGATATAACCTGATCTGAGCTGGCATGTGAAAAAGTCTGTGGCCCATCGCTGGAAAGATCTGATAGAGATCACTTCGGCGCAGACCTCTGCCTGTCGATAACCTACAAAGTGCTGCGTTATCAGGGGAGCCGGTGCGTTTCACACGCCTTCAAACAAAAGCTGCTTCAGGGAAAATGAAAATGGAGGTTTAATACCTTGTAAGACTATTGGGTTTAACAGAGACTGAGAGAGTGACGTGAGGAGTGTGTGTGTTAAGTCTTATCAAACCCTACTAAAAGCTACTTAGAGGGAACCCACAGGACTGACCGCACAGCCTCAAAATAGACGCACACTTCCCAATTTGCAGAATGTGTTAATGGAGGCCACACACCCTCGTGCGGGCACTTCTTTTTAGGAATATAATGCTGCCTCATTCAGTGCAATTTTCTGCAAACAGCACAAAAGGTTGGGTTCAATTTGCTTCATGAGGCTAACGCCCTGCCAAAAAATCCAGCTGTTCACAGAAGATTGTTTTTTCTTTTTCTGCTGATGCTTCTGGAAAGTCTAACATCTTTCCCTTTAACTCCCTGCTGCAAAAACGTCATTTTCTGACAGCAAGTAGAACACGATGTTATTCAGTTAAAAGAACGTGCAGTTACGGTACGTGCTGCAAGGCTGCATAGTGGTCAGTTTATGAAAGGACAACATGATGTGTAGCAGCAGATATGTCGATTTATCGGGTTCTAAAGATAATCTTTCCAACGTAAAAGCTGACAGCTGCAGAATTTCCATGCTAGGAAAATCATTATTAAGCTTTTCAGGAAAATATCGAACACATTGTTTAACAGCAGAAAGATGGAGTGACGATACTGCAAGTGGTTTCAGATGTTTGAATGTTGAACAAAACAATAGAAACCAAGACTTCTGGAGCTTGAGGCATTGGTTTGGGGTTTTTTCTTCTTCTTCATCTTCTCAGAGACTTAACAGCAGATTGTTTCTTTAAAGCCAACAAAAACCTGTGTGTCCGTCATCAGCAGCTGAAATCTGATCAAAAGCTGCTGCCCACACTGACCCCAGGACAGGAAGAAACAGAGCGTACAGCACCGTGAACTACACGACCTTCCGGTACTTTCAGAAACACGATGAGTGGTGAGCAATCGATACACAGAAAGGGAAGATTTTCAAAGATGAACCCGGCCGATCACAGCAACTGGAGTGGAGTGATGTCTGCGGGGGTGACGTCACCGTTGGCAGGGGTGTTTTTACTCTCGAACGCCTGAGAGTTTGGCCATGAAATAAAAGGAGGAAATGATTTGGACAAGGAAAAGTGGAAACTATCGACTGAGGAAAAAAAACATTTCTTCAAGCAAACACTCTTGATTGCTTTGGCAGACGTATTAAATTGGCTGGACAGACAGCTGTTGTACTTGGATGCTCCCAAAAGAGTATCTATAAGAGTATCTATAAGATATAAGCTTTTGAAACACCACAAATAGTCAACTTTCTTTTAAAAAGAAGAAAAAAGTCACCTTTCCCTAACAGCAACTAATGAAATTATTGATATCCAATTAAAACCTGTTCCCGTGTTCCTGCTGTACATCACATCAATCGCACTCCTGCACACATAAACCCAAAGAAAAGGCTTCCTCTTTAATTCAATTACATCCGCCAGCTGCAATTTGGAGAAAAGGAGGAGGAGGGAAGGAGATGGAGGAAGTGGTGACCCAGACTTTGGCTCTTGGTGTAGCTGACTGCGATCTCAGGGGGGTGCAGAGTGGCTGAGCAGCTGTGTTAGCCAGGAAATGTACAACAGCACAGAGGTGCAGTGCAGCAGATACAGCCGGCCCAAGCTCGACTGTTGTCCCAGTGGTTACACAGCCTCATGCCTCCTGAGTGTGTAGCTGTGGCAGGATTAGGAATTAAGATTTTAAACATTTTGGTTTGTAGTCCTTAGATTTGTATGCTCTACATGTCTAACATTAGCAACCCATCCAAATACCTGTGACTGATTTCAGAATAATTAAGCAGCACATCATCAATGTCACGTGGACGTCAGTGGTGTGAAACACGTCTGAGGACAGTTTATTATTAAGGTTTTCACCTCTCTGAAGGTCTGCAGCATGATTACCGATAACAATGGAAACGCGTATGGTTAAAAATAAGGGATTCACAAGTTTCATGTGGTCACCACTGGGCAGCATAACAACAGCAGTGGTTCCAGTGACTCCAGACATGCTCGCAGAAGTATGGAACAGCCAAAGGGGAGGGGGGCACTGAGCACAGGGACCATCGTAAGTTTTGAAAGTAAAACTTTATATTGATCCATGAATTTCAAAGGTTACAGCAACCCTCTGTGTACAGCCTTTAATATCGGATGATTCTTTCTTATTTAACTTGACATGTATGCATGAATGGATAAAGGGGTGTGTCACAGGAATGTGGAAAACGCATTAAAACCAGCCGACAGCAGGCTAGCTAGTGCTACTGTTAGCTGAAAACATGCCAGCGCTTCCACTTTTATCCGGACGTCTTCAACTTTTAAAACAAGAAGGTAACAAAAGCCTCACTAATAGATCTTCAAACGTGTACAACAACACAAAGGGCGACTTTACTCAGTCATCCGCTACATGTAAAGAACATCATATAAGAGCAACAAACAACTTCAGATCACTGATGATAAAACTCAGACAGATGACACTCATATAAAAACATGTACCTGATAACTATACATACATACAGCAGCTGAACATCTGCAACACTTTTTAGGCCATGAACACTTTAATGTTGCTGAAGTTTCCAAGGACACATAATAATCAGTGACAAGCAGGCAAATTCAGTAAGTTTTTGTTTATAAAGCAGCAGTAGTCTCATGGCCATGACTGCTTCTGCAACACTACTCTTAGTTTATAGTAGCATAGGTGCCGATCAGGAGCTAGAAGTTCAGAAAACCTGAGGTTAATAGTTCAAATGTCTACACGTGGTTAGAAATTTTGGGTGTGGAAAGAGACTATTGAGACTCTTAGCAGCTACCATCCCGTCATAGAGTCTTTCAATAATAAACATATCCCAGTTGGCTCCAGTCGAGAAGCTCGCTGGCCTCCGGCAGACGACTGGCTGTGTAAATGTGTGAGTTTTGGAGCAGGGCGTTGCTGGAAAAGAACATGTGTGCTCAGTTAGCTTTCAATGGGTAAATAAATCTCCAGGTTAAACCGATCATAAGCCCTTTAGAGCAGGGGTTGTGCTAACGGTTAGAAAAATAAGCTTGTGTGAGGATTGTTACAGTTTTCCTCTCAGCTTTGGATTAAAATCGCTGTTTGGGTTTTTTTTAAACCTCACTGTCCACAATCACAGCTGCCCACAATCTCTCTGCTCTGGCTGGACTGGAGTCATCTTAATCCCTGAAGATTACACATATGCTCACATATAGACACATACAACTGTATAATCCACCGGATCTGTGAAAACACCACTTTAGCTTTTCACAGCCAGACACCAGATATGGCGAGCTCCTCCTGAACGCTCATGGGAACTAACGCATCTCTGGCCAGAAATCACAGAACCACTGCCAAATGGCATTCTGGGTAATAACGTGAGCCACTAGGCCACAGTCACTAGTCAGCATAAAGCATCCAAGCAGCGAGACCAAAGTCCTCCTTAAGTTATTAAAACCGCATGCACAACAAGCTGCTGCTTCCCTTTACATTTATATACAGCTGTTATCACTTTATTTTTAACCATAAGAGAAGGAAAAAGGTTCAAACTTAACCTCAAGTTAAGGCTGAGTTCTTCCCTTTCTTTTGAATATTTTGGGGGTTTCATAAATAACTTATTTCTAACTGTACTGCAAAGATCGGGTGATGATTTGATTGGTGTTTCTCCTGAAATCCTTAAATTTTTTTAGATGCGTTTCCTGTTGTTTCTATAGCAGCGGTCCCCAACCCCCACGCCACGGGCCGGTACCAGTCTGTGAATCGTTTGGTACCGGGCCGCGAGAGTTGATGCTCGGGTGTGACATTTATGGTTTTCAGGGTTTTTATCGTTAACGCGGTTTCCCTGGGTCTTTTCCCGTGTTGTAGTAGTGTGTCTTATTTTGAAAGAAGTGTTTACATGTTACCATAGCAACCAGAGAGCATTAAGGGGCAGAGAGGAGGATGTTACTCTCAATGTTGTTGGCGCATTTCAGGAGGACTCTGCTAACAAAGTTACACAATTACACAGTGAATTGGCTTTTATTATTATATTTACAAAACACCACAGTTTTTGTCTTGGTCGTATCATTTTATTTTGTTGTATTTATCTGCGACACCTTAAAGGCCGGTCCGTGAGAATATTGTCTGACATTAAACCGGTCCGTGGCGCAAAAAAGGTTGGGGACCGCTGCTCTATAGCACCTATATCCAGCTCACTGATTACAGATATCTAGATAGACATTTACTGTGTCCAGCTCTGTTTTATATGGAGTTTGTTTAATGTGACAAATATCAGATACCAACTTTGTTGGTGGTGTTTCTAACCAGACCATCTAAGTGAGTAACTATGGGTAATAACCAATAATTAACTACAACATTAAGACCACTAACACTTGAAGTCAATACCACTCATCATCTCTTCTTCAGTGCTCTGCTCTGCTGGGAAAACCTTGCAGCCACGCCACAAAAACTGGAAGCACTGGAACGAGCCCAGTCCATGCTTATGCCTCACCCTGTAATCCACAAGCCCCAAACGGTTCACTGCCAGCATCCTCGTGCCAAGCACAGCAGGACACCCCGTAAAGTCCGGAATCCATGAACCGACTGGTCCAAGCTGTGCTGGCAGCAGCAGAGGCATCTTCAAAACACACCAGCCACATGGTTTTATTACTGTAGATTTCAAAAACAGCTCCTTTTAAAGATAAATAAAAGTCAGAGGTGTGCACACATCTGGCCCTGCAAATGACCAAATCAGTGCTATTATGAAGCTGTTTAATTGATCTGAGAGATAGGAGGTGCAAGATCATTCCCATTTTCAGCCGAGATGCCATGAAAACCCTGATACACAGAAATGCAACAAGCTGTGGTTTGCCCGTGTTACAGGGATCCCTGCAAACCCGAGCTAGCCAGAACTGCATTTGAATTTTATTCCAGCTGACAGATGGAGCCTGGGAACCTCAACCAGAGCACCCTTCAGCCCTCCAGGACCTAACGACTGGCGATGTCTGTCTCTCTAGAATATTACAGTTGTTTCTGGCCTGGCACGGTGGGAGCAGCCGAGGCATTTCCATGTGCTGCTGTTGATAGTCAGCTGCAGTGCTGCTAAGGCGCTCGCGTTCCCCCCTCCCGTGCTCCACCCAGAAGCTCTGAGCGGCCCGACAGAGAGGAAATACCAGCGTGTGCTGCTAAAACAATGTGGTTTTAATCTGAGAGGAGTGCGGCCCTTTAAAACTACCACTCAGTTTCTCACTCAAGAAGACGCTGTTCCTCCCGAGCTGCAGCAGAACAGAGGCCTCTTCTTGTTTATGAATCTTTTTTCCCCTCTGCCTTCTCATATCCCTCCATCCCACTTTGGTTGTTCGGATTGCTGGCACACAACCGCTGCTAATAGACTCCCACACTGCTCAATGTGTTGGAGAATGCTGGAGCACAGAAACTCATCTAACCTTGATGAAGCACCATTCACACTCCAGGCGTAAGCCCAAATCAAACATGGCTGCAACCATAAATATTAGACAACCAGAGAGGAGGAAATGCCAGCTGCCACAGAGCAAAGTGGGCAGATGAGTTTGGAGTCGGTTTGCATTGGATGGGCGGACGAGACGTCTCACCGACCTTCCCGAAACTCCTTCAAAAAGGAGGAAAAAAGTTTTCTCCTCTCTGCGCAACGAGATAATGAGTGAGTCTGGCAGCAGAGTGTGCTGTCATTTTACAGCTGAAGTGGAATTCATCTGGACGGAAGACTGAAGAAAAAAAAATGTCATCTTCCATAAGCAGAAATGACACTGAAAGCAGCACATTTTCCCGTCAACGAGTCAACCTTCAGTTTATCCCAGATTCCTGCAGTTCAGAGCAGATTTGAAGCTGTGCGGCTGCACAAGTGGGAAATCCAAGGGTGTGACTGCCAGAGGAGCCTGATGCGACCACAGGAACTGGGTGTGAAACACGGCAAAAGCTCAGATTCAGTCGAAATGGTATTTGAAAAATGGCCTGCAGGGTGAGCTGATGGTGAAGAAGAGGAACGAGAAAATAATAAGATCGTGCAGAGGAAGGATCACAGGGTTTACTCGACAGAACACTTAGCACATCAAAGATATGTCAAAACCTTTCACTCTTCTTCTTTTTCAAAGACATGAAGAAAAAAGAGGATATTTTTGGTTTGAGTGCAGAAACTGGATATTAGCTCGAGTACTAAGAAAAAGGCGCCATCCTCACTGAGAATTAAAGTCATTTTGCATGTTAAGAGGCAACAACAGAATAATTTAATAATGATTTATTTAAATATCAGAGAGAAAAAAAACGAGCATTTTCCCCTTAAACTCATCCATGAAGAGAGCGATGCCAAAGTCACACTGAACAAATCTGCACTTTCATTCAGGAATAAAAACTCTGGACTATTTAGGATTTAATGATAAAGTCAGGATTATTAAAAGTTACCATCTGGACCAGGATCTCAAACTCAATTTACAACATGGGCTGAAAAAAATGAAAGTTTTTGTTAATTTACAGAAAATTTTCCACCATTTAACTTTTCTATTAACTAATTACTTTGGTGTAGCATTAATGGTCACGTGGGAGGTCTTTATCAGTAAAGATAAAGCTGTAAAACATGTTAAAAACACTTAAAAGTCCAAAATCTTTGTCTTTCTTCACGTTTTCCAAAGCTGTCCTGTGGGGCTGGATTAAAGTCTTTGCCAGGCCGATTCTGGTCCCCTGGCCTTATGTTTGACATCCCTGTGCTAGACCGTGGCAAATTAAAAAAAACCTAAACATTAACTGCTAAACTGAGATAAATTCAAGTAACATTTAGCACTTCAAATGTAAACACCAGACTCGAGACTATCGGGCTGGTAGTGAAGAAATAAACATCATGTGATGGTAATAATTAGCGCACCGTGCCTCAGCGTGTTCGGTCCATGTGTATTTCAGGCCGTAAAAGCAGGAAACATCATCTGCAACAAATTAAGACAAAAACTTCAAACGGTCCAACATAGTTTGAATAGTTTACGCTGTTGCTGCACTTTGTTTCCCTCTCATTTTGATTAAGTAACAACAGCAGCAGCAACTGCAGCTGGACGTCATCCCGCAGCCGTGAATGCCTCAGACTGGGCTCTGGCAACTGGGATCCCAGAAACCTTTGTTATACCAGCAGGGTATACACACACACACACACACACACACACACACACACACACACACACACACACACAGCTGGCGCTCAACCACCTCTGCTGACCCCAATCGTTCCAACTGTACAGATTGAGTTTCCACAGCATCTGTGCCAGCCACATGTGTGTATCTAACATGGCTAATATGGCTAATCCCCATGACACACACACACACACACACACTCAGGCGGACCATGGGTGGTTGTATCTGCAGTGGTGGGCAGATATCAACAACCCAAATCCCTGTTTGACCTGCTAACACAGCAGCTGGTGATTCATTTGTCAAAAATACACAAATTAGGACTATTTTATACCAGATAGTGTCTTTAGTGCAATAACAGAAATATATTAGCATTACCATCCTTGATGAAATATAAGTAATACATATAGTATATAACTATTAACACTGTTTCTCTTGTCTTGGAAATATTTACTGTGGGAACAGCTGTGCATGAACTACATCAGTCTAATAAAGATACAACTTCAACAGAAACTATATGAAACCCTCAGTTCATAAAGATCCTTCACAGAGGGTCTGAGCACCCTGTTCAACCAACAGTGAGGGCCATTAGGGGCCAAACACACACACACATAGTCTGAAGTAACGTCCTGTAACTTATTTTTCTAGCACTTTTTGCAGAAGTTTTATTCTACTGTCGTAATTCCCACATGGACTCATTTTAACACCCTTTTCGAGCTGGAAACATCAGGGTGTGCTTCTACATGGAAAAACTGCATAAGCAAAGTAACTAATTTTAAACTTAGAGTGTCAGCAAATCCACCCCGACACAGTCAGTCTGGTTCTGCTACTGGAGTCCATCAAACATACAGTTCAATAGTTCAATCTCTTTTTCTTAAATGCTAAAATATTCTGTTTCCTGGGAAAAAAGGAAACGGAAAACAAAACAAAGAAAAGCACAAGAAAAACATTGTTATGGGCCAGCTGGTTATGTTAAACATCACTAAATCAGAATTTCACAGTTGGTATATCTCTTCTGCAGAACTAACAGACCATAATAAACAGTTTTCTTCTTTGTTCTTAGTCATCAGTGAACTTAAACTAAACACCTCTGAGCCTCGCAGCCAGTACCGTACCTCTGTCTCAGGGCAGATTTAAGAATCTGTGGCCCTTCTTTTCTGCGGTTTGATTGGATAAAATAGTCAACAGGCTTATTTCAAATATGGCTGTTTGAAACATTCTTAACACAAATCCACATGGAAATTTTAAGGTTACACCTCTTCTATAAACTCAGCCTGTAACAGAAGATCAATGGAGCTGTTAACAGCCAGTATTTATTCAAAACAGGTGGTCAGCTGTTAGTGCTGTTGCCAGTGTACATCCTGCCAACCCGTCCAGTAGGTGCCCGCTCTGTTTTATGCAGTGTAGGCTGAAACCTCAGAGCCTCCTCCTGATCTGACACACAGGCTCAAAATCTCTTAGAACAAATCTCGTGTCTTTACTCTAATGTCTCCAAACTGATGTTATCATAAGTAAGTGATGATAAAATGACACACAGCACCTCTGGGTGCCCGTCCTCAGTCTTGCCTTTAAAATGAGCTCAGACTAACTCTGCAACTCAACACAATTTACCTCTTTCTAAACATTCTGCTTTCCCAGCAGCAGACCGTTAGAAAGAGACATCCTGTCTACTCCTCGGTACTCATTTACATTTAGATGAGCCCATTAAGATCCATAAACCACCACCCACCTCCTCACATGGTCTCCGCCACCTTCTCATTCACCTCGGTTAAAAGGAAAAAAGAAAGACGGGGGAAAAAAGGTGAAAATAATAAAAATCCAGCAAAATGATTTGGTGTGGGGAAGGATGGTGTTTGAGGAGAGCTGACAGAGGGGGAGAGCACTGGGAAGAAATCCCTCCTCGTCCCTCCGTTGTTCCCATAACGTCTCCTCCAGCTGCTCTTCAAAAAGTGACAGGTGGAATTCAACCTCCGCACACATCCAGCTTCAGGTATCTGTTTATGTGATTATGGCTGAAGGAAACTAACAAGACGCTAATAAAGAGGGACGTCAGAATAGACAAACCCAAATAGGCGTTTTTCTGCTTTGGCAGAGCAAAGTAAACACGTGCAGATTCTAACTGGAGCTCATTCGATTAAAGGGACAGTCTTAATGTTGATTAATTTATCTGCATTTATTAAGTCCTACAATAATCTATCATTTTGGTTTCTTCTGCTTTAGTTTTGGTTTTACTGATGAGAGTGTACTCTACATCAACACATGCCAGTATCAGTTATCAGACCACCAAACTTTCTAAGAGACACTCATCATCACTTCCTGTAAGAGATTGATCACCGAGGACCTCAAACCAGTTTTTAATTCCCTGATTTCATTACAGTTCCTAGCCAAACAAAGCCGCCCTTCCTACATGTCAGCTTACCCTTTCCAAGGTACTTTTTTCTTTCTAATAAGTAACTGAAGCCAAGACAAATCCTTTTTGAATTTTGGCAGAAATCATAACATTAGTTTCCTCACAGGCAGGAAATAAGTGTTGATATGACGGTTGGACTGTATAAAGCTCGGGGCATAGCCCAGACAGGCAGGAAAGGCCCAAGAGCCTGAGGCAGAAATTAAAGGAAAGTGAGAGGTTTGGGAGATACACTGTTAATCCTTATATGAAGTCCAGAGTGGACGAGTGTATCAGGCTGACTCATCGGAGGAAGGTTTGTTTCAACAGTTATACAGAGCAACATTTAATCCCTGTGTGAAACATAGTTAGCATCTTCTATTCCAGGGGTTAGAAAAGCAAAGGAGCTCCATCTGTGACCTGGTTACACACAGTTTGGTTCTCACGTAGAGTGATGATCAACAATGTTACTGGTGTAGTTTCACTGGGACATTTCAGTCTGATTAGGATGGAAGTAGTTCCCCTTTTCTTAAATCTGACCTTTGAAGACAGAAACTTGTACATTTTATAGCAATGTCATGAGAAAGGAAATGAGGAATTCTGAGGAAGTTCCCCGAGCCACTAAAACAAGACAAAGAAAACCCCTTTTTAAATGCTGCTATGGTCTTACTTTGTTCTGATCTTTACACTCATTGCCACATTGTTACCACCTCTTCCACTACTTGTTAACGCAAATATCTCATTAGCCAATCACATGGTAGCAACATAAAGCATTTAGGTATGGAGGCGTGGTCAAGACGACCTATTGTTGGTGTGAGATTGTGCAGTACTGCTGATCCACCGCACGACCATCTCTCTGGTTTACAGCAGGGATGGGGAACTCCAGGCCTCGAGGGGCGGAGTCCTGCAGGTTTTAGATCTCACCCTGGGTCAACACACCTGCGTGAAATGATTAGTTCATTACCAGGCCTCTGGAGAACTTCAAGACATGTTGAGGAGGTAATTTAGCCATTTAAATCAGCTGTGTTGGATCAGGGACACATCTAAAACCTGCAGGACACCGGCCTTCGAGGCCTGGACTTCCCCACCCCTGGTTTACAGAGAAAGGTCCAAAAGGGTTACAGAGAACATGACTAAGACCACGACACAGAATTTGGGGTAAACATGAAAGAACACCTTAATCCTGCAGGTCTGGTTTCACCCAGAACCTCTGCTGATAGTGACCCACACCCTGTTTCACACCTTGGATCATGTGATGTGGCACATGATCAATAGCGGGTCAACGATCCTCTCGAGGGAAAACTCCCACTAAGGTTTAAATACCCGAGACTCTCCACCACTTGGTCTTAGAAGTGAAGAAGCTTGGATGGGAAACAAAAGTAGGAATCCTGCAAAAACTGTCCCAAACCACTGCACATTAATGCTGCTGCAACAAGATGCAGGCATTTCCCATCTGTAGCAGGTCGAGGTACAGCTGGTTTAAACTCCTTTTTTTAATATAGTTTATTACGGGTAATTAGTTCCCACAGGGGTCGGGTCCATCCAAAAGCAAACAAGTCTATTAAACCACCAAACAATGCTCATCGGGCCTGTAATACTCACTCAAATTAAGCAATTTATAAGACGTTTAGAGTGAAAACAACTTTAATGCAACTTCTGAAAACACAGACGGGATGCTAACTTTTAAGGCGTCACAAATCGCTGCTGAATGAAGCTGAAGAGTAACGAGAACAGTAAAATTATGCTTCCTAATTTGGAAAAATTTGCAACACATGCTCCCGAAAAAAGTCTGAAGTATCACAACAACGCAAAGTGCCTCTAAATTTTACTCATCACTCTGAGATCCACTGACAGTGAATATGAGTATATTGTCAAGGTTGAAGCCCAGAATGTGCTGCCACATGATGTCATACTGTATGTGACAGTAACCAATCATCAGGTCTTCCTGTGAGCGAATCAGAATGATCAATCACACCCACTAAACCAACTAGAAAAATTTGCATTTCCTCCGAAAATGCTGTGTGGATGCCTTAACGCTGAAGTTGCCTGCTGAAAAGCTGAAAAAGTTGAAAACTTGCAAAAAGTTATATGGCGGTGAAGAAACTGAAAATTCTGCTGAAAACAGCTGAAGAAGCAGAAAATGTTTGCTGAAAAGTGGTGAAAAGCCAAAAACTTCTACTGAAAGGGGTAAAGACAGAGAAATTTTTGCTGAAAAAAAACATTGCCCTAAGCGGGATTCGAACCTGGCCCTCCCGGTCCTAAGGCAGCAACTCATCTCACTGAGCCAAAGTCATTCTGACAAAGATGAGGTGGAGAGACTGACAATTCTGCTTAAATGAGCAGAAGCTGCTGAGAATTGTGCTAAGAGGTGAAAAGGCTGAAAATTTTGCAGAAAAGAGGTGAATCAGCAGAATTTCTGCTCAAAAGAGTTTTTTCTGAAAACAGCTGAAATTTGTGCTGATAATAGGGGAAAAGGCTGAAAATTTTGCAGAAGAGGTGAATAAGCAGAATTTGGGCTGAAAAGGGGTGAAAATTCTGCTGAAAAGAGTTCAATCAGCAGAATTTCTGCTGAAAAGAGTTCTGCAGAACTCTTTTCAGAATTCTGCTGAAAAGAGGCTTTTGCTGAAAACAGCTGAAAAAGCTGGGATTTGTGCTGAAAAGTGGTGAAAAAACTGAAAATTGTGCTGAAAAGGGGTGAAAAAGCTTAAATTTGTGTTGAAAAGAGTTAAAAAAGTTTAACTGTTAACTGAAAGAAATGTTGCCATAAGCGGGATTTGAACCCGGGCCTCCCAGTCTGAGAACGGATGCTCATCTCACTGAGCTAAAACACAGGTCAACCCGGCAAGGAAAATCAGTGAGGCCACTGATAATATGGCAGAAATGGGCAAAAAATATTGCAAAAAAAATTCAATATCTCAAAAAGTATAGAAGTTATGAGCACCAAAAGTCATTGCCGGAAAGAGCAGAAAGAGCAGAATTTTTTAAAGTTTGAATGGCGAAAATCGGCTGAAAACTGAAGGAGTAGTTAAGTGCCAAAAAGTGTACGGAAGCAACTAGAAGAATAATAATAATAAAGAACTAGAAAAATTTGCATTTCCTGCGAAAATGCTGTGTGGATGCCGGAATGCTGAAGCTGTCTGCTGAAAATGACTGAAAAAGATGAAAAGCTGCAAAAATTGTATGGCGGTAAAGAAACTGAAAAATTATGCTGAAAACAAGTGAAAAAAACCCAGAAATTTTTGCTGAAAAGAGGTGAAAAGGCAAAGATTCTGCTTCAAAGGGGTACAGAATTTCAAATTTGTACTGAAAAGAGGTCAAAGGGTTTCCTCTGAAATGAGCAGAAGATACTGAGATTTGTACTGATAAGAGGTGAAAGGCTGAAAATTCTGCTTAAAATACGTGAATCAGCAGAATTTCTACTGGAAAGAGGTAAAGAAGTAGTTGCACTGAAAACAGGTGAATCAGCAGAATGTCTGCTAAAAAAAGAGATTTCAGTTGAAAACACCTGAAAAATCTGGGATTTGTGCTGAAAAGGGGTGAAAAAACTCACAATTCTGCTGAAAAGGGTTGAAGAAGAGGTGTTGGGCTGTTCAGAAGAGTTAAATAAGTTGAACTGATATGTTTGGGTACAAATACTATGATTTGGCAGAAATAGTATGATTTGGCAATAATACTGCGTTTTAGCACAACTACTGAGATTTGATTGAAATACTATGATTTAGAAAAGATATTATGACTTTGTACAAATACAATGTTTTGACACAAATACTATGATTTGGTTCAGATGCCATGATTTGAAACAAATACTATGATTTGGCAGAAATACTGTTATTTAGTTGAAATACTATGATTTTCCAGAAATATTATGCCTTAGTAGTAATACTATAACATGACAGATATATGATGATTTTGCAGACATTCTGGTTTTACACAAGTACTATAATGTGGCAGAAATACTATGTTTTAGCACAAATACTATGATTTGCTATAAATACTATGATTTGGCACATATATTGTATTCAGCAGATATACTATAACAAAATAGAGAGTCTACGACTTAGTAATAATACTATAACATAATAGATATACTATGATTTTGCAGACAGTCTATGTTTTTGCACAACTAGCACAATGTGGCAGAAATACTATGATTTGGCACAAGTACCATGGTTTAGTAGAAATACTCTTTTGTCACAAATACTATGTTTCAGTACAAATACTATGATTTGGCAATAATACTGCATTTCAGCACAACTACTGAGATTTGATTGAAATACTATGATTTAGAAGAAATACTATGACTTCGTACAAATACTATGTTTTGGTTCGAATACTATGATTTGCAAAAAATACTATGATTTGGCACAAATACCATGATTTAGTACAAATACTACGAATTGGCAGAAATACTGTGACTTAGTACTAATACTTTAACAGAACAGATATACTGTGATTTTGCAGAAATAGTATGTTTTTGCACATATACTACGATTTTGCTCAAATACTATGAAATTGCAGTAATACTATGATTTTGAAGGAATGCTATGATTAGGTAGAAATACTATGCCTTAGTAGTAATACTATAACATAACACATATACTGTGATTTAACAGACAATATGTTTTGCACGAATAATACGATTTCGCTCAAATACTATGAAATTGCAGTAATACTATGATTTGAAGGAATACTATGATTTGGTAGAAATACTATGCCTTAGTAGTAATACTATAACATAACAGATATACTGTGATTTTGCAGACATAGTATGTTTTTGAACGAATACTACGATTTTGCTCAAATACTATGGAATTGCAGTAATACTATGATTTTGAAGGAATACTATGATTTGGTAGAAATACTATGCCTTAGTACTAATACTATAACACAACAGATATACTGTGATTTTGCAGACATTCTATGTTTTTGCACAAATACTACGATTTTGCTCAAATACTATGAAATTGCAGTAATACTATGATTTTGAAGGAATGCTATGATTAGGTAGAAATACTATGCCTTAGTAGTAATACTATAACATAACACATATACTGTGATTTAACAGACAATATGTTTTTGCACGAATAATACGAATTCGCTCAAATACTATGAAATTGAAGTAATACTATGATTTTGAAGGAATACTATGATTTGGTAGAAATACTATGCCTTAGTAGTAATACTATAACATAACAGATATACTGTGATTTTGCAGACATAGTATGTTTTTGAACGAATACTACGATTTTGCTCAAATACTATGGAATTGCAGTAATACTATGATTTTGAAGGAATACTATGATTTGGTAGAAATACTATGCCTTAGTAGTAATACTATAACACAACAGATATACTGTGATTTTGCAGACATTCTATGTTTTTGCACAAATACTACAATTTGGCAGAAATACTATGTTTGGGCACAAATACTATGATTTGCTATAAATACTATGATTTGGCACATATACTATAATCAGCAGATATACTATAACATAACAGAAATTCTACGACTTAGTAGTAATACTATAACATAACAGAAATTTTATTTGGGCACAAATAACATGATTTGGCACAAATACCATGATTTGGCAAAAACATACCATGATTTGGAACAAATACGATGATATGGCAGAAATTCTATGATTGGGTATAAATACTATGATTTGGCACAAGTACTATGACTTAGTACAAATACTATGATTTGGCACAAATACTGTGATTTAGCAGAAATACTATGTTTTAACATAAATAATATCTTTTGACAGAAATTTCTGCTAAAAGGTACTATTTCTGCTTTTTAGCAGAAATACTGCAATTTTGCATAAATACTATGATTTGGGATAAATACTATGATTTGGCAGATATACTGTGTTCAGCAAATATGCTATAACATAACAGACATTCCTCCACTTAGTAGTAATACTATAACATAAAATAAATATTATGGTTTTGCCCCAAAACCATGATTTGGCACAAACACCATGAATTTTCAAAAATACTATGATTTAGCAGAAATACTATGATTGAGCAGAAGTACTAAGATGTAGTAGAAGTACTTTGATGTAGCACAAGTACTATTATGGAGGAGTAATACTTTAACATGGGAGAATTATTGAGACACACACACACATACACAGAGAGCAAAGTGTACAGGGGCTGTTAAGAGTCTGGGCTTGGTATATCTAGGTCAGCTAAATTGGCTGCACCTGCTGTAATCAGCCCTTACACACACAGACACAGAGAGCGCTATGGCTTTTCTTCAGTGTATTTCTCACATTCAGGATTCCCCTTGAACAAATGGCCATAATTTCCTAACCGTAGGGGCTAGAACGCTCATTCTGACACCGTTTTGTTCAGAAGAGATGGGGGAGTCTGGAGGTCTTCATAATTCAGAGATAAAATATAAATTATTGAAGATATATGACTTGTAATACACTGTAACTGAGTAGAGGCGAAGCAAAACTGCCTTGACTTGCCCTCAAACAACGTTTTGTAACTCTGAATCTTTATGGAGCATCAAAATCATTCTTTCACCGTAAGAAACAGCACGCTTTGGTGAACAGTCATGGAAATTTTCAGGTCTCTGTGGAAATCCATCAAAAAGATCTGACGAGAGAAAAAAGTGCCTCATTTCCAGAGTCTGAAATCTGAAGAAATCTGAGCGAGGGACAAATTTCCTATCCTCAAACAAGTATAATTCATGGCCAAACGGTAATAGCTGAGAAAAAACTTCTTGAATTATGAGCATCAGGAGTGTCTGAAGATATATTGGCACAAGCCTTATGTCTCAACTTTGTTTCGTTAAGGAGATATGACGATTTGAAAATGCCTCTCATTAGAGAAATCCAGCGCTGATTTTGAAGAAACTCTCCATTGAGTTTCTGTGGAGAGTTTTCAGACTTTGTGTTACTCTGAGGAGATTTGCAAAAGATCTATAAGTCCCACAAGAATGATAGTGACATTTTCTGAAAGCCAGCAAAAATACCTACGTTTTGATGTATAATTTGTGGGAGTTAAGTGGAAATTGAGCGAGTAGCAAGAAATTGTTCAGACATGAAGAGAAAATTCAGAATAGACGAGTGTACACTCTGAGTTAATTGCATAGCAACCATAACAACGCATGTATTTTCTGAAAAATCACAATTTTGCAACTCAAAACTTAAAGAGGTATAAAATTAAAACGGTAGAAGATCTGAAAAAGCTGAATCAGACAGGAATAGCCCAATAATCTGAGAACATTTTAAAGTTTGAATGGAGTTTCTAGGTGAAAGTATGACAAAGTAGTTAAGTTTCAAAAACAATCAAGTTTTAGCAGAATTGTGGAAGTTTTCCATTCATTTCAATGGGACAAATTAAAGGAAAAAAGTGTAATATTTTAAAAAGTATAACAGTAATAAACACCAAAAGTCATTGCCGGAAAGAGCAGAAAGAGCAGAACAGTATAGAGTTTGAACTGAGAAAATCGGCTGAAAACTGAGGAAGTAGTTAAGTGCCAAAAAGTGTACGGAAGCAACTAGAAGAATAATAATAATAAAGAATAAAGAGAAACAGGAACTCAATAGTGTGGAAGCCCTTTAAGGGCATCCACACAATAAAGAGAAACAGGAAAACAATAGTGTGGAAGCCCTTTAGGGCATCCACACAATAAAGCCTCTTCTGTGAACACGACACAATAAGTCAGCAATGCTGAGTTAATATTCACCACAACCTTCACCAGCCTTTTTCTGCTGTCCTCTTACTGCCATATTTGTAGAGCAGGAGGAGGATGAGGGGAGTGAGGAAAAAGAGGAGGAGGAGAGGGGAGGAAGAGTGGCTCAGATTTCATTACATTCTCTACATGAGTAAAATGCCTGGGAGGCTCCTGCCTGCTTCCCTCTCTGCTCCCTGCTGAATGTGTGTTTGCACATGCACGCACTCCTCCGTCGTTTTCACCCTCTCTCTCACTTTCTCATGCAGAAAAAAAAACTACCTGTCAGGATTTCAGGTTTTTAAAATGGATTTATCCCACAGGGTTGCTCGGGGCCGCTCCCATGAGCCACAGCTTCACAGAGAGATGCAAAAAGGAGTAAAAAGGAAAGAAGAAGAAAGGCTCGCCTACATGTGTGTCATACATCTACAGTCATTTATACCCAGCCCTGTTTTTGGGATAAATTGTTGCTTTATTCAGCATCTCTGGCACCACGGCTCATGTGACATTCATGGCAATGAACGCTAATGAATTGAATTCACTTGAGAGGGGAGGCGAGCGAATGATGCAGCAAAAGATAACGAAACAGACGCGCAGTAACACAACCTGGCTCACAGCAGCCGGTCCATTTCATGCTCGGGCAACAATCGGACCGATCGATCGAGGTGAGGAGAGAAGGAGAAGAAGAAAGCGCAGCAGTCATGATTTGTGACGTGTTCACCGCAGCGACATGCTCCAGACTCGTCAACCAAACCCAGACGCATACTGATGAGCCGCATCTGAGAGGAGCGGGCGCTCTGCTGCAAATACACCCAGCTGCACAACAAGAGGCAGCCGTCACCATCATCACAGCAATATCAACAGGTGGTGTTTGTGGCTCTGAGAGCGTGCACTGACACAGTTTCCTGCTCAAGCACTGATGCTACACTGCAGTGTGCCTGCTTTTTGCTATTCAGGGGGTGTTCACACCTGCACTGAAGGACAGACTGACTCACAAGTTTGTGACACTGGAAGTCCGAGTTTGTGGAGATCGTCTTAGAAATAGCAGGATTTTAAAAAGGGGGGCAAACCCCAGATCACGACAGTTTGTCTTGGCACAAAAATTTAACATCTTATTGAGTGCTGATGACGCATGCTGATTTCAAGCAAAACATTCTTTATTTTTCTTATACAGCCCCTCACTTCATTCTGTCTCGAGCTCATTTCACCTCCTGTGCTCACTCAGTGTTCCTGGTGTGGCCGTATTAGAGATATCTCTATGATATCGCACAAAAACATATGACTGTGTAAAAAAAAGAGAAGCCAGAAGCTGCTGTAACAGCATATAACTGGACAGGAAATAAGGAAAAGCATGAAAGGGCCACTTTAAACACCACAAACCAGTATTTTTAAATTACAGTATGCCAATTTCATAAACATTTCTCATTTGTCCCTAATGTGAAAGGATCACTTTAAATGACCAACATTAACAGCAGACAGCAGAGGGTAGGATGGGATTTGAGATTTAACAGTAATTTACCATTTTTAGTTCCTTCTTTTTATTCTGGAAACTTTTAGAAAATCCACTCTGCAGTTTTCACATGAACTAAATCCTAAAAACCCCCACAAACACTGCCTGACACGCAGAGTGAGATTTACTGATTACAGATGGATGTTTTAAAGATAAACTGAGTCTCCTGATTTATCGGGAAAACCACAGCACTGTATGGAAATGCCAAACCTGATCGAACTGAAGATAATGTCGCCATTATAAAGCAAAGATGCATTATTTTTTATGTTCTCAGAGTTCTTGAGGAGTATGGATTTGGTCCAAATATGAATTTAAAAGTCCAGGAACAGATCCTTGGACTGTTTGCAATGATTAGTATTATTATTATTTTTAATTTAAGGCGGAAGTGGTTGGACTCGACACGTCAAACCAAAAGTATTTGCATGAAGAGGCAGCACTAGTTGTGTTCAGCCTGTCCTCTTACTGCCTCACTGAAAGTGCTTAAAAACCTAAAGCGAAGGCCGTGCAGCTGTTTCACTGTTTGTCCTTATCAAAGTCAGTTCAAAGCCAGACCAAGGACAAGAAAAGCTCATTATCTGGGGTCTTAATGGTGATGCTTGTTCATCCAAAACCCTCAGGACAATCTCTGTGATTGTCAATGTTGGGCAAATACTGTTACCTGAATAACGTCCAAACGGTTAGATGAGATGGGTAAACAGTGGGACTCTTTTGCAAGAGGACACTGGTGTTTATCCTATTAGCACGCGGGCTGGTGCGGCTGTGATGGGACATGTCCCCCGGAGCCCAGATTTACCTGGAAAACCAACTGACATGTCAGGCTGAATGCTGCTGTTCCAGCTCGGTGAAGAGCTGAAGGAAGCACAGTGTGCTCAGCTTTTACTCCCGTGTCACACCTGTGTAACACTGTACAGCACAAATACTGAGACCTAGAAATGAACAGGTTTTTTCCCCTCAAACAACCTTGACTGTGCTGACATTATTAATTTAACCATTAACAAATATTTAAGCCACTGTCAGCATTACCACGTAGCACTGAGCTACATTTCTCTCAAACAGGTTTTAAACTATTAAAAAAAGTGGAACAAATACCCATATTTCAGATGTGAGGACCATACAAACTATATTATAGATGGACAAACCTATTTGTAAAAACTACACTGATAATTGGATACTATATAAACTATTAAACTCATTAAACTCATCAGTCTGTGTACAGCAGCTCCATGATTACCCCGAAACAATATTCTGGTTAATTAGATAGCTGACTGAGATAAAAATGAGAAACTGTTCTGATAATCACTTGGCATTTGTTCATGTGTAAAAGGAGAGAGGTTCTGCAGCACAATGGGAACAAAGCCTTTCAGTGCTTAGATCTTAGGTCAGCTAAACTGTAAGAGCAAAGACAAAAAGCAGAGGAATACAGCCAACACTTCCTCAGGTTAGCTACCTGGTAATCAGCCTCAGTCACACAGCCATAAAGACCGGTCAGCGCCCGCCTTCCCACCACAGATGTCGCATCAGTTTGTCTGCAAACACTTGCCAACTCCCTGCTCAGTGGTAGCTAAACTGAAGAGTGCGATGTAAACTGGAAACAGAAACCATTCACATTCAAAGAGTCGAAGAGTAACAGCTTTTACTCTGAAGGGAGACTTTCTCAATATTTCACTAACACTTAGAGGTGTGTGTTTGCAGACATTTCAGCAACTTCCATGCAAACTGCGTGCAACTGCAGCGATCTGCAACACAAAAGCAATCACAAGCAGTTAGCACCCTCTTTGTACCTGATTTCTACCAGTGACAGCTAAGCAACGTTCAGTAACCAGTTGATGAGCGATTGCTGGATGGTGCCAAGTGGTTGCTGACCAGACTCTAGACCTGTGTGACTGAGACCTAAAATGAAAAGCAACAGCATCAATCTGCATATATTGTTGTACCATATCACCCCATTAGAGCACTTCGCTCTCGCACTGTAGGCCTACTTGTTGTTCCTAGAGTATTTAAAAGTAGAATGGGAGGCAGAGCCTTCAGTTTTCAGGCCCCTCTTCTGTGGAACCAGCTTCCAGTTTGGATTCGGGAGACAGACACTATCTCTACTTTCAAGATTAGGCTTAAAACTTTCCTTTTTGCTAAAGCATATAGTTAGGGCTGGACCAGGTGACCCTGAATCCTCCCTTAGTTATGCTGCAATAGACGTAGGCTGCCGGGGATTCCCATCATGCATTGAGTTTTTCCTTTCCAGTCACCTTTCTCACTCACTATGTGTTAATAGACCTCTCTGCATCGAATCATATCTGTTATTAACCTCGGTCTCTCTTCCACAGCATGTCTTTATCCTGTTTTCCTTCTCTCACCCCAACCGGTCGCAGCAGATGGCCCCGCCCCTCCCTGAGCCTGGTTCTGCTGGAGGTTTCTTCCTGTTAAAAGGGAGTTTTTCCTTCCCACTGTCGCCAAAGTGCTTGCTCATAGGGGGTCATATGATTGTTGAGTTTTTCTCTGTATGTATTATTATAGGGTCTACCTTACAATATAAACTGCCTTGAGGCGACTGTTGTTGTGATTGTGTTGTGTAAATAAAACTGAATTGAAATTGAAATTGTGTGTTTAACCAGACACATGGTAGCTGTGCTGTCTATAAACAGCTGGAACGGGAAAGCAGAGGTGCACAAAAGTCAAACATGTGAGGGCAGTCCAATATCTCTACTCATTATCTTAGTAAATACATAGGTATGTGTACGCTAAGTTTAAGCACACAAAGGTTTCAGGATGGAAATGCTCCTTCACACAGGTACAGCTCAGCGTACAGTAAAGATCTGGGTTAAAGTTCGTTCTGTCTATAAAGCCATTTATCTCTGTCTTTAAAACTTTCATTTGTCTGTCTCATTTTTATGCAGCGCCTCATTTCTCTTGTTTCTCCAGCTCATCATATTAGTGATTACATTTTTCCAGTTAGTCCACTTTTCCTTTAGTCTGCTTTAGCCTTGTGTCAGGGATGCTCAAACTGTCATCACTAAAAATAACAACAAGCTGTATTCTGGTGTAATCAGTGATTACTGTATGTGAGTGCTGTTTTTAAAAGCCTCAGCAGTGTCGGTGTTTTCAGCTCCAGATGAATGAGGAGCCAGGTGTGTGTTTGTGTGTGTGTTTGTGTGTCCGTGTGTGTGAATACAGGATGTGGGGGAAAAGAGGCAGAGGGGAACTGAGAAGGCGAACCAGTCAGGACACAGACATCCTGATGAGACAGAAACCACTGACACACACACACACACACACACACACACACACACACACACACACACAAGGTGATGATATGTTAACATGAAGAAAGAGGCACTCACATACAGCGTGAGCCTGGAGGAAGGAAAACTGAGAAACACACACACTGACCTCAGTCCTCCTCGCTGTCACAAGATAAATACTAGTTGAACAGCTTTAACAATAGGCCTACACTTCCCATAATCCCACAGGGAGACAGACTGTAGCAACAGAGCGGCCTCTCATTTTACACAGAAGCATAAAATCTTTATTTTAACATCCTGCGGTTCAGACTCTAACAACAGGCCTCTGAGCATCAAATTAAAACCAACTACCAGCTATTTTAGATCGGCCTGAACATTTTCTCAAACACACTTTCAGAGAAATGGAACCTGCTTGCGAGTTGGCAGGTTGTTATTACGGGTGGATTTATCACAATGGTCCCTTTTCTTCCTTTTCTTTCTCCCTTATCAGATTTCTGCCCCTCTGTTAACTCAGGAATGTCTCTGGCCTTCAAGTAAAACTTAAGACATTGCTTTGTTAGCGGTTTGTAATTTTATACTTGCAGTATGACTTTGCTTGTGTTTCCCAGAGTTTGCAAAGTAGAAATCAGCCTCCTGTGGAACCAGCTCCCAGTTTGGGATCATCAGAAAGTCACTACAATTAATTTGATGTCTCTATGTCTCTTTGTTATGCTGCTAACTAAGGACAGCTTGAGTGGGCTGCTGTGGGATCTGCCATGACCCACCCAGCACCGTTCCTCTACTCCTTTCTATCATCCCATCGCATTTATACACCAGTACTGCACTCTTGATATTCTCTGTCTCTAAAATCATGTGTTTAACTACTTAAACTTACATTTTGTGAACAAACAAGTTCAAATTGACAAGTACGACCAGCCTACACACAGTGCTTCATGATAGATAACCTACTTATGATGGTAAAAACAAAAACCTGAATGTTGAATGCTGTGTGCTGCTCATTGCTCTTCCAATAACCCATTAAAAATGGGCATCAATAACAACAGTAACATGTGCAGACCTCTATAACCCGACTTAAAGAAAAACCCAACTTACTAACCTTCAGGAGGCTCATTTATTCACCTCAACAACTGCTGCAGACTCAACTCATTCTCGACTTCATTAAATGACATTTAAGCTACTGAGCACAAACGTGGGTTGACTGCTGGAGTGAAAAAATAAAGTAAAACAAATTTGAAAATAAAGCAAACACTGCTTCTCATATCGTTCTTCACACTGAATGATTTCGTTGAGCCTTTCATGCGGCGCTGGCAGCTCAAAGAAGTTCGAGGCAACTGCAAAGTTTTCCGACCGAGTTGACAGGAAGCTGCGAGTCCATAAAGTCCCCATTAAAACAGCGTGTGGTCACAGAGGAGTGTTACAGCTGGATACAAATGCAAACACACACAAAGGCTTATTACAAAGTGTCATTAAAAAAGAAAACACGTTTTTGCTTCAACGTGAATTATTTACCCTGTGACGAAACCTCAGGGTAGCTGAGGTGTGCGATTTCACTATGTGCATAAATGATAAAGTATTGCTTTCCTACTACTAGTACTGATGCTATGCGAAACATTCCTACATCACTTGATTTCATGCGCTTTTAAGAGCCTCATCTATCACACACAAACACTCCTGCGATGGATGCATTGGTGGTAATTTGGCTTTCTGCATCTTATTCAAGGACACTTTGAAAATGCACCAGTCGACTAGTAAGTGGATAACCTGCTGTAGCTTGTGAGCATCAGCAGCCTGTTTGCAAAGAATAAAAATGTCCTGTGAGCCAACACGATGTCTGCACTCCTCACCAACGAGTCATCTGGATTCAACAACAAAATGAAATGTAACTGACAGCGAGACAGTAGCGTTTATATTCAAATCCCTGCTTCATGGTGGAACGTTAGGTTTGGTTAAGATCAGGCAAAATGATGTGGTTAGTAAAACATGATGTAATGGGGCTTTTTTGTGGTTGTAATGATAAATATGTGATTAAGGTTTTGATACAACATGGCTCTACTGGAGGGGAAAAATGTATATTATATATATTAAAACAAAAATTTTATATATATATATATATATATATATATATATAAAAATTGACTATATATAGTCAAGAGTGTCACATTTTCTCAGAAGCCTTATTGTCACGTGTGTGTCTGAGCACACCAACTGCTGTAACAACTGATTCAGACAGATAATGATCCCGTAGGAAAAAGTCCACACTGGACGGCAGGAAAGGTGACGTAAAGATTTACAACCAAGACACCGCAGCTCATGTGCACTTTGGGATCCTCCAGCTTGGCTCGCTGTTGCCTCCTGTGGAGCATCACAATATTGAAGCCTGTGTACAGTTTTTTGTGTGAACCCATCCAAAGCTGCGATGGTTGATGTTTCCAATCATTTAATAAAGGGTCAAGTTTTAGGAAACAGAACTACAAAGTCTGCTTAAAAGACCAATTCAAGACGTATTAATGATGCAGATGCACAAAGACACTGGGTAGAGCGCCTGAACATGTAAACTGGTCATGCATGCTACCCCAGCACACACACACTCCATTTAGCAGGCTAACCCAACTGAGACAGGGGGATCCCAGTCAAGCTCATCCTGAGAAACAGTCCATCACTGTGCAAATAAAAAAAAGAAGAAGAAAAAAAACAACTTCCTCTCGCTATCTCACCACATCATCAGCAGCAGCATAACTGATCCGCAGCCTCACAGCGAGCAGTAGACCCGTGCACTGGGATATGTATTACAAGGAAGAACGTGTGTGAGCTGGTGCAGAAAATGGAAGGCATGGGAAAACTTGCATCGTTTGAGCGGTGCGTTTACATGCCTTTAGCGAGACATCGTACATACTTGCACTACATGTGCACATGTTTTACCACAGACTGCACTCTTAATGTTGTCCATTGTCTTTCTCTTCTCACACTGGATTAGCTCTTCACTTCTACTTGATTTAAATAAGACATATTACCAGGCTACTCATCACGGTACGCATGCTACCACAGAGCAGATAAGTTAGTAAATACCTCAGGTGACCGGCTGTGACCCAGCCTCATTGAAAACTGCACATTTACTAGAAAAGATATTAAAGTGTGCACACTCACTCAGGTGAAAATTGTATTTTGCAGCACGGCATGAGCTTTATTAAGACATTTGTTCGGTTTTATTGAAGAAATAACTCTGCACAGGAAGTTCCCTGTTACACTGATTTATAGTGTGATTTCTGAGCTTCTACGTGAGGGAAATGTCACAACAAGGAAATAATATCTTGGATTAAATCAGACCAGATTTAATATGAATCTAGTATGCACTTTTTTCCCCCCCAAGATTTTTTAACCATTTATTGTGCAGCAATGAGTATTCTGTGTCATAAAAAAACAGTTTGGGATCATAATAAAGGCAGTAGCAGCCTCTGCCTCGCGAAACCAGACATCGAGAGGTCCAAAAGGGACCCGGCAAAGGCGAATCGGTGTTCAGCTCCATCAGCAGCTCCAGTTGGTGTTTGTTTCAGGGCTCAAAGGGAGAGAAGCAATCTAAGGTAAAGAAAACACTGTGCCGCTATAATCCCTGTATTGTGTTACATCTATCCATTACACTCCAACAAATCCCTTTGGCCCTAAAACACGGGGACAGATGTGTCTGTTCGAAGATGATACCTCAGAGTTTAAGAGTTATGAGCAAGAGGAAGAAGAAGCAGGTTTGCTCCCTTTAATGCTGCTGCTCTACATGTGCAACCCGAAATGATGCCTGTAGCCTGAATGCACAAGTAAATTTAATAGAAGATCAAAAATGGTGAGTATAATAAACATGTTTTACTTTTTCAGTGAACCTCATCTATAGCGCATACATTTATCTGAAATACACCCCCAGTATTTACAGATATATCTGCAGGCGTGCAAAGATAGTTTTAATCTTTACATTGACTGTATGAAGCCAGAGGGCCAGGCTGCATTTACAAACTGAGATCTAGACTTGTGTGGTGGAGCACAAACACCAGCGTGAACACCTGTTAACTCCTCGTGAGCCGACTGAAGCTGCTTTCATACCGTGCTTTGGCAAAGATCAGCCTGCAGCTCGAGCAAAGAGCATCAGGGCTTCACACAACAGCAGAGACAACGAGCGGTCGAGACGTCGATGCGTTTGAGAATCCAAGAGGTTTTAACTGGTCAGTGGGTCCTTTGAAGCAGAAACACTGAAAACTAAACTTTTTCAAAAGGATTTAATGAGAAGTCGGACTGAGATTCTCTGGTGATTGAAAACTCTGCAGGAATAAAAAGAAAACGCGCTCTCAGGCTCAATCCAGAGTCCTCATCTGCCCTTCCAGCTTAACAACCGAGCTACCTTTCGCTCGTCCTCATCATCTCTAATTACACTCTCTGGTTTAAACGTTACACGATTAGGAGCTCGTTCGTTGAGGACGCCACCTTGGCAGCGCCGCTGTACCAAAAGTCAGGACGAGTCTTGTAAAACATCTCATAATTCTGTAATAGGAAGCAGCTCTGAGTGCAAAGTTAGAGGAACAACTCGAACACTGTGAAGCACATCAAATATACTTGAAGAAAACCCGTTAGACAAATGAAATGAACTCCAGTGAGTCACTTAGTAAATATCATGTCAAAATTCTGAGAACACTTACGGATGTTTTCCAGTTTTTCCTGTTATGATTGTCCGGATAAACAACAAAGCAAATTAAGTCTTGTCAGTAAAAAGAGCAAAACTCTGGACCTTGCATGAATAAACGTTAAATCACAGCAGCCCTGTTTGGTAGTATCAGGCCTTGATCCCAGACAGTGGCTGAAGGAGATCATGCTGCTAACTAGCAGAGTCCAGGCCGAATGTAGAAAAGTCAGAATGGTCGAATAACCATCAGCAAATGTTGAAGTATTTTTGCTTGAAAATCCCAAATGCACTGGTTTAAATAACATGTAAACATCAAACTACTTCAGTCCTTTTTCACCCAGAACTGGTAGCTCAACTTTCCTGCTAGTGTAAAGGTCAGTGCTGTGAACTGAGGTTGATTAACTGTAAAATTAATTCCACATCCTTGACCTTTTCCCTCCTTCAGCTGCAGCAGCATGACGCAGCAAAAGACAGACAGACCTGATGCATTATGATGACTGTGACGGCAGGCGGGTCAGGGAGGCAGGGTTGGCCGAATCTGTCTATCCGAAGCCATTCGCCTTCACAAAGGAATGAAGTGGAACAGAAAATCAATTTACGGAAGAAGGTCAGCTGCTGGCAGCCGCGCTGAGAAAACCACCTGAAGGTTGAACCCCACCGCAGGAATGATAGCTCTGTTAGCATGCCAGTTTGGTATCTGATATGCTTCATCTCGGCCTTAACCATGTTCGATTTGATTCAATTTAGTTTATACAGCCCCGGTTCACAGCACGAGTTGCCTCAAGGTGCTTTATATTGTAAGCCAAAGACCCTAAAATCATCAGAGAGAGAACCATCAGACCTCTGCGAGAACCAGCCTCAGAACCTGGCAGCCAACTGCTTCCTTAACTTTCTGATATTTATAATCTTACTTAAACTGTCTGCAACATCTCACAAAAATTTGGCCAAAAAACAGTGAATAGTTTCTGACGCGTAACCTGAAAATAAACATTTTTGCAGTATTTTGTCCAAAATCGTCATCCATAAACCTTATTAGGCTGAGGGAAACACTCCCACTCAGCACAGCCACGCAAGCCTCGGAGTGCAACTAGGCCGGGCAGCCAGTGAAATCCTTTATGAACAAGCTGCACATATTTATTTATCTATCTGCATCATTAGTAAACCACAATAATTCAAAGAATGGACACAGCTTGACTTGAAGTAAAAAAAAACATAGAAAATAAATAAGATAAATAAATCTGTTTGTTTTTGAATATTAATCCAGATGTTTGGAAATTTTAGGAAAAATAAAAAAGTTAAAAAAATTAATAGTTTTGACCTTCGCCAGGTGTTGGTTTGGATAACTATGATTTACATATGATTTACAGCTTTGTCCATATAAACTGATGGGGAAACAAAGAGGTTTTTTTATATAAACATAATTGAATTTGCTGATAAGATCATGCATGTGGAGTAAAACAGAGATTCTAGTAGAATAATTTAAGTTATTACACAAAGTTTTAACATGTAAATTTAATGGAATAAACTAACAATTAATCAAATTACACATGGAACAAAAAAAAATTTAACTAATCTTCAAGGCAAGAGCGGATTTTCAGAGCTAGCGTGTATAACTGCATGTTAGCATGTAGCCTAGCATGCCTTTTTCTTTCTTTCTTTAAACTGTCCTTGTAAAACACTTTTTATAAAGTGCTTTTTAAAATAACCTTTAATTAAGATTTGATCTTAAATCTGGCCAGAGGCTTATCTAGAGCCCAGGAATGTCTCGTGACCTTAGCTGCGATGCTAATGCTTCAAATCAAACTGTTAGCCTAGCTTATCTGTTTTAAAGCTAAAGGGCAACAGCTGCTTATTCTGGGCCAGATAAGACATCGGGGGAGGAGGAGGAGAAGGCCAGAGGTGAAGGTGCTATTGTGAGAGGAAGATGCCTCCTTCAACAGGGAGCTTCACCTCCTCTTAAAGCTGCTGGCACTCCTTCACACCAGACAAGATTAGCATTGCAGCACAGAAGCCAACAGAGATAACGCAGAGTGGTTGAAGCTATAGCCAAACATTGGTGACGTTTCAGCGCTATATATAAACAAAGCCAGAGGTGTTTACAGTGCTGCTAGAACAGGCCCCATTCATCTGAATAACCTGGAGTTTTTAGACCCTGTCAGTAACTATCGGGTCTCCCTGCATTCGTCGTCATGTGCTCGTCATAACAAACAACAACATGAACTGCTTCACTGAAAGATTGATGGGTAAACCCACAGATATGGGAGCCGGCTGCAGTCCCTCAGCGTGGTTTCCCTCGGCAGGTGGTCCTCTGAAAGCAACGTGATGACAGACTGACGGAGGAACTTCTGCTATGCTGTTAATGCCTGCTGCTGAAAAACACGGGCAGAAACCGTCTTCTGTCGTCCACTTCCAGGAACAGCTGTGCCTGTTTTCCTTATTTTAGGAATGAGAAAACGGACTCTCCTCAGTCAAAAACCTTTCCTGTGATTGTTTCAGTGTTGATGCAAGGATAAGGCGTATCAACCAAATCCAAAAGGAGTAAAACCCAGCGTGACAGAGGAAAGAGATCAAGCATGCAAACTTGATTTTACACTACATGAATGCCTAGGTGAAGAATTAAACTGTTACTTAGGTTATCTGCTTACATTATGTTTATGAAATACACTAAAATTATATGATTACAGCCATGCATCCATTTTCTTCTGCTTATCCAGTTCACGATCACAGAGGTGTTAGAGCCCATCCCAGCTGTCACAGGAGAAGAGGTGAGGTACACCCTGGACAGGCTGCCAATCTGTCACAGGGCTAACACAGAGAAAGACAGCCATTCACACTCACACCTAATTTAGAGTGACCAGCTAAGCTAACCCCAGTGTTTGGACCGTGGGAGGAAGCCAGAGTACCTGGACAGATTCCCCAACATATTCTGAGGCACCATCCATCGACTATCTGCTTGGTTTCCAATAGAGCCACAACAGGAGAAGTAAAAAACAAACCAAAATAAATAAAATAAACATATTTGCAATACAAATGAAACAAACGTGTATAAGAGAAAACAATTCTCCCCCAAAGCATAACCGAGAATTCAGCCACATGAGCCCAGAGGCTGGTCAGCAACCGCGTGTCAACCACCGGGAAAAATAAACATTCCCCAACCAGCTGGCAGCTGGTTGATGGAGGATGCTGGCAGTCTCTAGAGGGAAATGGTTGCAAAGAGCTATATGGTGCCTAAATGACAACCTTGATGTGGTCACCAGCAGATTGCTGTAGTCGCCTATAATTTGCACTTGTCAGCAGCAATGAAATTCATAAAAAAGGTGACACAAACCTTCAAAGTGAAAGTTCTGCCTACAGAAATGTGTTGAATTTTCATGATTAGTTGGTGAGTGGTTGCAGACTAGTCCCCATCCTCCATGCAAACAACCAGCAATCACAAACAGGTTTCTGGTGCAACACCCCCTCTGCAACCAGTTTCACTCCAGCAACCTCCAGCAAGACTTGTCAGCCAATCAGGGAATACAGTAGATATTTTTCCCTAGCAACCAGAAGTGGCCACCAGGCCTCAGATGGCTCAGTGCTTTTGATTCCAGGGGAAAGGACCCAAAACAGTTAAAAGCAGTTCTGATTCGGAACGGGAATCTTTTGCAGTGCTTGATTAAAATAGCCTTCTAGTTTTTGGAAATATTACTGTATTGCAATATATTCAATAAACTTTGAAGAAACCATCTGCTCAGCTAGTCAAAGAAAACAAAATCTTAATGAAACAGACAGGAATATCAGATTTGTCAGAGCCAGTAGGTCGACTAGAATCTTCAGGAAACAAGCAGAGACATCATACTCCATCATCTCTTCTACATCCTGTTTCCCTTTACACCCAGTTGTAATTTCACATAAGAGAAGTGGACAGAAAAAGATTTATTTGCAAAGTTTCTTGAGGGTCACATCATGGCTTAAATGTGTGAACGGGACCACGGACTGCCTCAACCAGCTGCTTCTGTGTTGAGTCCGTGTGCACGCTAGCCGAGCACTACCAAACAAAAACCACAGCTCTTCAGTGCCACTAGTGATCAAGCACACACCAGGCTACATTCAAAACAACTGCGCACTTCAATCGTGTGACACCACCTGAGGAAACTAGACCTCTCACCTACTTTAAAGTTAAACAGCCTTCACAGGAAAACTAAATCACTGAAGCACCAAGATGCAGCAGCATACACCGAAGACCAACTTGTAACAGATCATTTCCTCCAAGTCTTTTCATGCCTCTTTTAAAACTCGTACCTTTCTGAGCGTGCTGTATATCTGTCAGTCTGCAGGATGTGCACCAGTCCAGCTCCTCCCAGTGTTTTCCTCCCCCACCAACGTCCCCATCAGACTGTCCGACCAGATGACCGGCGAGCCTTTTCATCTCCATGAATCTTTCATGCTGCCTAAAACACCACTAACACGCGCTGGAACAAATCCCGTCGACAGACTCCTTCCCCTCCTCCTGCTGGGGAAACAGGTTCATCTCCTCATCGGGGACCTCTCACCACTTTCTCCGTCTACCTCGCTCCCTCCCTCTCTCTCTCTCTCTGACAGCTGACCTACTGTGTGCTTCCTCCTCTGTCTTCTGTCTCTACCTCGCTGCTGCCATCTCTTTCATCCTTTATTTGATCTCCTGAGTATTATTCCCTTTTTCCTGCTTCTCCATCTGACCTCAATATGAGCCACATAGTCTCCACGCCCATCCACACCACACACAATGGAGCAAACGCTGGGATGCACATACACTTGTTTTTCTCTTTAACACAAAGCAGAATAAAAACCAATCAAAACACCCATTTATAAATCTGAGACAACTTTCAGCTTGTCAGACGGCTTATATATAATTAAGCATGTTGTTACATCGTACCAACTAAATGTTTTGTAGTTGGTTATTAAGGAAGTGGGTAAGAAGGTGTTACGTCACCTTATCTGTGCATGTAAACCAATGTGACACTAAACATGACCTCAAAAGCCTGGACTGCAACTGAGGAAGTCCACACTTGTGAAATCAGGTGTCAGCTGAAATAAGTCAGCCTGGACCACACACGCACACACACGCACACACACGACCTTTAAGTGCTCTTATCAGTGGCTGTCAGTTCCTGAATGTGTCATGAAAGGACCGAGTGTGAATGTCTGGAAGTTGTTTTTTTCTCCTCTCTGGCCTCTAATGGTTTAAATAACAGACATCATAACTGTAACCACATCCTCCACTCGCATACTGAACTGTAACACATAGAGATGAAGTCACATGTTGCTCCCAAACTTTACTTTTACCTTCACATGCTTGTGTGCCGAAGGGGATTTCTTCCGCTTTTCTTCATTTTCTCTCACATAAAATACAATTTCACATACGCCAGTGTATGTAGAAGTGATCCCTGTGAGGCAAAAGCTCAGTTTCAGATGTGTTTTTCTGCTCTCGCTCTGTATGATGTCAACAAGAGGGGAAATCCACAACAAGGTGATCTAAGTAACAGAGCTCAAGCTGTGAGCACAAAATCCCCACCCACAGATGTTCTGCCTCATTAAATTGCAACTTAGATGTAATAAGGTGTTTCTGAGGTTGGGGGCGTTACAACTAGTTTGGTCTGGGTGGAGCTGCTGCTACTAATGAAACACTGCAGCTGGTGACATTATGGCCACTCCTGACACGTTCGCACTCAAAGCACAAAACTGTAAACATGAAAAAACTGGCTGAACATGCAAACACAAACAAGTCTGATTATTCTATGACGTTCGTACGCGTTACTGATGGTTAAGACAATAAAACTCAACTTTTTGGCCATGTTTTCTTACTACATCCATCCCCACTGCTGATTTCTTTCACATGTTGTCAGTATCTTTGGAACTCGAGGTTTACATTCAGTAAATGTAAACATTAATTAAGGAATCAGTCACCATTACATTTGGAAAGGTCCAGTTTCAAATATTTTTTTGGGGGGGGGGGGGCAAAAGTGATGAATCAATCCCAGAAGGATACTAATGTAGCTTTCATCCTTATTAATATTGAATAAAAACAATCAACCGTGTCAACTGCACGACTACAGCCCTAGAAAATTATCAATGTTTGCTGTAATTTCTCTCAATCTAACAGGAAATCTTCAAATTTCTTATTTTACTTTCAAGTTAATGTTCTCTCTATCAAACACTGATATAGCTTATAAAACCCAGAATTAGTACAAAAGAAGCAACTTTTAACTTGTTCTGATCCTTAAAATGATATGTTACGATATTAATGTTATGATTTATTGGATTTACCTTCGGAGTAAGGCAGAATCCAGCGTGCTGCTAAAGGTGTTCCAGTCAGCGCGTCGTCTCTCTGACTGACCTCCAGACTGTCTGAAGGGCTGCTGTCTCTGCTGGGTGTCTGACTTGAAGTCCTCAGACACAGACTGTGTCACATGAAAAACGCTCCCTGGAAACACACACTCCCAGTCTCCATAATTCAGGTGAATAAATTAGAGCTGCTGTATTATTTAACCGTGGCACAGTTGAACGGCCGGTCTCCCTGCTGATCCAAATCTGTCACTTCACCTCACACTCTGCTCAGGGTGACAGGGCCCTTCTGGCCAGACAAACACACACACACACACACACACACACACACACACACACACACACACACACACACACACACACACACACACACACAGAGTTTGGCATGTGCAAACATACACTTGGTGCAAGTAATGTCTCCAAGCAGAAATGTGCATCTCGCTGCACAAAAATACACATAAATGCAGTCCATGCAATCTTTATTGGCACACACACACACACACACACACACACACACACTCTACTGTATACAGTACTGTAAAATACCCATACATTATGCATGCAGAGAGACATGTACAGTCTCTGTGCTTTCTGGGACACCATTTGTTAAAGATCCATTAACACTTTATCTCTACTTCTCCTTTAACATTTGTTATTTTTCATTTATTTATTTTATTATTTATTAAGAAAATTACAAAATAGCAAAATTAACAGCAGACTTGCAGCATAAAGTGAATGTACACCTCTTTATCTGTACATAGAGAATGTGCTGTTTTAGAGAAGAACTAATAAAAATCCTATGAGCTGAAAGCATAAATGTGCTAATCAGCAGGAGAGGACAACAGCCTGCGGACCAACACTTCCTGTTCTCTGCGAAAGTAAATGTTTACAGTTTGACTATGAATTCTGATGATTTTTCAAAATAAAAGGCTAAAGCAAGATAAACCTGAAGTCTTTAAAACTCCATCATAAGCACTGCAAACAGCCTTTGTATTGGTGGCTGACTTTAATCTTCATTAACACTGTGAAAAACAAAAAGTGAGATAAGAGGCAGCTGGAAAACTCTACATTTGATAAATGATGACGGAAAGATACCAAGGAAGTAAATAAGAGGTCTTCACAGGTGTGGAAGATGAAGAGCAAGGAGAAAGAAGTAATCCCGTTCATGCATCTGCCACTTTTCCAATTATCCAATGGAGTCTATCCCAGCTGCCATAGGGAAAGAGGCGGGGTCACCCTGTACAGGTGGCCAGTCTGTCACAGGCCAACACCGAAAGCCAGAACACCACTAACACTCACATTGACATCTAAGAATCACTAACTAACCTAACCCCACTAACTGCATATCTTTAAACTGTGGGAGGAAGTACCCGGACATGGGGAGAACATGGACTCCACACCAACGCCCCGCCCAGATGGTTGATCCGAACCCGGGACCACTGAACTATGGTGCTGCTGAAACAAGTTATAAGAGGCAGATGCCAAAAGACACCTTATGCGTTTCTTTGCGTCACAGTCAGCCTCTGATGAAACAGCAGCATTTGATGGTCTGGGAATAAGAATGCGTTTGACTTTCACGTGGTTGGAGATGATCGTGCCCGGATCCATTTATAGCCATTATATCAATGAGGAAGAGACTGAGACAGCGCGGCTCAAGTCCAACTTGGATCTTGTCTGGTTTTCTCAGGAGCCAGCAGACCCATGAAGACCTTTAATGTAAACTGCTGCAGAAAAGAGAAACTCCCTTCAGGTCATGCAAGGATAAAGCTCACCAGTGAATCTCAGCTGCTCTCAAAAGAAGTTTCTTTGGCGTTTCCTGTGTTTAGGTTGGCCGGCGGACCACTTTTTCCTTTCGCTTGCTCTATTCTTCCCTTTCATTTCCTTTGGCATTCCCTCCTCTCCTATTTATGTCTCTTTTAAATCTACATCTGAGTTCCCTCCCTTTCATTCTTACCTTTCTCACTTTTTCATAACCTCCTTCTCCCTCCTGTTGCACTCCTTATATTCCTCTCTCCAGCTCTTTTTTCCCCTCTTATCCAACCCGCCACCCCATCCCCATTTATATCCTCTCTCTCGGTGTGTATCGTGGCCATTTATGGGCAGTGTGCTCAGAGCTAAATCTCCCTCAGGCAGCCTCAAACACAAAGTCAACATTTCCTCAGGATTGAGGAAGGTGGAATAGAGTCCTGCTGGCTTTGTCGCTATAAAGAGCCTCAAATCTTATCCTTCCAACAGCCACGTTCCATCAAAATGTCTTTCGATGAGGACAAAGAGAAATGACATCAGGCACAACACTGAAGGAGCACACTGGTTTCAACTCTGTGTTCTTGGTTTAGGAGTCAAGTAAAGCTAAAAGATCACAAGCTACAGCGACAGGTGTGAGAGTTTTTGACTCACTCGGACCACAATGACCTGAAGAACATCAGAGTGGGATTTAAACTCCGTCATTCCAAAAGGAATCTGTGGTTTGAATCATGCAAGCATGCAGGCATTGGCCATGCACCTATGATACCCCAGGCCGCTCTCATTCCTGGGGCGTCAAATAAAGTCGCCGCTGGCATGTGTCAGCTACGTCCAAGGTGCCCTTTGGCAGTGGGGCACATTTTAAAAAAGACCACAGTGTTTTTCTCACCCTAACCAGGTAGTTCTAAGTGCCTAAACCAAACAAATCCAAGAGTGAGAAAAAAACTAAACCAAGTGCAAAACATAAAAGTAGAAACAGGAAACGAACCATGTTTTGCTTGTGGATAAACCAGCCAGTGTTACGCTATGCGACAGCCTCTTTGGAGACCCATATGATTAAGAGAAGAAACATGAATATTTATGATCGTTTTTCACACGTGGTTCAAAATATCCCTCCGACACACACCTACATCTACACACAAACCACCACGGTCTCCCTAAGAGGGCGTAACAAATGATTTCCTTTGTATGAGGTGACAGTTATTAGGCATATGTTGTTGGGAGCATGCAATAAATAATGCAGAGGTTTTGCACAAGCATATGTTTCCAATGTGCATGTAAAATGAGTGGCTTGGGGATATTTCTGGTACGTATCCCAACATGTATGCTACCTGTGCGCAGATTAGCCTTCAGAGAACTGTAACTGGAGACGCAGCCTTTTATTACTGAATGATGGATGTGAAGGAATCTGTCCCGATAAAGTTTTAACACCAAAAAAAAGGAAATTCCACAAAACGTATTTTATTTGTGGGTTATTAAATCTTAATTTTTGTCATTAATCATATTGTCAAGCACCAGTTGCACAAGCATGTCTTGATTCGCTTCATTGAAGTATTTATTCTATTGTTCATGTAGAGCTGCTAAAGACTGACAGTGAGATTAACCAGCCTGCTATAACAAAGAGATGTGTGAGTAGCAGAGCAAGTCAATGCGATGAATCCCCCCAAATGTCATTTTTAGTCATGCAGTTTGTATTGTGAACATCTCTGCCTGTCCCCAACCCCAACCCCAAGCATCAGCATCAGCATCAGCATGGTACGCCTGTTATACAGCTACACTAATCAGTGCCTGGAGACCACATCACCATGGTGTAGTGATCTTGTAATCCCACTACTTAAGGCAGGTGCAACTGATTACTTTGGCAAATAAAATAACACGGTTTCTTGCTTGAAACTTAACCAGTGCAGAATAAGCATCAGTGACAGTTTAAGGTTACTTCTACATGTCTTTGCATAACTGGCATTCCCATCGGTACTCGAACACGTCATTCATGGTGTCACAGCTTTGTGGGCTGACAGTGAATCACACACTTTAGACATTTGAGCGTTTGTTTTATTTTCCTTTATTTTTTTATAAAGGTTTCTATGGTAACTTCAAAACAGTTTTTTTCCCTGACATTTATATTTTTTGTTGTTTAACAGACTATTTTTTCTTGCTTCTAGAAAGCAAGTTATTTTTGCGTTATAAACTATTACAACAATAACTCAGCACGACATAATACAACTCTAATTTTACAACCACCTGAAATTTCATTTGTCACCAGCAACAAAACTCTGCCTACGTCTTTATCTCTCCAACACAGGTGAAGTGGATTTGGCTGGAAATTGAAGATTCAACCCATAATTTTGGATTTTACAACACGTTCTTCATGTGCAGACAGAGTCTGACTATTCCATATTTCCATTTTTGAAGAATTTAATGGATTTTTTTCAGAAACCTGCCACTAAATTTATCTCTCCGCCACTGTTTGGTGCCAGACAGGTATCTGCTTTTCATTCAGAAACTGGTGCCTCCTCCTTCTGGTGCACAGGAGGCTGATAGGCTCCACGGGTTCTTCTCCTTTACATTAAACATACTCATTTCCTCTTCTTTGAATATAAAAACCTACTGACCTTTGCAGTCTTGCTTTCTTTTCCCCCAACTCTTTGCCCTATTTTTATGCTTCTCTTACATTTGGCGTTCCTCCTGAGAGGGAATTAAAACTTATTTCATAATTACTTGCAGCACACTTCTACTTCGGTCTCCTTCCTCTGTCCTCCACCACCGCTACACTAATTCCATCGATGCATCTCAAAGGGAAGCTGAACACACAAGGACCAGTTGTAATTAAGTCTAGTGTCTCGGGGCTCCGCTCACCTGCTGCCTCGCTAAGCACTGCTGACACCCACCGAGGCTGACCAATACTTCATTATGGCTTAAGTGAAAAAGAATCAATAGCAGCTAGCAGAGCAGTCAAGTCTGTATGGCCTCCGCTCGGCTTCCCTGTCAGGCATCAATCACAGACAGAGAAAGAGAGGCAGATGATCCAGAGGAAAAAACAGCTGAACAGCAGAGAGCTTCAGCGAGAAGACTCAGCCTGTGTTGCAGACTGCTGATAGGAGCAATGTGCAGCTGGCAAGTTTTGTGATGACAATAACAAAAGCAGAGTTTCATTGCAAGATGAAAGGGGAAAAAAGTGATATTGAGCACTTAACCTGCCTGGAGTGGCGATAACATCATAAATCTCTATCAAACTCTCGGCAAGGCAGAGGTAGGAGAGAGCAAAATAATATCAAAACAACAACAAGACAGCAAGACCACTGCCAGCAGCGGCAAAAGGACTTCAATTATGTCCATAGAACCTAAACTCTGTATGTAAAAGAGTAGAAGGTCAACAAATCCACCCAGCTGACGTAGATATTTGTCTTCCATTTTCAGGGAAAAGTTAATCTCTTGCATTTGAAGTTGCTGACAGACTGACATCACTGAGTCAACAAACAATAGGTGACTCTTCAAGGTGTAGAAATGCAAACAGAAGCCAAGCACCTGCTTCCCTCTTGTACTGAGAGCACCCAGCTCTGTTTATAGCTTCAATAATCCCGGCCCCACAGATCTGTGAACTTTGAATTTCCTCACGAGCAAACTGGGTCACTGAAGCAGTCTGTTGTAATGTTGTATGTAAAACCAGATGTAGCAGGAGGATTTGAGTCCGTGGGAGCAGATGAGGAGTTATTTTAACACATGCAACATAAGCCAGATGATCTTGACAAAGAGCCGTCTTCACGCGATACAAAGGCGATGAAATGCCACACGAGAGGGACCTAAATGTGCTTTTTCTCTGTGGCAAAAAGAATCAGCCATAGTAACATAAAGTTATCGACAATATTAGGATTCAGATTTTTCCTATAACTAATTGGCCTATACCCAAATAAACAACATCAGTGTGAGTAAGAACACTTCTAGCAGGAAAACAAGGTCCTTCACTAGACCTCCATTAGCTATACAGAAACCTGACCCCTCCCTGCCCATTGTGAGCAAGATAATAACTCTCTTCACTGATGATGCCGTCCTTTTACACAGTGGTTTTCTCTATTAAAACACTGTGGTCATGAATGGGCTGCAGGACAAAGCAGAGCACAGTGAGCGATTTTGTTTCCCAACGAGAGTTCATCACATCCTTCCTGTTCTCAGTAAATGAAGGAGGGGGTCGGTGTACGGCTCCCGTGTAAAAGGACCGGTCACTCTACCCTCCACAGAGGGGAAAGTTGCTCATCGCCAGACGGATCAGGTAGAGAAAAATCAATGTAGCATATTATTGTGGGATTTGTGAGGTCTCTAGATGCAAGAACTGCTTGAAAACTGTGTGAAAGTTAATGAAGCAGCAGAAAGCAAAGCAAGAACCTGGACATTGTAACCAGTCCACTAAGTTAGGGGTTTGACATTAGGCTAACTGGTTCCTAAAGTAACTGGAAGCTCTAATGTGGTCCTGCAAAAAAGAGATGTGAACAAAAGCTGATTGAGCAGGCTGTCCACATGTAGACAAGCTCATAAGACTAAATATAACTCAGGAAAATATATTGTGTATAGCCTAAATCCACCAATTTGTCAAATTTAACAACTTTACTGTACAGAAAAAGAGGAATGACCAGTCATTGCTAGAACCCCATGGTTATGTCCTTGCTTTGGTTGCCAGCAGATTCCCGTGTTGCTTGCATATAGACTTATCTGACAACACTGTGCAGCTACTCACACAAACCAACAGTTACCGTGAGTTCACTGTCATAGAAAAAGTTGTGCCACATGGCTACAACCAACACATTTCCAATTTTTCCACATATCCACTCACCCAACCCAACTTTGCCACCAGGACAACAAATATTCCCAAAAAACTGTTTACAACAGCCAAATGCCAAAGTGACAAAAGTTATGCATCTCTTCAAATGGTTTTGAAAAAACAAATAAATGTTTGGGGAAAAAAAGATAAAGATGAAAGAAGGATTAGTGAGCCATTTAATTAAATTAGTTTCTTAATAAAAATTAATAATGTTGTTAGATTTGCATGAAATCTTTAGATGTAGGAATCAAATAAATAATGGATGAGTGACTTGTACATGTGCAGTATAAGTATATTAGCATATGAGAAAAATGCCAGTTTTATTCTATGGTACACCCCAGAGAGAGTAAGTCAGTGAGTTCAAAGTGGCACTCTTCACATTTAACTGCACTCATCTTCAGTACTTCATTAATATTTCCAACAGATTCTGGGAAAATCCTTCCAAAAACACTCAGGATTCCCCAGGTATAAATGAATCACCCAGCTCCGAGCACAGCTGAAATAAAAACTTTTCAGTGGACAGGTGCTGAAGAAATCACCCGGTTCCAAAAGTCCTTGAAATATCCGCAAAGCACGAAAGACTCCTTTTTTTCAAGCCAGTGAGCAGCTCACGGAGCCTCCGATCTTATTCAGCTGTGATGGTAAGTAACACAATCTAACCTCTTCACTTTCAGAAGTAATTACCTGAGCAGACACTGAGGCCTCTGAGGTTTTTATGTGAATGAGGCTCCGCCACACTTAAACCAAGCTAATCCAGATTAATGAAGGGGCTTTTCCTTCATGTTGGCCATTCACAATGATGGAAATCTTTTTATTACAATAGCTTTATCCAGCCATTAAATTGCAATAAATAATTTGTCTCAAAACTATTTAAAAATTACATATTTTAGCCTCCAGGTGACTTTTAGATTACTTTATCCAGTTTAGTTTTAGGCCAGTGCTTTATCGGTTATTTGCCATCTGTCTTGAATTAAATATCTAACTTCAAAGTTTTTAAAAAAAGTGCAATTCCTCATTTTTAAGTTAGTAAAATGGCTACTATTTTGAAGATAACCCTTTCACTGTTGTCATCTTTATTGTAACCATTAAAATTAGCCTCTGATTGGGATTAAGCAACAGAGACATGTTTGAGTTTTAAACAAAAGTTAATTAGTTACTGCTTTCTCTGCAACCTGCTTTGCAACCCATCTCCACCCAAGCTCCTCGTTGTGTTGTGTCTGACATGTCATAATGCTGTCATTGGACTAGCCACATATGGATGAATCTGGTCCCAGATCAGAGCCATGCCACCAAATATGATTAAGCTGACCAGTTTCAATACTTTGTTGCAGAGCAGACAATTTTCTGGGCAGACTTTTTATGCTGGACATTTGAAACAAAGCAACATGCATGCAGGGTGGTAGCAGCAGCAGTTAAAACAGCTCTGTGCTGTTACACAACAAGCACGAGAGACTCTCAAGAGAGGCTCTACACCAGCTGAGCACAGTCCAAAAATGGCTATTCTGCGACAGAAAAAAGAAACATTCCTTAAATACTAAAGTACACAATATACTTCAGTCCAAAGATAGCCCTGCAGCGCTGCCTTGGAATCCACTCGGGTTTCACTGAGCAGGAAAGAAATGGAGAGCCGTTCCACACTGCGACGATTATGTAATTATTTAGAAATGAATCTAAATCAAATAAACATACGTAGACTCGTCTCGGTGACACTGTTGACACGGTGATGCCAGTTGTGGTAGCTGTGGCTGAATAATTTGTCCCTGTGGAGGTTTATGGCCATTAACCATCCCTTCAAGCAGTGACACATCAATCACAGCAGTGACTGAGGCAGCATTAATTTAAAAATGAGAATTTGAAATAAATTATCAGAGCTCTGGTTAACAGTATAACCCATGTAGGGCCCTCTGAGGCCAGAGAGAGGGAATTAGTGCTCAGTTAATTATGATACACTGATATGCATGTTTCCTGGGGGTTGAGAAAAATCAACAAAGTGCACAAGGACTGCTATGAAATATTCCTCTAAGTGTTACATGTTTATCATTAAGGTCCAACAATTCTCTGGAGTCAGCAACAAATGTAGCTTTTAACTCCAAACATCCTGAGACGTTTAGATTCTGGTAATTTGGGGTTTTTTTAATGAGGCAACAGAAACGTTTGTAGATCCTTTTTTTTTAATCGATTTATGATTTGGGGATTTTCAATGCAAGTATACGATTATGACAGCCCTGACATATGAATCACCAACTCACTGTGAACACTTTCCATTTAAACTATATTCTGCTGGATGAATACTATGTGGATTACTGAAGGAAATCGGTAATCTGACCTCTGGAAAAAGAAGCTGATTGGTTTTTAATTTAGCCTTGAAGGCCACAAAAGAAATTCCATTCATACTCATTATAGTGGAGCACAGGTAATTTGAGTCGACTGACCCTGTAACCAATGGATTCAGATATTAGATTTCCAAAGCTTGCAGCTGAATAATAGCTTGGGTAGCTGTCTCAAGCAGTTAGTTTATGGGAACTTCATGGATAAAAATATATTTCAACGCATACTTTGGTGCTTTTTGTCCTTTTATATAATGAAAATTAGGTTTATTTAGGCAGTGTACACAGATCTGCCAAAAGGAAAAAACCACAGACAGACAAAGTGGGTAACATTTATAGCCTCATTACAATACAGCGCTCTGCTGTGAAACCTTGGGTGCTGATTTTGATACAGATATTGCTTTAACATGGATGTAAACAGTGCGTATGTAGTAAAATATCGATTTTCTTTGGATGAAATGAGGGCTGTTGATAATAGAGCCTAGCTCCCATTTTCTACCAACTCAGCAAGCCTATCCACAGAGGCCAAACTCTAAAACCCACATGACCCAAAGGATCTTCTGCAAACATCCTGCGTTCATGCCCTGACAGGCCAGAGCGCCGCAAGGGGGACCATCACAATAACACGGCAAGTGGTTTTAATGTTGTTGATTGCCGTGACACAGTAATTAAGTGAACCCAGTCATTAGGACAAGAGCAAAGAATAAGGTTGGGTGCTTTTATTGAACTAATTAAAGCAAAAAGCCCAGTTTGTGGCCCTCTCATCCCTCAGGCTCTATAGAAACTCAGCGTATGTGCCAAACGCACATATAGCCACACATACATCCACGAAAACACAAATACACAGTCATAACATCGCCATGCCAACAGACAACTGGTCCTCTCTGCAGTGCACATATGGTCAGGTGCAGAAAGAGAAGCATGTCAGCAGAAGGCATGAACCGAGTGTCATTTCCTCGTTTTGATGACAAACGTCTAAAACAATCGATCCCATTTTAAAGCTAATCCTACTTAAACTGGTCAACTGAACTGATGCCAAGAAGAGGAACCTGAAACCGACTCACAGTCACTTAGAGGAAAAGAAAAAGCTGATCAAACTCCTGAGCATGAAAGGTTAGCACTGGTGTCACGGAGTTTGATGTTTGTATGTAACACAATGCATCTGGGTGTTAACACATGAATTCTCAGTCATGTTCTGGACTTTTAGAGCCGTCATGAGCTGTTTAGTTAGTTTGAGGCATTCCAGAAACATAAATAAGAAAAGCCGTTTCAAACATGAGCTTTCTCCTGTTTGAACGCACTTCTTTTACTCTTTTAAATGGTAAACAAACAAATTGGAATTCTTCCACATTCAGTATGTTAAACTAATTTCTGGTTCTTTCTTTTAAATTAGTCAATGTGTTGTTTCTGCCCTGAAACCCATTGTATATTACTGAGGTCTTGGCTGTGAGATGTGCTGCGCCCCAAGGCTGCTGGGAGAACAGAGAGCCAGCTCTGATAACTCGCTGAGTCACATGTTTTATGCTCTGCCAGCGTCCAGAGTATAGCCAGAACCCTGCAGCTACACACTGGGTCGGTCCCAAGAACAGGCAGGAGTCCTGTCCCATGAATCCACTGAGTGTGCGCGTTTGATTCTCGAGCGTGCGTTTGCTCTTTTGGAAGTCACAGCTTGTCGTACCAGCTGAAGAGCTGCACTGACTCACTTTGCTTGCCCCGCTGATTAGTGGACGTGTGTGATCAGCAAGCCAGTAAAGCAGTCGAGCGGTCAGCATGACTGTTAGAGCAAAGTGAAGCAGGCGGAGACGTCAGTTAGATATGAACGCCACTGAAGCCCTTAAGTTCCTGGCATGCACTTATTAAACTAAAATATATGAGCTAAAAGCATACAACAAATAAACAATGTCATCTCTGAGGCTTTTACTCAGGTAATTTTCTGGGTAGGTGTAAAAAAATTACATTTGGAATTCACATCCAAGTTTCCCTTTATCACTATCCATGTGTTTCGTTTTGTTTTGAGGGTTTTTAATTCATGAACAGAACTGCTTTGTAAAAATCTTGCTCTCTTGGACAAGCACAGCTCTCAAATTTACAGCCACATATTGTATGGCGCAAAGGTTCAAATCTGATTGGATGAGTTCATACTTAAGTGAAACTTGGATGTCCCTCTGCCGCTTCAGCTTGTTATTTGAACAAAACAATAGAAACAAGAATTCAACAAGGACCTAAAAACAGCTTTTCGTCACATGATTCGTCCAACAGCTCCTGCATGAAACTGGTTAAATCTCTTTTCAATTAAATAATACAATTTCAAAATTGAGTCGTTTGCATGCTGCTACAGAAATCTGAGTGAACAGTGATCTGATTAAATCTTTTAAATCTGGACAAAACAATAGTTAATAAATTGTTCTCAGCTGGACTGATTTGCGTCTGTGGTTGGTGACTTTTTCAAGGTGAACATACAATTTAAGGCCATAACTGTTGCTGAGAAGTTGCAATTTTGGAGTCAGAGTTGAAATATGTCAAGTCTGTAGTCCATCAACGCACGTCGTTGACATTCTTCTCTCTGCTTTTACCCTCGAGTTCAACAACCAGGAAATCAGTCTGTCAAATAAAACAGAAGTCGCTCTGAAAAATCACAAACCAAGACGTTTTCACATTTCTGGGGTTTCTTAAGTAAGCGGCTACAGTTCAAGTTTATTCAGGCATCAACAACATTATATTACAGAACTGGGTGAGAAAATGTGACTATAATAACCACACTAACTTAGTTTTCTTCAGGTATTTTCCCTCACTGAGTAAACCACTCATACACACCCTGCGCTCGCTCTCTTTCCAAAGTGCTGAGTTGGAGTGTGTATGTGCTGCTATCAGAGAGGAGGAGCGCCTCTGCCATGCAGGATTACTGTGTCACCCTCACACTTCTATTAATATCACAGCATTTATCCTGCGTGTGTGTGTGCGTGCATATGTGTGCATGTGAGTGTGTGACCAGAAACACAGAAGGAACCACGAAGCAGAACCCCATCACCTCCACCTTTGGTAAAACTGAAAAGACACCATTAAGTCCTTTGGCGGTGAATCTCGACGTGCCGCGTTATGGCGGCACGAGTGCGATGGGTCTGTCACTCCCAACTCATCATTTCTGAGTATGAAAGGGTGAATGCAGTTTTTAATGTCTAAACCTAACCAGGGAAAGAAAAGTAAAAACAGGAGAAACAAACACAATCAGCAAGTTTACAGGAAGCGAAACACAAAAGTCCCAAATGACACAAACCACAGTTTCCTGACTATAACCTGTGATTTATGCCTGCAGTATCTCTACCCGGCCAGTATTGCAGTGGCACCAGTTTTAAAGGACACCTTCTGCTTCAAAGATACAGTACAGGTGGCATGTGACAAAACGTTATTATGTTACACCCCAGGATAAAAACATGTTGCATCATGACCCCCTGTGAGCTTCTGTGAGTTTCTCTACAGAACATTTTTGTCACATATGAAGAATCTGCCTGAGGCGCGCGAGTCGAGGTGTGTGTGTGTGACGGTGAATGATTATGTAAAACTGAGCAGCTGAAAATGTGTGTGTCTCACTGTCGAGATACTTTTCCCTTGACTGACTTGTGTCCCCGACCAACAACTGCAATGTCACCACACACACACACACACACACACACACACACACACACACACACACACACACACAACCAGCTATGTGATCCAATTCACCTCTGTTCACATACTGCAAAGTCAGACAGTGAGAACTTGTGTTTGGAAGAACTGGTTCTGGAAAAGCGACAGAGCTGAGACAACTTTACAGGGACAAGAGGAGACAAGTGAGGGAGGATGTAAGATAGTAAATGACAAAAAAAGCAAGGATAGAAAGAAATACTTCTATCAAAAAAAGAACAAAAAGCAAGGGTATGGGATCAGAAGGAAAGATATGAAAGAATAAAGGGTAGATTAGAAATGGGTAAGGATGGGAGGAGATGAAGAAGAGAAAAAGGTTACAGAAAGATATGAGTACGGATGGTAGCTGAAGGCAATGAAAGGAAAGGCCAACAAACAAGACAATGGAAAAAGAAACCCTAAAGAAAAGAAACTTAAGGATAGAAAGAAGCAGGAGGTAAGAAACAGTAAAAATATCTGAAGGATGGATGGAAAGATAGGAAAGGAGCATGGAGCAAGGAAGGGTAGATGAGACAGGTATGAGGAAGAAGAGGTGAGAATGGGAATGCAGAGGAGTGTGTTACAGAAGCACATGGGGATAAAAGAGGAAGATAGAGAGAAAGAATGACGGTAGGCTAACAAAGGACGATGGACAGATGCATGCATCCTTATTTTTCTTTATTTTTCTTTCTCCATAAAGTTTTGAAGCATCCACTCAGTTCAAATCCACAGTTTCTCTCCTCCATCCCTCCTCCCTGTGGAGTTAACCGGGTCACTCTGCCACAACAAACTATCATTATGGCTCGATAACAGCAACAGCCCACTTCTTGCTAAAATGTCACATGCGATTATAATACTGCAATGCCTCTAACGTGGCATCCACAGTCTCAGTCTCTGTGACACGAACACAAACACACTCTGACATTTCCAGTGAGCTGGTGGAGAGCACGGAGTCTGCAAAAAGCCGTGAACGAGGGAAGGACCGGGCTGCGAGAGAGGGTTAATCACCAGCTCATTTATTAATAATGAAGATAATTAGGTAAGTGTGAAGACGAGTGCAGAAAAAAAAGGCAATTATTGAAATTGTGTGTGGCAGTGTGAAATCTGCTGAACAGTTGTGCATGTTTTGCCTCTGACAAGCTGTTTTCACACATGAACTTTGGATAATGTCGGGAAAATAATGTCAGGATGTTGTCTGAAGTTGCCCTTTCTCACATCTGGAGACAGTCTGCCTCAGATGTGTTCGTACTACAGCAGATACTCTGCTTGGTTTCAGCAGCGGTGCAGTCATCAAAATCTACTGACGGACGGATATTTTAAATCTATTTAACTGTATATCCATGTTCTAAAAATCTGACTAACTAATAACCTCCATTCAGCCAAACTGCCTCCCTTTTAACATAAAGTCCACGACACAATCATTTAAACTGAAGCCAATAAAATCCCGTCAGTGTGCCCTGAAGCAAGGCAATTAACTCCTGTAAATTCAAATCTTCCTCCAGTCTCACCATGACAAACAAGCAAATAAATAAAAGTTTAAAACAGAATTATTTAATGCAGCTCCAAAGGAAAATCCTACCCTCCGGTCATATTTTGGAGAACTAATTTACGTGTGTTGCATTGGGCAATTAGCCAGCGCTCTCCCTCAGACAGACTGAAAATGAAAGCGGGTGTAGTGTACAGTGGATCTAACCTGTGACCCGCCTCTTGCTTTAGCTGTCCAGATTCCTTAAGCTCAAAGCAAACCTGCCATCCGAAACTGGCCTGCAGGATGAAACTGGACGTCTGGCTTCACCTGAGGAATGAACTCTGCAGACGGAGCTGACTCACAGTCCAGGGATTTGCATAGAAAAGGCCTTAATGACACAGTCTGTCAAATGCCACTCAAGATTTTTTCACCCTGGAGCTACAGATACAGTTAAAGAGCGAGCGATGCGTCAGTGGCAGATTACTATAGAAATGCTTCAAGTCACCTTGAAGTGCGGGTGACACCACGACTGCTTTTTCTGCTGTTGACATGTCGTATCTAACAGATGAAAGACTCGTGGAAGAGACGTGGATGAGTATAAATGTCGGCGCTTGTGGACAAAGACCTTCATAAACTAAACTCGGATCCAAACGGATGCTGGTTTGGGATCAACATCAGCCGTTATCACTGAAATATCACCGATGTGATACCAGCAAGTAACAAGGAGGTCTGATTTTTCATCCAACTCAACTTGAATAACTTCAGCATAATGAATTTGTTGCCATGCATTCCTTCATACATACATTTAGTCTCAGAGTCAAACACAGATTAGTTCATGAAATCTTTATGGAGGTCTTTCATGTCATCATGATGCTGCCTTTGAACGTTTACCCAGCTCAGAATCGATATGACACAACAGATGAACACTGGCTGCTGACATGAGCTGCTGATGGCAGGAACTGTGATACTGACTGGAAATGGACATTTCATCACTGCACTTCTAAGACAATAATAAAATATAGATAATAATACAATAAATGGTCAAATAAACCAATTATTTGTGGCTTTTTGTTTTAAATGGTGTCCTGACCGAGCCGAGGTGAGACGTGTGTTCTGAACACCAAAAAAAGGATCAAAATTAAACCCAAATGGAAAGAACGTGCTCCTTAAATACAACATAATCACAGACTCTCAGTATATTAGTTAAATCCATCTAAAGTCACCAGGCCTCAGTCACAGGCCTAGAGCAGGTCTGTGTGACCAACCTTCCTAAAACACAAGTTGTCTCAAACAAGAACACCTAGAAGACACAACAAAGTCATCAAAGTCATCTTAAAGTTGATCTAAAGTAGGAAAAATAAACTATTTTACACTGAAGATGAAAATCATTGCTTCATTATCACCTGATTACCTTAAAAAAACGAGTAAACCTGAGGTATTACTCGGCCAAAAAGTACAAATACACACTCTGATAAAGTAACTAAGCAAAAATATAAGCCTGACCAATGACAGGACATGAGCCTGTCGTGTTGTTTTTGTCAAAAATAAAAAAAAAATAAAAAATGTTTAAATGCAGTCATAAAGTGCCAAAGCGAGCGAGAAGCAGAGAAACATCAATTCTGCTAATGAGCCCTGTGAAGTCCAGCTGCTGCGATGGCCAATTTGCTTAAAACGAAAAGACAAATGGACTCAGCGAGAACATTTATGTGGAGCATGAAGATAAACCTGGCAATAATGTCCAGCAGCCGGGGATGTAATGAGGGCTGGACGCAGGGTTGCCGTGGGAAACGGTAAAGGCGGGTTATAAAGCTTTTATGTTTCTGCAGCGCTGAGATGCTAAGGTACAAACCTCTGCTCTGAATGCATTTTTATGCATACAGCAGTTTGTTTTACTTCTCTGTAAACCAGCTGCACCGCACACATTCACAGTAGTCTTTACTGTAAGGTGCATCAAACTTATACAAGGTAAAAGACACAATGAAGCTGACAGCTAGCAATTAATCTGCCCCACCCACTATCAGGGTTGTGGGTTAGACTCCCACACATTCGGACAGAGTGCAGTCATTATGCTAGAAGAACCTCTGGATCCAAAGCGTCCACCAAACTGCAAAAATATTCAGTCGGCCCGACACGCCGTTGACCCCACCAACGTCTAACCAGTGCTGAGATTCGTCTAATTACCCAGATTTCCCGGGTCAACAACGCTGGTGACCTATCATCGGAGAGCAAAGCCCTCAACACCCCCCTTGACCCTACTTGACCCCATGAGAGGGATACAGCTAATCCTCTTGAAAAGCGAGTGTGTGTTTTACCACATAAATCCCGTCCTGCTCTCAGTTTCAGTATTTCTGCTGAACGTCGCAACATTAATTTGTGTGTCTGAAAACTTGAAATTATATTAGACAAGGAAAGCACACTGCACATGTGTACAATTTTTATGCAAATATAAGTCTATACGACGTATTTTTCCTCTGGCCGGTAGTGCGACTCGTTCCTTGAGATGTTTTTGTGGTGGCTTGTGCAGTGCTGCAGATGGCAGCTACCCTCTCTTTAGTATTTTCAAACTAAATGCCACTTGATTTATGGTCTTCTTCCAGAAGTCATGACTTGATTGCTCAAATAAATAAATAAATACTAAATGCTTGTTGTGAGCAATTTCAAGCAGTAACTATTTTCCTTCTGCCAAACTACATCCACCAATCAAAAGAAGTTTTGCAGTTAGCAAACGTTTCAGTTCAGCTTCAACCCATTCACTGTCTTACTGTAATTAGCATGCTCGCACCAGAAGAAGGTAGCTAGGAAAGGAGTGAATAAACAGCATTATGATGGGGTGAAATGTCCTTTCAAGGTGAGAAACAACTCGAAGATTAGAGAAAAAAGCTTGAATTCGAGACAGTGAGAGAAATCAAGCAGTCTGACCTGACGTCACATTTTTTTGTGGCACGCCAACTTCCAAACAAACTCCCAGCAGCTCAAAAGATGATTTATGCTCGCTTATAGAATGTACAATTTTCTATGTCGAAAATTCAAAAAGCCATCATTTTTCTCATGGTGCTCTATAATCATCTACATCAGAGGGAAAACTATCAAAGAAGAGGAGAAAAATCAGAATTTCCACATGCCAGAGAGGCAGAAAGATGACTGCGGATGCAAGAAAGGTTGGCTTGTGAAGAAAGAGGGAGTCATGCATTATCTCATCTCTTGTGAAAACTCTCATGCCAAGTAACATCTCTCTCCCAAATACTAAAGGCATTCTCATTTAAAGGCATTCTGGGAAACGCAGAAAAGCAACAGCCTAAATAAAACAAGACAGGCTGAGCTAAAAAGCCTCAGTAACACATTTTTCAGACGTTTCAAAGCAGCTTATTGTAGGCATCACACGCCACAGGAACTGCATTCATCCATTACTATTACTTTACATTTGCATCCAGATGATTCAAACCCTCCGCCCCTGCTCGCTAATGTGGGATGTATGCAAATCATTTCCAGCCAAAGGTTGCGTTATGTGAATCTGAGAAGCTGTTCAGAGAAAAGTCTGGACTGGATTCAGAAACACACAAAAGCTTAAGACAAATGGCCCCAAAACCAGAGCTGTTCTGGTAAATACTGAGGACAAAGCCTGGAGACCGGCCAGCCTACGAGAGGAGCGGTGATTAGAAAATCGCCCCTAATTGTCAAATTGGATCAAGAACTAACAAACCATATTATGGAGGTTAAAGACCTCAACAGCTCCAGTTTAACTCGGTGAGAAGAGACGCTGTGTGAAAAGAACAATCCGGGTTTGTTTGCATTTATTTACTCAGGGTCAACCACAAACTACTTTTTTAAACTGATTTTATCCAATCAGCCAAGACACGATGACCACAATCCCTCTGCTTTTAATATTAAAATATCAAAGTCAAAGCACACAGTGACTAAAGCAACTTATTCCTTTACGTTTTTCAGCATCAACCACAGGCTGAATATAAAACATACACCTGCATTCTCCCTAATGGCCAGTAGGGGGACACTCACTGAAAAAACCCTTTCCTGCAGTTTCTGAGTTACAAAGTGACAGTTGCAATTATTCTTTAATAGAATATGATGTTCATTTTGTATATAATGGTTCTCATATGTATTACTTAGTATTAGTGACAGATACATTTTTATTAGACGAGGTTTTACTTAGACTGTTTCGAATGAAAGTTCTGATTGTATTTTAATTCACCAAATACGTCAAACTAACAGTTTTAACCATCTCATTTTCGCCATCATTAACCTCCTAAGAGCCGAACTCTTTCACGGCATGCATTTTTAATTTCTCTTTGCTATTTGGGTTGATTGGGACCTGATGAATGTAAAAACAAAGAATTACTAGATTTTCTGTTTTACTTAATTTTTGTTTCTGAGAAAAATGAGATCCACATATGAGGACATTTGTTTTAAATTTTGATAGAACAGTGGCAGTATAATGTCTTCGTAACTGGATATCAGGCCGTTGTAGAGAAAAATTAGATATTTTGGTCTGGACATCCCAAAATGTGATGTCCACATATGTGGATGCCAGGTCATAGGAGGTTAAGACTGAAGAAGAAAGCCATTTGCAAGCATACCTGTGCAAACTAAGAAGTGCGTTCAGCTGAAGGCCAAATAAAACCTCAAGGGCACCCATGGCCCCTCACCCTCTCAGGGATTTTGTGGGAGTTGGGGGGGGGGGTCGTGGCTCTGCTGTTGCCTCCCTGGTCTCCTGCTGAGCGGAACAGTCTTCACTTGTTGCCCTTGCTTTTAATGCACAGCATCAGCCTAACACACACTCACACATAAGATTTGTAACAGCTATATTTTCATGGAGCAGTAAAGGACTCACTATAGGTGTTGGGGGGCCCTCCTCCAACTACTCTCCACTTTAATGCAGGGGAGATTGGGATGCAGTCCCACAGCAGCATGCGACCAAGCTGGCGACCAGCATGAGGAGGTGCCAGGTTGTGATGTTGTTGTGGATGTGTATGGTTCTTCCACATGATATCGAGACCGCTGTTTATTTGAATAAACTGTAAAGTTGTTTCTTCAGACTCCAATCATCCAGTCTGATAAACAACGCCAAGCAAAAGTCAAGATCTGAATAAGCTGTTTGGGATTGGCAGAGAAGATTTGGCAAGTTTTGCATAGATGCAACCCACAAATGCATTTTCCCGATTAATGTGGAAGTTTTGCTCTTAAATCTCTTTTAGATTGAAGATTCTTAATTGAACTGAATTGCATTCTTGCTTCTAATGGACAAAATGAAACCAAGGCTTGCAGCTGAGCCTCGATCTGCAACACAAGTGTCTCACGTTCAATTCCCACAGCAACCATCCGCGTCTACCAACAGCCACTGAGCCTCTTTCCGGCTCGCTCAAAGTTATTTTGGATGGCAGCATCAGATGGAAGCCTAAAATATAAATGAACTTCAACCTCACAACACTTCACGTCCAATCCAGCGTCGGGATCCGTGTCGTCTCCTCCTGAATACTTTATCTGAGTGAGTGTTTAAGGTAAAGCAACACTGCCAAGGACACATGTCCCCCATCAAGTCTGACATCAACAGCAGTTTAAAGTCTAACAACATGAATTATCTAAACCCAGCAGGGATGTTGTTACACGAGCGAAAGCTTGTTTTCTGCCTCTGACTTTGTTTGAAGTTGTTCTACAGGACTGTAATTATAGACTGAACTCAGAAGACAGGCAGACTCACCTGGAAGTGTCACATCCAGGGGAAGCAACCCAAATTAAAAAAGTCTCAGTCACCTGCGCTTTAGGTGTGCAGCATGTCTACAGCTGGCAGCTCTTTGTGCACGCCAGGCTAAAACTCTGACATAATGGAACTGCACTGTGCATGGATCAGGCTAGTCCATTATGGCACCCCAAATGGTCAGGGTGAGGGGCTGGTGTAGGGTGTTGGAAATGCATGACATGAAATAACACATGACCAGCAAAAACCCACGGTGATAACACGTTAAATGACTCAAGGAGATTTAACACGACAGCAGGCTGAACTAATGCCGTGTAAGATAACAATAATCCTCTCCTTATGACTGTATCAATGTTTAGTTTTAGTTTCAAGTGTTTCGGTGATGCGATGATTCAACTTTTTCATCATTTCGTTGGTCGTGCTGTTGATCTGTGATGTATTATACACACAGGCGGGTTTCTGTGGGCTAAATTTAACTCTCACTCATATAAACAGGATTAGCAAAAATAAACAGTAGAATACCTCCGTCAAGGCTCCGCATCATCCAAAAACTCCAACTACAAGGACATCCGGAGCAGGATATTTTCTCAAGAATGTCACAATTATTCTTATGATATAATATTTGTGCATATTTGACACCATTTTTTATATACGTCACATTCCTGGCCTCAGTGTTTTCACTTTCTACTCCGACTCACTCAAAGCGTAAGATTGACAGAAGCTCAAGCGCGGTTATTAAAAAAATGACATTTTGATAAGTAGCGGTGTAAAAAACAGAGAAAGCGTCAGAGTGTCAGTGTGGAGGAGCGAATAAAAGGCCTCCTGCAGTACTGAGTGTATTTACTGTGTCAGAGGTCACAGGGGTCAGAAGGAGGGTCAGGTCTCAGGAGTCAAAGTCTACATTTACCCTCCTAAAAAAAGAACAAAGAGCTGAACTTTGAAAGAGGAGGAGGTGAGGACGGGGTCAATACACATTATACATATGCACAGACACAGGCTACAGAAAGGAGGGAGAAACATATTTAGAGAGAAGGAAACAAACCAACGCATCACAAACACACACACAAGAACTCAAACCCTGAACCGCCCAAGTTTAGTCAAAAGAAAAACAGATGATTAAAGAAATGACGATGTGCTGCAAACACCATATTTAACACACCGGGGTGCAACGGGGCTCCTAAATAAGGCATCCAGGGTCATGAGAAGCAGCAGAGCGGTCGCTACCATGGCGGCTAAATAAACAACAGCTGCACACACACACAAACACACACGCTTACTTCTCCATCTCCATGACAGGATGCCGATTAAACTCAATAATGTGCGTTAATATGTCTACAAATTCACATCATTCAAGGCTCTAAGCATCTCTGAACTAAACACACACAAACACAGATTATTCAGTTACACTCAAGTCAAAGGGGATTTTTACACTTTAACCAATTCCACACGTGTTTTAGATATTAATGTTTTTTGGGCAAAAAGTCCCCGGAAATTCCGTCATGTTTTAGCCAATTAAAATACAGAAAAGTAAAAAAAAGAAGAAAGAAATGAGGTAATGTTTTTGTTTTTTTTTTAACACTAATGGCAGAACACGAGACAGGTCTGCTGATTACCAAATGTTTTCTCCTGCTCATTATTCGGCTTTATTTTAAAGCAAGTTCATTTCTGCCCTTCACCCTCATTATCCTTTCGACGAGTCAGGAATTTGGCCACGTAGCTGTTGTTTAAACATCCATTAAATGAAAAAGAACTTTCCACCAGTATTCTGAGACTGTCCCGCTGCTACTTTGTAGCCTGAGAAATGAGTTGCCGGCTTCACTAAAAGGAGATTAAATAACTCAGAACTAATTAAGCTTTTAGCTCAAGTACGGCAGTCACCGCTTCATGTTTTGAGAGTTATTACACCAGCTGACAATTAAGATCTGAAGTATGTTGTAACTGGATTGACTAACTTGTGCTGTTTCTCTGCGGCTGTTGAAAGTGAACATGCAGATGATTCAAACCTCCTCTGGCTGTTTTTAGTGGTCAGTCACACGGGACTACTGACAGCTCATTGACCCTCTGTGTTCCCCGAGCAGACTGCAATCGCTCACAAAGATGATTCTGCATCGAAAACCTCCTTGTGACTGCTTTGGGTGCTGTCAGATTGCTGTGTTCACCTGTGGTTTGTGTGGATGATGCTGACTTTTCGTGAAACTTGAAGTACAACACAAACCGGAAACCGGGAACATTCAACTTCAAAGTAAAAGGTATGTCTTATCGCTGTAATTAACATATTTTAAAAGGCAATCTTTTACTTTGAAGGCAAACAGTCTCCATTAGCTTAGCAAGCATTTGTAAGTGCAAACTACGATCGGCCACAGGAGCCTGCTACCAACCAAGCAATAGACTTCTGTGCAACCAGTTTCACACTTGCAACCTCCAGCAACCGCTAGCAACCAGTCAAGGATCACACATTGTTTCCTCTTGACCAGGGGTTGGTGCTCAGTCACCTGGCCTGTGTGAGTGAGGCCTTAAAGTGTGAGGACAGTAAAGTCTAATAATTATAATATTTGACATTTGGAAATGAAGCATTTGCATTTTTGCATGTTTGAACCTTTGTAAAATTTTGTCTCTAACAAGCCTCCTGGTTACTCTCTTAAATAGTGTGTTTATATATTGCTGCAGAAAAAAAGATCAAAAAGAAAATTGTTCAAATTTATATCTTAAAAACATTCTAGTAAAAACGAATACCATTCTTAGAAAGGTTGAGCATTCTTTGGTTTAAAGACTAACAAATAGTTTCATGAAGGAAATAGTGTTCACAAAAGGTGGATTATGTAGCATGATGTTGTTTCACATGGCTCTGGGTCACTAACACAATCCTGCTCTGACACTGAGACACATTCAAGCTCACAGGGAAACTGATACCGAGGAGCTCCGGTTATTGTTCCTTTATAAACATGTACCTGGTTTAGTATCTGTGGTTAAAAGGGCCCCCTGGAGTTTCTGCACAGTGCAGAGACACACACACACACACACACACACACACACACACACACACACACACACACAGAGTTATAGAATTGTAACGATTAAAGCACAAGTATGGGCAGAAATCTGTGCCATCAGAAACTGAATTTGAATAAGTTAAATTTGAATCTGAATTGTAACTTGAATGAAAGCTTTTGAAAACTGAATTTGAATTAGTCTAATTTGAAATTGAATTTATGGTTTGAAAATGAATTGATTTGCTTTGAAACTGCATTTTATCCTTTAAAAATTCAGCTCTCGAATAATTTCAGATTCACTTCTCACCATTCAGTTTCAGTTCTACAATTCAATTTCAGTTCCAAAATTCAGTTTTTTGGGACTTACATCCGGTTCCGGTTCAAGCGCAGATTAATAGAACTACAGACTGATAGCGTTACTGACGGAATCTACAGCGTCTTGAGCTGAATTAAGACTTCAGAAGTCATTCGTCACGTCGAATGACCAGCGGATAAACTCTCAGGTTGGTAATAAATGTATTACATGTATAAGAACAAGCGTCATGTTAACAATTGATAGCCGTACAGTAACCTTTATGCTTATTGTAGCTGCTAGCTAAAAACGCTAATTTAGCGTAGTTTGCCCTGAATTCAGCTTTGACAAACAAATATGATCGACTGTTTCTAGTAGAATTCCAAAGTTGTCATCTTGTACCCTGTCAGAGCCCTGTATGCTTGCAGAGACCCCTACAGTAAGGAAACATGCAAAACGGTGTCCAAACCTTTGTATTTGAGCTTTATTTATGTCTTACACAGCATCCCAACTCTTTAGCTAACTTAATAACTTTAGCTAAAGTGAATAGTTCGTCTAATTCATTAGTGCAGCTTTACTGGATCACCTCTGTTTGAAGTAATATAATATGATATACAACTATCACTGAAACAGCGAACTTTGTAAATAAACAACACTTCTCATTCTCTAAACGTTTGGCCACAGCTGTAAATTACACTATCAGTGCTTTTTCACTCTTGACAATAATTACATTTCTAAATTCTCTTTGTGCATTTACAGGTAAACAATAGCTAATATTTTATCTAAATGACTGCTTTGTCTTTGAAAAGGTGAAGAGCCTGAGGCCAGTGACACTCCAGTTCTACTCTAAGTACATCCTTACGGTGGCTCACAGGACAAGGCGACATTCCTGTCCTGCCAGAAGAGAAGAGAAACTTCAGAGTCTTCATGAAGTTCAACCACACCTGTCATATGGAATATGACAGGGGTCTCAAACTCCATTCCTCAAAGGCCGGTGTCATGCAACTTTTCCATGCCCTCGAGGACTGGAGTTTGAGACCCCTGCTGTATGGTGTTCATGCAGTTTTCTACCCCACAGTTACAGCATGTCTGACTGCCTGTTCAGCATATGCAAAAATATGAGTTTAAGCATGTGATGACAAAGGCCTTCCATTATGGTGTTTGTCATCACATGTCACAGACATCTGGATGATCATTTGGAATAAACAAAAAACTTGTTACTTCATCTTTTATCTTTATTATTATTATTGTTCTTATTTTACATTTTTCAAGTTAGGCATTGGGTTTATTTGTAGTAGTCCTTTCCAGCTTCTCTCCCTCTTCCATATTACTGTGTCAGCTTGTCAGCATCTATTTGGGGTTGGGAGTGGAACAGGAAGTAAGGAACAGAAAGTGCCATTTAAACCAGGAGAGGTTCTTATATTTCAGAAGAAGGGATTAATTCAAAAGAAATGACCTCAATGCCATATTTTATTTAGGAACCCTAGAGAGCACTTTGCAAAATAACACATTCTTATAATTTCACCCTCAGATGAGCCAGGCTACGACTGTCAGGGAAGGTGATGTAGGTACAGAGCATGTGAGAGTGGTTAAGTTAATGTCTCTTGTCTAGATGAAGGCACAGGAGGGATCAATGGCACGGCGTAGAGATTGAGTATCTTCAGTCTTCAGTGGACACTCCATTTCTGGCACAAAACACCTGTAAAAGATGGTCAATTTAGGAGGTGACCCGACAACTTCAGCCTGTCAAACATAGCAATGGAGCAGTATGTTTAAAAAAAAAAAAAATCTAATTAAGCATGCACTCAGTACCCTAAGAATTATTATGGTAGTTAAACACAGTGATAGTTGTATATCATATTATATTACTTCAAACAGAGGTGATCCAGTAAAGCTGCACTAATGAATTAGACGAACTATTCACTTTAGCTAAAGTTATTAAGTTAGCTAAAGAGTTGGGATGCTGTGTAAGACATAAATAAAGCTCAAATACAAAGGTTTGGACACCGTTTTGCATGTTTCCTTACTGTAGGGGTCTCTGCAAGCATACAGGGCTCTGACAGGGTACAAGATGACAACTTTGGAATTCTACTAGAAACAGTCGATCATATTTGTTTGTCAAAGCTGAATTCAGGGCAAACTACGCTAAATTAGCGTTTTTAGCTAGCAGCTACAATAAGCATAAAGGTTACTGTACGGCTATCAATTGTTAACATGACGCTTGTTCTTATACATGTAATACATTTATTACCAACCTGAGAGTTTATCCGCTGGTCATTCGACGTGACGAATGACTTCTGAAGTCTTAATTCAGCTCAAGACGCTGTAGATTCCGTCAGTAACGCTATCAGTCTGTAGTTCTATTAATCTGCGCTTGAACCGGAACCGGATGTAAGTCCCAAAAAACTGAATTTTGGAACTGAAATTGAATTGTAGAACTGAAACTGAATGGTGAGAAGTGAATCTGAAATTATTCGAGAGCTGAATTTTTAAAGGATAAAATGCAGTTTCAAAGCAAATCAATTCATTTTCAAACCATAAATTCAATTTCAAATTAGACTAATTCAAATTCAGTTTTCAAAAGCTTTCATTCAAGTTACAATTCAGATTCAATCCGAGTAATTCAAATTCAAATTTAACTTATTCAAATTCAGTTTCTGATGGCACAGATTTCTGCCCATACACAAGGCTGCAGCAAGACATGCTGCAGGGAGGACGACAGAAAGCACTACCAGCCAGGTTTTATTGAATTGAATATGTGGGAACAGTGTGTATGAGTCTGTCCTAGTGCTGCATTGTTCAGGATCACACACACATACACACACCCTCACACACACGCAGTACAATAACCTAATAGCCTGTTTCACATGGTTTCACCCAGGCACCCCCGAACAAACGCATTAAATATGAATCAATATTCAGAGGAACACAAACAGTGTCCCAGTTACATTAATGAAACTGTGGGAGTAATGTGTGTGTCTGTGTTTTCCTGTTTTCTACAGGAGGTGTGTGTGTGTTTCTGTGTGTGTTTCTGTGTGTGTTCATGGTGACCTTCAGGCACAGCTGAGGGTCTGACTGCCAGCGTCGCTGTTCATATGACTGGAATGCTATCCACAGCAACGTGTGTGTATGTGTGAGTGTGTACTGTCTTTGTGAGGGCCCATTTTAGGATTTAGACACAGACTGTACATAAAAGATGGCCTCTGTAACAGTAACGTTGCCTATTAGTCCGGACTTGGCATTTTGAAGCCTCAGAGTTAGTGTTTTGGCTTCAAGCATGTTTTTTTAAGGGTTGACTGCTAAGCTATCAGCTAACAATAGCTAGCTTAGTTAGCAAGCTTAACTAACCCTATAGCATAAATGCTACAGGCTTATCACACAGAAGATCCAAACTGTTATTTATAATAGGATTTAAACATGATTTTTAATTCTTTCTAGTTGATATTTTAACATGAGAGGTTATGGGGACTTTCAGTTTTGGAGCCAGGACCTTGTGGCCATTAGAAGAATTGCAGTTTTTGGCACTTGACCAGGTGGTTACCGAGGTTTGTAACATGAATGTTTGCAGAACGCTTTTACTTTACAGACTTTTACAATGCTGTTTGAGGCTTAAGGGCAGAGTTAGGTTAGAGTAAGGGCGATGCATTGTCAACGAAAACCATCAAAAAGACAGAAAGACAAAAGTGTGTGTACTCAGGTGTCTCTTTAGCAGAATTAGCCGTAAAACTGTCATTCCCAGTCTGAACAGTGGACGCCTGTTTGCATGTTTCTCAGTGTATGAAGTTCAAAGACTGTGTGTGTGTGTGTGTGTGTGTGTGTGTGTGTGTGTGTGTGTGTGTGTGTGTGTGTGTGTGTGTGTGTCCTGTGTGCCATGTGATAGACAATAGCCACTGTGTATGTGTGTGTCTATCTGTGGTTTGGTATGTTGATGAGGTAGTCATAGATACACACACCCCCGCGTGCACACACACACGCACACACAGGCTCTCTAAGTACAAAGAGAGCTGTATTCGCCACCAACTGTTGCTGGCCTTGTGATCTCATCCCATACTTCGACATTTAGCTAATTTATCCTCCAAAACACAAGGAAAGACCAAAGGCGGCCGTTTCGTTTCTTCTCTTTTTCCTTTTTTTTTGTTTCAGCAGTTAGTTTGTGGCTCTACGTGGGAACTCGGTTCAATTTCAAGGAAGACGGAAAAAGTCTGCCAGTGAACTTTCCACATGCAAACGGGCATGTGTCGTGATTAGCATTCACAGTCAGAATCAAACTAGCCGTTAAGATGAAAATCTTTTTAATCTCTTACTCCGTGACAGGAATTTAGATGCTGCTGTTGCACTGAAAGTGATGTTTCCAACTGTGAGACACACCTGTCCAGTTTCAATGACTGTTAGCAGATTGAACAGCAGAAACAGATCACTGCATAATTGCACAATGTAATGCATGTTAGGGTGATTCAGCAAAACTTATGCAAGAGTTAGGTTTTAATCTTTTGCAGCTTAATCCTGTGGTTTTCCTTGTGTTGTCAGTCTGATCACATAAGGAAATTATGTGGTTACAGTTGCTCCAAGACAATAACAACATATTAAGTAATACAATATATTACAACATTACCAATTGTAAGAAACAGCTCTAATATAAACAGTACTGATATTATTGAAAATAAACTAACGCGAAATAAAGGCTGAAAATGTACATTGCTGGTATAATTTCTCCATCAGTGAATTTCATCCACCACAGAAGGTGAATTGAAATATCCGTTTCATCCCGCAGTCTCACTACAGCACGATTTATTCATCACCGCCCTGGCATTCAGCCTGAATAGATGATGATAGAATTACACCGCTCAGAAGAAGACAATTACACCACATCAGTAAGTGTGGAAGGCTGCTGAGCTCGGTCATTCAACACTCTTTCCCTGCTGCGGAAAGGTCGTCTATCTCGGCGCCTGAAATCGGACTCTCAAAGGGCCACAGTGGGATGATGCGTGATAATTCCGAAATAAAAGACGAGGGCTGAAAATAGCCTCGGCAAAGTGAAAACGGAAAAGAGAGGAGACCCAGTGGATGGAAAGACCGTCTTTGTCACATCGTCAGGGATGAACACTGAGAAAATCATTTGTTAAAGCGCTGTGGTCGGATATAATTCTGCATGGGCTAATATTCGTGACAAGTCTAAGAGCCGCAGTCACACAGGCCTAGAGACCAGCTGGCAAACACCTGGCAACCTGCAGCAACCACTCACCAACTGGTTGGGGAACCCTCATTTTTTCCCTAGCAACCAGAGGTTGCCAGGCATTCGCCAACTGAAATCCTAATGACACACATCGTTTGTTGGAACAATAAAATACTGAGAAGAGCTTATAGCTAAAAAAAAACCTACACAACTTAATATGATGATACTGGTGACAAATGCTTTAAGTAAACTGAATCTGTGGTTCTGCGTGTTTATGTTCTTGATGAGGTGACTCAAAGAACAAAAAGAGAAAGACTTCATCCCCTGTTCTACTTTTATGAGTTGAGCTTAAACTCCCACGCATCCCACAATTCCTTGTAGGCATGCAGTCAACACACACATACACAAAGGAGCCTTTTTGCAACGTGTGTTGGAGGCCGGTGCCACACACATGCACACACACACACACACACACACGCACAGATGTTAGCCCCGCCTGAAGCTGGGCATCTGTCACTGGTCATCAGAGAAAGAGAGAGCATTCCTTCACTAGCAACACACACACACAAAATATAAAAATATACAAACCCATCCATTTGCAGTTGGACAGCCCCACACACACACACACACACACACACACACACACGGTCTCGATGTTACATGCAGGCTAACGGACACAAATATGCAGCAGACAGAAAAATGAAAACAGCTGAATGCCGAGTGCACAACGGCTTTCAGCTTTTGAATTCCAGCAAAATGTGATTTGTTGTGAGGGAACAGAAAAGAAGGACAACGAGCTTTATCATTGAGATGATCACGGAGCAAAAATATTCACTCATTTCTTCCTGAATCAAGTTCAACACGACACGATCTGCAGCACGCTGAGGTTTCATGCCAGGAACACAACATTAAAGCAGCGAGGCGCCACAGTTTTAGGCAACAATGTTCACCTTTTAAACACTCGTTTGTCATCAGTGTTTGTATTCAGTGAACAGGATGTTCCACATTAGTCATATACAGTCTTTACTTTAGCGATTTCTGCATTTTCTTTGGATTTGTTCTCACACATGATAAGATGTCAGTCAGTGGGGGTTTTTATTTATTTATTTTTTGAAGGACTGGTTGGACCTCTTCATGTAGCTGCAAGCTTGTGCTGTCATTGCTCCCGTGTTTCACGTCTATAAACTGCAGTAAGGACAAACTATGACACTATCTTTGTTAGAACTTCTAGACTGAGCGAAATCCTTTGCTATTAGCTTATAAAAACAATGATTATCACCGTAGCGACCCACGTTTATATAAGCGCAGAGATCTCTGAGCCTTAAACTAACAAAACAATCCGATAATCTCCACGGTTCGTGTCTCCTTTGTCCGGGTGTTCGGCCTCTGCAGATGTCAAAACCCGCTGCTGGCGTGTAACACTGGGTGTTTCCGCCACTTCACCGCCAACACTTTTCCTCCTTGGTCGGCAGGAGGAAGTGACCTGGACGACACCCCCGAGCAAAACACAGAATGTGTTAATTCATTTATCTCCGTTTCTTCTGCTATCAAAACAAATGCCTCTGTGCACAGCACGGGCCCACATTCCTCTGTCTGTGTTCACACGCTAGCATGCTAACTGCATATCTGGGATGCTGCTAGTCTCTATTCATTATATGCTTTATGATGTATATCATGTATATCAGATGCACCTCATCCAGTGGATGAACTCCACCTTCTTGGACTGCAGAATCTGATGATGGCTCTTATGCATAATCCAAACTGCTGCAGGTTCTGGTTGGGTACGTGCAGTCCAGGAGTCCGTCTGTGATAGGCTGCTCCTTTGGCACACAATACCCACAGAAAAACTTCAGAATAGAAAATTTAGAATAAGAAAAGTCAATTTTAAATAATAACACCCTTCACTTTAATGAATTATGTGACAGTATTGTGCAGAGAATTAGCCGCTGAGCCGGCACAAACATACACATCCTGGTTGCTCACTCAGGTTTGCTGTTCTCAGCTTATTCTCATCAATCAGGTGAGACACCTCATGGTTGTTTGCACTCAGTGTGTTGGCTAAAAGCTTCACGGCTCGCTGGTTCTGGCTTCTGGAGAGTAAAACTCAGTCAACTTCCAGCTTCTAGTATTCTAATTTTTCCTCCTAATGGATTTCTGAACACGGGCCAAACCCAGAAACCTGTGTTTGCAGTACGGGCTGGTTTTCTTTGAGACACACACAGACGCGCTCAGTCAGCTTCCAGTTGATTCTGCAGAATGTGTGCATTTGACTCAATTCGCTGTCAGCACAATTAGATTATTTTTCAATCCACTCTGTGACGATGCCAAGAAGCCGGCTCTGTTGGGAATGAGAATAACTGAGGTGAAGATGTGATGGCGCGGCACAATCAGGGCGAAAAGGTTCATAACAGCAGCAGGTTTCTTATAATCATCGTGTTGTCCATGTTGTCCAGACGGGGTTAACATCTGGAGACTGTAAAGGTCCTTTAACGTCAAATATTCTTCTGTGTTTTCTCTTTAGGCTTTAAAATCCAAACATCATCTGACTTATGGCACAACAAGTGCGTTTCACTGTGAAGCAATAATTTGATATAGTTTTATCTCGATTCTTACATCTTATGACTGTCATGCTGATTCTGCAGGCTGCAGGGCAAAACACTTGCTGACCCCCACCCTGAAAACTTTTACAGCTCCCAGGAGCTTCTGAACAGCCACAGTGGGACTCCCGCCTTCTCCCCTGTCAAGGTCAGGGGTCAACTCTATATTAAAAAGATGGCGATGTTCAATCAATAATTGTAGTTGAAGCTTGCAGACATCCAAAGGAACTCCTAACTTATTCTGACAAGGCTGACAGCTTATGAAAAACATCAAATAAGCTCAAACTCTTGCAGCGATCTTCTCAGCAGATAAATCGTTACTGCAGGGCATCTTCTCCCAGTCATGTGTCCCGCATTCCAGCATGAACATGTTTCTTATTTATTTCTATTTGTCCTGCTAACGTCAGCAGGGAGACCGTGACACGCGGCTGCCTGAACTCCAGGCTCTGAATCCAGTCTGAACGCTGCCGGGCTGACGGCGCAGTCATGTGATCTCCTCGCTCTCCTCGCCAGCAGCAGCAGCGTCTGTCTGAAAACCTCCAACGACCAACAACAGATTACAGGAATTTAATGTTGTTGGGATGAAATTTTTCACCCTCTAAGAAGTTTGTAAAGTTTTGGAAATTACATTATTTCTAACAGGACAACAGTAGTTCTGTCTCTCAGCCTCAGCTCAGTGAAATGAGAATGTTCTGCAGCGCACAGAAAATATCCGAATGCTCAGTTTCAGAGGTTTTTAGTCGTCTCCCCTTCCACCTGCTCCTCAAACTATTTTGTCAATAACAGGCAGCCAATCAGAGGAAGGTGAAGCTGAAATGACCTGTTTCAGACTACGAGGCCCAGAATAAGATAAACCAGGATTACTTTGAACTGTGAATCATGCAAACCAGACAGAGGTAGGAATAAGCATGTCTTTTGTCCTTTCTTTTAAAAATGGCCCCACTATTACATCACACGGAAATATGTGACATATCTTGTACTCGCTCTGAGGGCGAGAACATTGCTTAACACTTGACTCAACAAGTTATCGTCCCTCCTGTGAGAGAAGGTTAGAAACACACACCTTTCATAAATTAGGGAACTGTTGCTGCTGACGATGCGATTATTCTGTTGTTCCTGATCTGAATTTGATTGGACTTCCTGGCTACGGGGTGAAGACTAACTGGTTTCCTTAGTCAGCCCACCATAAAGAGGCTATACCCAAGTTTTTTTATTTTGAAAGTTTCTTGGTGCTAACCACCGTCCACCATCGTTGATTTCAGCAGGAAACAGTAGTCCTTCTGATCCTCCAGGATAACAAACCAGAGACTCAGTGGAGCGGTTGCTAAAAGAAACCGAGGAGAGCGAGGACAGCCTGCAGGTAAATAAGAACAAGATGGCACTGAAGCAATGTAGCTTTCAAAATAAAATACTAACAACAGACTGATGCAGGTCCAACACTGAGACGAAGACGGGCCGCGTACCAGTTCAGGAGGCTCTTCGTACTTTATTTGCATTTTTGGTTCAAGTACAAGACTTTATGCGATCTACACAGACGCATCCATCCACAGCAGACAGCAGGAAGACGAAAGCTCATCAGCAGGGGGTTGATTAAGACCGCGCCGTGTCGGCAGGCCCCTCACTCGGTGATGAACGCGTCGCCTTTATGGGCGAACCTCGAGGGAACCTCAGAGACTAAGAAATCAAAAGTAGAATATGGGGCTTATTACAGCTCCTGAGATTAGTGTTTTTCATTTCAGGATATTTTAATACCCAGAGTGAAATATCTCGTAATAACGCCGCTAAGACAGAATTACAGAATTACATTACAGGCCTTACATTAAATTTAGAGGAAGTAGACTTTCTGAAATAAAAGCTTTATTAAAGCTCAGGTCAAAAGTGTAACTCTATCAAAAGTTTAGCTCTCTCTGTTATGTTGCAGTGCATCATGGGAGCTGGAGTCCATTTGACCTGCCCTTGCACTTCCAAATATTTCCCATAAACTCCGGGCGCTCCCTTTTTCTCGCCTCAGTCCCATTTTCCATCATCTTTCCTTTCCATCCTTCTTTTTCACATTCCTCCTCTTCTCACACCAACTTTTGTTTCTTCTTTCCTATTTTTTTTCTTCTTTTTTAATAATCTTCCATCCTTCAGTTCCTCTCCGGTGTCCTTTCACTCGCCCTTTCTCTTCCATCCTTCCCCTCCTTCCCTTCGTGCAGGAATGCAGTCATATGCTTGGACTCAAACACACACTTTCATTTTCAAACAGACACACACTTTTTGTCGCAGGGGAAAAATAAGCGTAGCCATAGCCGATCTGAGGAAACGCAAAGGCCGAGCCTTCATTGGTTAAAAGCAGCCGGTGTGTGTAGGGTATAGAGTTAATCAATCCTCTGCACTGTGTGTGTGTGAATCTCGTGAAATGTTGTGGCTGCGCTGTGATAAAAGAAACTCTGTGTAGAGCTACAGAGCTGCTTTTGTTTATCGCGTACAAAGAAAGTGAGGAAGCGTTTTCAGAGGGTGGAAGAAATATGTTTGAGCTAAACTCCTCACTGCAACTCCGCTTTCTCCAACTGGAGCTTCGTCAACTTTTTGCAGGCTGTAAACATTTTACAGGATCTCTCTTAGCATTACTGCAACGACCAAGATGAGAGTGACCCAGTCAAATCGTCTGCTGTCACTGGATACCATTGCAGGGACTGTTTGCAGTTTTATGAGCATCCTGTCGTGAGCTGGTGGATCAGAAGCCAGGTGAAAATCACTTCATCAATTACCTTCACAAAAGCAACAATTATCCGCCCACCAACCGCTGACCTGCATCATCAAATCAGAGGGAGCTGCCGGTTACGTAACGACGGTTTAATCCGCCGCTCTTAAAGATCAGCTGATCTCAGTCAGACGCCGTCTCTGGGTTTCGTCCAATAAGCACCACTATCCGGGTTTCCAGACCAAGCCGTCAGTAACCTGCTGCCAAGATCTGCCGAGAGCCAATCACTCACCACGCTCGCTCCCGTGTAATCACTCCATTACGCAATCCCCTATTTTTGTTACTTCTTTCTCTGATTGTGTCATTTTTTTTTTTTTTAAATCTGTTGTTATGTGTATTAAAACATGCTTTTTTCATGCATGTGCCTCTTGAATTAGAGCCGAAGTGGGAGAGCTGAAAGGGTTTTGGGAGTTATGGAGAATGTGGGGCAAAGGCACACCTCAGCGGGGTTTCCTCTGGTCAGAAATGCGACCTCGGTGACCCTCTGTCGGCCTCCATCACCTCGCTGTCTGAGCAAGGGCGACCCGAGGAGTCATGTCACAGAGACGACACCACGGTGACAGGACTGGAGGAAGGATCTCCTCTCTCTCTCTGATGGTTTGTTTCTTTCATTATTTAATTTCCAGAAAACAGTTTTATGTTTCAATTATAAATATAAGGAGAATATTAGGATGTCTGCAATCTCTTTTAGATAAGGTGAGGAGCTCAGATGATTGCAGAGGGATGGAGTAGAGCTGCTACTCCTCCACATCAAATGAAGCCTGTTCAGATGATTCCTGAACTCCTCCTGGGTAAAGCATCTCAGACATGTTCGATCCGCTTAAGACACGATGGAGAGATTATCTGGGAACTCCCGGGCTTCCACCTGGATGAGATGGATGAGGTGGAGGACCTGACCAGACAGAGGGAGGTCTGGGCCTCTTTACTTAGGCTGTTGCCCAATGATCAAATACTTAAACAGCCTTGTATCTGTCCTGAGCTTCTCCAACTCTGTACCAAACAGATTCCTTTACAAAGACTAGATGTTGCCCCTCCCCCACGTCTTGGTTTTTGGGGCTAAAATGTAGGTCGGAGCAAACTCAGCATCTGCTCTCATGATCATGTTGGCAACTAAGTTTAAAGGGGTGACGGTGCTTGGTGGGTGGGGGTGTGTAGCAGGCTGCAAGTAAACCTCCCACCACCTGTGTGGATATACACAGACTCCACGTGCTGCATCTCTCTTTGCCGTCCGCTCTCCTGGTAACCCCAAAATTAGGATTGAGACAGAAGGGCAGAACATACGGACCCTCTTTGAGCCTGGAGCTGAGAGAAAGGGATTATGGGAGGTGCCCGCATGTGGACCAGAGATAATGGGAGGGGTGAAAAACAAACAAAAAACAACAACACAGAGAGAACCTTGGCCAGAGTTTTTCTAAGCTACTTGCACTACAGGAAAGCAGTGAAGACATCTGCTTCATCTTCTCGTTTTATTCTGTTTAATTTCCTTAAAAAGCCAAAGATAAAAACGTGCAAAGACACCTGACGTGGACGCCAGAGTTCAAACACTGACTGTCTGCAGGGTCACGTAATGCGAGGGCGGCTCTACTACACTACCAAGATCTGTGAGCATCACAGACAAGCTGAAGGAGCTGGCAACAGACTGATGCCCAAACTGGCCCAACGTGCTGGTTACAGCATCAGATGCCATGTTTTTCTGAGGCCTGGCAACACCGACGACAACATACAGTAAGACTGGTGGTGACCTAATTCACAAGCCAACCTCCATCCCCGAAGGGCAAAACTAGAGTAGGCCGAACAATAAGACACACACACACACACACACACACACACACACACACACACACACACAGTACAGCTAATGTCTAATGTGGCTGTCAGAAAAACGTCACACAAAGCAGGTTGAATGTTAGACAAAGTCACTTCTGACACATTCAAAGATTCTGATTTTCAATAAGTGTGTTTGACCTGAGGAGGGAGACGAGTCAGCAAATAAGTTGTTTTATGTTTTTATTAGTATCGATGGTTGCACCGTTGTCATACTGAGGCAACCGCAGCGTGTGACGGCAACATCTGGTCCTCTTTTTGTAACATCAAAGACAGTATTTCTGCAAAGAAGGTTAATATAGTTACATGTGTGTTGTTGCAGTGTGTCGCTTCCACAGTTCCACCGAAGAACCCACGAACATTACAAACACATAAAATCCAAGGTTTTCCTCACATGCAGCCTTTACCTGCCGTGAACAGTGGATGTTATAAACAAAAGCAGAACACAGAGCCACACTGTAAGCACCAAAGTAACCAAAGTATCTGAGATGACTTTCTATATTCGTTGGCTTTAAATCTGCATCAGCAACAAGTTTTTGCTGCCTCACTCACAGTAAAAACAGGATGCTTGAGTAGGAAAAGAAAATCAGTGGTTGCTCGGCGATCACATTACATTTTTTTGCTGTTAGAAACCGCCTTTAAGTAGCTGCAGTGACCGCTTTCGATTGCCAAACCTGTCTCCAAACTATCACAGTCACTTCGCACCACTGCAGGACTCGACTGTATTCTGGTTATATTCCTATATGAGGCAAAGGTTACGAGATTTTGCAGTTAAATCATCATCCTGCAGCAACTAAATCACTTCTGAACTTCTGCTTCAGGTCTTACGATGTTCTGTCTGTGACTTTCTGGCCATGTAACAAAAACAGATTTGCAGTTTTCACCAATTTCTCGCCACACTTTCTCAAACACACTGGATGTAACAGCCAACTCGACCCCTCTCAACCGCACACTGACAGCAGCTGACTGAGTGGTTGCGGAGTTAGTCCTCATCTTCAAAGCGACCATTTCGCAGCCATTTTGATCACGCCGTGGTTTCAAACCACCGCTTTCCCCTCGTGTCACTGTAGCATTATTAAACCTAACCTTAGAGTAGTAGCTATAAAAGACCCAACAGTCATAGTGGGCAAAGACAATCCGTTTACTTCAACTCATCATGCACACTACAGATGTCATAGTACAAAGACTAAAGCAGTCCATGAAACCCATGACACCGCGTGGCCATAATTCAGCTTCCCTTTCCAGCACTGGCACTGAAACCTTGCCCTGGATTACTGAAAATATATGAAGCACAAACAAATCCCAGGTATGACTGAAAAATCAATCACAGGATGAGGGATCGGCCAGAAGAATAAAAATCTAAATCACCTCTTTTTTTCCACTCAGTCTGGCATAACATGATATTTTTTCCACCAACACAACTGAGACTGTGAGACATTGGAGACCAATAAATGATTTTTACATGTCGTATCTGTAACATATGGTGCAAGGGCAGCAGGAAGTCACATTCAGTACCAAAGGGACAGCATGGGACATACAGCAGATTCGATGAGGGCCCTGACTTCCGTCCAAACCCTCAGTGACCATCTGCTCGGGAGTATTTTCCACGCTGGAAAAGGAGGCAGAGCAGAAAACCGAAGAGGTGAGATTTCACGACTTAAAGCGACGGAGCACTTTTGCAGATTCTCGCCTGTGAAAATCTAAAAGCAAAGCAGAGCGCCACAACCTGCTGCGTCAGGAACATTAAATATTTCGTTAAATTGCTGGATCAGCAAGTGATTGGAAATTAAACTTAATTAGAGCTCGAATTGCAAAATCTATTAACCATGCGGAAAAAAACAAAGACAAACAAATTTTCATCAAACGGCTTCTATTCTCAGTTTAACTGAGATGTAATGAGCAGGCACGTCCTTCTTAAAGGCCACCAGAGAGCGAGATGGGCGGACCTGCTGCGGATCTTTCTAAAGGTCAACGATCGGCTTCTTCTTTCTTAGATCCAAAACTGCTTAATTAAAGACATCCAATTAAAGAGAAGCTCTCTTATTGGTAAGAATCATGTCAAGACTTTAATGACCAATACATCCAATTACAACTTCAGAGAATTAGGTTTGGAGGCATTTAACCTGAGAGCGTTTTATCCGTCTAATTGGGAAATGAAGAACTTCCAGCTACGATGGAGGCGTTTTACTCTCTCAGTCAATGAGAAGGTGCTGCTAACAAAATCAGATCAAATAATCTTTGTGCCGTTCGTGAGAAGCAGCCAAAGGTGCTCGAAGCTTTTGATTCGAACAGGCAGCACTCGACAGTGACAACAGAGTCTGCCGCAGTGCTGCAAGGACACCTGTTTGTTGTTGTTTTCATGCTCCGAGTCCCTCTGTAACTATGACAATGTGGTTCATACATCATCGCTTAAAACAAATGAATGAAATAGAAGGAGTAGATCAATAAAAAGTGACTGTGGAGGACGGCGAAATTAAATGACTACATTCGGTATTTGCCGAGAGCGCCGTGTGATTCACGTCTTCATCTTCAAACCAGCAGGTGCGTGGTTTTCGTCCAGCATTATGTTCGGCGTGCACTTCCTCCTCTCCGGCGTGCGACCGGACTCAAACAGTTTAATCCTCTCATCTGTGCCTGGAAGCTCAGGACATCCTGGATTTACACAAAGCCTCCTGTGTGTATCTACACACACCCTCCTGTATGGCCTGCAGTACCACCACGTTTACATATCACTGATGTTTTTAGGTCTGCTTTCACCAAATATAAATGGGTAAAAATGCATTTATTTAAATGCACTCGTAATTTAAAAAAACCTGGATATGGATTATTCTCTTTCCACATGAATGCTCACATATATTTAAAAAAAAATTTAAAAAAAATAAAGCGAAATAATCGAAATCTGACGACTCTGTAAATAAAATGTTACTCTAACACTCTGGATAACACAGAAAACACCATAAATGAACATTTAAAAGGACAAACATATAAACAGTAAGCGTGCCCTTCATGTCTTCAACGTGCTTATGTGTTTTCTCTGGGCAGCAGCCCAACATGACCTCACATACCCACTCTCACAGAGCTGCGAATCCACCTTTGACCCAAGGAGCTCGCAGCTGCTTCGGTTTCCAGTTTCATCCACGTGTTCACCTGTTTGCTGTTCTTTCTGTCCGTCTACATCTTTACTACCCTGGCATGTCTTCTCCCATCATTCAGTCCATTTTCACTCTGTTCAGTTTATTAAAGGTTCCCTGAAGGAAATCTGAGACGCACACAAACTGAGTTTAGTATAATTTGCATCCACGATGAGATTACCTGTGATGATGATGATGTCGTTTGTGCACAGAAACAATTACATGTTTGTATCTGCAGGAGAAAAACGTTAACAAGCTGCTAAACTGCAGTATTTTTCTCATGTTTACTGTTAAAACGTGAAATGTCACTTGATTTAATCTGACCGGAAAATTAGAGCTACACCGTGCAAGTGATAAAATCCTCAGCCAACAGACTGAGGCTGGCTGTACAGTCACTGCAATTTAAGCCTCATTGATGCCTTTACTTTTGCAGCTACGCAGCTTCTACAACTTTAAAAACTAGACAGGAGCGTCGTGTGCCAAAGCCAGAGCCCTACTTAGTAATTTTAAAGATAGAGATCCAGAGCCACTCTAAAACCTAAAGACCTAAAACCTTTTCCTGCCCACGCTTCACTGCTTCTAGTTTTTTCAGCCCTGATCACATCCGATCAGATCTTGCACTCACTAACATTGGAAAGCATTGATTACTGTCGTTTCATACTTTGTGTCGGTTATGACAATACTTGTGTCAAAACTTCATCTCCATGTCACAGCCCAGATAAGCTGGAACGTTGGGCCTGTATTCGGCCTCGACTCGACCTTATATGGGGCAAATGTCAGGTGCGTGGTGACATTTGGGTGACCCCTCACAGCACATGTAAAGCCCAGACCAGAACTGGCTCAGGGCCACCTCTTAAGTCTGTGGAAAATGTTGTGGTCCCAGCTGAACTCTAAGAGCCATAAAAACAGCCGATTGGATTGGATTGGTCCAAATGTGCCTGCTGTTTTCAAGTCAATTTGACTGGTAGAAGCCAATAAACCAGTTACATAGTGGTTAACCCTCACAATAATGAAGATGTAAGAGCTACACCTGATGTGGTTTAACCATTTCTTTTTGGTCACATATTTAATCAGACAGCAGAAATCAGACCATTAATTACTGATTGATTAGATGTTTTTTAGGGGTTTTCTTAAGAAATAACACCAGAATTCATCAGTTTAGCTTCTGCTTTCTTTAGTATCTCTGGGTTTTGGCTCGTCAGTCAGACTACAAATATACCTGAAGATGAATTTTTGAAGGAGACAAAAAAACAAAACAATTTTTTCCCCCGCATATTTTCACACGGGAGATTTCATATTCCACATCGGGCGCCAAACGTGTCTGTGCCAGTTCTGATCAGCTGATAAGACATTTGACTCTTATCAATAACATGCCCCTCTATGTAGCTCTGTCATAGTTAATACACACACACACACACACACACACACACACACACACACACTCTTTCCCACCCTTCTACCTACAAACTGTTTTGTCTGGGAGATAAAAACAAGCAAAAAAAAGAAAAAGGAAAAATCTGGAGCCCGGCTGAACACAATGTTAATAACCCTGAAGCAGAGAGTGGGAGCGATTATCTGGATGAGACACTATCAGACTGAAACACGCTGTGGATAGATAAAATGAAAAACACACAAAGCTCCCACCATGCACAGCTCGCACTCAGCCAACCTCTTAGATAACACAACGCCGGCCAAAAGCAGACGCTCATTACTGGAGCGGAGCCACGAGGAGGCTACAACACCGCAGATCATCCAGTAACTTACACATCAAACGTTTGACCTTTTCAGCACAGACACCAAGACCCAAAAAAAACAAACACATCTTAAGAAATTTCTGTCTTTTAATTGTTTTTCTATTACTGACTTTAGTGTACTACAAATGGGCCGGACTGGAGTCTTTACGGGGCCGATTCTGGCCCCCAGCCCATATGTTTGACACCCCTGACATAGACGAAGATGATATTTGGTTCAACATTTAATTCAAACATTGAACAAGAAACTGCTTCAATCTGAAATATAGACATGTAATAAGCATTTACTAACGTGATACTGTACCAATTAGAATAAAGCCTGACTTGAATAGACCACATATTTGTTACAGTCTGCACTGATATGAACACCTGGAGTCATTTAGAAATGCTGTCATTACACAGTAACTCCAACTTCATTGATTGTAAGGCTGTTGCCTGCAGCTCATGCAGCAGAGCGAACAGAGTGTTTACGGTTTAATGTAACTAAACATGTCAAGATTTGATTTCCTCAAAGCAAAGAAATCTATATCTGGACCAGACCCAAATATTTCAGCATCATTCACACTGTGCAAGGTTTATTATTCACACCGAGCAGCAACCTCGAGGCTAACCAGTCAAACCAAAACCTGCAGTACCTCCAACGGCCACTTGGAGTCAACTCTAATAGAGTCGATTTCCTTTAGATTGTTAGTTCTGCTTTCCACACATCCAGCTGTGGTGGAAAGTGAGTTCATTAATAACTCATCCATTTACATTTTTATTATAAGCATAAAACTATGACTTACTGACTCACAGCAGCTTTGAGTCACACATTAGTGCCAATTAGGAAACTGGACTTTGTGACTGTTTGTGCCTTCTGACACATTTTTACTACATTCATCGTCTTTCAGCTGCTCCCGTTAAGAGTCGCCTGCCTCCATCTCACCCTACCCTTAGCATCTTCCTCTATCACACCAAACCCTCTACATGTAATCTTCCTCTTTTCCTCCTGCCTTGCAGCTCCATCCTCCATCCTTCCTCTACACGTGTCCTGGTCACTCCCAGTGAAACTATTAGCATCTTCAGCTCTGCCACCTCCAGCTTGCTCTCCATAAATCACACTAGCAGCTCCAGAACCTACTAAATGCAAGGCGAGAACTTTCCCCCACTAATGTATGTTTAAATTTACTTTAATGGAAAGAGTTTGTTTCGGAAACCAGAAGCATGTCTGCAACATATGTTATAATAATGGTGACATCAAGGCTGAAAACCAGTGCTCTTTAGCTGCTTTTACAACCAACAACAGGCAATCCTGCACACAGTGCAACAAAAGTCCCAGAAAGTTGAAGTACCAGCAGTAACCCGTGTTCCCAGTTTGGAGACTGCCTTCAACAGAGAATCCACAGACCCACAGTTACTGACATGTGCTTATGTTTTCCTAACAAGCAAACTCTTGTGGTCATGGGAATAATGCCGGTCTTTTCTCGAAATCAAAGGGAAAAGTAATCATCTTCTGGTGATGCATAACCTCTTCCCGAGTCAGCAGGCCCGAGCCTACAGCAGACGAATTTCACCCATCTGATAAAAGGTTCCAGGTCAGAAATTACTCGTCCATCTTTATCCATTGAGCACTGAGACAGGTCCAGGACTTGTTTATGTAGTTACACCTTCGAAGTTCTCGAAGTTTTTGTTTGAGAGCAGCAGAACCTCAGCGAAGTTTTGCTCACAGCTGTAAAAAGCTGTGAGCAAATGTTTGTGCTTCCATGTTTGTGCTAAGCACTGCTTGCAGGAGTGCTCCTTTTAGCCTTTAGCTAAAAGGAAAAATAACTTCTAGCAATGAAAGCAACCAGTAATAATGAGGTCAAAGGTCAAAGCTGAATATCTGTGATGACAGATGAAGCAGAACACTGCAAGCACAGCGTGATCAGCTGGATCTGCACACAGCTTTCTTAGGGTGACCTAATACTTTAAAGTTCACAGCCTGTATCATATTCAGAGCCAGTATTGGGTGACTTTCAAAGCTTGTCTGTTATTGGCTTAAACCGGTCGAATTCACTGCCACATGACAATCTGAGGTAATTTTTGCCATTCGGTGGACGCATTTATCCAAACCTTCCTTCAGAGTTCTGCGGATGAAGTCTCCAATCCAGGAAAGCGTGAGCGCAGCAGGGCTTAATAAGCACTTTCACAGTCTCTCTTAGCGACGCGAAGCTCCCCGAGTGCCTGGTTATTTTGGAAAACAAACCAAAGGCGTCTGTGCAACACAAGACACTCCTCACTCTTCCCAAGACAGTGCAATGCCTCATTTGAAGCAGCACAGGAAAGTCAGACTGTTAAGGATTACACAATGTTGCTGGAGTGAGGGGGAGGTCATTTGATGCAACTGATGAGCAAACTGGGAGAGCGGGTGAGCTCCAGTTTGCTAAGGGGGCGGGGGGGTATGGGGAGCCTTTTTGTTTTTAGCCTGAAAGGAGCGAATGATGAAATCCCCGTCCTTCCTTCCAGCGGAAAGAGAGAAAATCGGCTCAGATGTTGAGCGTGAAGCTTTTGCCTGAGCGTTCGCGGAGGAGGGAGGACGTCTACGAATCATCAGTCTCCATTATGACCCAGTTAGCTGGATTCGATAATTACTTCCACACACGCTAGGAGGGACGCTGACACCTCCACCCGGCTCCTGACCACACCACCACCACCACCACACACTTTTCTGTGCGCTCGGAGAGGCCCCGTGCACATAAACAGACGACGGGTCGAAAAGGTCTCCCTCCCGTTCTTTAAGGGTCAAAAGCTGCACTGAATGGCCATCATTCAATAAAACTGAGAGCTTTCTATTCACTGCTGCTCAGTTTCCCACCATGTAATGAATAAGCAAAGTTTTATTTGTGCAGCAACTTATATAATGATAAACTGTGTCGCAAATGTATGGAAGTCCATTTATGCCATTTATTCATTCAATCCTGGATGTAGAGTCTTTTCAAACCTTATATAAATGATTTACAGGATATTTTATATTAACTAACTTTTTAAAATTATGGATAAATTGTTACAAGGTAACTGAAAAAGTTGATCCCAGTTTAATCAATTCAAAGCAATGGGTTTGAATTTGGTGCTGGATAGGAAGGTACAATCGCTGAATTGATTCCAGAGTCTCGAGCACTGAAAGCACAAAGAAGTTGATTTGCACCTTTAATCAAATGTAGCCCTCATACCAGTCAAGCCCAGTGTCAGCCAGTGACATCCATGCAAAGACTTCCTGTTCCTGTGATTGTCACTGGGTGGAGTCCAACTAGAAAGTCATATAAAAAAAAAACAACTGAAAATAAATGTAATGTATTTCCAAACAGGTACAACGATCAGCCAAATTCTTATCTGCAGCCATAGACTGTAAATAAAAGATACGCACAGCCAGTTCATTTATGTGGCCAGCAGGGGGCGACTCATCTGGTTTTTAAAAGAAGAAGAGTTCTATGAGAAATTTGAAGCACTCGATTTATGACCTCCTTAAAGAATTTCCAAAAAAGTTCATCATCTCAGTCTCTAGTTTTAAAACTGGGTGGAGATGTGTTTACTTTCTAAATTTTTCTCCCATTTGAGTAAAACAGACAAAGCTGTTGTTGATTTTGCAGCACTTTTACAGTAGCTCACACCTGTTTCTGTACAGCTAAATAAAAAGTTAAAGCTACTTTTCTAGCTTGAGTTTTAATCTAAGGCACTGGAGCAGTCCAAGGTTCAGTGCTTTTATTCTTCATGTTAACAGGAGAAACTGCGGGGACATGAACATATCGAACACGCAGTTGACCTTCTGACCTTTCGACTCGAGCCGTTTTCCGCCCTCCTCGATTTTTCCTCACACAACACCGTTACTGTTCTTTAAGCCGAACTGAAAACCAGCAACTTTTCCACATGAGCCGTTCCTGCAAAGTCATTTTCATGACTCCATAATTATCCAGAGACTGTTTCCCTTTGTTCAGGCCGGTGTTGATTACACCAAGATAAATCTACCCCCCTGGTCATGGAGTTCAGCCAAGAGCATAAAAATGCAAATGAGTTTCATTCTCTGTTCAAAAACCATCAACAGTAAGAGGTGTCAGTGCTTTTCTGCATGGCGAGATTTCAAAATTACAACCTTAAAATTCAAATTTCACAAGGAAGGGAGGAGAGGAGGGGAAAACGAACCAGTGACATATGTCTACTCATGAAAATGGAGCTTTGAAAGGATTATTTATGACCGAGAAGGATTACAGGAGCATAAAATTCACGTTGTAAACTGATCAGCAATTTTCTATGACGAGCCATCTGCCGACCTCGGATGGTCACAGAAGCCTCGGATCTCCTGCTTTGATAATGACATAGAGGAAACGTGGCACGGCAAAAGACATCACATATTTAAATTTTATTGACTCATTTAATAAAAAGAGGGAAAAAAGGACAAACTTTGCATCAACCTGTTGAATGCAAGTCGAAACATTTGAGTTCCTTCAACCTCTGGTTTGGTCTCCACCACCTCCGGTTACAAATTTCGTGCTCTTTAGACCCGTTCTCACACTAACAGTAAGAATTCCTGGTTAAACCTAACATATGCCCACGTATCACCACAGAAATACCACAATAAAGACATGCACCTGATCGTTGCTGCCTTCAGGCATCATTTTTCGAAGTAATCCAAACCACTCACAGGTTGTCTCACCTCCTTTACAAAATGAGGTCACGTAACAGGTGAAGTCAGGTGAGTCATAAGGCGATTCTGTGGAACAAAAACCAGTAAAACTTTCTAGGTATTGTACGGTTCAAGTACAACCACAGAAAACTACTGCAATACCCTCTCCTCAGGTCCTGAAAGCAAACTGAAGGCATCAATGTGAAAGATAAATGTTAGATTTTACATCTTCTTTAGGGTCTGACAAACATCATCAGAATTAGACACAAGCCGTAGGTGACGATAAGGGATGTATCCTTTCATGAGGAAGTAGAAGGAGGAGGATGCAAATAGAGCAAAAATTACACGTGCAAGATGGCAACCAGTGCAGCTGCTGTGGTATCAGGTGATAACTGGCTGGAAAAAAGCAATATGCAAAGAAATTCCTGCTATCACAGTTAAATAATAATAATGGTAATAACAGAAATAATAGAAATAATTTTGGAGAGCCAAGATGACTAATATTTAAAAAAAAATAAATAAACCTTAGGGTCTAGTGTAAGTAAAACTCCAGGTTCCCACAGGTGAACTGTGGAGCTGCCAATAATACATCGTGATTATTTCCGCCTGCATCAGGCAGCTTTACATGTGACAAACAAAACTACAGACTAAGAATAAAGTGAAATAAGCTCCACCATCAACATGAATACATACAGGATAACCAAGCATTACTGGTTTTGTTCTGTGTAAAACTTCATGGTGCCTCAGGGTTGGTGCTTTGAGACGTGCAACTGCACATAGTTAAGGACTCATTCACGATCGGCACCTGGCTGCCTCGGTGAGATTTCATCACACGGGGTGAGAGAGCGATGCTTTCTGTTTGTCATGCACGGAGGCAGTTTTATTTACATATGTAAAAAGACACCATCTGGAGTACTGTAAACCTCCAACGCCCTGCCGAGCCACAGTTGGCTGCGCTCCAGACTCCCAACAGTCAGGTCCGGGGTTGGATCCCATCGTTTAGAGACGGAGCGACACGGTTTGTATACAAAAGGGGGAGGCAGAGGTCGGAGTTCTCCACTTGTTCCTAATCTGTTATTCTGAGAAGAGCCTGACAAAGTCTCTTTCTGGTGAGTGCGAGCCAAGTCTGGACTTTTTTGGGCAGATGTACCGCCAGCAGCTCCTCGCTGAACGTTTGCTTTCGAGGCCACGGTTTAGAGATTGCTCTAATTCAGCCGTGGCGTTCGGACTCTGCGTTCCTGCCGCGCTTCTCCGGTTTAACTGAGTGAAGAGTAATTAGTTTACGCAGTTCATTTACATTCTGGTGTTGCAGGATGTTATCTGTGTTTAGCTGCGAGTGTGGTCTCCTGCAGTGTCCTGCCACAGTGTTTGGAGAGCAACTTCAAAGAATTCTAAGCTTTCGAGGAGGGAGAACCGAGCCTCTCTTTGTATATTCAATTTCACGGTGGTGTGTGTGTGTGTGTGTGTGTGTGTGTGTGTGCGCGGCAGCCACTCTCAAACTTTCCATGACAGTCGCCTCTGTGCAGGTTACTCCAGCTGTTTCAAGTCTCCTGGAATTCGAGACAATTCGAGCTTCTCTGGAAACATCTGGTGCTGTTCAAGATTCTTTCTGTCCTCTCTGCACACTTTCAGCCCGACAACACCGCTGCATGACCTGCTACAATGGTCTTTTCATGCACACTGTGGGAGCGTGGTGTCGTTTTGGAAGGTGCTCAGTGAAATGTTGTCCACGTGTTACTGCAGCTAATCTGCCAGGCAGCTTTTCCTGGCAGGCTTGCATCTGTGCTGCTCAAAAGTTTATCACCCCGACATACCGAGAGACAAGCGAGCAGCCAAACCTCGGGCCTCGGCTCCAGCGGGCCGTGGCATTGTTAACGTTCGCTGCACAATGCTCCTCTTATCCGTCAACTCCTCTGGAAGCCAAACAGCACTCTAATCTCAGAAGTGGTTCAAACCAGTTTGGGGAACGTCTTCGAGGATGAGGGCAATTTTAGGCTCATTCCTGGGATAAGAGGAAGAGTTTTTGTTTTTTCTTTCCAGGTTGTGAAGCAGATGGAATTCATCACTTGTGCTCTCTCTCTTTCTGCGCCGCCTCCTGTGACCTTCAGAGCTGACTGCTAAAAACCTGTTTTCAACTATATCTTTAGTTTAGCTTGGCCTTTGCACCGCAGCAGCAGGTAACTCCACAGACCTCTGCCATATGGGCTTGTCAGTGCACTAAAGAGGCAATAAGGGGATTTTACAAGGCATTAGCTAAAAATAACGAGAATATTTGTATCTGCTGTGAGAGTTGGTGGGGTCATCACCAAAAGAGCTCCTACAGCTGGACTTCTGCACTTCAGCAATAGCCGACAGCGAATGCATCGTTGTCAGTGTCCAACAACGGTCACATGTTTGTGCTAACATGTTGGAAACAGATCCATATCTGAGTGCGTGTCAACATTAAAGCAGGAGACATTTAACTAATCATGTTTAAAAGAGTTTGGGGTTTTTTTTAGACCATTAAATTCTACTTCCCTTATCTTAACATTTAGAAAACTTCTGAAAGGTCTATTAAGGACATTTCTACACTAACTATGGCCTTTTATTTAGATCTAAAGTTAACCCTGATCAACATCAGTGACCAGATCACATTTTATGTTCTTGGGGAAGGTCCAACATTTAGAAGAAGCACTACATCTTGCCTAAAAACCACACCACCACCTCCACCAAGAATCTTTTCCTACATAACTTACTGACAGTTGATTGCCCCTCACGTCTACGTTACTGTCACAATCCTCTGTGACTGAAAAACAGCTCTTAGGAGTTCAGGCTTCAGACCCAAAGATCCAACTGGAAATCGATGTTTGTGTTGCTTTCTTGATGTCCAAATGTGGAGCTCCAGCTAAGAAAGCTCTGAATACTTATTTCCATTGTTTGCAGGAGTCAATAGAATCTAACTGCCATCAAATCCAAGCTCCTAATTTTCTCCTTGTGAAAGTTGTGTCAGTTTTTGTGGGTTTAAAAAAAACCTTTTGCCTCCCAGATTTATCCTGAGGACACTTGGAAATATCTGTTTCACAAAGAACCATCGGAACATCACGTCCTCTAAAATTATCCTACATTTGACTCAACAGATTTCACAAAACTTTAACACCTTAATAAAAGTTCAGATTATTGTAGGATTTAAATTATTGACTGAGCTTTAGCTCAGACCTGCTGATTTATCTCTTATCACACCTTTAACTGACGGTATGCTGCGGTCTCACTGTGCTGTACAGACTGTTTACATAAGGAAAGCACCGAGCGTGTTGGTATCTTGTTCGAGAAAACTCAAACAATCCTCACCAGCTGTTTGTTATAGTAACCAAAAAGCAGAAAGCCACAAGATCACAAGGAACACTCTCTGCTGGCCAGGCCGAGCCTGTTTTCACACTGCAACTCCATCAAAGACCTTTTTTTACCTTAGGCTCCCTGTAAAGCATGCCGGCTGGCAGCGGGTGAGTCACAGGCCAGCAGTGTTTGAAGAGAGTGTGTTTCCACACAGACACACTGAAGACAGTTCACAGGACAGAGTGGCATGAAAGGCGAGCATACCTCACGGATAGAAACTAGCTGACAAAGATGCTGTGTTTGTCTGCAGAGAGGAACGCGCTCAAACACATGTGCAGCCTCTATTCATCCGGTCATGCTTCGCAATGAGGAGCTAGTTTCAGATTTGATTTAACTGCAAAAACAAAATAAATGACCCTTCTGGGATGGGCTTGTGAGGAGACCTCGCCCACCTGTGATTTGATGAACTTCAGCTCCGTCATCGTGGACTGCAGCTGACGTAGGTGGCATCTGATCTGCTCTGGAGATCCACTCTGAGTGGGAGGACGGCTCTAACCAGAGGTCTGAGAAATGATCCACTCCACCAATCAGAGCAAAACAAGCAGCTAAAATGACCCACCAAAATACCTGGGCAGCCAATCACAGTAATAGTATGGTTTAATTTTCCATGACAGGGAATTACACCGATGGTAAACTAGAAACTGTTCAAACTTCACTCAGATTTTCCTGTAAGTGCAGAAAACACTGGAATATGGAAAAGTAGTATTAGCTTTTGGTGCACATCGATCAGAACACACCCATCTACTTTTATTTTGATGATGATGTCTTGCGCTGTTGTGATCACGCTGCTGAATATCTTTCCAACACACAGACACATTAGCAAACACAGCTCCATGTTACAAAAGCAGGTGTCGACACAAATGCACAGACATACAAACGAGGTAAAAGCAGCACTGGCCAAACGGTTCCTTGTTTAATAAAGCAACAGCTAGAACAGTTCAAAGGAAGCCCACCGAGGACACCAAGCTCTGATAGACGCATAAATAAAAAGTGATGAGGGTGGAGCGGCATCGGTGCCGTTGCCAAGGCCGAAAAACAAAATTGGAATTCGGCGTCCCTCCTGGCAAACCGCATCAATCACTGCGGGAGCTGCACATCTCAAACCTCTGCAGTGAATCTAATAAAGCTGTACTACTTAAACGGATTAAGTGCCTCATTGTCCGACTCTGCCAACCGCTGTCTGTGCACACAAAAGCCCCAAAGCCTGACTTGGGCAGAGTTCAGCAGCCGACACCCCCCCCCCCCCCCGCCGACTGGAGGAACTGTGTCACCCTTGTGATCATTAACTGCGAGTATTGTTCTCGGAGGAGTTCAGACACAGCGGTGCGTTTGATAACAAGCCGGGAAAGTTTTGGACCTTCATTTAAAACTAGTTTGGAATAACAGCGCAGGAGCTGGTGCTGATTAGCCACTGGTAAACCCTCATCACAGCTAGAGGTTAGCGGGAGGTCAAGAGGTCAACGCTGAAACTTTAAACTGTTACAGCGAGCAGCAGGAGGCCGGAGAGCAGCAGAAACGCGTCATCCTGGGCAAATATTTGTGTCGCGTCTTAAAGAAAAAGTTTCAGAGCGAGAGAGCAGGAGGGTTGTCGATTTGCCTTTTTGTTCCCGCCAACACCCCCCGACCCACCCACTCACTCCACCCCTGAAGACCTCACTGTTTGAGCAGCAGATCCCTCGCCGGCTCGACAACAAGCGGGAAGTGGCGAAGAGGGAAGAAAACAGGCATGAGAGCGCTGAAAGTGCCTGTCTGAGCAGCTTAATGATGCAATCTGGCAGAAACACTCCCCCCCACGACCATACATACACACACACACACACGCACACACACACACACACACACACGCACGCACACACACACGCACACACACACACACACACACACTCCTCCATCACCTCCCCAAATCCCCCTCCCAACCCTGCCTGCTCAAGCGGTGACATCACCTCGCTGAGAAGCAACATGGCAGAGAACAGTTGCAGAGCTGCATGCGGTTGTTGGAAATTTTTTCCGACAGCAGTTACGGTACTTGAAGCCGTGACAGGAGCAGCAGAGATTAGTGACTCCAATTCTCTCCTTTCAGTAGAAAATTCAAGGCTGGGTGACGAGAATCCAGTCGTTAACAATCTGGATCTTAAGGAGGGTAAACAGAATGAAACAGATCTTTAACATGTCAAACAAACAGTAGTGGACTTCAAGGTTTCTGCTCATTGTCTTGGCTGCAGGGAAGGAACTCAGCGTTTAAAGGTCAGACTGACACAAACACTAGTTAATCTGACTAATAATTCAGATTTTTCTTTCCACACGTTGATGTTTAACTGTTGCTTCTGATATATTACACAACCACCCGCCACTGGCCAGGGCACCACTGCTGTCTCTCTGTCTGTGACAGGCAGGCTGAACTTAAACAGACGACAGCTGATCAAACCTCGTTCACTGAATGTGTTCAGATTTATTTGATTACTTTTAGACTCATTGACGAGTCGCAGACAAACTCCAGCTGCTGCAGCACGAGTAGCACAGCAGCATGACAGGTGATCAGGTGATCGCTCCCTAGCTTTGGAAATAAATAGCTGGAAGGTGTAAAAACGATGACCCCATCAAAGCTGGCTACTAAATCATCAAATAAGATGACAAATTTAAAAAATAAAAAAACCAACAAAAAAACCAACCAGAAATGGGCCGAGCCAGCTGGCTATTAGCTGATGCATTTATCTCCCCAACCCAGCATGACCAGTATATGTCTACATATAGTATAAAGTACAAATAATACTGAGCAATATATTCATAATAAAGTTTTTTAACCCCCCCAAAGACTAAAAATAAGCCTCATAAGGAGGATAAAAGGAGGTCATAATAGATTTTACTTTTTGATTGAATTTTCTCTAAACTGATTGAAGTATCTCAACTCAACAGACCGCTGCACCCAAACATGACGATTTTTAGAATACAATAAAAGGCAAAAAGGCTTTTTTTCCCAGCTCTGTGTGTTTATTTTCTTCAAAACAACTGAATACACAAATACATCCCATAGTACTCTGTGTAGTACTGATGCATGCAATCCTGCGGTCCAGCTTTCATAAGCTGCCTTAGAAGACAGATGGGGAGTTTAAGTGATCTTACTGGGGGCAGAGAGTAAACTCTCCCGGACAGCCTGACAGGATTAACCCTGCACGGCCTTTAGTGGTCGAGCTCGGCCGGGATGCCGCTGGTCAGAGAAGCTGCCGACTTCCCATTAAGAAAATGAACCGGGCATGTATAGATCCAATAATAACGGTTTAACTCGTGCACAAACCGAGATTCACAGAGATCCTCCTGAACAGACTCGATGCCCCAAATAAAGATTTGTCAAAACAACTGACCATCCACCAAAATACAGGCCGGAGAGAGACAGCAATGGTGCCACATTTAACAAACCCGAACACACAGAAGAAGACGTTTAGTTGGTTTTACGATCCGCAGCATTCTACTCAATCTTAATCCCTTTTAATTGATTTTCAGGTCTAATTAGATTCAGCGTTCTCCGACTCCGTCTAAGAAAGAACCACTTTGTCAAAATACTGGAAGTCTCGATTGTTATCTTAAACCGCTGACGTTATGTGAATGAAGTCGAAAACCTTACATTAGTGCATTATCACCTTACATTAGCGTCATCTACGCTAAATGAAAGATAAATAGAATGAGACTGGTTTTGAACTGGCTTCCTAAGATTTCTGGAGACAGCCTGTAACATAGTGCTGCCTCTATCTTCAAATAAATAATGAGGTCTCATGTGAGTCAGAAATGTTTGCTCTATACTTGCGGTTTTGGTTTTTTCCCCTTTCTGCTCTAACTTTTTATGATTTTTCCCCTATCGCACGCTTCCACTGAGACAGAAAGAACACGCCGATATATTTTTTATGTTAATGACTTGTTTTGTTTTTTTCTTAATTTTGCAGACTTCTTTGGATTATGACTTTTCCTTTTATGTAGGTACATAAAGCAGACTTGGGTAGAAATTACAAGGGGGGCATAAGCCACACATATATGGCTCACAGTGGTTTGGTCCAGTACCAGTGGACCTTTACTTTGCAAACCTGAGACAAAGGGTATGTGAGACATTCTTCCTTCTACCACGTATTAGAAAAAAAACATACATTGCTCATTTTTCTCTGCGTTTTTGATTATGTAACCTTTAGCCGACCACTGGTTTGAGACTGAAGCTGCTCACTTTAAACTGGTACCCAGACGGACCGGCTTGACTTACTTCCTGTTTCTAAACACACCATGCTCTGTGGATAGCCCGTCCCATGCCCACCCAGACATCTTCTACCTCGAGAGAGGTCTGGACTGCAAACCTCGCTGTAGCACTGGTCCTTTCTTGGGAGCAGGAGAATCATGTTTGTGCTAGGCTCTGGTTTCCAGTAGGCCGGGGTGTAACAATTTCTTTTTTTCCCTTTTTTTGTTTTGTACTGACACTGGGAGCTGCTGGGATTGGTGCTTTCTTTCAAAACACCACCAGACTATGGCACCAGTCAAACCCGCCCCCAGCAATCACTGGTGACAAGGGGAAAAAACATAGGAGCTGTTGCTAACATGAATATGGTCATAAAGAGGTATACAATGCACCACCAACAACCACATGGGGTTGATTTGGTTGGTAGTTGGTTGCTGCTGTAGTTTGCATAGAAGACCCCGACTTGTCTCCAAATGGTTGCCAAGTGAAACGTGCGATGCAATGTCAAGTGTTTGCAGACCAGTCGGCTTTTTCCTTACAGACTGCAGGCAACCGCAGCAATCTACTAGCAACCAAAGCAATCACAACGTAGTTTTTGGTGCAGGACCCTCTTTGCGACACATCTCACCTAGCAACAGGCGCAATCACTCACCAGCCGGGTGGGAGATACGCATTTCTTACTCGCCAGGAGGTTGTCGGGAGGCCACAGACTGGTCTCCAGGTCTTAGTTATTTGTTTTGTTGATGACACAGTTGTATCTCAGCACTCCTCTAATCACCTCCCTCGTCTGTACATTGTTAAAATCTGGATTCAATTCATCCTTTCAAACCAAATAGTAATAAAACTGAACCCTTTGTTGTGGCTCTGGAAAGTACCTGACCTCCGCCTTGATGCTGATAGCTGCTCTAAGTTACTGTGTTCAAAGGTCGGCAGCGTGGGAGTCACTCTCGACTTGTTACTTATCAGATTTCTAATTCTGCTTTTTACCAGCTAAAGAACATCTCCAGCCTCCCGCCAACATCACCTCCTGCCTGACTACTGCAATAGAGTCTGCCTTCCAAAGCCCTGTGCACTCAACAACACATCAGCCCTACTCTTATGCATCTTCATGTCTCCCGGTTAAGTTCTCCATCAATAAAACCCTAAATGTAACACAGCTCTTACTTACAAATGCAGAAAACAAACCCAGTTAAAAGCTGATATGACTAGCCACTTGAAAAATCATGAGAAAGAATATAAATGATCAATTAAGCAGCTTATCTTCAAGCAAAAACACCAAAAACTTGCTGGATGCACCTTCAAAACTGAACACTTGCTGGTTCTACAGCATCTTTTGAGTGGCTGGAAATCATTGTGCAATTTTTACACCAACTACACAAAATAATTAAGAGAGGAAGTAAATAATCTCGCCTTAATCAATAATGAAAACAGTCCTTCACGGTGTGGCTCCACTCAACAACTTTCCTATTAACCGAGCGTTTGGCACAACAAGCTGCAGATTTGCATGGCATGATACATTACCCAGAACCCCTTTCTGCACCCCTACACAAAGCCAAAGAATGAGCTCCCAGAAAATGCTTTCATATAAAAAACACAGGCCTGAACTCCAAATAAACACTCCCAAATCTACTACAGCTACGCCACAGAGCAGCTCGCATAATCACCACAGTCTGGGAATTGTTAACTCAGCTCATTAATAGTTGATTCTGGAGGAAAATACAAGTTTTTACGATCAACGCCCTCTTGCTGGAGCCAGTTAGGTGACTGAGGGGTTTTTTCATCAGACGCCGTCGAGCTTTAAAGCCAAGCTCTCGGGTTTGACATTGATCGGAGAGACGCGGGAGGCAGAGCAAATGAAAATGCTGATTGGGGGTCTTCCGATCGCTCTAATGGCAGATGGAGCAGCCCAAGCCCATTACTCCGCTTTTTACAAATCGCCTGAGCAAGCACAAATGCCATGCCTGTTCAGATAACGCAGAGGAGGCTTAAACGTGCCGTCTTCAGTTCTCATTTCAAACATGTTGAGAGCTGTGATGAAACCTGAAAGGTTAAGTGCTCTGAAATCTTGAGGTGAAGACAAAACATCGGCTTTTATCTGAAAGTTTTTATAACTAAAAACAAAGAGGATGCTTTTAATCACAGTTCTGGTTTATTTACATGGCGCACTCTCAATAACCGGCCTGCTGTGACTCTTTAGGTCACGCCAACTTTACAGTCTCTACCTCTGTTGTACAGACTCAGGGGGAAAACTGGGAATGGCTGTAGCTTTAAATAGGAATCCCCACACTGGTTTGTTTACATGTTTGAGGCCGTAGACTCCATTTGTGCCGTGTTTTTGTTTGACAGAGGTCACATGAAAATACTTTTTACTTGCTTCAAGTGATTGATGATCATACAGAGAACAGAGATTATTAATAGAAACAGGAACAAGCTGAATAAACCAGAAACATCCGAATCCTCTGAAGCGAAAGTTGTTCGTTTTGCTCCGCTTTCTCGAATTTCTGTGGCACAACTTTGAAATCATCAACGAGCAGCTAAAACAGAGAGATGGTAAAAACCTGAGGCTGGCTCCAGAAGCGAGTCAATCCCCACAGACTGTACAGTTAAAAATGTCCAACTTTACAGCAGAAATAAACAAGTTTACAACCTTCTACAAAAATGCTTTTGGACTCAATCACTAATTTACCGTTTCATAATAACTTCAAAGCATAATGGAACCAATAAAACTGTATGCAGGCTTATGACTGCTGTAAATTATGTATGAAAAGGGTGTTTAGCTCAACTTAATGACTTATAAAGCTAAATGAAGCGGGTGAGTTGAAGTGGATGGATGGTCCAAAATCCAAGCTTTAAAGCTACAGTCCAAAAACCAGTGGACAGTGTTGTCTTTACTGGTGTATTGGGAAAGTTGCTAGTCCTGGCGTTGGATACTAAGAACATTTAGAGTTATCAACCTTCTTTCCACAGAGAGAAAAATGTGCAGCTCGGCAGACAGTAAGATAAATGAGGGCGAAAAAGGGAGACTCAAGGGAGTTTCTTTCCACTTCAAGCATAAAGCTAAATTACACTGTATTCGTTTAGCGTGGGATAGCACTCGATCAAAGCTCAAAAGATACGAACAGGTCAAACTTTAAGAGTCTTTAAGCTCTTTTTTAAAACCAAAAGCTTCTTTGTGTTTTTTCTACATTAACATGCATTAGTTAACTTCATGGAAGAAGATCAGGCTGACAGCTTTCCTATCTGGAGATCAGCTGAGGTACAAGATATGGCCTTCGTTAAAAGGACACCACAAGCACTAATGTTTATCCTCTCAGGTCTCTCACCATCAAGTCCAGCCTGTGTTGTGTTTACTGTCATTTCACTGTCTGCATATCCTTCACGATGAACGAAGAGGTCAGAATCACAGGCTGCAGGAAAGGAAAATAAAAACTGGCCACTGTTTCTTCTTCTTCCTCTCATGCAGGCCCGAGGGAGGATTGGATAATAATTAGACTTGCTCTTGCTCCTTGAGATACAACGTTGCTACAGTGCTTTCTGCTGCAGATGTCACATAAATACCTCTGAAATGTCTCAACATCTTATTTTTATGTTGCCTCCTGTTATTCTGCCTACAATGGCAAGCAACAGTCGGCACTCAGTTAAATTGGAAAAAGCGAGTTTCCCACTTAATTCCACCTCAACACCGATAAAGCAAATCACCTTCGGCAGCCTCTGCAGCCCAATCTGCTTTTCCTGCCGGCTTTCTGACCGGACGTCAACCTGTCTTCCTCCCGCCTGCCGAGAACTGACAACCTAAAGCAGGCAGGAACAAACGCCCGCTCGACCCGCTGACATTTCCAGCCCTCAGATTTGTTGTGCTGCGATGCTGACAGCGAGGCCAGATGAATATTTATGCGGACGCCTCCTGCGAGAAGCCACCCGCCTCTCGGATGACAGCTGATGACAAACATGTGGACGGACTGCACAGAGGAGGAGGCGGAGCCGTATCTCTCAACCTTGTGTTTTCATTCAAGTTCTCTGTTGATGCGTTTACAATTTTAAGAGCCGTCACTTCACCAAGTTGCCCGTTTCAAAGAACAACAAGCAAGTTGGTTGCTTCTAGTTCGTTCACGTCATGCGTGCACTTCTGTGCAAGTCTCTCTGTGACCTTCGCCAGCACCAGAACACGTTTTAATAAAGAACAACAACAAAGGGCCACTGGGGGGACGAGGAGAGAGATGATTTGCATTCAGCTAAAAAAAGTGTTTGTGTGTAAAGACGACACTCTGGGGAATCGATAGTGTTGCTGTTTGGGAAAGAAAACATCACTTTAATTTTGTTTTTCTTCCCGGAGCGGAAAGTTTTTACGTGCTCGCCTGTGCGCCGAGCGAGCTTTATGTTTTATAACCCTTCAGGCTTTTGAAACTATGGAGGGGGAAAAAATAAAAGGAATGAGAAAATAACAACTTCTGTCTTTCCTTTCCTAGAGGAGTATTTCCTCTGCTGTAAATTCGTTGTGTTTGCTCAGCTCGACAGGCTGATCATCTCGGGCTCGTGTCACCTCGCTGGATCTGAAGTGCTGCTCGCCGCAGACGGCCCGCCTGAGACTGTTTTTAACAGCAGCCGCGTCTGCAATAAAGAGGCAATTTCAGTGGATATTTCTCCGGCGGGAGTCAAGCGAGGACAGCCGGCAGATTTACGTCAAGTGACTGCACGTGTGGAGTCCTGAATCACTGTTCATATCGCTCGAGGGAGACAACGAAGAGACCAAATATGAATTTACGGCCCTGCCGTGTAATAGAGGCTCCGCGCGCTAAGGTAGAACCAGCCTCCCTCCATCCCCACAGGCCATAATCTCCCAGGAAGGAGGAGAGAAAATAACATCTCTATGGCAACTGCCGGTCTAAAGGTGAGATGTTATGTTGCAGTGGAAGACACTGTGACCACTGCACAAACACAGACTGATATTTATGTCTCATCTCTGAAAAGTTGAACGTGTGGTTTTAGCTCTGCTGACAGGAACCGCAGACTAAATGTAATATCACAGAGGGAAAAATGAAGCCCTTAAAGTGATGAGACAGCGAGGAGAATAGTGCAAGTTTCTTTACCTGAAGGAGTGGAATAGCAGCAAACTAAAGCAGTTTAAGATTTTAAGATCATGAACAACCAGGTAGAAGCTGCTCGAAACAGCAGAGATGCTGTTCCTGGAAGCGGATACAAAGTGCACAAAGGACAGAAAAGTTGATATGAAAAGTACTTTCAGCAAATCCATCATAAATAATCTGAACTCTTCAACCCTTCAAAGTTTATTAGCAGTAACCCCTGAAGCTCTGCTCTGAAATCACTGGTTTCTGTCACATTTCAGGTCTTTGACTATGACTGTGGATCAGAAGTTAGTGAGGGTGGTGTTTGGCTACGCAGCTAGCCTTCAAAAAACTCAGAAACTATTCAAAATATCGCAAAACCAGTCGTTAATGATCCACACTGAGGTGTAAAGCTCGTTATACAGGGGAGGTGGTCAAATGTTGTCTTTATAACACTGACTGAGGTAAAACAGACAAACATCACCAAAACAAATGTAAAAATCTGCGGCTGCACAGGTGACTCATGAATCACAGTTTAATTTAGCCAAACATCAGCAAAGTCATCAGAGTTCAGATTCCTCAACATGAAGCAGCCCTCTGATGACTTTTTGGGACCTCTGGATGTGACGGGTCGGATGGAGACGATCTGTTGGTCAACTGCTAAATAAATTTCAGAGTAGCAACTTTGGTTTGACTGCGAGAAAGAAATCAGGGACACAAAGTATCAAGTCATCACAGCATAAAAGCCCCAATCAGAACACTCAAGTCCACGTGAACATCATCAGTGTCATCAGTGATGTAAATAAAACTCCTCCTGCAGACATCTCGACTTAAAACTTCACTGCAATCATTGAGTATTCACACAGTCAGCGTTTTTATGTTGCAGAGTCTGTTACAATCTCCAGTCCAAAGGTCGGCCCACACCTGGTTTTAACTGCCAGTGTAAAGCCATCACTTGCTGCTGCGGCGCCCACCTGTTGCAGTAATCAGAGCAACATCCATGCATTGAATCTCAGACCTGCAGCAGGTGGTCGACTGCAGTGCAGGCATTAATGAGGTACGGGCTCCAGGCTCCTCCCTGGGCATCAGGGCCTCGTCGCTTCTGTCAGTGATCATCTCAGCAGATGAAATTCAGCCAGTGTTCAATTTATAGGCAGTGAAGGAAGAGGCGACGCTCACTGAGACAAATGTTTTTAGTCCATTTAGTGTTCCAGCACATATTAGTTAAACTGGACACACAGAGTTTATGTGGAGCTAATGATGGTTAACCAGGTTGGTTATGTCAAACATAAGGTCCGGGGACCAAAGTCAGCCCAGCAAAGATTCCAATCTGGCCCATAGACTATCTTTGGAAAATCTGGAAGAGGGCATACATTTTCAACCTTTAATGTGTTTTCATACATTTAGAAATTCTGCTCAGTGCTGAACAGTAGTGAAGCAGCAGATCAACAGTTACGTGACAGTAAAGTTACTTACAATGTGTCCAGAGTAAAAATAAATAAATAAATAAAATAGAATATTTTCTGGAATCAAACACAAACTTCCTGCTTTATAATTACAAGACGTCAGTTTTCTGTTATTTTTACACTGCTGACAGATTTCTTTAGATTTCTTTATCGTGCAGAAAAACTGAGACGTGCTGTTTTTCTTATATTGACACATCGCAGGGATTAAATGTGCAGTTAAAACTTCTTCACTGGTCATTTAGTCTGGAACTGAAACTCTCTGCAAACGCTGATAGATGATAGATGGCAGCCTTAATCTGGACTCTATATCTGAGTACATACAGGTAAATATACAGTTAATCCCTCCTCTAAAGGTATGTGTGCAGCACATGTTGCATCACTACAGACTGCGGAGCAGAAAGGGGCCCCGGCCAGCTCTGACCGAAGCTCACCTTATTGAATTCATTCATTTTAGCCACATGTCAGAGTTTGTGAACTCCACCTGAATCTCTTGCAGTTGTGCATAAAAGAAAATGAAAGTTTAAAGAAAATTAAAGAGAAGATGTGTGAGGCTGCAGGCAGAGAGAGAGAAAAATGCAAAGGTGTCAGTTTTTAGTCCATAACTTGTACCTGATTCAGTAAAATGTCACCGGCTGAATACATTAGACTGTGGGGCGGGAGGCTGAGAGAGTGTGGCCTTTTATTAACACTGAGAAATCCCACGGTTCACTTCAGGCTGTTAGGGAGGAAAATGACATCTTTGTCTGCGCTTCATGAAAAATTAATCAGCTCGTTTTCAAAGAATCGCAGAGAAGGAGACATTTATCTGAGCCGGGTGACAGCATTTAAATTTCCAGTTTACCTTTTGGGGGATTTTTTTAAGCTTTGCTAATGCAACAAAAAGGCGAGAGGAAGAGGAGAACTGAGCTGGGCAGTCAGCAGCTACACCTCCAGGATTCTCTCAGCAAATAAATATCTGCGGTCTTTGGACATTCTGCACACAGCTCTTAAAAACAAACCATAAAACGTGTTTATTTGCGTGCATTCCTCGCTGCCTTCTCTTTTTCTGATGATGACGACATTTGCTCAAATTACTCAAAAGGAGAAAGCCGGGTTGGACGCAGCAGTGGCGTTTCCCAAAAGATCTTGGTTCACAGCAAGCTGTCAGAAGGATCAGAGCTCCATCTCTGCACAGATGCTGTCACTCAGCAGGAAGCTCCTGAAAATCTGCCAAAAACGTCACATCACATCCTGTTCTGACAAACTCCGAGAAGCAAATTCATCTGCGAAGAAACCGAAAGACCTGCAGCTGAAACTCAATAATAATTATCACGGTGGAAGAAATTGCCTGGTACAGTTAAAAGGATCAGTCGGCTGCAGGATGATTGATTCTTTAACCGTTTGTGTTATGGACAAAACAGTTATTCAGTCAATAAAATCTGGGAAGCCACCGGCCGGTGTGTGGAAACGGCCGCCGTTTCAGGCTTTTCAGGGCAGAGGGTGAAATCTGGGCCAAGACTTCCACTTCTGCTGGTCACTTGCAGAAAGCTCGAGGCCTTCAAACTAAGACTTTGACCAGAAAGCTGCTGATTCTGCACATTCACATGCAGATCTCCGTTTCTTCAGATTGAATTATTCAAGACTTCATCAGCGTTGACATAAAGTCTTAAGCGCTGCCCTAAACTGCACCAGAGCCCTGTGGAAAACTGATAGTCACGCAGTGCTAGCTCCAAACAGCACTCAGAGCTCAGATCTGCTTTAAACCACGTGAACCAAGGCGGCCCAGGTTTCCGAGAGAGGAATTCTGGGAAACGGCCCTACAGATCCAGAAGACCGCTCAAGCTTGGATTCACACTTCTGTCAGAGTTAAACCTGTCGCCTTTGGGTCGAAATACGGGCGATAAATCACAGAGAAGGAACACTGGAGTCCTTTTCAAATATCAGAGCTGAGAGGAAGCGCTTCTGCTGAGCCACGGACAGAACGAGCTTTCAGGAGAGAAAGAAAGAGGGAAGAGTGAGCGCTTTAGAATAACAGACTGACTGCCGAAGTCTCACACAGGACTCTTATCAGGACCAGATGTGAGTGAAGCAAGAGCGATTTTAACATCAGCCCGAGCTCGCCAAAGGGTTTCACTTCTTGATTCAATGAAATGTGACACTGAAGTAACTTTCAATACAAGCAATGAAGCAGCTCGCTTTTGCACGAGCACTCCCCTTTGAAATCGAAAACAACGAAACGCGCTGTTAGTTTAAAACAAGACGAGCTGAAGCCCTTCACAGCCAAACAGGTCAGCGAGCAGCTGGACGTTTGCAGCCAAAGTAAGAGCTTCAATTATCTGCTGATTAATTAATTAGACAGTCAACATCGTGTATCAGTTCAACACGGCTGACAGCACAGAGGAGAGTCAAAGACCTGTGAAAATTATTAAATAATCAGGAAACTTCAAAAAATAAAGAAATTAAAAAAACATTGTGGATGTGGAACGTTAATTGTGTAGCTGCCGGAAAAGCCGGACATCCCGGCCCGAGAAGATTGGTGTGACTTTAATTTTGGAATCTTTCTAATGGAAAGAATCGGCCTCTCCTTGATGACAAGGAGAGTAAGTTTGAGACGATGTGGCAAAAATGGAAAAAGTCTGTCTCTCTTTGTTTAGTTTAGGTTTTATTTTTTCACACCTAGAGACAATTTCCTATCACCAATTAATCTGATGTGCACGTCTTTGGACTTTGGGACAAAGCAGGAGTACCCGGAGCAAACCTGAGCAAATGTAGATTCCAAAAACGGGACCGAGAAATGATGCGTTTAATGTTTCCTGGGTTGTTTACAGGCGATGGCATGTGCCCTCCTGGCAGCCGGTGCAGCGCATAATGAAAGAAAACGGAAATGAACCTAAATCTGCATCAAAACTACAGCAGAGACAACAATGCACGAGCACTGCAGAGCAGCTGAGGTCAGCCTGGTGTGTGTGTGTGTGTGTGTGTGTGTGTGTGTGTGTGTGTTGGGATGGACAGCTTGTTATCTGGGCTGGACTGCAGAGCTTAATATTCAGCCAGCAGCCAGATTAGCTGAGGACAGCCCGTCAGTCTGCAGCTGCACGACGAGCGCGGGGTTGTGTGTTTGTGTGTTTCAGTGTGAGTGTCTGTCTCTGTGAGGACCGGGTCCAGGCTGCAGACCTGCAGGGTGAGGACGTTTGCGACATTCGTTTCCCAGCCCTGCTTCTCCAAAATCAGATCCAGCAGCAAAATGAAAGCGGAGCTCTTAAACTCAGACCGGGGAGAAGTCAGTCAAGCTTCTATTTTCTCCAAATCTGATAAATAAAGTTATTATTATTAAAACATACCACATTTGTGCCACACCCAGACGGTCTCCTGCAGAAACTACAGATCACAAAGAGCCCCAGCTATCCCAGGATGCACTGCAGTGACGCGATAGGTCAGCGTCCGAGTGAGAGGTCGCCTCCTCTTTTATCTCAATCACAACTATTCACCGCGTTGCTCACTCTTGCATCCGCCCAGCAGGCTTTAAAATTCATTCTCAAGTTCACACCTGTGCCCTCAAGGCGCTCAGAACAGAGGGAATTCTGGGAAATGTAGGAAATGTTGGTAGGGTAGGAGCAGAGAGGCAGGCTGAGAGAAAAAGCTGAGGTTATTTTTTTTTTTGCTTTGTGCTGCCATCGTCATCACTGTGAGCATCCAGGTGTCGACACAGCTTCACAGGAACTTTGTGCCCATGAGCAAGGCACTCATCCTCCAGGTATAGGATCCATTATCCTCATACTTCCTCAGAGAACAGTTTCATGCAGTGTATAAAAGGGATGTTTGTTCCATCACCTGCAGCACTTTGAGGATGCTTCCCATCACCTGATGACAGTTAGGAGGGAAACAAAAGGGTGTACTGCCTTGCTCAAGGGCTCTTCAGCAGGATACGAGCTCCCTGTGAAGCTCTGCCTTCACCTGAGTGCTGACAACTGCGTTTTCCGCCACCAAATCCCCGCCCCACTCCCCGAGGCGAGAGGCTTCAAAGCATGGAGGAGGGATGATGCGTGGAAATTGAAAAATTAGGTCAAAGTCTGCAGGACGCGGGGAAGCTTTGCATCCGCCGCCACCGCGCACTCTCGCGCCATCAGCAAAGCATGTAAATATTGCAGCGGGGCATCTGACCCCATTTCCCAGAGACACACTTGTTTACACTGGAGGAACTCCGAGTTGGCGGTTTATACGTGCCACCTTCCCCACCCCATCCATCCCTCCTCTTCATCACCACTTCTTGTCTCATCTTTTCAGCGTTCACAGCAGCAGCGGTGGAAACATTAAAATGCGATGTGTGCATTCAGAGTCAGCTGTTACAATCTCTTCCCCTCCCTCCCTCCCTCTTCCTCTGTGGCGTTTTCTTTCTCCATACATGGCCGAGCCCCACAAAGCCTCCAAAGACTCGGAGAGAAGCAGGGAAAACACTGCTCGCAGGAAGCTGAAATATGACACTATGATACTCTCCAGGCTGAGAGTGAGTCTGCAGCAATGTGACATATCAATCTGAAGTAGAAGAACAAGGAGGAAGGAGGGGGAGAAAGAGAGGGAGGTGGAGGTGGTGGTGAGGGAGGCTAATGAGAAAATCAATACCCAAGCTGCATTTCAGTATCTTGCAAAACAACCCGATAGAGCATGCTGTAGTGTTATTGGGGGGGCGCAGGAATATAATGGGAATCATTCATCGCCCCTCTGGAGAAAAGGCTGCCTGGCTGCGGTGTGTCATGTGAAAAGTGTGTCTCTTAACAGCTGCATGCTGCCTGTGCACCATCTAAGCAGCATGCAGGGCTCTGCTCAACGGGATTTTATAACAAAACCTCTCTGACGACAACTTTCCTACTGACAAACACAAACACAAACCTCCACAGAATTCCCAGGATATCCCCACAGCAGGCTGCTGTGTGCCTCCTGCGCTCCAGTGAGGCTTCAAAGTGCACTTTATGGGTTGTTTATCAGCCGTGATGGAAAGATTCATGCACAGATCAACAGATTAGGGTTAAAAATGCCACATATTCTTTGATTTTTATCAGGAATTAGCAGAGCAGCGTGCATGTGTGTGGATTTTGGAGACGTCACCTGACTCTGGGGAATTATTGTAGGGAATTTTTGAAAACCTGAGCAGACAAAATAAACCGGTTAAGTGTTAAAAGGTGATGTACAGCTGGATTCAAAGGTAAATGCTGGCTGTGTTTGGACTCTGGGACACTATGTAGAGTAAGGATTGATGAACTCCTTCAGATAATCAACAGTTTATCAATAATGAGGAGCCCTGCAACCTTCACTGCAACAGTACTGTGGAGCTCTGGTGCACAGCGGCCACTCCAGTTCATCCAGAGCACTTTATGGGATGTTTATCTATTATCTGTATTATTCCCATGATACCTGGCGTCAGGTGACGTTGTGTGTCAGTTTGGGGGAGTGAACGTGCAATGATCTCCTTAAAATCCAAGAACACCCTAACAGCACTGTAGTCTGTCCACAGCCAGTGACAGCTCTGTTTCCATTTTACTGCCACATCTCCTGCATCCAAATCCAGATCAGTCAAAGCAGTCATTGTGGCAGCGCGTGTGTGTGTGTGTGTGTGTGGACAGACATGCACTTGAACTTGTTGGAGCTCAGCACTTTTCCTCCTAGCAGTTCAAACTCAGCAAGGACAAACAGTCCCAGTGCAGCAACGGCAGCAGAGCCCCGGCAGAGCTGCCGAGCTCCGCGATGAAACCCAAGTACTCACCCTCGGATAACTCCAGCTCCAGCTCGGCCAGTTTGGCCCGCACCTCCGCAGGAAGCGGCACCGGGTCCCGGTCCGCCATTCCGCCGTTCCAAACCGACTTAAATCTCTGTTTTCCGGCTCTTTCTCCCTGTTTTCAGTCCCCACGCTGCTCCACAAACCACAAAAATCCAAAGTCAGTCACACCGAGTCCGTCAGCGTCGCTCCGTGTGCGGCAGCGGCTCTGCGCGTTCTCCGCAAACCAGCGTCAAGCTACAGCTAACACTGTAGAGCTTCTGCCGGAACCTGTATTTTCAAAATAAGATCAAAGCGTTGAGCCCGATGACATTAGAAAACAACTGTTTTCCCCAGTCATTGGTTAAGACCGCTGCCTGTGGCTCTCACACAACCCTCCAAATTCAAACCTGAGTAAATCAGACTCACAGGCGGGCTTTAACTAAAAGTTATGAGCTAATAAATTACAGATTAAAAAATAAATCAGTTTTACTTTTGTTATACTTGGATTTTTATTTTTGTTTTAATTTAATTTTCAGAATAAAGTATGTTATAAAATGTTATATGAAAAGCAGGTTTACATTTTTAGTTCCTTGTTTCCTTATTTTAAATAAAAATAGGTAAAGCAAGAGCAATCCAGGCTAAAAAAAAATCTGAATTTAGTTAAAACTCTCAAAAAAAGGAGTCAGGATGGTAATGTAATTATTTTTAAACTGAGACATTGAAATGCATTTTATTTACTGACTGATTTTATACATATATTTTGGAGATTTTAAATGTTTAAACCTTCTTTTTCTACTGTTTGTTCTCACTGGTTACTTCCTTTATACTGACAACTTACAATTCACCAGTGTGTGTCTGTTAAAAGTAAACAATATGATGCATTGCTAAAAATATCGGATATGTGTGGATAGCTAGTAAGAGTAAATTATTTTTCAAACAACTTTGGGAGATGAATACATTCAAAAGATCCAAACCCCAGTGTTGTGCTTTTATTTTGAATGCGGATTTTGACCTCTTCCTGTCTCACACCCGTTAGATATTGCCGCCTTCACGCTCCTCACATACACAATTTCCCTTTAGGTGATTCTAAAGATCCACGACTGAACTCACCGGAATCAGTATTTTTATTCTGACTGATTTTCAGTCAAAGTTTCGGGAGTTAAAATGAAAACATAAAGTGCTGCTTAATACCATAAACAACACACCGGTAGAGGGCGCCACATTCACTTTGTCTCTCTCACACACACAGGCACACACAATCTGTTAACTTGACTGTCATTTATGTTAATTGATAAGATGGATAAACGTCAGCTGTAGTTTATGTGCTTTTGAACAATTAGTCTGCGATGCACAAAAGAGATCAAAGAAGAGTTAATTAGAACGATTATCACAGCTGAAACACGTTTTGATCGTTTGTTTTCTGTTTATTTCAGTGAAATTTAATGGCTCTTACGATTCATTCATTTAAAGTCTGCTAGGTGAATGTTTATTTAGGTGCAGTGGAGATATCTCAGTGATATCCAACTCAATCAGAAAATTCCTCCTTTGTAATTCTCATTAGTTCCACCTGTATTCAATGACCTAATCACCCGCCACAGTATATAAATTCCCCTGTTTTCTTCAGTCACCTGCCAAATCATCGTTTCTACTTGCAGTGTAAGTTTTCAGAACTTTATCATGTTCCAGGTGTTTCCCTGGTTCCAGTTTGTCTTTCATCATGTTCTCTCCTGCTTCACGGACGCTCCACTGCCCACCTGACTGTGACCTCAGACTTTGATTACAGGTTTAGATTTTGGACTTTACCCTGGTCTCCTGTGGCCTGTGTTTGGATCCTTTACTCTGTGAATCATTAAACCATCTGAGGGGACTTCTCTGTGACCTCAGAACATTTTCCTCATGAGTTTATGGTCTCAGTCGCTAGTTCCAAACTTTACTGGATACAACATGATGTTCATTTTTCAAATGATGAGAACCTCGATATGCTTAATGCTGCAGCGCCTCTAGTGGATACAATAAACTCTGGTGGTCACAGCCACGCCCACATCCGATGTGTTCTCAGTATATCCAGCCTTTATTTTTCATGTCTGTTTAAAAAAAAAGGGAGATTTATATACACTCTGACTTCTTTTTTTAAATCACTGATGGCTGTAGCCTGTATGCTACATCTTTTATATACAGTCTATGTTATCCATTAATTAGTGCGTCATCACAGCATGATGTCCATACAATAAATGTATAAGACATGGATGTAAGCAAGTAATTTATTTTGTAGGGAGTTCAGTCCTTCCTACTCATTTATCTACCTGCAGGCTGACTAAGAACATGCTATTGTTGGCATCTAGTCATGAACTTTAGACTAAACAAGTTTAGTATGAGCAATAAAAATATCTGGAAATATTTGTAGTCATTTCTGTGTAATAACCATGAATCACAGCTGGATAAAAAAAAAAATAAAGTGCTTGTTTCTTTGTGATCATCCTCATCCGACAGGACAGAGCTGAGAAAAGAAGGTGGTCCTCTGTGAGCATGCTGCCATCTTGTGGCTTTCCGCTCTCATCTGTACAAAGACGCAGAGGATCTTCCTAAAGCCCAGATGCTTTTAACTCACAGTATGTGGACATTTCCTTAACCAACCAAAGGCAGCTTGTTTTAAACTCGTTATGGATGCTCATCATGTCCAGAACTAGAGCTCAAAATAAAAAAGAAAACCAACAACAGAGAACAGAGAAGTACAGAAACAGGGTTTGTTTTCATCATTTTTAATGGAACAAAGCATCCAGGTAATACTTTATTCAATCATCATAATGGAGTGACACAGTGTCACATCTTTTTGTAAATAACTTCAAAATGTTTCAGTTACTTTGTGAAAATCTGAACATTTCTTAGCTGGGATATCTTCTAATGTTTTAAAGCTCTTAACAATTTCTCTGCTACTGTCAGTGTTATAGAAAGTAGAATTAACTGAGCAGTTTAAATGTTACATGACATTCAGTTTTTTAAAAATATTATTTATCTGTAGATTATAACCCGCTATGTAGCGTTTCTTCTCACAGGACTTTGGTCATGGATTTCAGGCAAAGGGACCCAAATACAGACTCATGGGCAGGCAGATGTTTAAAAAAAAGTTTATTCAGAATTAACTCCATGAAATTAAGATGCAAACCTAAGCCATAATGCTTCACAACACATGGGGATGACGATAGACGCTGAGACCGCACTGTATCTAGAGAAAAGGGTAATCAGGGACACAGGAGGGTAACGAGACCCAGGTGAAGATGATCAAAGACACTAAGACGGGGGAGGGAAGCAAAACACCAGAGACGAGTAACTAACAAACAGGAAGTGAGACGTTAACTAACCACAGGGGGATAAGATGGAAACATGCTGGTCGGTACAGCCCATCCTGTCAAACTCAACTCTTCAGTCTTTATTTATGACTGCACGCACTTTCCCCTTATTGGCTTAATAAAGCAGCTCAGTTGGTCGGGTGGTTCGGAGTCTAGATAAGATTAGTTCAAGAAATACAACATCTTAGGTGTTTTCAACTGAAAGACAAGTGTTGTTTTATTTGTATTATTAATATAATTTCCATTCCTATGCAGATAACACCCAATTTACCTGTGATATAAAGATGACACAAAAATTAAACTAAAGGCACTTTTTAAAAACTTTCATGCAGGGGTGCCACCAAAGGGGCTCTGCCCCCCCCCCGCCCACCACCGCTGAGAATCATTAAAGCGATGGTTGGGATTTCCAGTCAACCAATTAAAACAGATTATTATGGATTTCAAAATCTTATTTGGTTGAACAGATACTTACTCTAAATGGCATTAACTCCAGTCATTTTTGACCAGGATATGTCCGTCACATCAAACAAATGTATCACTGCTTTATCACAATATCGCTAAAATTGGAAACATCCTAATTTCCGAGTAATGCTTGAAAACTACTCTGTGCATTTCACATTTCTTTACTACTGCAAATTATTACGATCTGGCTTTTCTGAAAGTTCTCTCAAAAGCCAAAATTTGGCAGCGACAAAGAGATCACATTTTCTTTCTATACTGGATTGCATTGTTCAAACAGCTGGTTCTGAGTGATGCACACTCTATAATGATGCTTATAACATAACAGTGCCACTATGAACTTTACATCCTGAAGGCAGTCAGATTGTTTTGCAAGGTATTGCTTAAAAATTTATTTAGGTTTTTCACTTTTCCCCCCCTTTCATGAGGAAGAACTTTGTGTAATTTTTCTCTATATTGACTGTAGTTTCTGTAATTATGGAACAACAAGAAAGGTTTGAAAAGATCTTTTGGAAAAGAAAGAAAAGAAAGAAAAATCACACAGTGGCTCCTCAACAGTGCCTAAATCTTTATTTTTCAGTAAGCTACATTTTTTTTCTCCAAATTAGACAGTTTACATCATGACACAAGAGTAACTTAAATTATCTATAGCTGACATGTACGCTTGATTCCAGTCTCGATGGAAGAAAAGACCCAAACAAAAAAAAAATAAAAATAAAAACAAAACAAAAAAATAAACCAAATCCAGATTTAAAAAAAAACAAAACAAAAAACAAAGGAAAATAGAGAGAAGCCCTCTTGATCGCAAACCTCCATTCCACGTCTGTTAAAGGTGTCGTTAGGCAAAATTATCTGTCCAAACCCCAACACGGAGTCGTCGATTGTCCACAGCTGTTAGCGTATCATGGTAAGAGTGTTAATGAGTTAAACCACAGTGAGTTCATAGTCCTTCCAGTCAGTTGGTGTGCATTCATTGTTATACATCTTTGAAAAACAAAATGAAAACACAAAAACACAAGGGGGTCTATTTTTCTTTTTTAAACGACAAGATGCAACCCTCCGGGAGGGAAAACAAAAACAAAACAAACAAAAACAAACAAAACCCAAAAGAAGAAAAATGGCACTGTCAAAAGGGACGAACAGGAAGGAGGTCTGAGGCGACCAACAGGCTGATATGAAGTGTGACGCTCCATGCAGAAGTCCACGAGGAAAAGGGAGCTCCTTCAAAAATGCCACCACTGAGCATCTGGATGAACGCCGGCAAGACTGAAGAGGCACAAGGAGCTCGCGGCGAGTCTTTCCCGCCAAAATAAGAGATCCCTTTGAAAGCGGTACCATCCAGTCTGAGGTACCGCGCTTGTGGAAAGAGTCACTTTTGCATCGGCCTGGATTAGCTGGGTGGTACATTTTATTTTATTCCACACATGCACACATTCACAGTTCAGAGATGCCCAGTTTGTATTCTCAAAGTTCGAGGCCACCAGAGGCAGACGACGCCTCGACCTCAGGCGGGGGATCCACCGCGAGTTACACCGCGTGAAAAACGCTCCTACAGTCACTGGTGTCAAACTGAAGGTGTCTCCAGGCTTCCAGTAACAGGAAAAATCACATCTTAAAGTAAAAAACAAAAACAAAAGCCCGAGACGGTAAGCGCTCAGCTATGTATGTACAGGTTAAACTGCCCAGCCAAGACAAAAACGACTGTTGTATAATGGCACGGTTATTGGTTTTCTTTGCCACATCGAACTGCAGTCCAACATGTGATCAAATGGTTTTAACAGACATGTCAACCTGCGTGTTAAATGTACTGTATGTGAGAAACATCGCTCTGAACAAGGTAAACTACTCTCATTCCAGTTGAGCCTTTTACCCCCAACCCCCCCAAAAAACAAAAAAAGCACATAGGAAAAAACCAAAACATTTGTACATTTATTTCTCAGGAGAGGAAACCTTGGAGCTGATGAACATGAACAAGAAATCACAAACATTAATCTGAAGAGAAGAAACAAAACTGCACAGAGCGGGTCGAATGGTTTTTGGCTCCTTGGATGTCTCGCGCTCACATCGACACCTGGGCGGGAAACTTTTAGCTCCAACGAGTCGCCTTGTTTTTTTTATGTTTTTTTAAAATGAAATGCACAATCCGACGGCCCGAGACTCGACGTCACCTGGCGGCAGGCTGCAATAATCTCCCACCTCAAGTGCCGAGTGTTCAAGATGTGCTTCACTGGGAAGCTTCTGATGGGCGTCACACATCACATCGCCTCGACTAAACCAAGAAGTGTCCACCAAGCATCGCTCTTTTCAGCAAACCAGCATCCGCCCGATGGTTCGTCAAAGTCTGTTTAGCTGCTGATTGGCCAGCTTCGATGGTTCAGGGTTTCTTTTTATTGATTTCTGTCTGAAAAGCTCTGGTTTTCTGTCCAGCATCTGAAATGCTTAACAAATGAAATCAGACCAAAGGGATTACTGGACCCCGACCCAAACGCACAGAGAAACGGATAAACCGAGAATACAACATTTGCTGAAGTTGGTCAGATTGGACTTGAACAGCTTTACCATGCACAGGATCTCTATCAGCACACTTCGAAATACTCAACTCCTCCGATTCTCTAAACTTCCAGTAAACACTTTCCTTCACCATGTTTCTGACAGAAGTGGTTGAAATGATGAATAAAAGCTCAATTTTTAGATTTTTACAGGTTTCCGACTGTAGTAAAATGCCTTTCTGCCAGAGACATCAGTGGAGCATGAACCACCTCGATGGTATCCTGATGGCATCACCACGACCACCAGCTGCTTATTATACGCACACTGAAGTTTCCACTGTGGCTCATCTACACTTCTAACATCTCATCATTGTGTGAAAACTGAAACCATCAAAAGAGCGTTTCCTGTCGTAAATCCAGTCAATCTGAAAGGATTAGAACACTGGGATTTTATGTGCAAAGTCTAAAAGCCCACCAAGTGTTTTATTTCTAATCTGACAATTTATCAATGATTGTGAAAACTACAAAACCTGCTTCATTCACTCCTGTTCACTCAGGGCGCCCCCTGTTGGTCTGCAGCAAAATTTCTGTTCAGTTTGGGTAAAGATAGTTGAATAGCTTTTCAAGATCATCTCTGGCTCTAACTGTGCAGGTCGGTACAATCTGAACGCTGTGATTTATCACAGATAAATCCAAAAATCAGTTACAAAGCTCTAAGAAACCCATTAAATAAACATGACAGGGCCAAGCACAAAAACCAGTGAAAAACACTCAATCTGAGAAACAACGTCTAGCAAAACTATTACCGTTTTAAAACTGAAGCTTAGTCCTTCTCAGGAAAGCTTTTAGCTGTTCTATGAAAACAAAACTTAATTTTTTAAAAATGTATTTTGGGTATTTGCCTGTCCTTTATAATAAAGCACGTGGCTCTGTTTGGAAAAAACAAACAAAAAAAATGGCTTATCTAACAAAACACGTAACAACCAATAATCCGATGCACGCGGTCTGCCACACAAAAAGATTTGTGAGGTTTAGTTGCCTTTTTTATGTGCTGTTCACTGACTAACAACAGAAATGTGCTATTTATTTGGTTTCTATTTATTTTTTCACACATTTAAACTGGTGTATGTGCAAAAATCAAATGTGTTGACTAGTGAAATTTAAAGAAACAAATTTTTAAACATAACAGAGCCAGGCGTCCAGTGTTTCTGCTAACCTAACCTAGCTTCAATGCTTCCTGGTCTCAGACTTTTGGTTTCCTGAAATCTAATTTACCCCCAAAACTGTGATATTCACTTATCCTAAAATCTGGACAGAAAGGAGAAAATAGAGTTTGAGCTCATCAGACAAAAACCGATAAAATAAGCCCTCAGATGGTCGTCGTTAAGCAGAGTTGGTGGATATTTGGAACCAGAACGAGGATTTCTAATATTCTCAAATAAAAGCTGCAGTCTAGTCATGCTGCCCGACCAATGTGGACACAGTGCAGTTTGATTATAGCCTACTGAGCTGCATATGCATGAACATCTCATCTTAAGTATTAGTGTTACCTAAAGTTTTGCATTAATGCCTTTAGCTGCAGCTTTCATGTCACGTCTCATCTTTTGGCATTGTTAGCAGAGTACTCAACAATGGCAAAAACAGAGTAAATATCCAACATGTAGTGCTTTGTTTTTGTTTGTTTTTGTTTTGCTAAAAGCTTCATTCAGACTGTCCAAAAAGCAAACACACTGTGAGGAAAATTCCCCCAAAATCAACTGTATCAGTGAAAGAAAAAGAAGCCAGAGCTTCAAAGAGGATGCCGGTGGACACTCGGCTTTGTCGGAACCACAGACTGTGAACACAGAGGAGGGGGAGGGCGGGGTTACTGTCGCACCTGAGCATCCAGGTGAGACCGAACGCACAGCAAAAAAAATAAAAAGGAATGAAAGAACAAAAGAAACAAAAAAACAATACAATAAATGACCTGCTCACACTGCAGAGCGGAGCAGGAATCAAACTCAGCACACCCAAACTGAAAAACAATAGTAGTTAAAGAAAAATATTTCCGAACGCACGACATCACGTCTTTTTTTTTTTTCTTTTATATTCTACATCCAGCTCGATAGCGACATTATAGTTAACAAGGATCAATATATTTTTATAATCATTTTAAGGTACCTCTTATATTTTTCTGAGTATTTACATCTGTACAAGCAAAGCACACACTTCAAAGTGCACATATTTAATACAGTATTGACTAGATTTGCAATTACAAGGTTTTTATCCCCCCCCACCCCCCTGCACAAAAAAATCAAAAAAACCTAAAACTACTGAACAAGAAACCAAAAAAACGACCCAAGATTTTCGTACATTTTACACAAAACAAAAAAACAAAAAGTAGGAAAAGAAAGAAAACGCTGCTAGATTTGTACTCTCTCTCTCTCTCTCTCGCAGTAAGACTTGTGACGTCTGGTGTGACTAAATATTTCCACATCTCACGCTTTGTTAACATTTTGGGGATCTTTTCTGAAAAGAAATAAACTCTATGCTTGTCTTGTAGAAAAGTTAAGGCAAAGTCATTTTTCAAGTTTAAATAAAATTCAAGTTTCTCAAACACTGGATGGATTTTTTAAACAAACACACATTTATATATATGTGTGTGTGTATATATATATTGAGAGCTCAATACATCTTTTTTCCTTCTCCCAAAAAGAAAACTTAATGATATTTCTTGTGGAATAAACAGCACTGCTTTATAAATAAGTGGATATGGTGCATTTACATCTGTTTTACCATTTCCACCAATGAGGAAAACAAAAAGAAAATAATAGACCCATCCAAGTGTATCTCAGTCCTTCAAAATAATAAAAAAATATTTTCTTTTTTCACTAAACTCAAGCTGTAGCATCCAAATCAAAAGCAGCTCTGACCAGGAGTACAGGCTCTTTAAATGAAGCTTTCCCTTCTCCAGGCTCCTGTTTTCTCTTAGTGGGATTACCCAGAATGCTTTTTGTTGCAGGAAGACTTCAGCGAGACATGCGAGGTCCCACCTAAACAGATATTGTGTATAGTACAGTGGTTTTTATTTATTTTGTTACGGGTGTTTTTGCATCTTAGGCGACGACTTCAAAAGATGAACCCGAGCACATGACCGAGGAGCAGGGAGGGAAGTCTTTTAAGTCATTTTCCAGACAGTTACATTCAAATTAAAAAACACACTCGGTTGGTTATCTGCCAAAGTGGTTGCTACAGTAGGCAGACCTTCCAACCAAAGCTGGAGCTGCCCTCCCTGAACGTGCGATATGGGTACTTCACTCTGATGCAGGATGCAAAAATTTTCCACCAGCTCTGGTATAAAATCACTGCTTCGATTATGTCCCATGAAAGCTCTCACCAACTGGGTGCCAGCGCTTCAAACGAGCCAGGCTCAAGGTGAGTAAAGGATGTTTCCTCTTACTCTGTGCTTTAAATCTTCCTCCTGTCTGCTGCCATTTATCAAAGGTAACCAGAGTGAAGCGGCAACAGAGGAAGCCCCGTGTGCTCTGGTTGATCTTTTCCAATTTTTTCGGAGAAATCAAAGAGTGCAAACAAACTAGAAGAAAACAACAAAGCACGCCGACAGAGAGGAGGAAAAGAAAAAACACCCCAAAACAACAATAATAAACAATCCTAGTGGTATAGACTTGAGGAAAACAGCGGAACATTTTCACCCCAAGGATGGATTTTACACACATTCCTGCTCCAAACCTTCCAGCACTTAAATGTTTGGTTTAAGGCTGTTCACGAGTCCGACAGGACCCCCAAAGCCAAAATATCTCTATCTCGCTTCAACTTTGCAAACCACGTTCCAGAAAAAAAAACAAAAGAAACAAAAATCCACTCATTATTTACCTTCATCAGTTTAGTTTCATAAAAATATACTCGTCTATTCAACCATCCCAATTCCCCATTTTCACCACTTTCCAACGAAATCCTCACTGACACGAAACCAGAAGTTAAAAATCCAAACCACTGCATGTCTATTCAAGCAGCACCAACCAAAAACAAACAAACGAACAAAAAACTTTAAGCATCAGTCTTCAAAAATTTAATGCTGCACAGACGCTTCAACATGACCGACAAAACAAAAAGGCTTCAGTGATTGTGTCAATGGAGATGATGCAGCAGGGTGTTCATCAACTTCCTGGAAAACTGAACTGTGTGTCATTCCCCAACTTTCCCCCCAAAAAACAAAACAAAACAAAGTTAGTCCCTTTTTTCACTTTAGGTAGGATTAATCGCATGAATTTGCTTGCGAGAGTCTGAGAAAACAACAACAGTGCAATTAAAATTCTGCAGATGTAAATCAAGTATTTCTACTTACAGTATCAGAGGAGTTGTAGTAACAGGTTCCAGGTTTTGATATCTAGCACCATAAGTAGGAGAAAGAACTACAAACATGCCACCGTTTGAAAGGAGGTTTGAACAGTTTGAACAGGAAACTTCCCACTGGATCCAATCAAATCGCCACACTGAACTCTGGACTTGTGCCATTTTATGGAAGGAAACTAACACACATCTCAGCTTCCTGATGAGTCATTCTGTCTCAGCAGATTTTCAGAAAATCAAACAAAAACCAAAAAAACCTCCATTTGGCGCCTGTAAACAGACGTGTTTACTGAACTGATAGCTGGTAGCTAGTGTTAATTTCCTCCTTCCTGCTTGCCATCGTTTCCTCGCCTCCAGAATAAACAAAACCCTTTCAGATGGGAAGAAGCGGCTTCCTCGTCACCGCTCGATTTTAAGTTTGTCAGCCTAAAACCTGCCCTGCATCTTCCTTCCTTCCACAATAATGATCCACAGTTTGACAGGAAATGAAAAGCGGGGATAGAATTTAGCTTCCTGACTAGTTCAATGTCTTCAGACACACATGCAGTGTGAGCAACACCTCACCTACTTCCACTTTTCCAACAGATGCCTCGTTTTAGAGAAAGTCATGTGCCCTTCCTGTGTGATACTAAAAAACAAAACAGCGCTGACCCCACGTTAGGCCACAGACGAACACTATGGTGAGTTAGCATGTTAGAAAACAGAGAGGGAATAACAGCAGGAGGGGCGATCCTTTAAGAAGAACAGGATCAGAGGAAGAAGATGCCGAGGGGAGGATGACCAATTACTGTACCAACAGCCAACTATGGTTTGCAAACAAAGCCAAAAAGAAAAAAGACACAAAAGCCACCTAGTGTAAACAAATCTGCAAAAGAATCTATGTAAACCAAAGGATCCAAGTCTTCTTGTGATGTTGAGTTGCATATGGATGTGAGTATGTATTTAAAAACAAAAAGACTAATAATGACCCATAATTAAGCCACTTAAAGTTTCACAATGCTGCCACTCAACATGCAAACAAACCCCTCATTATGAGAGCCAAACAAGATGGAGTCTGTTTTATGCACCCTTTCCCATCATCCTTTGGGGTGGCTTCCAACAATGCCCTGCTGCTTCTCACACATGCGCGCGCACACACACACACGCGCACGCACACACACACACGCGCACGCACACACACACACGCGCACGCACACACACACACGCGCACGCACGCACGCACGCACGCACACAGCTAATTTAATCCCACAAGGCCATTTGGACAGAATGAATAAATTTCAGTGTTGTCTGTGCCACCTGACAGGCTGACACCACTACGTAATGCAAAAAGAGAAAAGGAGAAATAAAAGTGAAAAACCAAAAACAATAAATAGAATATAAAGAAAAAGAAACGGTGCTCTACATGCACAGTAAAGTGCTTTTTGTCTGCAAGCCCTGATCCAGAAAAGAAGGCGTCCTCTATGCTTGTTTGTGACGGGTGATTCTGGGATATAAGTATCAAGTAGCCCTGACTTGTATTTCCTTTATTTTTTTAAACACATCTGTGGAGCATAGTAGTGGGGTTGGAGGACTTGGGGAGGGAAAGGGAGTCACCCTACTGCGGGGACTTGGGTGGGGTGTGGTGGGAATCTTTGTTGGGGGTTTTCCCTGGGTGTGGGGGCGGAGAGGCCCACCGCCCACCCGGCCTTCGGAGCTCCTTTGGGGGTCTGCCTGTGGTGGAACCCGTTGAACCGGGTTTGGAGGAGGGGTGGTAAGTCTCTCTGGCCTTGGCCTCCCCTGAAGGCGTGGAGGCGTCGGGGCACTTCCTCTCCTCGCCTGCTGTGGCGGCGCAGGCTGGCTTAGCTTCCTTAGGGGTGGTGGGTTGCTGTAACGTCGGGGCATCCTTCACCCGCTGGCAGATCTCGGCGTAGGAGGGCTTCCTCTGCTCCTAGCAGGAAAACACAAGAGAGTTGTAAAACATTCTGCACACATCCTTACAAAGCTCGTCTGCGGGCAGTTTGTGAATGATAAGTAGTTTTCATTTTCACCTTGAACTGGACAGAATCAGAGTTAGATCCTCGTACGGGTCCGTTAGCATCAGTAATGAACATTTTACCATCAGAAGTTATCTGCGATACAGGTTAAAAAAAACCCCCCAAAAACCTGCTCATGTCCAGTCTGACATTAGCTTTCTCACATGCATCTCAGATACGATGCCTGGAAAGGTTCAGGCCTGTAGCACATGTGCCTTCAGAAAGAGAGCCCCAACAATTCCCCGGATGGGGAGGAAGAACCCCCTTTTTTTTGGAAACTTTTAATTTTGAATTTTCATTGAGACAAGAATATAACAAGAAACAAACAACAACAACAAAAATAAAAGAGGAACAAATTGGGGCACTGTTCCAAGCATCATACAAGTAGAGAGATAAGCTGAATTAAGTGACAGAATCTTCAGGTCTTTGCTTATATTTATGCCATTTAGTCCAATGTGGTTGAAAAAGATGACCTTTAAGTCACAGAAAGAAAGTCAGTCTCTCCATCAGATGTATTTCCTCTATCATCTCTAGCACTTGATCTACTCGGGGAGGATCCTTCTTAAGCCAATTCCTTGTTATGGCCTTTTTAGATGCGATCAACAGGATTTTAAAAATATATCTGTCCTTTTTTAGAATCAAATCGCTGGGTAGCAAACCCAGTAAGAAGATCCCGGGGTCCTTAGGGATGGCATAGGACATGATGTCATCTGTTAACTTGGATATACTGTCTCAAAATGAAGTCAATTGTGTACACGTCCAAAAGTCATGAGAGTGATCGGCGTTCGGGTGACCACACGGTCTCCAACATTTTTGCATTCAGTAATATGTGGAGTAATAAAGAATCTAATTAGAGTTTTCCACCCAAATTCCCTCCACCTTTTGGAACTACTTGATGTTTGTTGTGTGGTACACATAGTGTGTTGTTGACATTTTGTTTTTGTAGCCCTTTGTAGAGTTTAGACACAGTTTTGGTGGGCAGACATTTGTAAAGAGGAAGAACTCCCTTTTAACAGGAAGACATCTCCAGGGACAGGCTCAGAGAGAGAGCCATTAGCTACAAAGTGACGGAAAGATATTTCCCAATAACTGCTACAATTCGTCCACATTACAACAGCTCGAAATCAATAAAACTGTAAAGAAGCTTTTAAAAATACAACAGAACCAGGCAAACGGTGGGATTTAGGTTTCTGTACCTGCTCAGCTGATCTCTGTTTACTTACATTCATCAGCTATGTTGGGCTGAAATCATTTACCGCTACATGAGAACAAGGTTAACTATGATTTTTTTTTTTTTGGGGGGGGGGGGGGGGGGGAAACAGTATTTGCCCCACTCTGCTCACAGCAGCTCACTGTTTGGTTTACACCAGCGGTCCCCAATCCCCGGGCCATGGACCGGTACCAGTCCGTGAGTCATTTGGTAGCGGGCCGCGAGAGTCGAAGCTCGGGTGTGAAATTTACGGTTTTCAGGGGTTTTAGCGTTATTTTTTAAATCTTTTTTATTGATAACTCTGTTTTCCTGGGTCTTTTCCCGTGTGTTATGAAGAAATCTTATTTTTTTGGTACTGCTACTGGTTTTATTTTGTTGTACTTATCCACGACAAGGCCGGTCTGTGAAAATACTGTCGGACGTTAAACCGGTCCGTGGCGCAAAAAAGGTTGGGGACCGCTGGTTTACACTACACAGCAGTCTCCTAAACGTGTGCAGAAGCTTTAATGTAAGGGCTGAAAAATTAAAATCTAAAATATTGAAAATCAAAGAATTTGGCTGATAGTTTAATCCAAAGGCTAATTTTCATTAAGTGTATATCATTTATTAATAAACAACAAACATGAAAACAAGGAGACGAGAAAAAAATGTATTTTACGCCGATGCAGGCACATGTCAATCAAACTTTTTCATATATGAATATAACGCTGGGGACAGCCTGTAACTACAAACGTTCCCTTTATACGGTTTGGGAAAACGCTGTAATAAACACGGCAACTGAGCTAAAAACATTCAGAATTTTGGCTCCTGAACATTTCAGAGATTAAGAGGTTCAACATGACAGCAGTGATATGATTGTTGAACCCACATTTGGCATGTGGATTGTATTTAATTTGCCAGATCCGTTTCTGCTCACTCCTACGTGTGTGGTCGCTGTTTCAGCAGCAGTACGTTTCAGACATTGGCTCGTGTTTTATTGCTATTAAAAAAAGACCAAAGCTGAGAGGAAAGCAGGGGTTGTTTTTTTCGTCCCTCCATCAAAACAGATTTTCTTCTTTAAAATGCACCGTTTCCTTCTGACACCTCACACCGACCTAAATTAAAGCTGTAAGAGGAAATTTGCCTTGGGCTTGTTACAAGTAAAGCTTTCTTGGCTGCTACATGTGTCTGTTTTAAAAATGCACAGCTTTTTCCTCTAAAAATCGAGTTGTCTGCAATCAAAATCAATACGAGACTGCGCAGAATTAAGGTGCAATTAATTTGCCTTCTTTTCTTCATGATGAGATCGATTTAATGGTGACTGAGGGGTCTGAGAGGCAGCAAATATTAAAAAGGGACGGTAAGGAGAAAACACAAAACAAAAAGGAGGAATCAATACTGACTGTGGCAGCACCGTTGACTTGCACCGATTTGCTTGCAGTGGACAGAGTCCCAGGAACTCGCTCCACAGACAGCTGCACCTCCTTCGGCTTCACCTCTGTCACCTTCACCTCCCTGGAATAAACAAACATGAGCCAACAGCATTAGGGTGGAATAATGAATTTAACATCATTTAGGAGGTCTGCAGTCCTCCAAACGCACATAATGGCTAAAGAAGTGATCAGTGCACCACAAAGAGGCAAACTGATGACGGTAATAAGATGAGATCTAATCACAAAGCTCCTCCTAGCCTTAATGTGGTCAACCTAATATTCAACATTATCTTCTTGTGCAGCTCAGGACTTTGTTTTTTTTTTTTTTTTAGATCCTTCTGTGAAATCCCATCGTGTCCCTTGTGTTGAAGCTTGAATTAAATTTTTGCGAAGTGGACGAACTCGATAAAAGTGGTGGAGGAGCTCACGGTGACTCAAGATTGTGTTGTTGTCCCCTCCCGTGTTTTAAATTCGACCAAGCGATCTACAAAAAGCAGCAGCGTGCTGAACAGATGACCTTAAATATGACACTGTCCAAATTTAAACAGGTATGGTTAAAATTTTATGGCCCTGTTCCCAGAACTTTTTGATCACACCTCATATATCAAAGGTGGAGCCGCCACAAGGCGCACACCTGAAGCCAAAACTATGAGTTATTATGTTTATGTGAATATGAAGAAAAAAAAGAGGTTATTTCCTTGAACCTTGATACATAAAATAGTGAGTAGAGGACCCTCTAAGTTCTAATCTCAAAGTGTTGGTGCAGGATGACTTTTTTCTTGCTCCATTACAGCTTCAGATAAAAGAAAAATAGAAGAAGAAGAAATTTCCATCTGTCCAGGAATTTCCAAACAGCAAATATGAATATAATGCGTAAAGCAAAGGATGATGAAACAGACATGCAATGTAATATGAGCTGAGATACCGGTTCTCACAGACCTAAGTATTAAGAAACAAAGCCTTGGTAATATCTTAGGAGGACTCATTTTAAACCACTAGGTGTTCGGAGGATGTCGGTGTGTTGTGGTTCACACATTTCCTTAATAAGCAAGCAAAAGGTCGCCGGTTCGCTCCCAGGAGGAGACACGAATCCCTTTGGGGAAAAGTACTCGCCATAAAAATTCTGCCTTATAAAACATCCGGAGCTTCCCGCTGTGGCAACCCCTCGTGATTAAGGGAGCAGCTGAAAGTCGCCTACCCATTTCAGGGTGAGAGAATGAAGCCTAATGGTGCCACAAGACTAAAATGTCCAAAATGACACATTTCACAGCTGTGAGAAACTGTCACAGTGCCATTGCAGGTATGGCATGTGGCTGCCTTGCCAGTTCTGTAGTTAATACCCCTAATTTCCATTTTCTGTCACGTTTACTTCCTATAATGATCTGAAATAGGCTCACAAGCTTCCTGGAAAACGCTGCCTCTTTACCTGCAATGTCAGGCTGTTCTCGTGGGCGGATGGCACCTTTCCTGTCACATCCTCTCTCTCTCTTTCTCTCTAAATCGTAGGCTATTATGTTACACGCTTTTCTTAACAGATACTAGAACCATTATGATAATTAATGACAGCATTTCAGTGAATGCTGTGTATGTTTGTAGTCTTATCTTCTACCCTACGGCTGTCAGTAAATGGCTTTTTACACACTCTGCTCTACGTGCTGCAGTCAACAACATCTGAGTGCTTCTTACGTTACTGGGAGGGAGGGAGCGGGACTGTGCGGCGTGCCAGGGGAAGGGGTCAGCGTCGAGGCGGGGGTCGTGGTCGGGGTGGTCGGCGAAGGCTGGAAGGTTGTGGCCATCGGGGACGTTGAAGACCGGAGAGGCTCTTTGGGACCCGCTGGGGAGAGAGTGCCTCCACTACTGGATTCAGCACTTACATTCTGCAGTGACATGAAACAAACAGCAAGCAGCACAAATGACGTATTACAGCAAGTTCTTTTTATTAGCAGTAGGAGAAATTCTTTACAGGTGAACATATATCACTGTACAATGAAAAAGCAGGACCAGTAGCTAAAATGACAGTGTTGGTGGTGCCTTTCTAAAGCCTTCTTTATACTTGTGCCGTTTTTTTCCATTTCATAAAGAAATGCTGGATTAATGCTCCATATCGTGACCCAACACACTCAAGAATCAGATTATTACTTTCAAGAGTCTCACCTCCATTTTGAGGAAGATTAAAAAAAGGTTTTCCAACATATTTCAAGGCATTTCTGTGAAAGTTCTCGGTCATCCAGGTCATCATAGTTTAAGGAGCTCGGAAAGAAAGGCGTTTGGACTTCTTGAAGTTGCTTGAAGATGTTTCACCTCTCATCTGAGAAGCTTCTTCAGTTCTAGGGTCAAAGAGGCGGTGGCTTACAACACCAACTGTCTGCCACCTATAATCCAGTTTTGAGATCCCTTCCCAGACGTCTTAACACCCACTCACATCCTGGGCCATCTGACCTCAGGAAATCACATGATAGGGTGGGGCTAGGTTTCACAATGAGCTCACCCAAACTCTGGCTGATTGTGACCTACACCCGTTTTCACACCTTGGCTCGTGCGAGTAGGTGGAGGATCATCGGGGGGGGGGGGGGGGGACGTCTTCAAGCAACTTAAAGAAGTCCAGATGCTTTTCTTTTCAAGCTCCTGAGAATATTTAAAGGTATCGTTGCAGTTTGAACAGACCGTTTTGTTTTTAGGAAGCGTCCTAACCGAGTCAAGTCACCATGAAATATCTGCATGGCAGCCGCAATAAGAGCTGGATGAATCCTCTATTCTTTCTAACTTCCTTTAGCAGAGGATTCACTGGAGCACCTTTTATGAAACCATTCTAAATCATGCACCAGCTGACCCTTCACAAAAACAAATCACCAACATGGCTGGTGTGTGTTGCGTGTCAATTATTGGTGCATTTTCTCATGATGTCATAATTTTATGCTGTGTGCTGAGTGGCAGCTTGTCATGGTGTCTCCTGACTGTTTTTGCTTATTTTAAGAAAATCTTATTTTGACTTTGCACACTCACTGCTCTCCTCATAAAAGTAAAACCGGCAAAATGGCACTTCCTGGAGCACGTGCTGTGATTGTACCCGTCTTTACCACAAAACCTGCATCTATTATTATCTTTGCTAACCAAGCGCTTTACTGTATTATCGTTTATACCAGAAGACTTAATTTAATATAACAATAACACTCCAGGGCTTATTGGAGTTTACATTTATTCATACAGAATTTAACACACCACTGACAAACGTATAGCTCAGTGTGAGTTTAGCATCAGTCCCTACCCGTTCCTTGGAGTTTCCGACCACTACGCTGCTGGCCAGTCGGCTGTCAAAGACGTCGTCAGTTTTGAGCTGGCCGGCTGCTCCGGGCAGAGGAGGGAAGCTGGAGAGACCCAGCTCGAAGCTTGGAGATGGAGGTTTTGGGGGCGGAGGCGGCGACTGAGGCGTCACTCTCTACACAGAGGCAACAAAGAGTCAGAAAAAAACCAGTCTTCGATTCACTTTCAAGATGTAAGGAATACATAACAAGTACTAATCTTGGTTTGCTTCCTTTAAACTGAACGTAAACTCACAGAAAAACTGTGGAATTTAAAGTTTGAAACGAATCAGAGTGAAGAGAAAAAAAATCAGTACTTACTGTAAACTTTTCGTCCCTCTTTTTCCTAGAAGCAGAAACATTTTTCCTTTAAGAAAGAGAACATCTCAATTTACAAACATCCGTTCTATCTAAAAACACCGACTTCACCTTACACAGTGTCACACCTAGAATGAATTAGATGAGACTCTCATGCTAACACAATGTGAAGACTGAAAGATTTTAATAGTTTGGAACCATTAGTTTCACTAATTATGCATCTGACAGAATGTGAAACATGGCCACAATCTCCCCTTCTGTTCCTCAGCTGGTGCACAGAATCGTGATGGCACAAGGAAGCTGACCTCCTGGATATGTAATGTCACCACTTCATCATTTTATCCAGTTACATGAAAAACTTTTAGTAGCCGATTAATTTTTGAGGAACAGCAAAAACGGGCAAAAAAAGATTGAACATTGAACATAGAGACAAGTAAACAAAGCTTAAGATGTTGGGCCACCAGAACAGTCCTCTAAAAGAAACTCCCTCATCTGCTGTTTTAATGGTGAGTCATTGTCATTCTGGAAGCGATCGCTGGCAGCACGACATAAATGTTTCATCAGAGGATAAAGGTGATCACTCAGAACAGCTTTGGATAAGGTGTGGCCAAAAAGCTTCAAAACATTACCTCACTCAAATTTGGCTGATGCCCTGTTCAGTGTCATCGTCTCCAGTTTGTCCAGACAGCTTCCAATGCGGCTGCTATTCTTAGATCATCTGCTAGAAGTCCTGTTGTGCCCACTTACACTCTGTGCTCTGCAATTTAGCCAGACGGCAAATTTCGCCTTTCGTTTTAAAGTGACGCAAAATCTGGATGGAGGTCATCGCTGGTGATGGGAGCTGGGTCTCAGTTTAAAGTTAGTTTGTAAGACTGAACAGAGTGAGTCAGGCGAGGAGTGAGAGCAGGAGCACGATTCGCCTCGCTTTTAGTTTGTCCACTCTCAGAAAAATTAAATCCAGTAGAAGAATTGTGCCATTCGCCAGCCTCGATAGGCGGGGATTGGTTTGACAGAGCCTCCGCCTGGGCTGCGGCCCAGTACAAAGTGCTGCGGATGCTGCACCACAAAGAGCCGGTTGAGATGTATGAGAAGATGATTCTGAATGGGAGGCTGACCAAATTTAAATCAGGTGAGGTTTTTCATTTTTAGAGCTCAATTTCCAGAAATTTTGACCACACCTTGTACTGACTATTTCTTCTAAGAGGACCACAACTTTAGGAAATTTGTGGCATCCCATTTCCAAAGACATTTTGTCCAAGAACAAAGGAAAAAAAAAAAAAAAAAAAAAAAAAAAATCACCTGAGCTGTTACTTTTACTCATGTTTTCTCTTTAGGACAACCACATTCAAAGTGTCAGCGTGAACTCTGACAGACTAAAATCTGCTCAATTCCTCTCATAAAATTTTGGAAACCTGCACTATCAGAGGGGAGTGGCAGAGTTATTGCTCTACACAAGTAAATGATCAGTGCCTGACCTTCCTCGGCCGATCCCCAGGGAGTAGTCTGTGGTTGCGGGCTCCGTTACTCGCCCCGTGCCCACAGTGTCCCTGCGAGGGAAGGCTGCAGTGGAGGGTAACCTGGTTCTGGGCTGGCTGGTGGGGAGTCGCGTTGGCGGGCTGTTGCGAGCCCCATTGAGCCTCTCGCTGGGAAAGCTGGCAAAGAAGCTCGGGTTGTCCAGTAGCCCAGTGCTGCGATCCGCTGTGGGGATGGTCGGCCTCAGGTGAGGTTTGCTGTGATTCCTGCAGAAAAGGAGAACCTTAGTTTATTTAAAACAAGAAAATTAACCCTATCTGAGCAACAAGCGAGTCTAATAGAGTGAGAAAATGTCCATGTAAGCATTAAAACTTGGGTTTAAACTGAATGATTGAACCCTGTGAAGGACCCCACGAGTGCAGGTAAAACCAGATGGTGAGATTTCATTTTTGTGTTTGTGTTGCGTCTTCAGCCTTTGGAGGAGGAAAAATCTACAAACTCAGTGAAACTGGAAGTGGATAAATTATTTAGATACAATCATTTCCCATATGCTGATGGTTTATTTACGAAATACAAAATGAACTGATTTTCTGAGATTTTAGCCGCACAACCATCTCTGAGGTTTACAGAGAATGAAAAAGAGCACATATCCAGTGAGCGGCAGGTCTATGATCGAAAATGCCGAATGCAGAAGAGCATCTCTGAATCAACAACTCTTCAAACCTTGAAACAGAAGAGCTAAAGCAGCAGAAGATGACACCTGGTGCCACTCCTGTCAGCTAAAAACACGAAACTCAGGCTATAGCTCATGTAAAACTAGTCAACAGAAGACAACTTCAGAGACTTTTACCCCATTAAGTTCATATTGTAACAAATCCTTAATTTAAAAAAACAAAACAAAACAAAACAAACCAACCTCAAAACTTTGATAAGCAGGTAAATAATAACCATATGATTTAATCTGTCAGTCGCCCCTGGGATTACAAATAAGTAAAAAAAAATGTTTTATGTTCTATGTTTGTTTGTTTTAAACACACATGGCCACACAGCTGTGTGTCATACACACAGCATGAGCGGGTGAACAGGTGATCACACCCTGTGTGAGGGTGATGGAGATGTGCTGGGACGACTGAGGAACTCCCAGTGTGTTTACATGTGGAGAAAGGTGAGATGCTGCCCGTTTACCTGGATTTATTATTCCAACAGTACGTACATTAACTACATTGTTCCAATGAACTATAACAAACCTGTTCCTGGGCGAGTAGTGTCTGACAGTGAGGGGCGACGTCGCTGGTTTGAAACTGTGTGATGTAAATCCGTTGATGAACTGGTTGTTGTGAAATGGAGTAACCTGGAGACAAAATATCAAATTTAAACAAGATGCATTTAAGTAACAAATTATTAAGCTCGTTGTGTGACTTTTGAACTTAATGTTTTCTAATGTAGTTATTGATGCTGTATGTTTATAAAAAGTGTTTTAAAAATGTGAAAGTGGCTCTAAACCTATTAATGCTTCATAGCACCAGTTTATATTTAATAAAGCAGCCACTATAGAAAGCACAGTGTATTTTTCAGACCATGTCACCTTTCACACAGACACAGAACAAAAGCCAATATTAAACACAAGTAACTAAATTTAATCCTGGTGCTGATCTGCTGGTCCTGATTTAATCCTAAATCCAAAAACAATTGTGAATTTACCGTTTTTAATACACAACTGAGCACCTGTTTGACTTCTTCTTTCCCAAATCCAATAAGCACACAGTAACTCATTCTTACCAGCGCGGGGTCGATGAAGCTGTGTGTGGCCGACCAGGCCTGCGGCGTGATGAGGCTGTATAAGGGGAATTGCTGCTGGGGGCTGTAAACCGGCGGGATGTAGTAGGATGTGTAGCGCTGCTGAGCGTATGGGTTCACCTCCACCGGCCGGTAACCGTTCTTTGGTATGAAAGTGTTGATAGCGATTGCCTTCGCCTTTATCCTCGCCTGGCAGAAAGAGCCCGAACAGAGAGAAATTAGCACCAGCGCCCAAAAGATGGGCCAAATTATTACTAACTGCTAATAAATTTTAGGAAAAAAATACAAATAAAAAATAAATTTCACAAAATTTGTTTGTTTTATTGGTTGTTAATAAATATTCATGTGTACTATGGGCTTAAAGGTAATGATCACGGTCGATTAACTTTTTCAGCCAAATCTAAAAAAAAGTTTAGTACAGAGGAATGCAACTTACATTTACACGCTTCATGTGTTCCTTAAATAACAAGCAGACCTCTGAATGAACTCCTTTAGCAAAAATCTGTGATTTGTGAGCCGTCTGCTGAAAAGTTGGATGTGTGCTTCTCTGCTGATTCATTATGCATGACGGGGGATATATTTGACTTTTGAGACCACATTCATGAACAGAAGTGGTTTGAATATAGCTCAAAATGGATAAACTGACAATGACGAGAGCCTGAAATCACAACTAGCACGGTGCATCTGGTACTGGATGCTGGTCCCAGCTTGAAACCAGGATGTTAAAAACACAAAAAAGTTCGAGCATCTTTTTATTTGCAATTTTTTTTTTTCTTTCCAAACTTTCCTCAAACCAATAAAAAGTGAGCCTACCTTTATTGGCTTCCCTTGGAAAGTCTTCACTTCCTCACGGAGATACTGATATGCCTTTAAAACAAAGGAAACGCAGCACAGCATTAGTGACTTAAAAAACAAAGTTCACTGATAACTTTGATGCTTAAACTGATTTAAATACTGGTATTAATTGCTATGAAATCAAAACTGAATGAATGCATGAAATAACTGTTCACATGTTCGGATACCTGCTGTGCATCTGCTTCTGATTCAAAAGTGATGAACCAGTTGTCATTGTAGGCAAATTCACAGTTGATAAACTTGGGTAAGTTGTCCCCCTTAAAAAGAGCCTCGACCTCCTGCAAAACAAGAGAAGCTCATTTCATTCCACTGCTTCACTACAGATCTGCTACAACCCTGGTGGCCCAGGCTGGGCCCAAGCGTTAAGACACGAACCTTACAACCATTTCTTAGAAAGTCTAGTAGCTTTCTGATACGGTTAGCTGCTTTACACATAAAAAAAGCCAGCAAGGCTATTAAGAAAAAAATAATGAAGATCTATTCAGTTTGTCTCCCACTTATGTTTCCCAATTACAGATAACAGTTTAAAAAGTGGACATACCCATCATGGTGCCTTACATGTTCATTTTTAATAGAAGTTTATCTGCAATCAGAACAGCTGCCCCCTGCTGGTCATAAAACCACAGGTTTGAGGCACTTTGTATTGACGTCACGCTTCAGACCTGGAAGCTTCCTCCATCTGTCATATCGTCTAATGGCAGATTAGATCATTCTTTGCTATATGTGAATGATTTCACTGGTGCCCTCTTGTTGGCACACCGTGGGAAATAAACTACACAAGTGCTGTATTAGTTTAACCTAAAGCAGCTTCATTCAAAATTATACCTTGAAGCAGAGAATGTGTCCAATATTAATGGGAGAACTTGTACTTCTACGGGTCTGCTTTCTGTTTTATTAGCATCCTTCCCAAAGCCCCTAATTTTAAATGTGTGAAACTTTCTGTATCTTGTCTACCAGTCATGAACCCACACTCTCATCTATTGGGGGGGGGGGGGGGGGGGGGGGGGTCTTCAAGCAGCCAGATTCACCTTCTGGTTTTGTTTTGTCATTATTATTATTATTATTTATTATTATTATTATTATTGAACTCCACAGAGTACTAGTTTACATAGTTTACACATTCTCTTAACAGGCAAAACAAATCCCCCTTTTTTAGCTGTGTCATGAATTGCATCATGGAGAGCTGCCCTACTGGGCGACCCCTTGTCGCTTCTAGTGATGCTTATAATTTTTGGCTGTTTGATGAATTTACTTCATATCTGCCGTAAAGACATTGAGAGACACTACAAGCATGTTTTCCAATTTCTTCTCTCTGTGGGTACAAAACGCATTAAAGGAGCCTTCATGAATTCCTGCAGGTTAAACCGGACCAAAGATACATTATTACATTTAATACTCGCAAGATTTAGACTACAAACAACCCATAATTGAATAAGCTGCAGAAAACCACGTTTCGCTGCTACTCTCTCTATATTTCACAACTAAATATGATGCTCTGAGCAAAATAACTAGTGTACTTTCCAGTATTAAGGAAATATGGGGAATGATGTGATAGAAAAATATTGTTTATATGAGCAGATCTGTTTGACGTGGACTTTCTGCGGAGCTGAAAATGCACCGCTGTGATAACAGTCATTAGCTCAGAGTCAGCTGAACTGAAAATGTTCTGTCAGGCTGGGGCAGATAAGCGAGTTACTGATATCACACAAGACTCTGCAAATGTTTTACCTTCACTGCTCGACAGGAAAATGCTTCTCAATAACCTCAAAATGCTCAAAATGTGTGTTTTGTGGTGCTTGCTGGGAAAGGATGGGTCCTGACTGGATAAAATCCGGACTTTGCATTTTGGAAAGGTGAGGTGTCTACCTTAAATGTCTACTCTCTGCTCTCCTTTGGACTCATACCACCTCGTTATCATGGTTTAATCAGCTTAATGTGTAATACTGACAGCATTCTGCAGACTCCGCTTTAAGCATAACAGAGAGTGATTTAAAAAACATCCAAGAACACCACATAAAAAACGCCAAATCCTAAATAAAGCAAGGATACATGTATAGTTACCTGCTCAGGCACATATGATAACTACAAACTAATAATTATGGTGACTGAGGCATAAGAATTCACTATATTAAGTTATTTATTCTAACAGAAACATTAAATTCAGTCTGTCGAATTCATCCATGTTTAAACTTCATTAGCAGAATATTTCCCCCCCGAATTCAGAAATGAGTAAAATATCAAAGAAGAACTAAATTTAATTAACTAAAAGTAAATATTGATCTACTTGCATTTCTATTTACATTCCCAGTTTAACTACTGGGACTGTAAATAGAAGACCTTATAAACAAATGTGAACAGACCATGAAGGCAAACTATCAATCAGACACCCAGACAAGGCTGGCGTCTACAGTGTACATAAGCTATGCTTGTATTCTAGGCGTGAGCCATTTCCATGGAATAATAATGCTTCTAGTGTTTGTTGACTCATAACAGTAGCGTCAGATGACAGACGGTGTAATCGGACATCATGTTTCAGCACTGACCTCTATGGGCGTGCTCTCTGGAACCTCTCTGAGGATCACGATGCAGCGGTTCTGATTGGGTCGCACCTTTTCCCCCTTCTCATCCACCTGGACCAATGGCAAAGCTGCAGGAAGCCATAAAGAAATGGTGTTATGGACCATTTCAGGAAGGATCAATCATCCCACCTAATAAGCCCTTCAGAATCAGCTGGTTTATTACGTACAATAACTTTCACAGACCAAATGAAGCCTTGCAAAATGTTCACCTTCAAACTATGAAAGGTTTCCTGGTTATGGGTCCTGAAAGAACTCACAGGTGGGCTGAAATTCTGTGTCTTTTAAGTCACTTTTCTTTCCCCAGCATTTTTGAGCCTCAAATATCCACATGAAATTTTTAGAGCTGAACAGCACATTTAAGCTCTGTGAAAATCTGCTATAAGCTACATTTACTGTTTTTTCCAGCCATGTATGGACATGACATTTGTAAGTTTTCCAAAGCTTCAAACAAATTAATTTTACACCCACATCCACGTGTCACAATCTAAAGCAAATCCTTTTTCTTGACTAAAAATGAACACGAACATAACCCAATATAATCATAGTTTCAACATCTGAAGTGAAGAAATGTAGTGCCTATGACCTGGATTTTATTTTAATCTGTTTCTGAAGATTTTGTTTTTTCCTGTAAACTTAAAGGCTGATATCACCATGGCAGGCATCGGGTCCAAACAAGTCAGACCATAAATCTACTTTCTGGGTACATTTTGGTGCCCGACTCCTCTAGCAGACTTTTATTTTAACATGTGCAGATGTGACTAGACTCTGTGTGTAACAGATATTAAAAGTGCTTTTCAGGCTCTGAATTTGATGTGGGTACTTCCTGTATTCATGAAATTACGACTCAACTATGCTGGGAAAAAAATAATGCAAATTAAAAACTGACTAATCTCGCAGTTTTACTCTTATTTTCTATGACACACACACCAGAGTGCACAACAGTCTCATTAAATATGAACAAAGTCTAAAATCATGAGGTCAGAGTATTCAACTCCTATGAGCCCAAAGCTCCAGCTATGATCTCACAGCTGGAGCTCTGGGCACAGCAGCTCCACCCACCCGTTTGTGAGGAGCAGCCAATCAGAAAAAAAGTTGTCTTAAATGGAGGGGAAGGGAGCTAAAAGTGACCTTTTCAGACAGGATGGACAGGTGCTGCTCTCAGGCTTAGTATAAGATGGATAAATATGTGAAATTTCTAATCATGGATGCAAGACCTGAAACTGGCCTAACAGGTGATCTGTAAATTACAAGCAGTTTCATACTTGAACATCTTCAGGAAAAAGAATAACGCTGAAAGCCTAATCGCAGCGTAATTACATGATGGTTTGTTTACAGTAACCTGACTAAATTCAAATATAAAATCTTGGCAGTGTACAGATCAATGAGCCATTAAATAAAAAGGCCTCCAAGCTAGAAAGGATTAATTTAAGCAGTAAACTAAGTACGAGCACAAATCAAACACAAGTAGGTAAGACTCTGCTGGATGCACTTTAACGACCTCTCCTGGGAAATCAACTCCAACCACATGCTGATAGAAATTCACTCTGGCTGATAAGGTTTTCTTGACATGCAGCTTGTTCAGGTAAACAACCATCACGGCGAGTTGTGATTGAACTCCAAGAAAAATAACTGGTGCATAAAACTGTGACTTTGAAAGCATTTCGCTCACATCGTAAGATGTCCACAATCAGCTCCACGTCCGTGCTGAGCTTTTTGATGTGGTCCAGGTTGGCCACCGTCACAATTGGCACATATTGGTCACTGTCCATTTGGGAGATGAGGTACATGTCACTGGCCAGATTCTCCCTGCCGAACAGAGACGCAGACAGGAGAGGTTAGTTACACTGTCGCGGTGCAGCTCAGGTGGCAAAAGGTGCAGCAGTGAAAACAAACTTCATTTACTCTGATAAACACAAATCTGTCATTAGCACCCACACTCACACCTGCTCTTAAATAAGAGCGACTCTTACATCTGTAATAAACATCAGCTTTGTTGAGGGTGACACACTGCATCTGAATCGTTGCTCTTCCTGTAACAAGTTTACCTTTTGAAACTCTTAGCTCCTTCAGTTTACAGCTGTTGCACATTTGGCTGCTTTACTTGTGCAACTGTGAGCTTTTTCACAAAGGAAATGCACTGTAGGTGTGTATGGTCCAGTATTTTGTAACCCAACAGTAGTCTTTTGGTTTCTATAACTTCTTGCTTTCATATCTGATCAGTATTTTTCTTTTCCTTTTAACTTCCACTGTCGTTTTGGTGAAGCTAACAGTATGCTATTGTTGTAGGCTTGTTCCAAGTTCACAGAGAGGAGAAAATGAAATGAATTTTTCAAGGCCTCAGTTCCTTTCAAATCAGCAGCTAAGCCACCACCACCGCAGAGGCATTCAAAAGTATGAAATAAGGCTTTCATTCAGACTACGCCTGACGCCCACAACCGGGGGGGGGGGGGGGGGGGGGGGGGGGGGGGGGGAGAAGAGGCCTGATCGGTATCAAAAACAATACATAGTCTTCCAGTACACTAGCTGCACACACACATTTAATTATTGATGGATTTAATAATTCTTTTAGCGCATGAACAATGATGTTAGAACATATACAATTACCATCACACCTCCCAGTACGACTGAAAATATTAATTTACTCTGACAAAGACAGAGAGAGAAAAAAGCAGAATTCCCATGAACCCTGTTAGGACAGACACACATACACAGCAGACAGACGGCTGAGCGGACTCAGTGTACAAATGCTCCACAAAGGCACCCTGAGACACCACTTTTGGATCTTGTTGGCTGTTTGGTTTGTTTTCTTGCGTCATACAATATAACATTCACACCACTGACCGTACTGACTTCACCCACTGCTGTTTAAGTCTTCTCCTTTATGGTTATTTTACTTTAATAAGCCTTCTATTATTGGAATTAGTCTGTGGGCCAGTTTGTGACAGGCTGAATGAACAGTGTTACAACATTCAACCCACGGAGCTTAAGTGTTGAAACACACAAAATCCACACAAGTAACGAGGAGGCAGCGCTACGACTGGGACCCAGGTGGAGTGGGAGAAAATGTTTCCCTAGAATTAACAGCAGCCCTTGTTAACGCCATCACTGTAAATGTGATCAAAACCTACAAGTCCTTTAAAAGGACCACCTGGTCAAAAAGCTTAAACATCATTGGTCACAGGTTTCTTTTAAACAAGGAAGGTAGAAATTAATTAAGCAGAAGAAGAAAAAAAATCCATCTTGCTTAGTTTTTCATGATCTCTAAATTAAGAAGATTTCTCGTAAACTTTGCCGCAGGCTGAAAGCAGCCGTCCCCTCTCTTACTAGCAGAGATGTCCGAGTCTACAGAGGAAGGCAGATTTATTTTTAACCTTTAGCTTTCAGATTACTACTACTAATACTCATACCAATAATACCACTAATAAAGTGAACTAAAACATTAGATGGGTTTAGATGGATTTGGTTAAGATCTGCAGGAGTACAAATCCCCCCCATGAGTCAGTATAAATGCATACTGGGCCTGTAGCTGGACACTGGCTTGCATTAGAAATGTTTAAACCATAATGAGCCTCGTGCTAAAGCCCCATGTTGTACTTTTAAAGCAATCTCATGGGCAGTCATTGTTGTTCGAGCTCATCCTAAATTCTCTAGTAGAACAAATACACACAAATGCAAATAAACAAACCAGGTATTAAAAGTCTGGATTTTGTCTTGATGGCCAAAATAAAATAAAATTCGGGCCATGGGAGTAAACCAGGAGAGAACTAATAGCATATGAGAGGAAGCATAGAGCAGACACATTTTTGTTTATGGTACAGTGGGTTTCAGGTCGTGTTCACACGTGCAGCCAGCCAACAGTCATAGTTGGGGAGCACACAGATGCAGACCCTTGGGAGCACAGGCAGACAACATTTACGTCATGAAGGCTACTGTGGACGCCTGAGGTTTCACTGCCACAGAAAGTATTATTTGAGCCTAATGTGCTGATTATACCAATCAGGATCCACAGGATTCAAGGAGGCAGAATAACACGAGTGGATTGCACACAGTCATCCACAAGTCTTTTGGTCATGGTGTTAATCACTTTCAAGTCGATGTTTTTCCTTCCAGATCTTAATTTAAGTGCTTTTCTCCATTAGCAAGTATGAAACAGCTGCTGAGCAATGATTGAAGTAGATGGGCTGAGATTTCAGCACAGTACGCCAGTTTCTCATGGACAGTTAGAGGCTCAGTGAAGGAGATGTTCCTACATTCAAAGAAAAGCATAAAATTCTGGGCTGTAATGTGATATGAAGCTATTGGCTCACCGGGAAAGACAGAACTCCAGGGTCTTCTTCAGGTGCTCTCTCAAGCCCTCCTGGGGGTTGTCAGGCTGGGGATCACTGCCTGTTGATAGAGGATAAAGATTTTGGTAAAATAAGGAGCAACTAAGCTTACGTCTAATCCTCTAAACATTATCCAGACAATGAAATGGGATGTGGGTGGAGACGGTTGTAAAATATGGAGAAGGAAAAAAAGAAAGAAGAAAAGCACCAAAAGAGTGTCGTATTTACACACAGCAAATACTCATGCAAGCTAATTTAATGTGTTGGAAACAATGGCACGGACGCTAAGAAACCTACTCGTACACAGCTGTATAATCACGGTCATCTTAATACTACCCATTCCTCCCTTAGCCTCGTTGTTTTTGTCAACACTTCTTTCAAGCAGAGGGCACTTAAAGAGATAAATGTCTTGTAGCAGATCGTGTCTGGAACAGGTCAATGAAATTTTAATGACGCAATAAATAACACATAAAACAAATACCTCTCAAGTGGTCACTGTTCTCCTCCAAAAATAAATCCACTGCCCGAGGACAGACTGTCCCTTAATATTCGACCACATTAGCCGACTGTGTTTGGTTGGAGTTCATTCTAACCTTGAGTTATCCAAGATCAGGTGAAATCAAACATTTAGATCCCTGTGTGATTGAAGAGGCCAACACACTTAAAATGACTGATGGCCGCCAGTGCCATCCCTCAGCCTTCTAATAGCCGTGCCTGTGGTATAAATGTGGACATCGTCTCGATTTCAAGTTTCTGTGTTTATAAACTTGGGTGTCCACGCCGCCCCATCAAAAATCAGCACAAAGTATCCATGTGTAGACATGTGGATAAATACCACTGATACACAACTACTTCAGAGCCTCCTCTGACTAACAACCAATCACTAACCAGCCCACCTGTGTGCCCTGGCTGCCCAGGCTCGGGGTGTTCTGTGTAGGCTGGCTCGGAGCACTCCAGAGTGACGGCGGCTGGCTCAGCCAGCATTACTGGTACCGGTGGAGGCTCATCTGGGTCGGTTAGAAGGGGCTCCTTGTAAGCCTTGTCTTCACTGGCTTCATAGCCTGTGACAATCAACAATGGGCATTATAATAATGATTAAAGGCATAGGAATATCACCAGCTGTTTAAAAGGGGGCTATGAGCATAATAGTAGTTATTTTTATTTATGGACTCCAGAGTAGCTTTACATGGTTTCTAGTTCAAATTAATTTATTGCCATCTTAAACTGGGCCTTGTTCCAGCTCCTCAGCTCAACCTCTAAAACGAGCCATTTAAGGACACCCTTCCTTTGAACTATGTTGGTTCTGATTGGCTGCCCCTCCAGCTTCAGAAGGTGTGAACAGCATGTGGGTGGGGGTGATATCATACAGAGTCAAGAGTAGATACTGAGTATTTAGATCAGTCTGAGCTTTTGGCTCACAGTGTTTACATGACAGAAGCTCTCCTCATCATCTGAAATTTTGATTTGATTAATATGAACATATACAACAGGAGATCAGGAAAAGCAAGAAAACAGCTCCAATGTGAATTAAGAGCAGTGTCCTTTTTAAGTTCCAAGTGCCCAGTTTCCAACCTTGTCCCAGTTCAGCAACAATACACCTGTGCAATGACAAATGGACATTATTACCAGAGGCAATCTGAAGCATCTGGCCTGGCACATAAATTCAGCCTTTTTCCTGATTTAGATGCAAAGACCATCATTCTGAACGCTCTTCTCCTTTTAGAGCACAACCGATCTTCTTATAGAAATACACAATAATAATGTGAACAACTCAAACAATGAACAACTATGAATTATTAAAGGCAGGGCAAAAAACTAATGTAATTCTAAAATAAAACCTTTTCTACAGCACTAATTACATCTAAACAAAAACAAGTATTGCCTTTAAAAACCAAATTACCCATCTTAACATAAATGTAAATAGTGCACTACTGTTAATATTGTACTAATAACAGTACTAACAAGTGGCTTTTGGGTCCATTATTCGATAAACAAACAAAGTGTACCAAGAAAGAAACTGTATATTTTGTGCTACACACAAACACTATTTCTGGCTGTAGCATAGCAATAAGCCTAGCAATAAATCCTGAGAATTAGTGCTGTGGATTTTAATTTGTACTGAATTAAAAACAAGGTGGGTATGAAGGCAATGTCGAGTCAACAGCAAATTAAAATGAGAACAGATCACAAAGGAGGGATGTGCCAGAACAGAATGAAACATGATAATATACAGAGAAAAACTACATTCAGGTAATCAAGCACATAACCATTTATAAAAACCGTATTGGTACAAATTTCAATACTGTTTTTATAAAAAGATAAATCAGATAAATCAGTGACACAGTGTGGGACTAGTAAAGGCAATGACTTCAAGCTATCGTATTTAAGAGCATTTTCCTCTTAATTTGTGTTTAAGCAACCTCCATCAAATCACAGTGCCGGGAATTTTCCTTACAGTCTGGCTAAGCTCTCTTCAGGGTGCTCTATGGAAATACTCTGCACATGACTGAACGGTACAGTGACTTAAACTGAAAACAGTTTATCTACTCAGAGCCGTGTCCCCCGTGGGAAATGGTTCGTTTTATCTTTTAGATTCGTTTCAAACACAACAGACTTGGCAGGAGCTGACATAACAGCGACCATAACAGCACAGCACAAAGGCCACTTCACAGATAAAAATAAAAAAGTAAATCTTTTAAGAGAAGTGAACTCTCTGATTGGAAGTAATCCGTGGGAGGTTCAGTAAAAGTTGCATCCTTTGAACTTGGTGGCTGTACTGGTGAGGCACAACTTTTACTTTAAAGGGAAATGTTTCAAATTACTTTCCACTTTTCAAGTTTCAGTAAAGATTGGTGAGGAAAATCTAAGTATTTCTAGACAAGTTTGTGTTTTCCATGGAAACTACAGGTGATTTCAATAACCTGCTGGCAACTAAAACAATCACAAGGTGGTTTTTCAACAGCATTTATTACCATTTTTAAATGGTAAATCTCCAGCAACCACTCGCTAACTTGTTGAGGAACACATTTTTCCCAAGTGGCTGGAAGCTGTGATGAGATCACTGACCAGTCTCTAGGCCTGTGGGAGTTCTGTTCAAATCCTCAGACCTGCTTACTCTTTCAAACTTTAGCACAAAGCACACCACAAAAGTCAAAATAAACACAGATGTGGCTGACTAGAAGCAACAAGCGATCGAGTCCTCCTGACAAGGGTCTTGTGAAGGAGCCTACGAGTCCACATGCCTTTGCTAAATAAGTTCACACACTGCTTCTGTGGGTGTCATCTGTCTTAATTTAGCACATCACTCCCAACTGTCTCAGAAACAACGCTGTTGTTCATTAATAAAATATGAACAATTATAATGGGGAAAGCACCGTTTCATCGTCGAGGCAACGAATGACACCCATCCCAAATTTGAATATTTGAAAATCTTGACCTTTACTTTTGAAGTCACGTCCACATCAGGCAAGTCTGAAACATAATGGTGAATACTCAAACATCAGAAAAACCGATAACCCATGAGTGTCAAACATAGAGCCTGTGGGACAGAATGGGACCCCCAAACTAAACCATTACTGCGGATACGTAGCACATTAATTTTTAACTTTTCATTTTTTTCATTTTATGGCCTTCTAAGTGAGAAAGGTATCGCCTACAATTTGAAACGCAGCACCAAGGTTGGCAAGTAAAAGATGAACCATTAAATAAAATGAGTTCCTGTTTTTCATCATCTGCCATATAACTTTCAGGTTTTTTGTTTTGTTTAAACAACAGTAAATGAAGGACCCAAGTTTAAAGTCAATATGAATGTAAAAGGAAAAACAGATGACAGGAGGGATGTTGAATGATATAAAGTAGCTTAAATTCATAACCTTTAATAGTCCTTCTTTGTTTGTCGACAAAGGAATCAGAATAAGTTTCCATGTGCATGTAATGGTTTAGCATACTGACAGTGAATGGGCACATTAGAGGAACCAGCCAGTATCATGACTAAATCACTGTTACCACTGCAGGCGTGGTGTGAATTTTCCGTCACAGACCACTACATGCATAGCCCAACTGCATTAAATCAGCAGTGCTCTGTAATAAATTTTCCATAAATGTCTTTGTGGACGTGGAAGATGAAGTAGGCCAGGACGTCAGTGCGAGTCAAACTGAGACTAATCAATAATTTCTGTTTCACCACCATACCCTTGTTGCCTCTGCGGCTAAACTTGGCTGAGCACATTGAAGCGAGTGATTACTGTCATTTACAAAGAAAGAAGGTTGACTGAGGCCGGAATATTCATAACTCATACTAGATTGAGTATGAATGATTAAAGGGGTGTCTCCTGTGTGGTGGGAAAAGGGAACCAGAGTGGACAAAGCAGACTTTTACACCAGACTGTGCAGTTTGTCACTACTCGATTATTACAGACTTAGCAAGTAGGCTACATGCCAACATTTCACTTTCTTTCTACACCTCAGCTTCAGATTAGCTGTATACTCTTTTCAGTTTCTCAGCATTACATTAAATTAGCTGCTGGCTATGTTCACCTGCTTCATGCTGCCACAACCACCAAAAGCTATAATTCTCCACTTTTTCAGGTCCAATATTTACCTGCAAAATTGAAAGGTGCTTTTTGTAAAGAAGCCTCTGAAAATCAAAAACTTTCACCACATGGTGGCAGTGTTTTACCAGAAGGTTTTCATGTAGCTGATCAGCCCAACCTGCATTAAACAGACTACTTCTCATTAATGTAAATTTGTAAAAACTGTTAGCTACCAAAGTCAGCACAAGTCAGCAAAATACAACAGTAAAATATGAATGCTGAGCGAACACTAGCTTGAATTATGTTGGTGTCATGGTGAACACTGCACTTACTCCACGTACCATCTTGTGGCCAACAGGGGTGTTACGCAAGACTGCAGTCTGAACTTATTTGAACTTCAGTTAATATCTTGCAACACAATCTCATCTCTGTTGCAGCCCAGAAGAATGGTGCTAAAGGCAGCACAGAATCATTTTGTGTTTAACAGTTACGTTCTCTGGAACAATTCTGTGTACTTTTGTTGTTTTGATATTTAAGATTCTAGGTGTCAAACATGCAGCCTGTGGTTAATACCCCACCCACCAATGACTGCCTAAGTCTAATCATCCCATTTTTTTCAATGAAATACTAGCACTATTGCTACACTGTCTATGTCCAAGCGTGAGAAATTACAAACCTGCACCCGAACTCCACACTAGCTAAAGAAAATGCTAAAGAAGGGCTCTGCTTGGGCTCAAACCAGCAACTTGTCACTGTGCTGCCACACGTAAATATTTTCACTATGTACTTCGGCCTGTTTAGGGACGTGTTCAACATTATTTTGCAATAATGTTGAACATGCAATAGTTTTGGTGGTTAGCCTAGCTTGAAATAACACTGGGTTTGAAAGTGGACCATAATCTATAACAAGTCTGACACCCCCCGTCTTATATGGTGCCTAACATATCAGCAGTTTAGCTGCATATAAAAACGGTTTGGGCCTTCTGCTAAAGGAAAGCCACCTTGAGTGTGACAAACTCTTTGGCGTGTTTAAAAGTTGGAGTTAGATTAATTAGATTTTGGTTTATTAAATCACTACTAATGTCACAAAAATGCACAGACTTCTGTTAAGTTAGGTAACACAGTCTCTTAGCCTTAACCATGCATTTACCAATTTATATGCACAATAATCCAAAAAGACCATTTATAGGCAGAAAAATTCCAGTTAATGCTGATTAATGATTCAATGCTATACTGATAAACCATTTTAGAAGCAGGAAACGTTTTATGTTCTTATCTGTGCTCTGTATTGCGTTATTTAGATATATCTGAAATGGAGAGCAGTTATACTTTGTTTTGCACTATAGTGGCCAAAAGTCAGATTCTAAGTATATCAGAAGCCAGTTTTTGTGCATCAATGACCTTCTGGGCCGGGGTCGGCCGAACTATCGCAGCCTTCCTTCCATGGCTGCAGGGCAGCAGTTGTGGTGTCGGCAGTCCCGCTGGGGTCCAGGCTAAACATGTGGTTGGCCCATGCTTTCGCATTGGGGTTGAGGTCCGAAACCTTGGCAGATTCCTGTGAAAGAACAGAGCCTGATTAGAGAAATCAACTTCAGCTAATGTATGTCACCACATCAGTATATGATGAAAAAAAAGAAAAGAAAAAGAAAAGAAATGACATTAACTTCTTGGGCATCAACTCTGAGTATAAATCATACGACTGTAATCGATGAATTGTCTTTTACTAGTAAATATACACCTCAGAGGTTCTGAAAGTATATTTACAGCCATGCTAACAGACTCATGTGGCCTACATTTCATCCAGGCAATTTAAAAAACAATAACAAAGCAGTGTTTCCTATACAGATTTTATGTAGTCCAACCAGCCACATATACTAATGTCTGCCTTGTTCACTCATCTGAATGAAAAAAATAAAATAAAATAAAAATCAACCACTATCCTCTAACTCTTATTCTTAAAGTTTGGTCTTGCTTTTCCCTACTCTCTGGTTCGAGACATTTGAGACTGTGGGACATTTTCTCCATCTCTCAAACAAACTCTATTGCCTTGGACTGAAGCCGGCTACGACAGTCCGTAGTCCACTTTGCGGATCCTCTCTGAGCTTGAAGGCCACTCTAATCAGAAGAGCAGCAGGTGGAAAACTGCTTCATGCACCATATTGTTGAGCTCACCGTGGTTGCGCAGCAGAGTTAGAACAAGAGCACCAGCAAAGACGAGTGGAAGTGAAGTCCACCCAGGTGATCACAGACTCTGATCTGATTATATTCCTCCAGTATTTGTCACAGAGTACTTCACAATTAAATATTATAAGCAAGCATGGTTGTGCCTCTGTAAGTGCACATGAGCTAACATCAAAGACTGAATCTGTGGGAAACACTGCAACTGCTACAGATCAATCACAAGCACAAGAGCCAAGCTAACATCAACCCACCCAGGTCACAGGGAAGGGGAAAAAAAGAAAAAGAAAAAAAAAAGATTTCAACAAGATGGTGTCTAAGGAAGTCATCAGGGTTTGCCTTCTACCTAATTAAAATCAATCACGAGTGACCCACATTATGGGGTCTCATTTTGTCAGTGACACGAGCTAATATAACAGTGCTAAAGAGAGAGAGAAGTGCACAAAGACTGTAGAAGCTGATTTTCCCCACATGTATTGCTTTTTAAGGCAGTTTTAAATAGTTGCTTTTTTATATTCATATGTACAATGAGCTGTACATTTCAAAATATGCCAATAAAACACTGTGGATGTGCCAGACATGTATTATAAAGCAAACGGTAATTTGGTTTAAAAAAAAAAAAAAAAAAAAAAAAAAAAAAAACCAAAGTCTTCACAAAATCTTTCATGTCAAAACTCACATTACAGTGTGTGAGAATACCAATACTGCAAAGCCTTCTACAACAATCTTCCTTTGCTAACTCTAAAGAAAAACACAGGGAAAATATAAAATATGACATTTAAATGACAGATTCACTTGCCCAGAAAAGAAGTTTCTATTTCCAGGATTTCTCCTGGCTCAAAATTGGCCTTTCGGCTGGGTGACTGTGCATGTAAGCTCCACTTGCTCAAGTCTAAGCATTTTCCTGGTCAAAATGTGTTTTACGCTCAACTAATTTAAACCCCGCGTTTAAAAAAAAAAACAAAAAACCACCCCTCGTTTCACTGTAATGTTTCTGTAATGCCTTCTCGACTCATTAAAATGGTCTACGCTGAGCATCAGAAAGGCGAGCATTCATCAGTCATGTTGTACATAAGTCTCAATCGACAAGACTCCTCAAACTAAAAATCGTTTGACAGGAACCAGGCTAATAAACCCCTGTTGTCTGCTGGAAATACTCACAGGATCAAAGCGGCAGTTCAGCATGCATGTCTCACAGGCTAAGAGGCTATAACCCAGAGCGGTGGTCAGAGTCAGCGTTTCACTCAACTCCTGAGGAACAGCAGGCCAGACGCTGCCTGCCGCTGGTGGTATAAGAGTCCACTGCATCCAATCCATGGCTAACACATAAAGATAAGGTCTAAGTATGTCCACCGGTGGGCTGAGGAAGGAAGTTTTCCGACCAACATTGGCTTGCCTCAGGCTCTAACCTGCGATCCTCTGAGCGAAGCGGCTGCCACCACCCCTCTCCAAGTCGTCCTCATCAAATCACAGCTACCGCCACGCTCTGCCTGCCCTCCTCCGATCCAGGCTGCTGGGTTGATTCAACAAATCTGATGACAGCACTGAGGCTCGCCTGCCCCGGTGGGCCAGGGCTGACGTTGCAGAAGCTGACTGGCTGTCTTGCTCCCGTTAAGCACCCGTCTCTGCTTTTGTTTTGTCGCCGTTGCACTGAGTCATTCTCCAGGAAAAAAAAAACAAAAAAACGCTGGAGCTGTGCAGGCAGCGTTGAGTCGCACACCTGCGCTCAAATGAAATGCCTGCTCCGGTCTGCCACATGTTAAATCAACCCTGAGGCATCGCTCAAATTCAGACCTCCAGAGCCTTGGTTTTAATAGATTATTCTGCTAACGAGCTAAGTTGTAAAATAAAGGGCTGGGCAAACCGGTTTCTTTCTGAACATAGTAAAGAGAGGAGGAAGAGAAACAAAAACACGACAAGATTAAGAAGTGAGCAGCAAGAGATATTGTTTCTCAGTCGTATTTCACAAACATGGCACTACGAGATCATTCAGGATGTGCCTGGCCAGACAGAGACAAATCCCCGCCTATGCTAATAATCCAGCCTTCCTCCAATGTAAAACTCCCACTCCTGTCCGAGCGGCTGCCATAGAAACTGCTGCTGACATCAATGGACGTGTACGTCCAGGGCATCGCTTGACCTTTCAAAATTTTAAAATGTTCCCCTCTCTCACAGAGGAAGGAAAGGTTAGCAGCCTTTCTGATTGAGGGTGCATTTTTGGATGAAATAGGAGGATGTGATTCATCATGAACTGTGGACAGAGATGAGTTATAGTCAGTGTCATTGGAGGGCAGCCGACGTAACAACGGGTTTATTGCTCTCCCTCGTTGATGGAGGTGGGCTCCCAGCAGGCAGGCAGGCAGACAGACAGAAAGACAGAGCAGACAAACCAGAGTCCTTAGGGGGGAAAACAAAAACAGCTGAATTTGGACTAATCCGTCTGTCTGCAGACCGGAGGCTCCTCTTTCCTCTCTGACAGACAGATCTGGGGGAGACCAGATGAGCACACAGGGCACATCACAAATACTACAGCATGCATCATCCTTAACAGCATTTTCTACAATATTAGACTAATTTGCCAACTACAGATTAGTTGTTTTTCCCCCAGGTCATTATTTAGACAAATTTGAACAGTTTAACCTTTTTTTATTTTTCTTTGAAACCATTGGTCTGGCGGCAGGACAATTTTACAAGCCTTCTAAACTCCTTTACCACTTGTGCTAAAAACAAAATTTAAACAGTTTGGGAAAGAAGAGAAGAGGACCTTTACAGGGATATTCTGTGTATCATGGTAGCACAAAGCATTCATAAAGTACCGTGTGAACACCAGGCGGGGGAACCTAGATTTTATAGTGTGTGCTTTTTATTCATATGGTTCCAAAAAGATGACTGCAGTCGACCTCCATCTATACACAGTTCAGTATTCGCTGATTTTTCTGTGGAAAGTAACTCCAAATTATTTGGGGAAAATTCACCTATTCACAGATTTTTTTTGATTTGACACGCTATTGGCTGGTGTTTGCAAAGCAGCCAATCCAGGAGTGCCATTCATTTTCCTTCATGTTGACCGAGAGTACCGCCCAGTACATCAAGAAGGAGGAGGTGAACATAAGGAAGACTGTGGATGTTAGCTTCTGTGGTAGTGCCAAGAAGTTTTCCACGTCTCAATTATTCGCAGATCTCAGTTCTTTGCGGGCGGTTGTGGTCCCTAACCCCTGCGAATACCAGGGTCAACTGCATTTTGTAGTTTTACAGTCAAAATTACAAACTAAGTCCACATGGGCTGTTTGATACAGGCTTAAACTTAAACTGATGCTATGTTTATTCTTAGACTAGAGGAGCTTTGCATGATCCCTAACAGTTTATTTGCATCGTCACTACACTTTACTGTAACATCATCTGATATTTGCTGTGCCATTTTTATAAAGATACCTTATTCTGTTTATTTAGCATCTTGAGTTTTAGATATTTTACCTTAATTATGCTATATCTATATTTTTTTTATTTTTTTTTTAATTTAAATAACTAAACATATATTTTACCTTCTACTGTGCTTTGTTAGAGTGTTGGATGTTGCTGAGGTAACTTAACCAGAAGTCAGCAACCTGTGGCTCGGTTAGAATTAAAACTAACCGTAACCCTTTTAATACGCCAAGTACGCCGTTCACATGTGCGGCTCTTTTTCCTCCTGTTGTTTTGTAGGCGGAGCTAAAGCGGCTCTTTTGATGTTGAAGGTTGTCGATTCATGATGCGATGCTTCTGTATCACATTAAAATATGGCACAGCCCTACTCAATACCATTCTACATATTTAAGCTATTTTCTTCTATGTTTAGAAGAAATGGCAATTGTGCTTGTTACAGCAAGTTTCCGAACCTTTGGGAAGCATAAAGGGCATCTTATCTAATGCAAGCCTATTCTTTTCCTTTGTTAATCTTCTCTCAGAAACGAGCCATTTAGCTCCTCTCACTTTAACGCTGCTTTCTTCCAGAGGAAAACAAAACTAACAGCATTATATTATTAGTCACATTTGTATAAGAACCGTGGGTTTTTTAAGACGATAACTCAGAGGCAAGTCGTCGTAAAAGACTGTGCGATCTAAAATTTGTTGACGAGGCTGGACAGTGGTGAGAAAAGCGGTGGTGTGGTGTCTGTGTATTGGTGGCATTTCCCTGCTTTGGCAACAGATTTAAGAATGAGGATCTGAAATCTTTTGATATGGCTAACCAGCTGCTGAACTACATTTACACTTTGAGTACATTCCCTTCAGATTCCAAAGCTGGACAACTGCTTAAAAACTAGTCTGCATTTCTGTCCCCACAGTATTGATTACATCTGCATTCATACACAGAGCATTTTCACACCTGCATATGCAGTGAAACTGCAGCTTCTCTCTAAATCCCGTTTGACCACCTAAAAAACAAATGAAAATAATAATAATACTAATATTTGTAAAGATTCCCGTCAGACTCACTTTCTTTCCAGCTTGTGTCCACAATTGATTTGATTTAACATGCACAGCTAAAAATGGGTCATGCTCAATTTCTGGTCTGTTTCTGACACATATGTGCAAAGCATATGGTGTATCACTCCGTCGCTCTGTGTGAACGCATGCGTGTGAATAAGGAACGAGTTGGAACACACGAGGGTTTGGTAGCACCAAATGGCTTGTGCATTATTATCCATATACCTGAGTGCTATTTCACTACAATTATATGTACAATTTGGTGTTTCACTGTTACAATTTTAAACTTACCATATGAAGTGCCAGGAGTGTCAAAATTAAATAAATACATAAAATAATGTGTGAATTAAAATGGTAATAAATTAAATTAATACACAATTAAATGCATAATTACTTAAAATAACAAATATCCATCCGCAGGAACCCAAGATCAGCATTTTCCCTGCACAGCAAGTCGAGACCGATTAATCCCAGACAATAGACTGATGTGGGGCAGCCAGGTATCGCAGAATGCATGTCAAGCACTCCAAACTCTAAGTCAAGTTTTAAAATACTATCGTTTCTACATCACCAAAAACCGAATTTGCAAAAGCACACCAGCATTTGTTGAGACCTCTGACCAAGTTGAGCCAAAACTAACTTCAAATCAAAACAATCTTTTAGACTACATGGTTCTTAGACCCGTCCCCGACTTTAATGGATTAGATTGACAAGTAAAACAAATTCAAGATATAATGTAGCACCGCAACCGTGAAATAATTAGAGAAACAAGTTTTAAAATCAATTTATATTTAAATGAATTATTACTGAATTTTTTAACCCAATTAATTAATTATTTATTTAATCGTATTTACAAATTTCCCTCTGGAACTCTTAGCATGCCATAATATAACTGCATAGCCCAGTAGTAAGTATTTTTTGAGAGTACTAAGATACAAACTGCATAATAATTGTTGTCGAATTTTATTCATATCTGACAGAAATGAGTGTGCAGACTAACCCGCAGTTCTATCTAAATTCTGAGGAAGTAACTGTTAACACTTTGTTGGTTTTTTTTATGTTGGTTGAACATCAAGTTTTACTTCCTGTGGGCTCAACAGTTTCACAAGCTTTAGATTCAAGCCTTTGTTCAAAACTGAATTAGCTGGTAGCAGCTGGGTCATGTAGAGTCTACAGTCTTTTTAAATGCTCATTATATAAATGTGAACGTAACCTGGCCTAAACTACAACTCTTGTGCGTTATAAGATGTGGTGGCATCTCTTTGCTGAGAAACCTTTAACTTTGAGGGCTGTATTTTCCTTCTCTGACCACTTTTCCCACAACGAATCCCACCTGAGACCTACCCAACCATGAGGGTAGTTTGCTCTTTCCTTTTCGCTGCAATCTACTTTCTAATCTTGTGCATCTGTAAATGACAGTGGAAAAACAAAAAAAACAAAAAACACCCAGCAGGCTCTTTCCATTTCCTAATTTTGGAGCACACAGGAAAAATAACTTTTCTTCGCCTCAAGGCCATCCGCTCACTTTCTGCCCATTTCCTCAATTGTGCATTCTTTCCTATTTGAGGAGGTTGACTGAAGCCCAACCTGAGGAGTCAACCCCTGTGAATGCTTGTTCTCAGGTCAAGTCCCCATATTTCACCTGTACTGCAGCAGCAGCAGCTATGCTTCACTGCACTGAGGAAATTCCAGTTTCTGCTACAGTAAGAATTACCATTAAGAAACAGCGAGTGTAAGAATGATTTCCCTTTTAAAAACACAAAGAGTATGAGATACACTCGCATCAGGGGAGTGATTTAAAGACCAGGAACCAACACTACAAATACTCAGCTTCAAATCACAGCACTTGGATGAAAAAAAACAAACAAACAAACAAACAAACAAACAAAACCCCACACAAAACAAAAAATGCCAACGAAGGTCGGGATATTTATTACTACTTAAAGTGGAAATGGTTATTAAAAACAATTATCATTTATACGGACATACACTATAGGGAAGAGAAGTAGTGGGCCACCTACACATTACACCTGGAGCCGCTGGGGCATGTAAACCCTTGCTGTGAAGCTCCCAGCACACAGTTTGTGTGCTGATGTTAATGTCAGCATTTGACTTCTAATCACTGTGCATCTCAGCACTCAACAACCCCACTCTGTAAGTTTAAAGAGCCTGTAAAGGTCTTTTTAATCAAAATTGTCATACATCTTGCTGATATAAATAAGAAAAGAATTTAGGTTGATAAGGAGAGGAAAAAGGACTCTGTGTTTAAGTAAACAGGTGTGATTGATCACAAGACCCAATCATTTTTTCCCAGGTTTTTTTTTTCTTTCATAATTGTAGGAGGCCAAAATCGTAACTGACAAACCTGGGTGTTAAGTTAGTAGCAAAAATAAATAGTATGAATAAATGTAGCAAAATTAACATTTTTATCATCATTATCCTTTTTTAATAATTGTTGTAGGCCAACATCGATTGAGAACCCAGCTCAAACCGGAGCAGATGGCCGCCCCTCCCGGAGCCTGGTTCTGCAGCAGGTTTCTTTTTGCTAAAGGGGAGTGTTTCCTCCCCACTGTCGCCATGTGCTTGCTCAAAGTGAGTCGCTTGATTGTTCGGGTTTTGGTGTATTATTGTTGGGTCATTACCTTATAATACAAAGCGCCCTGAGGTGACTACCATTGTGATTTGGTGCTGTATAAATATAACAAATGTAGCTTCCATTCAGTTCTATTAAATTCAAAAAGTCTAATCAAAAAGTCTTGCAACATCTTACTTGTTGCTTTCATGATAAATACCAATATATCTCTGCCTGCATTGAGGATACAAGCACTAAAACATTATTTTTGGACCACACTGCCCAACCCTAATACAACTAATAATCTTGCAGCACCACCAGCCAAGAGAGCCAGACACCATACCAGAAAAGTGCCACAAACACTTCTCAGAAAAACAGTTCGACCCAACCGGGGGAGGAATGGGAAACTTATGTTTTTAAATCACAGCTACTACACCTCACCGCCCACCTCCAGTCTAACCAGACACGTCTGGCCTGAGAAAAGCAGCAGCTGGTTAAGTGGACGACAGAGAAGGCGTATTTACTGTCACAGCCAGAATTTACCAGTATTTGGTCAGAGCCTGCTGTAATATCCCACCCCAGTGACCACATTTAGCCCCAACAGGCTCGCATGTGCTGCTGTCAATCAAACCTGCAGCGCTGTGAAGTTCCCTACGAAAGCACAGAGGTCGTGCAGATGAACTGAGGAATCTCTGGGGACACGATTGAGGATTAATACACAGAGTCGCCGATAAAAGGAAAACACACAGGAATAACCCCTTTAGCTGCTTGCAGCAGGCTTTAAAACCTGGGATCCTTTCATTCTCACTTCCTGATCCGAAAGGCTTGTGGAACAATCAATGTTCAGTGATCAGAAATGGAAAAAATTTGCTCCAGTTACATTTTGTGTTTCAAATTTGAAATGTATTTTTTGGATGCACATCCAAAGGTTTTCAATGAACAGTAACTAGCATATAAATAAGGAGCAGAAAGGCAGCATTTCGGGGATAAAATAACCATGCTGTGGGCTATTAGTATTGTCAAAAATAAGTACTGTTGAAGTATAATGAAAACACTGTTTTTTGACGATTCAGTTTATGGACACACCGATATATCAGTCAATATGGATCCTAATAAGCCTTTTTGGATTTCCGATGTTTATTTACTCTATCAAATCAATTTGGTGGAGGTCAAACACGACTTCCACAAAAAAAACAAACAAACAAAAACGAAAACTTAACATGGTCTACTCCAAACACAGATTTTAGCAGAGAGACAAGTGATCTCTAAAAAGCTTTGAAATAAACAGCAAAAGGTGACACCACGCGTCTTTCTTGCAGCAAAGAAAAACCACTTCAGTTTTAGACCAGATCAAAGTGAAATAAATTTTACCAATTAATTATCGTCAGTGATGACCTACAAATTTAAATAATTACTTTCCAACCTATGTTCTCGTAGCTGCAGTTCATGAAGTGTTAATACTCGGCAACAGACGAGGACCAAGCATAAAAACATTTACACATTTTCTACGTCACCACCTAACTACATGCAAATTCCAGGGACGATGTGACACATGCAGCTTGCAGTGCTGCAGCTCTAGTGCTGGCCTTCATCTAGAGGTGTTAGTGAGGTCTGGCTCAACAGGTTGCCGAGCTGAGAATCTATATTACACTTTAAGCATAAAGACTTGTGAAGACGTGTTGCTATTAGGTGACTTTAAATAAAAAACTCATCATGACTTGCTTGTGTTCAGCTGCTATAGTGATCGAGCCAAATCCACCTTTAGAGAAGCTCTACATACTTCATGAACCCACTGATCCTGCTTTGTAGCACAACACTTAAGTTCCCAGATGCTCTGCGTGGAGCAGCTGCCCTGCCCGGGATTAAAATGTTGTAGTTAAAAAATTTAAAAAAACAAAAAAACAAAACCCTCTTATAGGTCCCAGGAGTCGGGGGGAACTCCAGGTCTCAAGGGCCGGTGTCCTGCAGGTTTTAGATGTGTCCTTGATCCAACACAGCTGATTTAAATGGTTAAATTACCTCCTCAAAATGTCATGAAGTTCTCCAGAGGCCTGGTGATGATCTAATCATTTGATTCAGGTGTGTTAACCCAGGGTGAGCTCTAAAACCTGCAGGACACCGGCCGTTGAGGCTGATTTAGAGCATCTCTGCTCTCCAAATCATCCCACATTTACCTTGTGATCGATGGAGCCTTTCACAGCTGTTAGCACAGACTGTTTATGCTACCAGGCGAACTAACAGTACCCAGCAGTTTGTTCAGCGGTATATTTTATTAACGTGGAGTTATTAGTTCCACAAACTGTTTATGCTTCACAAATATTGTGTGCCATAGGGTTGTCCCAATAGACAATATTGTGGGGGATCTGGGAAAAAAAATTCAAGCAGAGAGCTAATGTGTTATTCTTAAACTTGGTGTTTAATTTACATTTCCTAACCTTGTGTGGAAAGAGCAACACGACCGATGACTGCAACAAGATGCAATTGTTTATTCTGTATGATGGAAGGCTTTAAGAGGCCACAAATCCTGGTGCCACCTCCCTCAGAAGATTTTCCAAAACAGTACTAATGGGAAGCATAATCTTTGTGAAGCAAACTATTGACTTGAACTCAGATAATGGAAATGTCTGGTTGACACCCACGGCGACCTTCTGCAATTTCAGACACACCCAGATGTACGTTAATGATACTTCACACGTTGCACCGACTCAGTCAGTGCAGACCACAAAACGAAACTGACTGATCGGTGCGATTCATCTTCAACATACAACGTGTAAAAAACTTTTGACATTTCTCCGTGTTTAAAAAGAAGGAACCACATCTGGTTACACGGTTTTTCTTGTTATGATCACAATTTATTGATACCTTGTGTTGTTTTATAACTTACAAATATTAAGCAGGAAAGCCACTTAAGACTCAACCCCTAGTTTTTAAACAGATCAGGACTTTTAAATTAGCTTTCTATCCCTTTTATATAAAAATGAAAACCATAATTAATTACATTAGAACATTTTAAAGCATCTGTCATAGTAAAACATTGTAGCCAGACCCACTCAGTCATTTTACTAAAAACAACATGTTACCTAAAGACACAGGACTCAAACTCTGATGTACTTCTCTGTCTGGCCTTCACGCTTCAACGAGAAATAAAATGTCACAGCTATGATCAATAGGACTGCTACAGGCCCATGAAAAGTGAGAAACAAAAACAGGTCATGGTTATTTAGTTACAAGAGTTGCCTTTTTCTTTGCCTCCCAATTCTTTATTGAACACTCGTCTATTATATGCAATCAGTGTGGGAAATCAGCTGCAGTGAAAAACAGGCTGTGGCAGCTATGATGCCATTTTGGCTGATTTGAAATACACCCCATCCCCCCCAACATAGTTTAATATAGGCAGGCTGGTGCTGAAGAAACTTTAACTTTCTATGGTTGATTTACCATGAAATACATCCATAGAGATGAATAAATGTGACAGGTAACCCAAAGTCCGGAAATAAAAACTGAACCTTCCAAGATTTTAAATTAAATTAATTTTCATTGTTACATATGAAAAAGGATTTTTTTTTAGATTTCAAGACTGAGAATTTATGTTATGGTACAACCCTAAAGCCATCCCCACAAAAGATAATTCACTGTGACAACTCATGTGACATTATGAAAATGCTACATGAATACTGACCTTTAGAGTATCTTTACTGCTACGCCCATTATACAACTCTAAAGTAGTGCACGGCAGCACTTTAATATAAAATACAGATTGTATAGTATTTATATTCAGGTGAAATCTATTATGATGTCATTGGTTTGTAAGGACATAGACACAGAAACTAAGAAGAATTTAAAAGAAAGTATTACAGGCTGTCTGCAGCAATGCAGAGGTTGTTCACTTATTCCAACACAAACTATTAGTATTGTGATCTGGACAACACATAAAATCCTACAACTAAAAATTATAAACATGGCTTTGTGTACAAAACCATGATATAGGATTACTACATAAATGGCATAAAGATAAACTAGGCCAAAATACATCCCATTATAAAGACGCTTGGATCATCTTACAAAGAAACAGTTCCCACACTAGTGTCTGTAATCTGATGGAATCTAGAGATCATATACATTATAACCTTATATAAGAAAAATAAATGGGAACGGGAGCTGAATGAAGAAATCCCAGAAATCCCAGCCATGCTCAAAATTATGAAAATGTGGTCATATGGAAACAAACCACACTCACATTTGTTGGACATTTGGGAAAATAAAACTGGGATGGCATTCATTCAGCTTGGTGAAAGATTCGGTGAAATATATGATTCCAAGATCATTTCAGATCCTATACTTGAGTTATCTTAAGGGACGTATATCCTAAGGGCATATCTGGCACCAGCAAAGAAAATTATCACCAAACTAAGGATTGAAACACCAAGCTACAGAATGAGGTGTTTGCTGCTGCGGAGACTCTGATGATGTGAAAGATCAGACAGGAAAAAAAACAATACTTTCTACAACACTGGGACAAAAGGTTGTCATACAAAGTAAAGAAAGGACTTAAAATGAAGGATTTTTAATTAATTGAATAGAGGCAGACTTGCACTGACCTGGGACTATTCAAATGTCCATGAACTTGATTTTGTGTGTTTGTTTTTGGCTAATTTTTAACTTCAGCATTTGTGTAGGTGCTTTACATGTATGAACAAGGTAAATAAAATAAAAGCTACAAAAAAAGATAAATATGCCTGGAAGAAAAGTGATCTTACATCATCAAAACTAATTTTATTAATTAAGTGCTGTCAAAGCTGTATAGGCTCCATTATTGAGTCAAAAACCTCCACACAGAATCAAAGTATTGTCATTTCCAGGTCTGAGCCAGTTTGGAGATCAGATGGAAGGGCACAATCATTAAGCTTGTTCATGCAGTAATTAACTGTTATTTAAACATATAAAACAACATAAAAGAGTTAATAGAACAAAAAAAAAAACTTGAGAAATAAGTGAAAAAGTTTTGACTTAAGACTGTTTAAAGGACAAAATAATTTCTCTCTCCAGCTGGTAAGGCTCTGCTCGAATCTTTGTTTTCCCGACAAGCTATTATTTTCACATTTAAACATCTGTTTTACAAAGACTCACTCAAATATATAATCATAAGAAGAATATTCATTTACAGCCCTAATGTATTTGCTTTGTTACTGTGCCCTCGTCAAGACATTTTCGTTGAATATTAATGAAAAGCTGCCGTGTATCCTTAACACAGACATCAAACTTTGTCTGAAAAACAGTGTGAAAATGTCCCTGATGCAAAGAAAAACTGTGTGCCATGTTTTCCATCAGTCAAATGGATTGTTTTAATGAACTGGAAACAACATAAACCAAATTGTTTCTGTACGGTTCATTCGTGTAACGACTTAATTGACTTAGCAGAACAGGAACACGGGCCAGGTCAGCGTGTTACTCTGTACCCCTCCGTCTCCTCTGAGCTCCACCTCAGTTTCTTTCTTTTTTTAAAAATTCTTTCATTGTTGTCACTGTCTACAGCACTGCTCAGGTTGCTGCCAAGAACTGAGCCAAGTTTGCTTACATTTGCATGTAAATTTCTGCGCTCAACAATAGTGACTGCTGAAAGTCAGCAATCACGCCTTTGTAGGGCCAAAGATCCAAAGAAATATGCCTGGCTCTTCAGTTAAAGGGTTTCCAGACCAAAATCAGGATCAGTTCCACCCTTTTTTGTTCCTTCAGTTTAAGTGCAGCTACAACCCCCTGAATGACTGTGTTTGCATACAAGCTCAACACATGCTGGAACAGTATTGAACTACAACAAACCGAGCAGGTGGCTCCGGTAAAAACAGCACAGTGGTGTAAGCTCAACTGAAAAACATGAATGTTTGCACGTTAAACTCACCAAATGAGAGTTCTCTTTTGCCTCTTGTACTTGCTGCACCTGTGGTTCAGCTACAACTTTCGTGTCCTGGTCAGAAGTCATGAGCCGTCTGCTTCTTGGCTCCTCAGGGAGAAGTCTCTGTGTCACCAAGTAAGCTACAGGGGGGCAGAAGGGACAAACAAGTCTGAGTCAACAACGGATGTTTGTCAGCGTATGATCAGCTGGTACATGTGTAAGATAAAGGAGTCAGGAGGTAGTGTCTGACAGTTGCATTATTAAATCTGATTTTTCACACAAATTGTTTTTAATGCTTGTATATGGACAGAATAACAATCAGTGCATGTGTGGATATTTCCTCCTACAGACTTAACTTTACATTAATTTAAACTACCAACACGTTGCTGCTTCTCTTAAAATTGTAATGGCAAAACTGACAATATGTCGTTGTTCAAACCATTTCAATCTGTGCTTAATGACACGTACGGAGGCCACTATTCTCATTTCAGACACTTCCGACAGACGTGATGACAAAATATGAAAAATTGAACGTCAGCTTGTTCTGACACATTGAAAGTATGTCAAACCAATGTCTAAGAAAAGCTATCAATTGGAAATAATACAAATATAGTAACACGGAAAGCTCTGAAACTCGTAACAGAAACAACCAGTGAATTAGACCCATCTACTTTACAGGCCTCGATTACACAACGTGGTTTTGATTCATATTTAGCAGCTGTTTGTTTAGTTGACAGTTTGGCCATTTTTGCATTAAACGACCAATGCAGGCTTTAATATTTAGCCGATTATTTAAATAAAATGTGTAATTGTTCTTTTGTGCTCGTTTTTATTGAACTGTTGTATTTTTCAAGGTTAAATTTTGTATTTTATATTCCCATTCAATAAAAGATTTTCCATTTCCTGCTGCCTGTGAATACTGACATTAACTGATGACAATGCTGATGTTTATCTCGTGCTTTTATGGATTTACCAGCCCTCGTGCTTGTATGACTGAATTTTAACATTACGGTTTTCTCAGTTTAAAATATAAAATAAAATGTGTATGTGCACGTGTGTGATGGTGCATCTCGGCATTAAACAGCCATGCAGTTATGTTGAAAACAACAGGTGCATCCACAGAAAGCAAACAGTTTTCTATCTTTAACACCTGCTACATTTGCTGCTTGCGGGCACACAAAAAAAGTAAACTTTTAACCTTTTTTGACAATTTTTTTTAGGGGTATTAAAAAAAGATACATAGTAGCATTGCAATATTTTGTTATGGTGGTATTGTATCTATACAGGGACACCAAATATCTGTATTGTAATCAAACACAATAATCTGGGCCTAAAAATCAAATAAATAAATGAATAATTGTATTGAATTTTTTCACATTCTGCAACAGATTAAAACTCGTGGTAACAAAATGTTTGCCCAGAGCTTGATGCTGTTGCACTCTCATCACCACTTATGATGGCAGGGCAATTGCACAGGTTGCCAGATAGGAGGCAACCTTAATACTAACAGTTGCAGTCCAACTTGGACTGACTGCAGTAACTAAGAAAGACTTTTGGAAGCTTTCAAATAATTGCTAATTCATAAATGAGACAGATTGCCAACATGTTGCCTTGAGTCTAAACGAGTCTTTGTCAATGACCAGAATTCGAGGGGACTCAACACAACAGGCTACCAGCTAGCTGTATTCTGGTTTATATGCCTATAGAACAGGAAGGTTGCAGAGTTGAAATGTATTAATTAAATGTGAATTTCTGTCTATGTAGACAGCAGCAGATATGTGCTTGTCAATGGTTTATCACAGTTAATTGCCTACTTGACACCATTCAATAGCAGACAGAGCACACAGACTTTGTCTGGCAACATTTATGGCAGGTTCTCGTGACGGTCGGATTTTTGCAGCTCAAAAAAAAGAAAAAAAAAGAAAAGAAAGACAAAAAAAGAAAAGACAAAAAAAACAGCTTAAGTGTGATAACTTTATCTTATAGGATAAAATAGATACTGACTAAGTTCAACTTTGAGGACATCACTGAAAAAAATTAGTTTAAAAAATGTGATCGGGTTTTTTTCAACTGTGTTGAAAGAATGCAACTGACAAAATGTGATAAAGTGGAGTATGTGTTATTGCAATACTAATTGCAAAATATTTAAAAAAATTAAATTGTCATATCATGAGTGAAGTATTCTGATAAGATTGTATCATGGGGTGTCTGGCAACTCCCACCTCCAATCTTTACACTTAGGGTTCAACATAACCACTAAAAAGCCTGTAAGCTAGGTTGATTAACCAATGATGGCGTTTCCAGTTATGATTTCACCTGTGAAGCAAACTGATTAGTTTTCCCTGCAAGCACACTTTCACACAAAGAAGGCAGCAATGATCACGCAGGCATCATGTTCCCCATATGTAGCTAAAAACTGATACAGACTGCAGAGAATATTTAGCAGCATGTGAGTGATTAAAATTATTATTGTTAATGTTGTAACCTGCTGTCTCAACAGAAAGGTTAATAATAAAGCACCAATGAGACTGACACACCGATCATGTGTGTAATTTCTGGTTGATCTTCAGCCTCATTTCTCTGATGAGGCGGTGAAACCAGGCGCATTAAAACAAAAATGTTTTTCTTGAGTTAACAGGAGCGGCACTCGTCATTGTCACAATCACAATCACGGCAGGTAAAAATCCAATCAGACTTTTCTGGACCGACCACTCAACAAACATGAAGAAAATAATCTTTTCAGCTGCTCTCATCCACTGCTCTCCTGTTTCACACAGCAATAAAGCAAACGCATAAAGATAAGTCAAAATAAAAGCTGTCCGTTTAGTTTGCCACCATGTTTTTAAGATCTAAATGTGTAAGAAAATATTTGTTATTAAAGCTTTAAAATAACTGTAATAGAAGGTAAGTCTGCTAGAGAGATTGGATGGCTTCTATGAACCTGAAGTTTACCAAATTTAAAGCTTGCAGCAGACTAAACAAGTAACTTTTCCTTAAAGCTAAAAACGTCACTTTTCTTCAGGTTTTCAGGCGGTCTAATGAAGGGCTCTTATGGGCTTTAACAACTGCCCGTGCCAGCGCTACAACGCTCCATCCTACTGGCTAAATATTTGAACATACGCTCCTAAATACTTTTTATTGTCCTCGTGCATCTATTTTTAGTCACAAATGCGAGCAAAACACTTACACCATCAAGCCCTGCCTTCCTGAATTCTTTTCCACGTAAAAAGGATGCTTAGCTGCACTCTTTGCTTTCTGTTTATATACGAGTCAAACGTCATGAGGTTTTGTAGGTCAAGTTCTCGACATCACTCTCTCATCCCCAAGGCCCGATTGGATGATCACTTCCACAACGTTTGACCTCAGTGTAACGGGGGGGGGGACACACAAAACACTGGAAACACCACCTTTTCTGTCCTGCTTGTAAAGCGGTGATAATCCGCCTAACAATCGGGCGCCTGTCCCTGACACGGGCCCTCGCTGTGTTCGCATACAAAGCAGAAAAAGAATGGTGTGGCTGTAAAGCCGGTGACCTTTGATCCACATAATGACACAGTGTCACTGCTGCTGTGATGAATGGGGCTAAGCACAAGCCTCCATCAACTCACATCAATAATCGAAGCATCTGTTTGTGTGATAAACTTTGCACCTAACATATAAAAGCTGTTTGACAACTGAAACCTGCACACAACCCGAGTGTGTAACTAGCTGACAAGTCATGCAAAATCTATTATTTTTATTATTTTTGGACTAAATAGGAAGCCAGTAACCAACGATTGGGTGTGGGGTTCAGGGTTTTCATGTCACCTTGAGTGCTTCAGTACCAAATTCTCTGATGTATTTTTCTGTTTCTGCTGTCACACATTTAAAGGACTGAAATACTGACACAACAAAGTCTTGGCAGCCCTTTTTCCAAACTGCTGCTCTTTAATGCTGACGTTCTGATTTGAACTTCTACCTCTGATAAAAATCACCACACACATAAATAAAAAATAACTCTGGTGCTGTGATTAAAGCCAGAAAGTCTCATTCTTGTCTATGTCAGCTGCCCTTCGGTCAACTGCCTGTTCCTATTGAGGCTGAACCACGCTCACCTCAGGGAGCTCTTCCGGAAAGGGTCGTGGTCTGAAACGGTTTCTGCAGATTTAAAACTACAGTCACTGTAAGAGCTTATTTGGTAAACAGCTTAAGGAAGGGAAGAGGGAAAAAAAAAAAAAAAAAAGGTGTTAGTCTGTCCCTAAAACACCCAAACAGGCATTTTTGTTGGCAGAGCCCATGTCACATCATTTGCAGGAAGTTTTTGGGGTACAGATTGGAGCGAAGACTGCAAAAGCAACACTGAACTGATGTTCTGCACCTACGAGGCGAGTGGCACAGAGCTGAAAGCAGACCATGTGAAAGCCTGTGAGCACTCTGGAGATAAAAGAAGTTGAAGGCAAACACTAATAATCCTTCCACAGGTTCACTTATAGAAATCTCAGTAGTTTTACTTCCTCTAGAGAGATCTTACTGAGCTAAAGCTCTCCTTTAATCATCCTGGTTCGAGTTGAACTCAACTGATCAGGCTTTGCTTTTGTGGAGGACCAAATGCTTCCTGCTGGAGCAAAAACAGTCATCGTTTGATCCGGACTGTGTCGTTTTCATACTTGCTGGCAGCCAAATTTATGAACAAATTTCAAATTCAATACTTTTGTGCAGAAACTTGAAATCATATTATGAACCTGTTAGATCTACATCTACTTGATATATAAGCTGACCTATGGCACAACAAATGACATAGCTACCAGGCTGTGATATCAGCTAAAATACTCTTTGTTTAGCCCAAAGGTTGGGCAATGCTTGTTTTAGAGTAGTGAGAACATTACGTTTTCACTCTGGTCAGAAACTATCGCACATCGTGAAGCTGAAAGCATGCAAACTTGGATCACTAGCCACAAATGTAAATATGAATAAACTGAAAGAACCACACAGAGGAAACGCAGAACTTGTGAAAATGACAGTTGCAGTGACATTAATGTAAACTATTTTAAACTACTTCAGGAACCTCACCCTGGTAATACTAACGTTACTGAGGTAAAGCATCAGTCCAGTTGATTCGGCTAAAACATTTAACATGTTCTGCCTCGTTTGTGTAAAAGTAAATACACAGAAAGGTTGGACAGCTTTTGTTCTGAGGGTTGAGATAGACTGTGTGAACTGTGCTGCTCTCAGAAACAGTAAAGATGCAGATTTTGCGTCCTGCACTGCGAGCTGTTGTTCATCAAACGTCATCTAAATATTAACAGAGTTGGGTTTTTCTTAATTCTATTTTTGGTATCACACACAGTAACTCACTAATTGCTCATCAATTTGAATTAATGAGTAATTCAAAAGCGTATAAATCCCTCCCGTGGCAAGTGGTTAAGAAGAGAAATCACACCTCCCCACACCCACACCATTTTAAAATTAAATTAAAACCAGTTAAAAAAAATATCTGAAGTTTCTTTTAAAATATAAATAAAGAACAAGTTCATTTCTCTCCAATTCAGCGACAATTACATTTTTTAGCCTTAAGCTGCCAGCGGGAATACGTCTCATGCCCACAGCGTTGTAATTTCAACCTCTGAGACAACACCTTCAACCAACACACAAACTGCCTTTTAGAGAAAACACCTGCACTCTGAGAGTGAGCCAAGTGTGATATTTACTTCATGCAGGATAAACTCCAGACCAGAGACATTTCCCTTAGGTCGCTTTACAGGTCGTCACTGAAATATTATCAGTCTGTCAAAACATTTAACATGGATAATTGTGAGAAGCCAAATTTTCATTAATTGCACAGCCCTAAGGCAGCCTAACTTGGTCGTGTGTAGTACTGTGGTTTAAAGTAACAGCTTATAAATATTAAGTCAAATTGAACTTGGATAAACACACAGGCTGGCTGATAACTGCCTGCTCAAAAAGAAACAACTCAATACAAATTCTTTTCTTGCTTATTTCACCCTCACTAGACCTGAACTTAGAGAGCCCCAATCCCACGTTTAACTCCACCTATACCTGTACTTACAAAAGGCATAACAAAATGCCCAGATCTCTTTATTTTATCTGGCTTAACTACACCCAACATCAACAATTAGGCCAACTGATTACACAAAGGTCATTGTCAACTTAATCTAATCTAATTAACACTGGCAGCATCTGACCAATCACAAACATAAGTGTGCTGAGAGCAGAGTGACTGACTCAGAGATAAAATTATAATCTTAGAAAATACGAAGAAGGTAAGCCCGTACTAAAAAATAAAAACAAAAACAGTTTGTGAAGAAGTAAAGACCAAAAATTAAAAATAGGATTTAATTTGGTTAGTGTGTAGGATTTTTGCTGGCATAGAATGGGCCTTTAATGCACGCCTATGCGTAAGCACGACTGGTATGCATATAGCTGCAGCAAAAACACATTTATAGCAAATTTCTACTCTTGCTGCCCTCTCAAACAGCTTAGACTACAAGGCCACATTTAATCTACCTCACATCCACGGCCAATTTACAATCACTATTTAACATAAGCAGTCCTTGGACTGTGGGAGGAACGTGGAGTATGCAGAGAGGACCCACATACACAGGAATAACAAGCAAACTCCACACAGAAAGGCCAGAGCCGCGGTTAGAATTAGGAAACTCCTCAATGTGAGGCCTCAACGTGCCAGAATAGCCTCAGCATTGCTCGCCATAACATCATCACACAGTCACTTCTATTTATGCTAGCTGCTGTTGTTTCTGTGGATTTCACAAACAAAAAGTTAAGCTTTAGCAAATTAAACCCTACTTAAAAATACTGGTTAACCATCCTTAAAAAAAATAAAAATAATAAAATAAAACACAGTATTGGTGATGGTGCCTAGTTGGTGGGCAACATCTACTTTTAAATTTCATAACAAAAAAAATTGTTTTAAAATAGTTTTAAACAGGAATAAATTTGTTCCTCAAATCTCTTTGAGTGATGCTCATCAAATGAAGAAAAGAACTTTAGAGTATGTCCAGGGTAAGATTAATCATTTCCCATAATTCTAAGACATGATACTGCCACAGAGAGATAAAGCTGTCTGCATCTGCACTGGTGCACAGCCACAGGACAGCGGCAGCACTGCAGAGGTGGGCCCACATCTGACCTACACAACACGTTTAAAGTCTACAGGTGAACTTGAGTGGAACTCGGGTTTACCTGCTGCAGCAGCTTCTCTTTTCTGCTTTTTTCCTAAATTCAGAGGGCACATTAACTTTTCATTTATATCCATGTTTTGTGTACTTTAAATATTCTTCTTGTGTCTCCCATGGTTAAAGAGGACTAATAGCAGTAGAATAATATTTTTGTTTACTTCAGTGCAACTTCTACTATGGTAGAGGTTGCACTGAATGAGCAACTTAATATAAGAATAAGATCCAAATCTTATATCTATCATAAGAGCTGCATGGTTAGAGGTCAGTGGTTCAGTAGTTATCACCTTTAGCCACTAATTATTTTCATCTTGCTGTTATTATAACTGCAGTAAGAAGACCAGCTATAGTGTGTGTATTCATTGTGTCACTCTTTCATAGAATAAATGTGCAGATGTTTAGTCCTGTAGAGACAATCCTTCCTGCCCCGAGGTCAGAGCAATCACGGCAGCGCTACTTTCTAAAGAGCTGACTGGTAAATGGATAGTTATTTCGTACCTGTTGAGCATTCTTATTTTGAACTTAACCTGCTCTGGAGCAAGCGATGTAACGCCTTAACAACAAAAATATCTACATAACCCTAAAACCCCAGAGTTACACCTGAAGTTATCTTGCTCAAGTCCAAATTCTGCTTCCTAGTACAGACCTCAGAGCACGCAATACAGACAGTGTCAAACAACTTATTTCAAAGTTATTCCAAAGGAAAACCACAACACTGATAATAACCAATGTTTTTAAAGGGTGGGTTAATTTACTTAACCTTGAGTACATATTTTGTGAACAAATACACACAAACACCAGAAAACAAGAGATGTCTGTTAAGTAATTAGATGCAGACCAACCGCTTTTCTCAGCACAAAAAGGCCCATTGTGAGCCAAGAAACCCCGCTGCCACTACACCTGAGGTTGCCCCCCGAATCCCCATTTTAACCCCTCAATACAACCCTTCAACAAACAGTGACCCTTGTCAAACCACATCCCATTTCCTCTACAGATGTAGTGACTCAATCATGAGGTCTAGACAAGGCCTGAACCAAAACAAGCTCTGCTCACTCCTCCCCTGTCGTGTTTCCACCCTGCTCAATCACTTCAGGTGATTTATGACCCCCAACCGGTGCTCTAAAACAAGGCCGAGGTTCAACTCTACCGGTGAAAAATGCAAGGGTGCTCCAGAGGACTGTATTTATAGTCGGTTGCTTACCGCTGGTGGAGGATGGTCGCAAGACATCTTGGATGTCGCCGTAAACGCTGCTAATCAGCTGCTTGTCAGCGTGTACCTCCGTCCATCCACACACACTCGAGAAGAATTTGTGTGGATCAACTTGACAAGTCAAAAAACACTACAACTTCCAGCGGAGACGCAATGCAGGCGCGTTTAGCAGCTGACAGCCGGCAGTGACTGCAGCTCACATGCCAGGGGGCAAACTCAGCGACACTCCTTTAATAATTGAGCCGTGATGAGGACGAAGTGCGGCCTGAGCGTGGGTAAAGAAAAAACAGCTACTGTAGCCACGACGCCTGTGTGGTAAAGTTGAGCCGACTGCAAAGTAGCAGCCATGTCTTGTTAGCTGGTTTGCAGCAGCATCCAATGAAAGATGGCGACCTCAGGCGTGATTTCGCGGATTCCCCAACCCCCAACCGATTTGAATCAGTTAGTTAGCAAGAGAGCTAACTTGCCCCTGACCGTGTGTTTACCACCCCTCTCCCCTTAATGATAGAGAACAGCTTCTTACTCACCTGTCAACTCTCACTATACGGCTCTGCAAACACTGTGGTAGCTGCTGCTGGAGGTGGTGCTGGACTGAGGCCTCGAACTGGCTTCCAGGCTAAATGCGCAGGGTGTTAGCTAGCGAGCTAGCAAGCTGTATCGAGCACGCTAGCTGCGAACAACCGGCTTAAACTTCACCCGCAAACAGTCTTCAGGTGTCAGGGGACGCACCCACAGCCAGTTACAGCGCAATAACAAAAACACTCCAACACTGACAAGGGGAAGGGGGGGAAAAAAGAAAGGAAAACGAGGTCCCCCTTAACAACACTGCAAGCTAGTTAGCAAGTTAGCTAGGTGGCTAGCTAGCTAGCTTGCCTGCCTATCAAGTTTGTGCAGTCGATGAAAACTGGCGTCTGGAAGCAAAATCCCTCACGGTCAACAGCAGGCTCTGAGGGAGGGAGGCCAGTCCACAAACAATCAGGGGAAGCCTAAAAAGTGAGAAATAAACGTGACTCGTCTTCCAGCTTCCGATCGATCAAACATTCGCTCCTGCTAAAGATGAGAGAGAGAAGAGGGGGGTTTGGAATGGAGAAGTCGGCGTTTCCTTTCCTTTTCGTGTGCAGCGCAAAGATCGTCTACAGCGCAGCTTTACCGGACATCCCAGTGGCTCAGAAAAATCTTTTTTTAAGTGTCCACCAAAGACCTGAGCTTCATTATAAAGATTTTTAAGTAATATAGCCCAATAATATCACATAGCTTCAAAGGGATTCACATATTTGAAAACTTACATCTCAAACCAGGCATTTAATCAAACAAGCAGCCTATCAGAAATATGCAGACACACACACACACATAATGCACAAGTAAAAATAAATCAGCAAAAAAATCCAGCAAAACATAATCAAAGAAATATATAAGAAACAATGTTAGTTAACAAAAGTAGAAGGAAAATTTGATACTAATCAGGAAGGCATGCAAATGGTCTTTATCTGCTAGATTACCAAACGTGGCTGAGCTCAACAGGCACGACTGTGCACTGCTATTCCTATGTTCATTATTTGGTAAAAGGACTAGTAAATAAAAATGTGTGCTTTAAGAGTTTCTTGAAATGATCTGTTTGCTTCCCTAATATTTTGATGTTCCACAGTTTGGGGGCATTAACTGTGAAAGCTGATAGCTCAAAGTTTGGCAGTGTAAGATCTAAGAGGGCGAGTCGGTTTGTGACAGACTTTTGGAAATATAAGAAGGTCCAAGACGAATTAGGATTTTCTATTCAGGTAAGAGCACTTTAAAGGTGGCTTATATTGTTTATCTCATGTCGATAGACTAACGCTACATGTTAAATAGGTTTATTGTGTTATGTTTCTGTATAGTAGGTAGATAGACACATCTTATAGTTTGAGTTGGTGCAAAGAATATTTATATATACACAACAGTGATTACAAATTAAGAAGATAAAACTGAAGCTAAGTTAAAAAATACAAAATTCAGACTCAGATTGTGCAAAAGAGTACTTCAAATGGCATTAATAAATAATATATACAGAATAGATCTAAGAAGGTATGTGGACTCTGCTGTCCTGACAGGTGTGTTCACCTGTCACAGAAAAACAGAGCTGTTATGCTGTTTTACAGAGAGCAGTAGGAATGATTTCCTGAAGCGTTCTTCATTCAGTGAGGTTGAACACGTCTGAGGAAGAATGAGCTCTGCTGCCTCTGTAGTGTGGAGCAGAGCAGGTGTGATGGGGCATGATGGAGAGCAGTTTGTTCAGTGACCTCCTGTTTCTCACTGACTCAAACGCCTCCAGATTCTGGCCAGTGATCCTGTGGAGCCTGCTGCCATCTCTGGCACCGATGCTGTCCACCCAGCAGTCAACTGCAAAGTAAACAGCGCCCTTGCTGCACACTGAGCTTCGTCAGAAAGCAGAGTCTGCTCATTCCCTGCTTGTACACAGCATCCCTGTTGGTCCTCCAGCCCAGTCTGCCATTCAAGTGAACACCCAAGTACCTGTAGCTCTGCTCTGGAAGTCAACCAACTCTTTTTTGTCTTGCTGACATTCAGCAGAGGTTATTTCCCTGCACTCCGACTCCTGCCTTAATACACCCACCCACTGCAGTGTCATCAGAGCACTTGTGGTGGAATGTTGCACACCTCAGATTTCCAGGACAACAGTGAGAAGTAAACAGGAATGGAGACAGGACAATCAGCTGTGGTCCCCAGTACTGATAACCACCACATCAGACATGGCACACATAACAGACAACCAAGTGAAGAAGCAATTTCAGATTCTATCTTCAGGCTCTTTGTTACTAATAGCCTGTCACAAAAACACATTTATTCCCACTCCCATAATGGTTTGACAGGAATATAAGTTACTCTTTGCAACAACAAGCGGATTCCCAAAGAGCTATTAGCTGCAACCACAGCATACCTAAGCATGATGTGCAGTGTGTCCTTAACAAATCTGAGTAACCTGGACAAGTGACGGGCCTAAAAACTGTCATGAAATCCAGAAAAGACCTGACACAGGACCTGAGAGGTGAATCCTGGACCTTCAGATAATTCATCTACTGTTTACTGAAGCCTCATCAGAAATAGTCTCAGTGGAAGGGTGGCTGTCAAGAAGTAATTATTAAGCAAAGGAAACTGGGAGAAAAGGCTGAGGTCTGCCAGATTACACAACAACTGGACTAAAAATCAGTCAACAGGTAAGGAAAGAAACACAACAGCGAGTATCTGTCTGTAAAACATGGTGGAGGCTCTGTCATGGTGTAGAATCAATGTTGTTGGGGATCTTGTCAATGCTGATGAAGTAGTGCCATCAGATTTTGACCCCCCATGCTACATCATCTTGAAAGTATCTGACTGGAAAGAGCTTCATTTTTCAGCGCGGCAGTGATCCCAAACAGACTGCCAGTGCAGTAAAATCATACCTGGATAGAAAACAATGGAACATCATCAGTCATGGATTGGCCTCCCCAGAGCCTGAATCTCAGTATTACAGAAGCATTGTTGGATCATCCTGACAGAGAACAGAACAAAAGACAGCCAACATCCAAAGAAGAGCTTTGAATGTCCTTCAAGAAACCTGGAGAACTATTTCTGAAGACTAACAGAGTTCAGGCTGTGTTAAATAAAGGTGGTCGTACCAAATATTGACCTTCAAGCTCTTTAGAATTGTACAAACTCTGTTTTTACCTTATATTCCATATTTCCATGTGAGCTGCCATGTTTCAGTAAAATGCTGCACCTATTTTGCATTTTTAAGCAAAATATAAAGAAAGACTTTCGCACAGGGCTATTTCATCATCAGTGCAGGGGGAAAGCTGACACTGAGGGAAAATTCTTTAAAGGGCTAACTTCCAAAAATGTTGTCGTGTTTTGGTTTTTTCTGTTCTGGTACTGAGTTAGCCGATACCGAGCCTGCGCTAAAGTCTGATACGGTTCTCACTGAGGCCGGAGGAGCAGAGCCAGAGGATCGAGGCGGATGTAAACACGAGCCGCTCTCCGTCAGCGGAGTGATACCTCTTCGCGTGTTTTTCTCTCTTTGAACCTAGCGCTGTCACACAGGGCTCCAGCCCCCGCCCCTCCTCCCCCCTCCTCTTACTCTTCCTCGCTCGCGCTCGCAGCAGGTCGTCCTGATTGGTCCATACTGCCCGTGGGTGCACGCGGATCCACTCGTGATCAGGGAGAGTGGGCGGGGTCACGGGGTATTGTTGTCCGCTGATTGGCTGCTTGTCGCTCCGCGCGGATCACAACAAGAATGTTTTTCATACTAGAGTCAGTGCTGTCAAAGCAGTAAGTGCGCGCGCGCGCGCGCACACACACACACACACACTCACATATGTGAATGATAAATAATAATTATTTATTATTAAATATTGTTTTATTAAAATGTAACCAACTTCAAGTTACAACGCTATAAAAAGTTTTCTGTTTATTATAGAATAATACAAATAACACAACCTTAAATTAAAATAAACATTAGACACTTTCTGGCAACTTGAAATATTAATAATAGTCAAAGTTTATCCAATTTAATGAATAAATAATAAATAAATCCAAAGAAACAAAGAAATTGTAATAATAATGAAAATGAAAAAAATAAAACAATTAATTAAAGCCACAAATACATAACAAAAATATTTTTAAAAAGTAGATTGCCATAACACAATATCTCAGTCACATAAAAGATAATCTGAAATAATAAAAATGACAATCCCAAAAAATTACCATGAATTCAAATAATAAAAAATACAAATATTTCAGACTTTCTGTTTAATATATTTGGAAAATCTAAAAAAAAGTTTTTAATATTCTAAAGAAAACTCTGCTTATGTAAATAGCAACACTAAATGAATGAATAAGTTTCTTTATTGTCACTGTGCAAAGTACATTGTGAAGTAATAATATGCATGTAAATAAATGCACACACTCACATATAAATAAATACACACCTACATGTGCATGTGTATATTTAAGTTGTTTTTATGTATCTCATACTCACACAGATAGATAAGATAAATTGTTATTGATAAAAGTTGTTAAGCTTTTGTGTCTCTTGAATAAATGTAAATGATTCAATAAAATCAGTATTTTTGCTTTTGATGATTTGGATTTCTTGTGGTTGTGTCTGTTTTTGTTGTGTCTGTGTCCGGACGCCAGGGGGCGGTGTCCAAAAAACACACACAAACTGTTTTCCGAGTCTTTTCCGGCTGTAGCGGAACTCCGGGCTTTCTTTCCCCGTGCCGTCAGCGGACCACAACGTGTCCCGACAAAATGGCACTTTATAATTTCAAGAAGATTATGGTGGTTCCCACCGCCAAGGTAAGTTTTACCTTTAGCTAACATCGCGTTTTAAAGGGGCTGAGGTTCGGTCCGACTCGCCGTGGGAAATGGCAGGAGATAAAAGATGGTGGAAAAGAAAACACGTGCCGTACTGGGCTGACGAGAACGCAGCATGTTTCAGAAAAGCAAACTTAAGACAGAAAACTGCTACACTGAGTCTGACATGTCATTATATGTAAATAAACAGCCAGTAATAGTCTGTTTTAGCCGGTGGTAGCTCTAATTTTCGCTTTCAGAACTACATTCACAAATCTGGAAGTGCACGTATGTGTGTTTTCTCACCTCTGTATAAGTCTAAGGCTGTTTGTTTCATACGTTTCTATTTCCTGTGAGCAGAGACACTGTTACTCACTTCGGCAGGTATAAGATGCTCTCATAACCTCGATGAAAACAGGCCTAATGACTCGTGTGGCTGCAGTGGTGTCAGTCCTTTTAAACACCACGTTGTGGCGGCCTACTATGAGAACAACGTCATGAAAGACTCTGCCTTCTTTCCTCAAACAGTTTTTTCTATATAACTTGTATGCCGAACTTTAAAAAACACTATAATTGGTGGTAAGCGTCATATAAAATTGTGTTATAAGCTGCTTGACTTGGCCGGTAGCGAGTAAACATTAAACTGATTGGTTTCTCAGGGATGTCTGGCTGGATTCTAGGAAAACCGATTATATGAGGTTTTATGGGCTGAATTACAGGAAAATTGAATTTTCTTGTACGTAATGTAACGAGTCAAGTATCGATAAATATAACCTCAAATAGCCAAATAATTAAAGACACTAGAGCCCAAAAATAAACACAGTTTTTCTGATGATGTTGTATTGATTTGTTTGTTTGTGGTGATCTGTGGCTGACCTTTACCCTGTTTAAATCTGTGCAGGATTTCATCGATGTCACTTTATCCAAAACCCAAAGGAAGACACCCACGGTGGTACACAAACATTACCAGATTCACCGTATCCGACACTTTTACATGCGAAAGGTGAAGTTCACCCAGCAGAACTACCATGACCGCCTCACGCAGATCCTCACCGACTTCCCCAAGCTCGACGTAAGAGAAGAAACTTTGAAAGAGACTCCTTTCATTTAAATATCTGGTCAAACTCGTATGATGCTTAATGTTACGTGATGTTTTCCGTCTCCTCAGGACATCCACCCTTTCTATGCTGATCTAATGAACGTCTTGTATGACAAAGATCATTACAAGTTGGCCTTAGGACAGTTAAACATTGCCAAGAATCTGATTGACAAGTAAGTTAATCTAAAATCTATTGCTGGTTATTGTTGTGCTGTGAACACTGCTTTCAGATCCATGCTCTGCTTCGTTCCTCCTGATGTACAAATCTGAATCAAAAGCCTCTCACTCTGTTTGCTAGATGAGTTGATGGATGTAAAGCTTTGACATCTTCTGTGGTGTTTGCATACAGTGCATGTTTTGGAACCTTGGAAAAATATTTGTGCGAGGCGATAAGATATCATGTGTCCAGTATGCTGACCATTTTCTTAAAGACTTTGTTACTCGGTTTATTTATTGGAGGCTTACCTTGAGAATGAGAGTCTGGTTTCAGTGCATTTATGTGAGCTTGGTGGGTATGCTGATGCGCTCAATAGGGCTACTTTTTCGAATGTCCAAGTTTGCATTAGACCATTCAGATTAGCAGCCACTGCATTGTTTTTCATGCATTTATATTACACCTTCAGAAACTTCAAGCTACAGAACAGCTGTGATTGGCTCCTGCAGGCACAGGCACTGATTTATGGAGCGCCTGTTATGCTTTTGCTTTGCGTTCTATTGCCAGTGCCTTTACATTAGATTAATTGTGCAGCCCTAGTTACATCAGTGTGTTACTTCAATCACATGTAAGCACCGGCAGTTGTCAGTATTTTTCTTCCGGTCTAGAGCTCTGACTCGTGAACATAATTTATTTTTTATTGCACAAAGAACAAGAGGATGATGGCAGAGTGCAAACATAAGCAACTGTCTGCCGCTGCTAACAGGATGTCAGGTCCTTGCAAGCATCTGCAAGACAGCATGCAAACAAAATGCGAAGAACCTGAAGCTGAGCGTAATCAGACCTGCAGTGCAGCAGCAGGACTTAACGTTCTACCTGTACATATTTCTACTGTTGAATGTGTCGATCGCTGTTACGTGCTTCTCTTTGGGCTGGTTTTCAACTTTGCTGTGAGCTTAGTGTTAAAATTAAAACTGTAACATGATCACACACGTCTCCTGTGTGTCCTCATAAGGTTTATATTGTTAAGTAAAACTATGTGACATTGTTTCAAAGTAATGCAACAAGTAGTGTAATGAATCAGTTTCTCCTGAGGATAATCAAGTAATTTTATGCATTACTTAAAAAAAAGTGACTTGTACTACATTACTTTTCTGAGTAACGACCCCAACGCTGGTCTAGACTTACTCTCCTATAACAAAGGAGTGAAGAGGCATCTTTTGTTCTTTCAGTGTTGCCAAAGACTATGTGCGCCTGATGAAGTATGGAGACTCTCTGTATCGGTGTAAGCAGCTGAAGCGAGCGGCTCTCGGGCGTATGTGCACCATCCTGAAACGGCAGAAATCCAGCCTGGAGTACCTGGAGCAAGGTGAGGAGGAGGAGGAGAGTTTAGGCTGTGATTGAGAATCTGAATCTGTCCAAAGTTGTACTTTTCCTTTTAGCTGAGAGGTTTGAGTAGTTCAGTCTGTTTCTCCTGTCTTCATACGTAACCCTTACTCATCTTTCAGTGCGTCAGCATCTGTCCCGTTTGCCAAGCATCGACCCAAACACGAGGACCCTGCTTCTGTGCGGTTACCCCAACGTGGGCAAGTCCAGTTTCATCAACAAGGTAAATCCCAGACACGTTTATCACGATTATTGATTTCCACTCTGAGCCAACTTTACGAGCAAGATTCTGATTAAACTCTTAAATTATTGCACTTACTGCGCTTGCACTTCTGATTAGACTCAGACTGTATTTCATTACCCTGAATTTATACATGTGTAATGACAATAAAGTTGAATCCTAATCCTAAATTATTATAACCTAGTGTTTCTTTTTCTGTTTGTACTGAACAGTGATTGCAATCACTAAGTCACCTCCATCTGCCTGCTTTCAGTGTAGCTAACAGTGTAACTGGTTTCTTCCCTGTCAGGTGACCAGAGCCGATGTTGACGTCCAGCCGTACGCTTTCACCACCAAGTCTCTGTTTGTGGGTCACATGGACTACAGATACCTCCGCTGGCAGGTGAGATGATCCTGCTCGCCTGAGTTTTACTGCAGTTATCGTCTCATTGGTAAAAATGAACTCCAGGACAGTGGACGGTAAAGCATGTGAAAATGAGGTTTAAAAGGAAAGCTTTGCACTCGTTGCGAAGTACGTATTGTTTTCTTGGATTCACTTTGAGTGGCTTTGCATGGTTGAGTTCATCCACTCACCGAAACAAGCCAGTTTATCCTGATTTCCCTTCCTTTAAGCCAGCTGTCATCTGATAGGCTGCCCCTCATAAGCATAGTGGAGGCAGAATAGAGCAGCTTTTGTACTGATATTCTAACTAAACATGGGATTGGTGATGTTAACTCTGTACCTGCAGAGCTGCTGAAGTTTCTCCTGTTTATGTTTAATTAATATGGAAGCTGCTGTTGATGTTTCTCTTACGATCATTATTGCGATCGTTTGCTTGTAGTAAATGATACAATGTATGTGCTTAAAGTTGGCTGAGAGTCTGGACAACTTCACGAGACCACCTCAGGAGAAACAAACATGGTAGAAATCAGCATTTAGTTTTCTCTGTTTTAGGTTATAGTTTTGGAAATCTTGTGAAAATCAACTTGACTCCTGCAGGAAGGGCATTCAGGACTTCAGGAGTTTCTTTTTTTTTTTGCCTGGATTTTGAGGGAAAACAAAAATGGCCACAGCGTTTTGTCTCAGGTTTAAAAGCAGTTTCCCTAACAGAGTTCACTTAAACTCAAACGAAACATCTTCAAATGCATCCTGATAAATCTAGCGTAGGCTTTCCCCTCACTCTAAAGGAGGAGTGGGAGTTGTGTTTTCCCCTAAAACTGTCCATTTTAGTAAGCTACGACCTCCTGTTGTTATTCACATGCTAACTGTGTGTTTGTGTGTAGGTGGTGGATACCCCCGGTATCCTTGACCACCCTCTGGAGGAGAGGAACACCATCGAGATGCAAGCCATCACGGCTCTGGCTCACCTCAGGGCGGCGGTTCTTTACGTCATGGACGTTTCTGAGCAGTGCGGTCACACCCTGCAGGAACAGCTGGAGCTCTTCAACAGCATCCGACCCCTGTTCGCCAACAAGGTCAGACGGCAGCATATCGTATCTGTTCTGCAGATGAGTCAGTCCCTGAAGATTCAAGCACTGGACCCCCTCAAAATCAGCTGATTCGTTATCTACAAGAACCTTAGTCTAAGCAGTCACGCAAAAATTTTCCTTCATACTATGAATATTTTGTGAGTTAGTAAGCAGGGATGGGTCGAATATTTGTATCTCTTAATTCAGCTGATCATTGTTGGTGACTTTATAAACACAGGGGATAACCACAAACACTTTCAGGGCTGAAAAAAAGAGATTTAAGCTGTTTTAAAAACTGCAACCAAATCAATTTTACACACTATTTTAAAATGAAAAAAATCTGATTTCTGATAATCATCAGATAAAAACTTAGATAAATTGCATTTTGGGTAAACTTTAGAGTGTGGCATCACATGTTTGGGATGGCATGTGAAAGCTCCTCACAGGGGTACAGCCTGGATGGGTCGCTCAGTTCATATTAGCACCTACGATGATGGTGGTGAAATGGAGAAATATTATTGGTGTAGATAAGTTTTCCTTCTTGAATACAGAGAGTTTCAGGATCAGTGGAGGGTCTGAGTATGAGCCAGCAGTAAACACAAGCGTCAGTCTCCTGATTGTGTTTAGTGAAGTGTGTAAAAGGCCTGTGCCGTCGTATGCCAGAAGAAAACTGTCCCAAGTTGAAAAATCAGTGAAGTGAGACTTTGCTAAGAGACACTTTGGGTGAATTTACAAAGATTTTGGTTGTTTAAACATGTTTTTGAATGTAGGACAGCTCTTGTACTTATGCTGGAAAAAATCCCACATATTTTAAAAGCGCCAAATTTGACCTACCCTTATTTACTTTGAGGACATCTAGTGCTGGAACATTTCCTAGTATCAAGTTAAAATTTCTCGAGGCTCAAATATGCTAAAGTTACTGTATAAAAAAGAACATCTGATCTTGAGGGGGTCAGGTGGGACTTTTGTTTTCAGGTTTAATTGACTTTAAAAGATTTTTAGCACTCACACTGTTGGTGATTGTTTCTTTACCCCGCAGCCTCTCATCATTGTGGCAAACAAATGTGACGTGAAGAAGATCAGCGAGCTGTCTGAGGAGAACCAGGTGGGTGGTTTACAGGTTACACATCTCAAAGACTGGAATGTGCAGGATGTGTTTATCAGACAGTAGAGACATCCTTCATGTTTAACACGTTGAATTTCCTCTTTGTTGTCAGAAAATCTTTGCAGACCTGTCTGCAGAGGGAATCCCCGTCATCGAGACCAGCACCCTGACAGAGGAGGGCGTCATGCAGGTTAAAACCGAGGTGAGAAATGGCCGACTCGGGCTCGCTCTGGTCCCGGAGCGTGTCGAGCATTTGATCTCACTGTGGCTGCCATCTTTCTTTCAGGCGTGCGACCAGCTCCTCGCTCATCGCGTCAACACCAAGATGAAGGGCAAGAAGGTCCACGATGTTCTCAACCGGCTGCACCTGGCCATGCCCGCCAAGAGGGATGAGAAGGTCAGTCAAACTCTTGAATGGCACTCTTAAACAGTTTAAAGCTGTTTAACTCGTTACTTTTGCTTTTTTTCTTACATTTGTTAAAGTTGAAATCTGTTCATGTTTTCAGGAGAGGCCTCCGTTCATCCCGGAGGGAGCCATGGTGCGCAGGAAAGCGATGGAGGTGGACGCACCCAAACGCAAGCTGGTAGGTGTGGTGGGAACTTCAGGCTTATAGCAAAAGAGACAGCAAGCATTTGATCAGACGTGTAAAGTAACTAAGTATAATTACTTAAGCTCTTTACTTTAATTTCATTGTATATTTATCTTACTTTACAGAACCTGGAGGCAATAATCTTTCTTACTCAACTAATTTCACTACTCATGTGTATTTTGTATTTGTATTTTGATTATCTGATAATGTAAGCCCTGCTTTGAATTCATGAGTTTGACTCTAAATAGCAAAAAGTGAGTAATAATTTGAATTTTTCTCCCTCTGCTGAGTTTAATTCTCTGTGCGGCTGTTTGTAAAATAAATGTTTACTCTTCTTCTTACAGGAGAGAGATCTGGAGCTGGAGCTGGGTGATGACTACATTCTGGACCTTCAGAGTAAGAAGCGCTTCCCTTCAATAACAGAGCTGCTGCTGTGACATTTCAGACCATTTTTTCACTGCTGTTCTTTTTTTTTTGTCTTTTTAAGAATACTGGGATCTAATGAACGAGGATGAGAAGCGTGATAAGATTCCTGAAGTGTGGGAGGGCCACAACATCGCAGATTTCATTGATCCCGGCATCATGAAGGTGAGCGTCTGCTTTTCACGTCTGCATGTGCACGAAGGCCTGCAAGGGTTCACGTTGCTGAGATTCTGCAGACATCTGTGCGCAAACGAGGACACCGACTGTGAACGCGTCCTCTGAGCAGGCTAGAGCGTAGTATAAAATGAACGGCTGTGGTTACCTGCTGTTTACAGCTGTTCGTGTGTTCTTCCACAAAGGAGAAGTTCACATTAAAAATCTAACAGCCTCCAGATTAATCTGGGGAAACCTACTTCCCTTAACTGGTCCTTCCGCTATGCCAAGAAACAAAGGGCAAAAACTGTTAAACAATGAAAACCACAAGATCCTTTATGATTAACAGTGACTGGGTTCATTTCTGTGTAGTGAAAGTGCGTTTTACTGTCATCTACGGTTCCTCTGTGCTTTTGTTATCTGCTACACGAGTAAAGCTGAGCAGAGGACACTAATCTCTATAACTGTAATGCATACCTCTGTATTTACTTCTGTATAACTGGGCTACTCGTGCCGTTGTTTATGACCACACTGATATTCCAAAATGTAGAAAATAATGTGAACAGCTAAAGAAATCTAACCTATTCTGAGCTTTTAATGATAACAGCTGAACCACTGAGGCCTTCAGCATGAATGTAGTTCATTTATCTCCAGGATGCTCTCAGAAAGGCTTAATGGAGAAAAAGAGGAAAAAGGCATTTGTCAAATGTGTTTCTGCCCTCTAAACTCTGTCCTCTAAATGCGTGTTTGTTTTTCTCTCGGCCCTCACAGAAACTGGAGGAGCTGGAGAAGGAGGAGGAGCTGAAGGAGCGAGCCGGGGAGTACGATTCTGACGAAGAGAGTGAGGACGAGGAGATGCAAGAGATCCGCATTCTCGCCGAACAGATCCGCGAAAAGAAGCAGCTCAAGGTCCTGGAGTCGAAAGAAAAGGATGTGCATGGACCTCGCATGCCCAGGACTGCCACCAAGGTGAGCAGGCCTCAGTTTAAGCTAATCACTGTCACTTTGCTGGAGTTGAGATGTGGGTCGAATTTAAGTACAGCTGCCTTCAAATACTTTGTATTGATTGTTCCAAACATGATAAAAATATATGCCAACATAGCAGATTTTTCCCCTATTCTTTAATATTTGTTGGTATTTAATTTCAGTCTTTGGTGTCAACAAACATCAGAGAGCTTAAACTGTATCAAGTGCTGACAAATAGGTGAAAGAATTATGAATGCGTTCCTGCTCATCACCTCACCTCTGCTGGTTGCTATTCCTGTTTTTCAAACATGGAAAATTAGCTGCACTTCCAGCAAGTATAAAGACGTCATATCGTCGGCTGAATATATGTAGAGACACCGTGACACACAGGGTGAACTGCTGGATCCTTATAGCTGGGTTTAATTCATTGGTTTTAGTGAGGTGCGGCTTAAAAACTGGCATGTACAAAACATATTCCCTCAGTAATTGACACTGCACTCAAAACATCAGTGGAAAAAAGAATCAGTGGAAACGTGGCATTCATGGAAACCAGGTTATGTGCTCATCATCAGTTACCATGGTGATTTAGCCAGATTTAAGAAAAAAAGAAAAGGACCGCTTTCAGGACGCAGGACAAATTTTGAAGGCTCCACCTAGTGGAGATTTTTACCCAGAGTTACTCCGTCAAGCTTCAAGCCGGTGACTCCATTTAGTTCTTTGACTGTCTGTCTTTTGTCTTTTGAGCCCACGTTTCACTCACGCTGACGTCTGAGCTCATGAATGTGTTTATTCTGATATGTTCAGGTTGAGAGGAAGCGGCTCGAGAAGGAGATGGGTAACCTCGGTCTGGACATGGACGACAAGGACGATGTAAGTTCTGATTTTAAATCAGTGCCTACAGGATGTATGTAACTGAATTAATGATAATGATATTACGTTATAATTACAATGGTGCCCACGGTAACAAATAACATTGAGGTGTTGCCTCTTTTTTAAAGTTACAAACATTTTTAGAAGCTGATTATGTCAGAGCATCGTCTTTCTGTGGAGAGTCTCAGATTTTCAGTTTACTGGGATTTTATGACTTCTCAAGATTGTGGTTTAATAGTAAAAGGTTGTCAAACTTCTTGGGCATGGAATGAGGCAAAGTTTTTATATTATTTTGTTTATTGCTAATAATAAAGAATAAAATCTTGCTGGGTTTGGTGTGTGGACTGTTGGACTTTTAATATAAAGGATTTTTTGAATAATTACAGCGAAACGTTTGTTTCAGTATGATCTTCTTTGGGGTGTTTTCATTTAATTTGTTTAATGAACTAATTTTATTTAGTTAAATATGTGTCCTTTTATTTAGATTTTCTTTAATTAATTTGGTTGTTTTGTGATTCACTTGTTTTATTTTTATTATTGAAGTGTTTGTAAACTCATTCATGTTTCCCTGGTTATGTGTTTCTTCGGGGTTGGCGGTGTTGATGTTGTCTCGTGCTCTTGTTGTTTGTACTGGTTCTTGATGAGTGAATCTTTGGAGACGTGTGTGTCTAAGTGTTTCCTGTCGTGTCCTTTCAGAGCCACTACGCGCAGCAGGCCAGACGCTCCCGCAGCGTCGCTAAGAAACGTAAGCGTGAAGCTTCGGCCCCTCCGACCTCCCGAACCCGCAGCCAGAGTGCCTCCCGTCCACCCCGAGACCAGTCTGGTTTACGAGATGCAAAGGTAGGAGGCTGTGGCTTTGCTCAGCTTTTAACTAAAATCTGCTCTGTGATCAACTCGCTTAGTCTTTTAGGTTTATGAAGAGATGAGCTACCTCACATCAGAGATCTGTAAACATTAGTTGTTTCACACTTAATTAATCACAAATTGGCCAATACTGAAATAACTGAAGAGGCTTTTCCACCTTACCTTTAATCCAGTTACCTTCTGCACAGAAAAACGTGATCCTAAATGTTACTCGCTGATGTTTAATCTTCCTTGTGGTGTTTGTGCAGAGGGTCACTTTAGGCTGAGCTGACTGCAGTGCTGTCAGTAAACCAGTGGAAGCCCTAAATAACTGATCAGAGTTATCTTTGAATTCCTTGTTTTGTCTGACTCACTTAAACTGCATACTGTCGTGTGCAGGAATTACTGCATTTATCAAGTTTTATATGTTACTAGTAGTTGCAGCTTATTTATAAAGGTTAAAAATACAATTTCAGCATTGTCCTTATTTCTTATTTTTTAGCTCTTAAAAAGCATCAATGCAGTAACTGGTCTGGGGTTCAAAATGTAACAGATGCATGAAGTGAATCCCTCGTTCTGTAAACTCACCGCTGGCTTTGTCCGTTCGTTTGTCAGATGGTGAAGAAGACGAAGAAGATGATGAAGAAATCCCAGAAAGACATGAACCGCCAGGGCAAGAAGGGAGAGTCAGACAGACACGTGTTTGACCTCAAACCCAAACACCTCCTGGCTGGGAAGAGGAAGTCGGGCACCACAGATCGCAGATAAAACTGCTTTTCCTGGACTGTTGACACCTGGACACTCTGCTGGCACCATTGCTGGGGAACCATTTACATGATTAGTGATTATATTAATACCAATTTTCAGCTCAAGCATTTGCTCATGGAAGTGAAGCTCAGCTGTAAGGAATACATAACTGTATTGAATGGCAGAGACTTTGTTGTGGTTAATGTCTTACTGTGTTACTGCAGTAGTTCATGTGTGAAGCTGATTTGTATTCAGTGTCCGAAGGTTTCTTCTTGGCAGTATCAGTAAAGTAAAACTTTTTGCCTTACAGCTCGTATGTGGCTCTACTTTGGATAAAGTGATGATGATGCTTCCTTTATAGTCTCTTCTTGAGAAATATTAACACGGGAGCCAAATAAACACATCGGAACTAAAATATCTCAGGTGTCATATTTTTCTCTATGCAGTGATTTTATCTTAAAGAGACAAGGTGCAGGTACAGGAATGAACCTTATTGTGTGTTTATATTCCTGATTTGAAAATACTGGTGATAATTGTCTCAGTTGTGCAACAGTTGTGCCAATTTTGCAGCAGCGAACATGCAGTTTTGTTGCACTAAAACAACGTCACGTCCAAACTTACTTTCACATTTTAATAACTTTCCTTGCTTGTGTGAAATACGCACACCAACACGTTTTTCAAACCTTTTTAGGTCCTTGTTTCATTTTTTTCATAACAAACACGGACAGTCCTACCAATTTTCTTTTTTTTGGTTGAATTTCATGGTTAATTTTCAACTCTTTTTGTTGTGATGGTTCACATTTTGGTAGTAGCTGTCTCATTTCGGTTGTTTTTCTCTCTTTGATCCTTTTGTACGACCTTTTTGCATCTTTTCCTACAATTGTTTTTTGACACTGTTTTGTGTTACATTTTTATTTTATTTTATTTTTTTTAGACAATTTTAGCTCATTTTGTCTTTGTGCTATGCTGTGATCATTTGCCATCTCTTTTTACCACCATTATGTCTATTTGGGGTCGATTACTGTCACGTTTTTGTTTGTTTGTTTTTTGTCATTTCACGGATGTATGTTTTCTGGGATATATTTAAGACCTGGTTTTAGAGCTTGGACCTTCCTAGGCCCCGTTCATTATGTCCATTATTAGAAAGCATTTACACCAGAATGATTAAAAGCGCTTTTAGTGCTTTTATTACATGTGTGAAATGGCTTCATGCCCTAATTTAATTTTTATGAAGCCGAATTTACAAAAACATGTAATTTATTTGTAAAAGCTCCATAAATTTAGACTGTAGTTTGTTTTTATGTGGCGACAATCAAGAAAACAAGAAACTAACAAAGTCTAGATAGTTTGCTGTGACCGGCGTGGGCTTTTATTGCGAAAAAACCTCGGACCGGAATTGGCTTCGTTATCTTTTCTCGCGTAACGGTACCCGTCTGCTGTCAACGCGGATTTTGGACAAAACCTGCGCAGCATTCTCAGACCTTGAAGAAAATGTTAGCGACGACATCAGTTCCCATCCACTCCCGAAATAAAAACGAGTATTTGTAGACTTTCTGGTGAGTTGGACTCCATGTTTGGGCAGGTTATTTTCACCGTTAGCCCGTTAGCATGCCTGGCAGCACCAGCTAATCGGGGAAACGTTAGCTTGGCTAAGCTGGGCATCGCCGCTTTTAATTGTCTAGAACTGCTAATGTTAAGGTCCACTTTTTTCCAGGTTTTTTCGTTCTTTTTTTAAACCTTTAATGCTAGTTTTTTATGAAAATATTTTATCCAAATGTAGTGCAAGATAATGTGACCTCAGCGCTGTTTTCATTGCGCTCACACCAGTGACAGTCAGCAGGAGGAACTAGGCACCAGACAGCTAAACAAGGCTGGTTTTATTCCTCAGAAACGGGCAGTAACGGATGGACGACTCTCTGATGTCTGTGATAGTTTCAGCCTGACTGGCGATTTAAAAACACCTCTTATTTGCGTGTTTTAGTATCCAGACACCTTTGTGTCAACTCAAGGACAAATGTAACACACACCAGGCTCAGATGTGTCAAGACTGATTTGAACATCCAAAAATGAATCTTCCTGTCGTGTTTCTCTGTGTAGTTGAACCTAAATTACAGTCTTTTCCTGAACCTAATCACACTGTTTTGTTGGTTAAATATAACTGAGTAGTTTTTGTTCATAAATCCAACGAAACTTAAAACTCAAAATAATAAAAATAAGAGGTCGACGATGACTGTTGGTTTCACACAGGGGACAGACCTCTCTTTTCCAGGTAAAAAGGGTAAAGTCATCCACCACAATCTGCCGTTCAAATCACCTCAGCAGACCTCTGATAATCTGGTTCTGGCAGTAAGCAGTGAAGTGTAAACATTACTCAAACCTCGGAAATGTTCCTGGAGCAAAACACACACATAGGCTTTTTGTGTAAGTCAGATGGGGTAAGTAACGTGTCATTCCTAATATTTAGATTATTTTAAAATGCATAACTCTTAAGTGATGAAGTGATTATCAGCAGGCTTTCTTTTAACATCTTAGAAATCATTCAGCTGCATAACAAGTAGGAGTGGGCAGGATGTTGATCATCCGCTTCTCTTATGGTGTGGGATTTTTTTTTTTTGTAGTTATGATTCATGATAAACAAGTTAAACGCCGACCTGAACACTTCAAAGAGGAAAATATTCTGCTGTTCTCTCTCACTGATTTATGAAACGACAAGAACGAGTCTGTGAAAAAATCGGTGAGTGGTACCCACCTGATTTTTTTCCTCTCTCCTGTATCTTTAGTACATTTAATGAAGTCATGAAAAATGTTAAAATGACTGATCTGGCCCACCCTAATAAGGAGACATGAGTGGGTGGATGTCAACTTCATAACTTTAAAGTTATGTTCCTTCTTGGGTGAAATATGTGTTTAAAAAAATGCTTAAGGATAACATGGTCTAAAAACACACTGATTTTCTGGCAACTTGTGGCATGATAAACTGGTATTGGCATTAATGGTGATATTAAAAAAAATATTATTGGGTTAAAATTGCTCAAATGACATTATCATAATTAATCCAGTGTTGGCTTAAGGACTTACTTTGCAGTTCATCAGTGATTCTGTTTTCTTTCGTTAAATACTTTATTGTAGCCACAGATTATTATGCTTGGAGTTGGTATAAAATTAACTTCATTGAAGTTCTGTTATAAAGTTCTGTTGTAATGCAAATTAAAATGTTTGACATTTTGACTTTATGTACTTCAGAGGCCTGTAACTGAGGCCTGACCTGACAGATCAGTTACTCCTCATCTTTCACTTTCTTTTCCTCTTTTGTCCATTCTTCTTTTTATTACATTAAATTTGACATGAGACCTTTTCTTTTCTGTTTTTTTTTTTTACTCCCATATTTCATTTTATTGCATCTCAGAGCGATAAGTAACCCTGTTTAAAACATTTAAACTGTTGCCACTCTGTGTGCCTTCCTTCTCTGATGCTGTTATTTCAGTTTCCTCTGTTGGAAATTCTGATGCTTTTTTAGATTTAATATTATAGACTTTTTTTTTTCTTTTTTTTTTTTAAAATAAAACCTTAACTGCTTTCTTCCTGGTACACCTACAGGTAAACCGGTTCCCTTAGGTAGAGAAAAGTGGGTGTGGCACAATGCAGATTGTTTTAAACAATCCGGACCAGAGCAGGCCTGCCAAAAGGTCCAATCCATTATATTTTTCTCCATATTTTGTCATGAAGATTAATGCATGTAATAAGAAATTGAAGGTTTAATTTTACCTGAGACATGATTTTATTACAGTAACATTTCTTTGTAATCTGGAAACAATTATTTTGTTTCTCCAAAAACCTCTCGGCCTGTTGCTTCATCCATTTTATAAATGAATTATTTGTTTCCAGAATGAAGTTAAAAAAACTGAAATTAATATTTCAGAGGGGATTTTTTTCACTATATTGCATGCGCAGCCATTTCTTGCATGAAGTGAGAACATTTCTATTAGTAAATGTAGCAAATCTATATGTCTAATTATTGAACGAGCCTTTGGCTTTTGTGAAAGCATAATAATTTTTTTTCCCTCAAATATTGCTCATCTCTCACTGGAACATTTCAGCTTCATCTAACAAAATATTGAACACAGACAGTTTTCAGTTTCTAGAGCTGGAAGAAAAGGTTGTGGTGTGGTTGTTAGCTTCTCAGTTTCGATCCCAGTGGGATTTATTGAGTGTGCTCGCTGAGCAACACTCTGTTTCACACTCATTCACTTTGTCATTTCACACATTCACACATGGAAGCTGCCAAATAAAACCACTGCCAAGTGCTGCACTTGGCAGTGGTTAGGATTTCGTCTTGATGCTTTGCACTGAGTGAAGGAGACGGGATCTGTTCTCCTCACCCTTTGGTCAGCCTCTCTTTTGTGATTTTATACTTTCAGTCTGTGGTTGCATCAAGTTTGGACGGAGGGATGCCAGTGGAGAGCGGGAGTAGCGCTGCTGCCCGCCAGGCCAAGCAGAAGAGGAAGTCCCACAGCCTGTCCATCCGCAGGACCAACAGCACCGAGCAGGACCGCTCCGGCCTGCAGAGAGACATGCTGGAGGGACAGGTGATGATTCCTTAAATTGTACCCTGAGAATGGATGACAACTGCCCTTCTATTTCCAGCTGCTCCTCTGGAAACTGCACTCCTCTGCTGTCTTTCAGCATTAGCCTGCTGCTGTCCTGCTGTTTCTGTGAGCACCCGTAAGCACTTTGGTTGTAAGCCTAAGCCAATTAGGTTTTAATACAACCGTTTAGAGGACACATGATGGTTTATATTGTTGCCGGCTTGCCACAATTACTGGATGAGTGCTGTAAGATTGTTTTCATTTAGTGGATAAACAGATGGATTTAGAACAGGCTGAGCCATTTGAACTTCGCTTGGGTGGATCGTTCAGCTCAGTGGTGTTTGTTCCTGTTTCTGAGGTGTTAAAAACCCTGCTTGCTTTCTCCGTGGCCTGCCAATAAGGAGCTGAAATACTCGTGGGATGCAGGGTAAACACAGCTTACCTGGAGGTAATTATCTGAATCGAGAGTAAATCAAGAAAAAAAGGGAGAGGGAAAGGATTAGGAGCCTCTGAATTAGAAGTGCACACGTGGAGGAGGGAGAGTTAAAGCCTGTTGAACTGAAACACAGTTCACTGGCTTCTCTCACCTGCCTGGTGTACCTGTAATCTAACCAATTAAAAAGGTGCTTCAGTGATTTTTGTATTGCAGTTTCTTAAAGGATCAGTGCATGTCATTTATTTGCCAGGGATGCATTTTAGCATTTTGTGAGTTTTAACATGCTGTCCAGCAACTTCCGATAAAATAAAAGCATCAGGATTGTTTGTTCGAGTCTGACAAAGTGCTGAGCTGCATCTGTAAAGCAGGGTTTGCTGCTTCACGTGGATTAATGTTGTCCTCATGTGAGCCTTAATACGTGAGGGCATTGTCGGCTCAGTCCATACATGTGGTTTTGGGTTTCTGTCTTTACTGACTGTGTTGAACACGCTCTGTCATGTAGACTTAATAGATATTCAGATCTGTGTTTCATTTAGGTTGGCAGGTCTTTTTTCCTAATTAGCTTTAGTGTCTTTGTGTTTTATATGAAGAAATTCAGTAAAACTTTTTAATAACCATTGTTTAACCAGGTTATAACCAGGTTTATTATTGCCTAATGCTTGGTTAATACATAATTACCTTACTGGTGGATATAAAGTTGCAGCTGATGGTTGTAAAACATCGTATTCCCTGTTGGCCAAACTGTCTGCTTCAGACAGTTTTCTTTTTTTACTCTTGGGTCTGTATGATGTCAGTGATGTGGCACATGATGAATATGGTCGTCTGAGGCGCACAGCTCCATCTCTGAGCACCTGCTGTTCAAACCTTCTATTTGTAAGAGACAGCCAATCAGAAGAAAGTGGCCTTAAAGGGAGCAGAAAGGAAACTAGAATCAAAATCAATGTGCGTTTGTTTCTTGAGTTAAGGTAATTTATTGTTTTATTTTTGCATTTGTATGTTGGTCCTTTTCACATGTCACAGTAGGAAAAGCACAGGTGGAGGTCTTTTTCACTTTATGACCATTCAGCAGCTCTAGTTTACTGAGACACCTGAGCGTAGCGGTAACATTGATAATGTTGTCAGCAGCACCTCTGCTTTTCCTGCTGCGAGAAAGGATCATAACCTTATGAAGAAGAAATGGTGCAAATTTCTTAGTAAACACTTATTCACAGTTCTATTATTAATTGTTTGTTTTGTTATTTGGAGGTTCTTCTGTAAGACCAACTTGTGTGTACTTTTGAGGTTCTAATGAAAAAAGTGAATGGTTTAAATTGCCAATCTAAAACTCTGTGAATGTGGAAGCTGAACTTGTGATCATGCAATGAAAAGAGCGTAGAGCTGTTGCAGATTTAAACCTGCTGAAAGCGCCCGTTTCTAACCAGACGTGGTGTAATCCCTTCCTCATGACTTTTTGTTTTCTCACTCTGGTCCCTTTTGGTCTCAGTCCTCTGATAATCTGGAATCCTTCATGAGAATGGAGGTAAGTTTCAGGTGTTTCGCCCTTTGTGTTTCAGATGATAGTGTAACTTCCCTCATAGTTTGTAGAGCTTTAGCGTTAGTTGTGTATGTTTGGTGTAGTTTAGCTTTGATTAGTAATGAGTGGAGGTGACGTGTGGTCATTGCTGCACTTATAGTCTCCTTTAAAATGTGACTTTTCTGGATTACAGGACGTTTTCTTTTGTGTTTAGTTAAATAATATCTACATTTTGCAGTTACAAATAAATCAGTGTTTGTGACCTGTTTAGTATGTCTTTGAGAGAAGATGGGATGTTGTCAGCTCTGTGAACTTGAGGTGGAAAAGTTGTTCTTATGCAAGTCACAATAGTGCTGCTCTGTGTAAATAATGATGCACATGAAGGATGTGACTTCAATCTTGCATATGTTTCTACTGATGTGAAGAATCAGCAGGTGCCTGAATCTTACACCACTTTCTTTATATACTGATACTCAGTCTGTAAGAAAATAGCCTAATGTATCAGTGGATTTTGGTTATATTTCAAATCTATATTGTGCCTCTTTAGACTCTCGCTGCATTTGCGAGTGTCACTGCTTGAAAGAGACGCGGTGACTGCTGTCAGCTTGCAATAATGGTTACAGGAAATTCACCAAATTTAAAGCTTTTATTTGAACTTCTGTTTACTGTAATTGTAATGGGACATGGTAAAAACATTGATTTTTTTTTTTTCTTCATGTGAAAAATAATAGTCATTAGTTATGGTTCATTTCAGTCGGTTCCTGGCTGAACTTGACTGTTGGAAACACCGTCACTCCCCAGCACCTGGCCAGTGTATTTACCCAGCATTGGACCCGTTGGTTATGTTGAATCCTGTGTGATAAAGGCTCATATGTAAACATATTCTGACTTCTCAGATGTGCGTAAAATGTTCTCCACACTGGTAATAAGGATTAATGTAAAGGAATTTGTATTTTGAGCATACGACTAATTAAAAACATAAGATTTTTTATATTTTGCCCTCATTTTATTCATTTTAGGCAAAGATTTTCAGTCGTTTTTGGCTTTAAGGTCTCATATCTCAGTGTGCTCTAGTCTGTAGGCTTGTGGCTTCACACAGCAGTACATGTATCATCATGCAGCGTTGTGTCGTAGTCAGCCCTCTTTTTTTTCATGTCGTTATCTCAAATGTAGCACAAACCACCCCATGCATGAGACTGTGACAGCACTGAGCAGCTCCTTCAGTGGGAGACTGCGGCACCCACGGTGTGGGACGGAGAGATTTCGCAGGTCTTTCCTCCCCACTGCTGTCAGACTCCACAATAAAGACTTTTGCAGCTGATCAAACCCACAAACCCACACATGTGCAATAAGACTGCTATACGTGCAATTCTTCTTCTGACGAAGTTGTGTTTTTGTATTTTCCTACTCAGTTGTATATAGTATTTGTATTTGTATTTTATTCTATTGTATATATTATTCTATTCTATTTTATTCTATTGTATATAGTATTTTATTTTATTTTATTGTATTTTATTGCATTCCAGTGTTTTCTAATTTCTGCTACATAACTTTGCACTTTTGCTGTAACAAAACAAATTTCCCACCTGTGGGACTAATAAAGGCCATCTTATCTTATCTTATCTTAAACCCTTTACCCTTTGAATGCTGACCCACAACTGATTTCTATGTAAGTAGCTGCGAGCACAAAGGCAGTCAAAGAAAGAAGGCATGCTTTGTGCAGAGTACACAACGAAGAGAGCTCCACACACTGACCCGTTTCATCGTGACTGGCCAAAGCTTGGAGATTTCTTCCACTTTGTGCTTGTGTCGAAGCTGCTGACTCAACTACAGACTGAAAGTGACACAAAACTGTTTACTCGCTGTGAAAAAGCCTTCTCAGGTGGATTCAAATCTGACTTATAATGCTTGATTTTTAAAGCACTGGACATTTTCTTAGTGTTTTTTATTTTTTTTATTTTAAATGACTTTGTTAACAGTTGTCTGAGGATGTACTCGCACTAGGAGGATTTTCTCCCCACTCCCCTGCTGGCCTTCGCTCACATTAACCATCTGGACTTGAGTATTCCTCTCCTCTCTCATACTCTTCTCTTGTAAAGTGCTCTTACAGACTATAAGCAGGTTCATTTTATACATTTTGTGGTTACTAGAGCATTTTGGAGGTGATGACTTTTTGCCCTCTCTGTAAATATGTTAATTAACAAAGCGATGTTCAGAGAGCTAGCTGTCGTTAGGGTAGAGTTCATCACCAGTCATGCTACATGTGTCCAACTATACTGTTTTTGCAAGCGTGCTCAGGCACGGTGTGGAATGCCTGACATGAGCACACCCTCAGGCTCATAATTACAAACTTATTTTGTAATGGGACAAACCCGAGGAAACTCTTATTGCCTAAAATGGTGCCTGTGTTCAAATATTTAAAGAATGACCTCAGCCATCACAGGAAGAAGGTTGTAGGCTTCAACCACCCAGTTGGCCGCAGTGTTGATTTTAATAGGAAACTGTGATTTAAGTAATAATTTGGGCATCTAAATTGTTTTAGTTTTAGTCAAGTAAATGTAAGATTATCATAGATTAAATCTAAAGTTGGTTCAGTTGATTGAAATCCAAAGTGTAAATGTTTGTTGTGTTTTTACTGGTGAGACTGGTGACACATGGTTTACAAAGCTTCTTATTTTCCTTGCCATCAAGTGGGAGACGTGCCACCTCCTCTCTTCCTCCCAAGCGTTTAAACTTTGTCACGTTTTCATGAGAAACAGGAAGTTGAATGCTAGCTGTACTGTTTCCCTGGGACAGATCAGATGTGCACATCTAACTTTGCTGCACAAGGAGATCTTTTCTGATTGGATCACTTCCAAACTTGACCCAGCTTTCTACATGATTTAATTAGTTCTGATTGGGTCTCGTCTCTCCAGAATATTTTCATCCAGTTTTAATTAGTTGAAAAAAGTCTTGATATATTTCATCATAGTTTTTGTCCTTGGGTATTTGTTTTTATTTAGTTATTGTCTAGTTTAGTTAATTAGAGCTTCTAAAGCATGAACAGCTGTCTGCCTCTGTGTGTTGGTCTTGCTTGGTGACCTGACCTGACCTCTGTGACTCTGAACTGGATAAGGGGTGAAGAGGGAGGATGGATTTATTTATCTTTTATCTTTTAATCAGAGCCAGTTAATGTGCAGACTTTCCCATCATATTATGTTGCTTTTGGGAATGACCCCTAAAAAATATAGTCTGAATTTGTACACACTTATTTTTTCCCCCTTTGTCTCTGTCTTCTGTGTTTTTTGTTTTTTCTTAAATCCTTTGTTCTTTTCTTCTGATATAAAGAAACTTTAAAGCTGCAGTTATCAAATGACTCTTTACCTAAACTGCAGTCATTAATGTTCCATTTTTTTAAATTCGTGTAAATATCAGTTTAACCCATTACATTCTTTAAAAAAAAAAAGTCAAATATTGTGTATTTATTTTTATTTGTATATCTGTCCAATACAACACAGTATAGATTATTTAAGGAAGTTTAAAGTATATTGTAAACTGGGATAAAGACAAATTCTGTCTAGAGTTTACTTTTATAGCAGCAGTAGTCTTGCAGAATGGTATAAATTTGTCAAAGCCTGTTTGTTTGCCCTGTAAAAACACATTCAGACCTGTAAGGCACCAAGACCTCCCCAGTGCTCTGTAACCATCTGACTGTTTCTTTCCCTTTTATGGATGATTTTACTGATTCTTTCCTTCTTTCCTGCCTGAGCCTGAGTTCACGATTATTTCCTTCCTCCAGGTTTATGGTGTGATAAGAGGCTGTTCCTGTGCTTTGTTGCAGTAAATTTGTGCTGTTGGTACCAGATATATAGCCTGCATGTTCTGCAGGCTTTCTCCCACTGTAATGTTGTTTTCGTGTTCAGAGAATGAATTGAAATCTATGGGAGAACTCTACAACAGGAAACATGATGGTAGAAGTTTACCTTCCTAGGGAAAACATCTTTGTAATTCAAATGTCTGAAGCATTTTTTGCCAGGTTTCACGATCAGTCCTGATGCATGCTCAATAATCCAGGTTAGAAAATGGCACAAAGTCGATTCTGTTCAGGGTAATGAAATCTTCCTCCCACTGAAAACATCCAGAGGAAGCAGTTTGTTTGCCCTAGTCAGTGAAATTAAGTTAGATATAATTTAGTTAATCCTTCAAAATAAGAGGACAGAGGCACATCAGTAAGGTGGCCAAGTGACCGGATCAGCTTCTTTGGATAATCCCTCATATTTCCACGTTGTTTAATGCTCTCTTTTTTTCTCCCTCTGCAGGACTCCAAGCTGCCTTTGTCTCTGAGGAGCAATCTGCTGGACCTGTTCAGTCAGATCGAGAGGGAGTTTGAAAACCTCTACATAGAAAACCTCGAATGTAAGTTCCCATGAAAGCAGAAGTGATTGCTCTAGCTGTTGTAATAATTCACTGTGTAGCAAGAGACCCAACACAAAAACAAAAGCAGTTTGAATTTCTTAATTTTATTCAGTGCATTTAACTTTTTTTATTGAGATGCATGAAAAAAATTATGAATTCCTACAAAATAAAATTAATTTATCAGTCTCTGTGGCCAGTAAGCAGAAAGCTGCTACTCAACAATGGAGAGTAACTTGCTAACCCTGCTGTGGTGAATAAGACGACACATTCAGATTGTTGACATGTTTGACTTTCAGTACGCAGAGAAATTGAAACACTGAATGATCGCTTGGCTGCAGAGGGACAAACATTTGAAGGGGCGGATTTAGCAAAAGGAGCGCTTAAAACAAAAGGTGAGTGACACCTTAGATTCATATACAGTTATGTTATAGGTAGCATAAATATATTACTCATCTTTTTTTGTTTGTTTTTATCCTCTGACCTTTGACTTCTCTGATTTTTTTTTTTCTTCTTTTTTTATGAAATTCACAGCGAGCCACAGCACCAGCCAGCTCTCTCAAAAGCTGAAGACAACCTACAAGGCCTCAACGAGCAAGGTAAATCAAAAATGGTTGTAAATTAAATTGTTTTATGTATCTGATATTATAAGTTACCAGTTTGTAAGGTTTTGGAAAGTATCTGTAATTATTGCCTATTAAACAGAGAGTTTCTGTAAATCCTTCCTTCACAAAAGATCTGAAGTTCAGTTTTTGTGAGCCTTTGGGTGCTTTTCATCATACTAACGTATTTCCTCATTTCCTCCAACTGTGGCTCTTCCTTAAATCAGCTGAAAATAACTGATATAAATGACCCCAGAACTCAAATACAAGGTAGTTACTTATTAAATACTTGAAATGACAAAAATAGCTGATCATTATTATCATTATTATTATTATTATTATTATTATTATTAGTAGCAGTGGTAATACCGTTTGTTTTAATCTATATTGAATATTCCTTTTAAACCTTATAATTTATGTACAAGTGTCTTCTTCTTATGAGTTCTCAGCTGTTTATTTCAATTTAATTCAATTCAATGAAACTTTATTGATCCTGAAGGTTGACCCCGAAGGAAATTGGGTTAAGGCTGCCGACCTTTGCCAGCGCCATCTTACCCTTCTGACCATACATACATTACACAAACATCACATGGGGTAGACAGGTCAGAGAGGTATAGCAGTGGAAAACGCACAACATGTGGACAGATAAGGAGAACAAAGAACTCCCCCCAGACTGAGCTCCAATAGGAAGGGTAATAAACGGTGTGGCTGCGTAAGCGTGTCATTGGTAAAATAAACAACTACTTTGTGAGATGATTCAACATTTTGCCATAAAATTATTTTCTTTATTTCAGGTTTATCACACATTATGTGTGATGGCACGTTATTCATATCATATATTTACCATGTAAATGTTCTATTATCTGTTGAATCTTACTCACAACACAACAAAGGAAGCACAGTGAGAATAAACTGTGCCGTGTAGCGGTGCAGCTCGTATACGTCACCTCAATTAAAAAAACAAACAAAAAAACCAAAACTTCAGTATAGATGCATCATTTCTGAGCCGTGGGAAGAGAGACGAAGCACACGTTGGCATCATGAAGAGCACCCTTAGTCTATTTTTAATATTATTTTGTCCATCTCAATTATATAAAGAAAACAACGCAGTAAAAATGTTCAGTTTCACTGGTTTTGCGGTCAGTAAAAGACAAAAATTTGAGGTTTATTTGACGCCTGTTTCTGCTTCGTCCGTGTGAGCTCACATGACTTTTGAATGTTAAAGAAAAGAATTGCTTTGCTTTCTTTTTTCACCTTTTTGCTCGTAGCCGCGTTCAAATTCTTGCCATGCCAGAGTAGGTGGATCCCGCAACTTCAGCGTAACCAGCTGGGAGTTGTGGGGTGGAGACTCATGGGTAACTTGTTGATTTCTTCCCCTTGTGTGCCAATATGCATGAACAGCCCAGCCAGGGGGGCGAACCTCCCTCCCCAAGAGACTTGGTCATCCAAATGTAGGCTTTTGAGCTTTTCTCTCATTACCTGCGTGAGATAAACCAGCTCTTTATCATCTCCCTAACGGGCCTTTTCAGTTGCACCTTTTTATTTTGTTTTATGTCGCTACCGTCGGCATTCACATAATGGTACACTCTGGAGGCATCTTTAACACGGAGCAGCTTCAAAATGCTTTTTGAGGAGCATTTGCTGGCTGCTGTAGATCATTGCTGAGTTCTGGCAGAGTCATGTGTGTGGCCTGCTCAAAAATCCTGGCCTATAACAGATTTTGCTTTTTTAGTAGAAAATGTTAGGTTTTACTTGTATTACTTTTTAACTGTCAGTATTAATGGTGACTTTAAATATTTGGGTGACTTAAAATGACAGAAAACCCAAACATATCTTAGGTCTGACATAGAGCTGGGCGATATATCGAGTTTTTTTAAAAATATCGATATATTTTTATATGAGATATAAGATGTGACAATATCCTTTATATCGATATAGTCTATGTTACGTTATAATTATAGTTGCGGAGCCGCAAGTTTGCCTCTCTTTCGTCCACTTCTGTCTCTATGCAACGTTACTCGACCTCGCCTCTCCTTCACTGAACACAACTCCCCCTCCTCCCCATCGCTTCACCTGCAGGCAGCGACAAGATGGACACGGCAAATGTCCGTTAATGAGTTACTGCGCATCGCCCCGTGCGTGGGGCTGGACGGTGTCAACGTGTTAACGAGCTAACCACGCTAACGAGCTAGCCACGCTAACGCCATGCACGGCCTGAAATCCTTTCATCTTCTCAAAAGTTGACTGCGCGCCTTTTGTATGAATTCTGGTTGTGCTTGATGACCGCGAACCGATTTTATGTGATACACAGCGCTCAGCAATCTGTCAAAAAATGTTTTAGTTCGACTTTGCAAACAAAATGATACATTTTGGCTGTCCATGTTTGGTGTCGCTTTGGGCTTAGGGTAATCACTGACGATGACTTACACCTAAAAGAGGTCAAAATGAGAAAACGTTGCTCTAAAACATGTTGACATGGCAATGAAAATGAACAATAATCAAAATTGATCATGCAAACTAAAAGACTAAAACTTAGTATGTTTCTCTTGTTACTTCATTAGCCTCAGTGTTCTCAGATCATTCTTTACATAAAAGCACCCAGTTGTCTTGCAAAAAATATGTAGGGTTAGTGAAATCACACACATTCAAAGATACTGGTAGTTATTGTTTCAAATGCCTATTTCATCACACCCAGGCTGAATTCATCTAAGGGAGTATGAAAGAGATTATCTGGATGCTGAAATGATTGTTAAAATACATTAGGCCAATAATAGTAGACCTGTGCTACATTTGTCCAGCTAGGCAATACATATTTCTGCATAAGAGATACACGAGACACCCTTTAAATGAGCAAATTTCATGCTTAAAACATGGAAATGCAGCCAAAATGGACCATACAATGGCCTCAGTGAACACATCAGCACATAAGTAGAGATGAGGAAACACAATCACATTAGATATTAAAATTACTATGAGTAAATTATATATATTCTCTATTCTTCAAACCATGTAACAATATGATAATCACACATGAGAACGACATTTCCAGTTATAGAAATTTATTTTTTTTCAATATTAAAGAAACCAATTATGTGAATAAAAGCTCACCACAAGAACATCTCCCAACCCAGTCTTACAAAGTTGCAATCAGGCAAACAGATGAATGCATTCGTTCAGTGATATGAATGATGGACAATAAAAACTGGGTATGGAACATGAACTGTTGGTGAGCTAAAAAACAATCCTGGTGCTGATGCTTGTCATTGAACTTTTTGGACAGAGCTCTTGATTGAAATGCCTACCGTTGTGTGTAGGCATTTCAGTCCAGATGTTATGGAGTTCAGTTCACCTAAGATGTATTTCTAAAGCACCGGATTGCAAAAATAGCCGCTTCACGGCTGTTTATATTGTAAGGTAAAGACCATACAATGTAAGAGAGAAAACCCCAACAATCAGATGATCCCCTGTGAGCAAACCCTTGATGACAGTGTCTGTGAAGGTTCTCAGTCATCAAGGCCATAGTAGTCTAAGGAGCTTGGAAAGAAAAGCGCCTGGACTTCTTTAAGTTTAACTTAAAGAAGTCCAGGCGCTTTTCTTTCCAAGCTCCTTAGACTTGGTGACGGTGGGAAAGAAAAACTCCCTTTTAACAGGAAGAAACTTTCGGCAGAACCCGGCTCAGTGAGGGGCGGCCATCTGCCTCGACCGGTTGGGCGGCACAGCTGTTATAACCCCTGACGCAGCATAGCTTCTAAGTCTGAAAGATAGGTAAATACCTTAAACCTGCACTCTATGCAGGACACCAGGTGATGACAAGACTTACAGTACTATAGGAGCCTATGCAGAAACTGTTTTCTCTCTTGAATCTCTGTAATTTTTTTGCTACTGAGTGTCCGGGCACAGTCACTCATTTTGGGCCAATTAAGTCAAATGTCCATTGTCTAAGTTATACCCACCCCCCTCCCCCCTCCCTATTTATCCTGCGTTAACCAGGTTTAATAGGGAGTGCCAAAGTCGTAGTTGTGCTAAAACTCCTCGAATTCTCCTCTGAGATTTTCGAGCAGCTGACTTTGTTCTTGAAAGTTTTTTGTCATTTGTCTCATCGCTTCCCGTCCATTCCACACCTTTTTGGTAAGGCCACTAACCTTATTTTCTAAGGCCTTATTTTGTTGTAAGAGTGCGTTAACTTGGACATCGTAGTTGTTTATCACACTGTTATGTTCTTCCTGTGAAACTTTGGGAGTCTGAGCTTGGGTTTGCAACGCCATGTCTTTTGCTTTCATGGCTTCCTGGACATCACACAGATTTTTCTTGACCTGTTCAAGCTCTCTTTTCAGTGCCTCACATTCATGGCACAACAACTCCTTTTCTCTGTTGATCACGTTCAAATAATGTTCAGAGTCTTTCTCAGTGGCTTTGAACATCCGTGATTCTCCTTTCACACCCTCATCATGTGGTTTCAGTTCTTTTTGACAATCATCACTCCTTTTGGAAAGCTCCTGGAGGTCCTGTTCAAGAAGTTCGTTATGTTGCCTTAATATGTCAATTTCATGTGCAAAGCATTGGAGTTCCAGGGTCTGTCTGAGCTGTGCACTGTTCGTTGTTTTGTTTTCCTCATTCATGATCCTTTTTCTTTCTTCACTCTCTTGTAACTCTTTAAAGGCTGTGTTTGCCTGATGGAGCTCATTTTTAACAGCCTGTATTTGCTGTTGCATGTCATCTTTTTCCTTTTCAAAGTCCTTTTTCAGCTCACACATGCGTTTTATCATCACATCATTTTCCTTTTTTAAAGACTGGTTGTCCTTTTCCATGTCTCCCACTTTTATGACCAAGCCTGCCTTGTCACTTTGCAACTCTCTGATTTCATCCTGCATTTCCTGAATCACCTCTTTCTGTTGCTGAATTTCTTTGGTATTGGAGCTTTTTAAATCCCGTAGAATTCCGTTCCAAAATTCAAGGTCTTGAATTCTGAAGTGAAATGTTTCGTTCTCTAGTTGCAGGTCTCTTTTCCTCTTGTTTTTAGAGAACCCACTTTGTTTGAAAAGAACTTCAATGTTTTTTTGGAGAATTTTGTTCTCATTTATGAGCTCTCTTTTTTGCTGCTTAAGGTCGGCGTTCTCGACTTTAAGGTCACGTATGGTAGAGTTTTGTTGTTTGAGAGTTTTATTCTCATTTTTGAGCTCTTTGATTTGCTGTTTAAGTTCTTCGTTCTCGGCTCTCAGGTTGCACACAACAGGATTTGACAGACTCATATTTCAAATTGAAGTTGATGCTAAATCTCTGTACTAACTTAAAGATTTTTTAAAAATACTGTCAACTGTGTGAGAAACAAGTTTCGAGTATTTTAAGTGTTTTCCTGCCTAGTGAATTTTTCCACTATCTTTGAAAGACTGACAAGAAGGGGAACCTTTCTCCTATTTAAGGGTTTTTAGTGTGCTGATGTCATAAAGAAGATGATAGATCAAAGGGATCAAAGGGATTTTGGTGGAATGTCACTGTGTCTGGTCTGGGCAGTTGGCTAATTGAATAATAACAAAATGCAGACTTATGGTTATTGTAATTGATGATGGTTACATGAATTATAAACACCCAATAAATATTATTTAGAAAACCAACTGTGGTGGAGGAGTGGTCCCTGGCTCAGCCGCAGGGGAGGAGTGATGCAGTGGGCTCAAGGGGGCGGTGCCAGGGAGGCTGGAGGGACAGGTGGTGATGATTTGGCTAACAAGGTTTTCCTTTTTATATAGTCAAGCCGGAGACCAGAGTGAGCAGAAGCGTGTGCAGAAGACCAACTGGAGAGTTGGTGAACAGGTTGGCAAACCATGAAAGACATATGTGTGGTGCTTCAACAAACACTCGTCCAGACTGATCAACATAACAGTGTGTCGGGCTGACCTTTATACAAACAAACCAAAAAAACAAAAACATGTCATTGTGAAGCTTTGGCAAATACTACATTGGTCAACTGATGGGCCGTAAGCATCGGTCAGGTTCTTTGACAGTTAGTGTTGCCTACAGTAGAGCTGGGCGATATATCGAGTTTTTTTTAAAAGATATATATATTTTTTTTATACGAGATATAAGATGTGACAATATCCTTTATATCGATATAGTCTATGTTACGTTATAATTATAGTTGCGGAGCCGCAAGTTTGCCTCTCTTTCGTCCACTTTTGTCTCTATGCAACGTTACTCGACCTCGCCTCTCCTTCACTGAACACAACTCCCACTCCTCCCCATCGCTTCACCTGCAGGCAGCGACAAGATGGACACGGCAAATGTCCGTTAATGAGTTACTGCGCATCGCCCCGTGCGTGGGGCTGGACGGTGTCAACGTGTTAACGAGCTAGCCACGCTAACGAGCTAACCACGCTAACGCCATGCACGGCCTGAAATCCTTTCATCTTCTCAAAAGTTGACTGCGCGCCTTTTGTATGAATTCTGGTTGTGCTTGATGACCGCGAACCGATTTTATGTGATACACAGCGCTCAGCAATCTGTCAAAAAATGTTTTAGTTCGACTTTGCAAACAAAATGATACATTTTGGCTGTCCATGTTTGGTGTCGCTTTGGGCTTAGGGTAATCACTGACGATGACTTACACCTAAAAGAGGTCAAAATGAGAAAACGTTGCTCTAAAACATGTTGACATGGCAATGAAAATGAACAATAATCAAAATTGATCATGCAAACTAAAAGACTAAAACTTAGTATGTTTCTCTTGTTACTTCATTAGCCTCAGTGTTCTCAGATCATTCTTTACATAAAAGCACCCAGTTGTCTTGCAAAAAATATGTAGGGTTAGTGAAATCACACACATTCAAAGATACTGGTAGTTATTGTTTCAAATGCCTATTTCATCACACCCAGGCTGAATTCATCTAAGGGAGTATGAAAGAGATTATCTGGATGCTGAAATGATTGTTAAAATACATTAGGCCAATAATAGTAGACCTGTGCTACATTTGTCCAGCTAGGCAATACATATTTCTGCATAAGAGATACACGAGACACCCTTTAAATGAGCAAATTTCATGCTTAAAACATGGAAATGCAGCCAAAATGGACCATACAATGGCCTCAGTGAACACATCAGCACATAAGTAGAGATGAGGAAACACAATCACATTAGATATTAAAATTACTATGAGTAAATTATATATATTCTCTATTCTTCAAACCATGTAACAATATGATAATCACACATGAGAACGACATTTCCAGTTATAGAAATTTATTTTTTTTCAATATTAAAGAAACCAATTATGTGAATAAAAGCTCACCACAAGAACATCTCCCAACCCAGTCTTACAAAGTTGCAATCAGGCAAACAGATGAATGCATTCGTTCAGTGATATGAATGATGGACAATAAAAACTGGGTATGGAACATGAACTGTTGGTGAGCTAAAAAACAATCCTGGTGCTGATGCTTGTCATTGAACTTTTTGGACAGAGCTCTTGATTGAAATGCCTACCGTTGTGTGTAGGCATTTCAGTCCAGATGTTATGGAGTTCAGTTCACCTAAGATGTATTTCTAAAGCACCGGATTGCAAAAATAGCCGCTTCACGGCTGTTTATATTGTAAGGTAAAGACCATACAATGTAAGAGAGAAAACCCCAACAATCAGATGATCCCCTGTGAGCAAACCCTTGATGACAGTGTCTGTGAAGGTTCTCAGTCATCAAGGCCATAGTAGTCTAAGGAGCTTGGAAGAAAAGCGCCTGGACTTCTTTAAGTTTAACTTAAAGAAGTCCAGGCGCTTTTCTTTCCAAGCTCCTTAGACTTGGTGACGGTGGGAAAGAAAAACTCCCTTTTAACAGGAAGAAACTTTCGGCAGAACCCGGCTCAGTGAGGGGCGGCCATCTGCCTCGACCGGTTGGGCGGCACAGCTGTTATAACCCCTGACGCAGCATAGCTTCTAAGTCTGAAAGATAGGTAAATACCTTAAACCTGCACTCTATGCAGGACACCAGGTGATGACAAGACTTACAGTACTATAGGAGCCTATGCAGAAACTGTTTTCTCTCTTGAATCTCTGTAATTTTTTTGCTACTGAGTGTCCGGGCACAGTCACTCATTTTGGGCCAATTAAGTCAAATGTCCATTGTCTAAGTTATACCACCCCCTCCCCCTCCCTATTTATCCTGCGTTAACCAGGTTTAATAGGGAGTGCCAAAGTCGTAGTTGTGCTAAAACTCCTCGAATTCTCCTCTGAGATTTTCGAGCAGCTGACTTTGTTCTTGAAAGTTTTTTGTCATTTGTCTCATCGCTTCCCGTCCATTCCACACCTTTTTGGTAAGGCCACTAACCTTATTTTCTAAGGCCTTATTTTGTTGTAAGAGTGCGTTAACTTGGACATCGTAGTTGTTTATCACACTGTTATGTTCTTCCTGTGAAACTTTGGGAGTCTGAGCTTGGGTTTGCAACGCCATGTCTTTTGCTTTCATGGCTTCCTGGACATCACACAGATTTTTCTTGACCTGTTCAAGCTCTCTTTTCAGTGCCTCACATTCATGGCACAACAACTCCTTTTCTCTGTTGATCACGTTCAAATAATGTTCAGAGTCTTTCTCAGTGGCTTTGAACATCCGTGATTCTCCTTTCACACCCTCATCATGTGGTTTCAGTTCTTTTTGACAATCATCACTCCTTTTGGAAAGCTCCTGGAGGTCCTGTTCAAGAAGTTCGTTATGTTGCCTTAATATGTCAATTTCATGTGCAAAGCATTGGAGTTCCAGGGTCTGTCTGAGCTGTGCACTGTTCGTTGTTTTGTTTTCCTCATTCATGATCCTTTTTCTTTCTTCACTCTCTTGTAACTCTTTAAAGGCTGTGTTTGCCTGATGGAGCTCATTTTTAACAGCCTGTATTTGCTGTTGCATGTCATCTTTTTCCTTTTCAAAGTCCTTTTTCAGCTCACACATGCGTTTTATCATCACATCATTTTCCTTTTTTAAAGACTGGTTGTCCTTTTCCATGTCTCCCACTTTTATGACCAAGCCTGCCTTGTCACTTTGCAACTCTCTGATTTCATCCTGCATTTCCTGAATCACCTCTTTCTGTTGCTGAATTTCTTTGGTATTGGAGCTTTTTAAATCCCGTAGAATTCCGTTCCAAAATTCAAGGTCTTGAATTCTGAAGTGAAATGTTTCGTTCTCTAGTTGCAGGTCTCTTTTCCTCTTGTTTTTAGAGAACCCACTTTGTTTGAAAAGAACTTCAATGTTTTTTTGGAGAATTTTGTTCTCATTTATGAGCTCTCTTTTTTGCTGCTTAAGGTCGGCGTTCTCGACTTTAAGGTCACGTATGGTAGAGTTTTGTTGTTTGAGAGTTTTATTCTCATTTTTGAGCTCTTTGATTTGCTGTTTAAGTTCTTCGTTCTCGGCTCTCAGGTTGCACACAACAGGATTTGACAGACTCATATTTCAAATTGAAGTTGATGCTAAATCTCTGTACTAACTTAAAGATTTTTTAAAAATACTGTCAACTGTGTGAGAAACAAGTTTCGAGTATTTTAAGTGTTTTCCTGCCTAGTGAATTTTTCCACTATCTTTGAAAGACTGACAAGAAGGGGAACCTTTCTCCTATTTAAGGGTTTTTAGTGTGCTGATGTCATAAAGAAGATGATAGATCAAAGGGATCAAAGGGATTTTGGTGGAATGTCACTGTGTCTGGTCTGGGCAGTTGGCTAATTGAATAATAACAAAATGCAGACTTATGGTTATTGTAATTGATGATGGTTACATGAATTATAAACACCCAATAAATATTATTTAGAAAACCAACTGTGGTGGAGGAGTGGTCCCTGGCTCAGCCGCAGGGGAGGAGTGATGCAGTGGGCTCAAGGGGGCGGTGCCAGGGAGGCTGGAGGGACAGGTGGTGATGATTTGGCTAACAAGGTTTTCCTTTTTATATAGTCAAGCCGGAGACCAGAGTGAGCAGAAGCGTGTGCAGAAGACCAACTGGAGAGTTGGTGAACAGGTTGGCAAACCATGAAAGACATATGTGTGGTGCTTCAACAAACACTCGTCCAGACTGATCAACATAACAGTGTGTCGGGCTGACCTTTATACAAACAAACCAAAAAAACAAAAACATGTCATTGTGAAGCTTTGGCAAATACTACATTGGTCAACTGATGGGCCGTAAGCATCGGTCAGGTTCTTTGACAGTTAGTGTTGCCTACAGTAGAGCTGGGCGATATATCGAGTTTTTTTTAAAAGATATATATATTTTTTTTATACGAGATATAAGATGTGACAATATCCTTTATATCGATATAGTCTATGTTACGTTATAATTATAGTTGCGGAGCCGCAAGTTTGCCTCTCTTTCGTCCACTTTTGTCTCTATGCAACGTTACTCGACCTCGCCTCTCCTTCACTGAACACAACTCCCACTCCTCCCCATCGCTTCACCTGCAGGCAGCGACAAGATGGACACGGCAAATGTCCGTTAATGAGTTACTGCGCATCGCCCCGTGCGTGGGGCTGGACGGTGTCAACGTGTTAACGAGCTAGCCACGCTAACGAGCTAACCACGCTAACGCCATGCACGGCCTGAAATCCTTTCATCTTCTCAAAAGTTGACTGCGCGCCTTTTGTATGAATTCTGGTTGTGCTTGATGACCGCGAACCGATTTTATGTGATACACAGCGCTCAGCAGTCTGTCAAAAAATGTTTTGGTACGACTTCGGTAAGCTACGGAGCTGCACCGGTTGATGGATTGTCGGAGCATTACGGCTACCGAGGAGCCTCGCGGAGTGATACGTACTGTGCTTCAACGTAATATTACCGTATTGTGTGTGTATAAGGACCATAAATGGCACCTGTTCAGAGACCTGGTTACGAAGCGGATTTCAAACTCCAGGCTGTCAGTCACGCAGTAGAAGTTGGGAACAGAGCAGCTGTGAAATCTGTCTATGTTATTATGCTCAGCGTCTTTTAATTTACATTTTGACTGCACAATTGTGAGCTCTTTGTTATGCACAAAACAACATAGTTTTATTTATAGAGCAGCATTATTTAATAAATGCTCATAATTTATTTTTGAGTAGGTTTTTTTTCATGTACATCTATGCTGTATGTTAATAAAAGTGCCTGTGTGACATCTGGGACACAGCTTTGACTAAGAACTCTCTTTTTGTTCTTACTTTATGGCTTTAAAAAAATATTGAGATGTATATCTTATATCGCCATCCAGCTAAAAAATATCGAGATATGAATTTTGGGTCATATCGCCCAGCTCTAGTCTGACACAAGATTTGGCACAACTGACTTTAGTTTTCTGAAAACTCCCATCTTCATATTAGAGTTTAAAAGTTGGACGTAGGAATCCCGAGTTACTTGAACTTCCTCGATTAAAGCAACAACCCAGAGGGAACGACCCATTTTCCATTTTCCTGGTAAAAACATGATGTGTGATCAGAGTTTTTAGGGCATGGGACTCTAAAACTCAAAAGCCTTACCAAAGCTGCTTTATTTATTTATTTATTTATTTAATTAATTTAAGATCCCCAAGTGGGAGTAGTGGCGTGTTGGATCTCTTCCAGTGTGTCAAAATGGTGATCTGCAAACGTCATGTTCATTCTAGTAAGTGCTGAGTAGGCGGTGCTTCTCACCTAATCTCCTGCCTTTAGGCATAGAAAACAGGGACTCTTCTGTTGAAAACTGCTCAGCTCAGCTGTAGTTGCACGCCCAGCTCTCATCACTACTGATGATCCTGCATCAGAAAGCTGATGTTTGCTCTCTTTGTGAGTTTGAGGACTTTGGTGGCCAGAATGATACTTATGCAGAGCAGCCTGAAATCAGCAGCCGAGCAGGTGACACTGAACAGAAGACCGGCTGTTATTCATACCGTGGATTGATATATTGATATATTAAATTAAAAAATCCACACTTTTAGCTGATTATTTTACTAAGAAAAGCAAAATCTCAAAGTGGCTGTGGCAGACTGCACACTGACACTACAAACTGTAGAGAGTCACTGCTCCATAATTCTTCTGCAGCGCTTCGCATTCCCTTAAACCTCCCCAAACGTCCCTGTTGCTGCTTTTTTTAAATGTAACATGGTGCGTTGATGTTACAGGTGCACAAGTTATGGATTAATATCATTCCCAGTGTTATAGCAGAAGACACATAAGAAATTACTTGCTTCATATTATTTATTTATTTATTTTTGTACACGAGAACGTACTGCTCTGCTTGCTAACAATCACAACCACTGGTTCACACCCTGTCATCAGTTTGACTATCATTTGTTGTCTTTAATCCTTCATAGTTTGTTTAATGTTTCTCTTGATTTGTGATTCAGATGACTGATTCCTGTCTTGATGGTCTCCTGCTTTGTTTCAGTTGGAACTTATTTAGTGGTCTGTGCCCAAAACGAACCAGAAGTCCTGTTTGTATCATCCCCATCTTTAATGTAAACCTCTCAACAAAATCTTGATACAGATGACAAAAACTACTCCACAGTTTTGTGTCTAACCATAACTTTGGCCGCTTTGTTTTCTTTTTTCCTCCCTCTTTTAGTTTTAGTGATCCGCAGTACTGATACAGAATGAATAATGCGAATGCTTTGATCTGGGTTCATCTGGTAGTTTGTTTTAAAGCTCGTCTGAGTGTACGATTACCAGTCTGATACTTCAGGAGCTTTAAAAGAAACGGGAACAAAGATATTTTGCTAAAAGCTCTTGAACCCAGGACCGATCATGTGAATAACACTGCTGTTCACCAAAGCTTCTTAGCACTGGCATACTATAAGGACCCTGCTGAGCAGCTCCTCAGTGATCCTCAGTCCTGCTGACCTGCCTCCTCCCTCCCTCCATCAGACCAGGGTTCCTACACAGCTCGAGAAACTGATGGCTTAACAATAAAATTGGGGATCAAATTGAACTTTAGAATCAGTAACATCTTAAAACTTTATTCCCCTTTAAAGAATAAAAAAAAAAAAAAGCCAAAGAGAGGTGCAGAGAAAGATGTCAAGTGTCAGGAGAGACAGTGGGGTCAGGGATTTGGTGGCTTGTAATAACAGAATTATTAGTTATTTACTTTTTAGTTTAGTTTCAGTTGGTTTCCAGAGCGAGTTTACACATTTCAGTTCAGTTGATTGTTTAAAAATGTTTGGTTTCAGTTTAGTTTTTATTATTTCCATTGTTAGTTTTACATTTGTCTGGGGCCCCACACTGTGTGTGTTGAAAGAGTTGACCAATTCGGAAAAGACTTAAACATACGTAAGAAATTTCTTTATGTAAGACCCCTCAGTCACCTCTAGTGACATTATCCATCTTGGAATGTTTTGGGGTTTTCTTGAGAAGGTGAGGTGTGTAGGAATCCTGTTAGGGACACGTCTGGGATTGTCTGAGATTTCCTGGTCAGTGTTAACATTGGCTTGATGTTACCATCAGATTGTGTCCAGTTTCAAAGCGACCACGTCCAGAGCGGTGTGCCAGCTGGTCAAAGAGTATGTGGGTCACAGGGACGGCATCTGGGACCTCAGCGTCACCAGGACCCAACCTGTGGTGCTCGGGACGGCGTCTGCAGGTATTTTCTTTGATGCTCTTGTACTTTATTTATGTCATACAGTCTTTTTTTTTTTTTTCTGTGGTGGTGGTTTTGTCTCTACCTTCATCTTCTGTCTTCAAACTCAGAGGTTGATGTGTCTTTGTCTTTCCTTCTGTTGTTTGCAACGTCAACATATTTAAACATGTTTAAGCTCTTTTTTTTCTTTCCAAGCTGAGACCTAAACTAAAGCGTGATGGACAATTGTTAATAAATAAAAACTCAGACTGTCCTGTGTGCTTTCCAACAGACCACTCTGCTATGCTGTGGAGCATTGAGACGGGAAAGTGCCTCCTCAAATATATGGGTCATCAAGGATCAGGTAGAGTTAGAAATGTCAAACCCTGGATTTCCTGAACCAGCACGTAATAATCTCTTCTGTTGAAGAAGTAGATCCTGCAGCATTGTGACCTGCTAAAATTTTAATTGCACATTTAGTGATTAAACAGCCATCATAAAACTGACGGTCAGAAAAACATTACTTGGTATACTATGCCTCAGTGGTGTTTGTCATGTGACAGAGTGCATATCTGTGTCTCCACAGTGAACTCCATCAAGTTCCACCCCACTGAACAGATGGCTCTAACAGGTAACCATCGACAGCATCAACATAACTAAGAGTTAAAGCAGAAGCAGCCAAATCTGTGTTACGTGTATTTATTGCAGCAGCTGGAAAAATAAAACTGAAGTGAAATACTGTTTCGATACATCCGAGAAACGATAACCCAAACATGAGAAGGCTTCTGCAGAAGGACTGAAAGTGTCAACGAATAAGTGTTGTTGTCTTTTTACTGCTGGTTTTAACCATAAAGTAAAACATGGACACAAATGGAGCGTTATTTCTTTTTATTTGTTTTTCCTTGACTCTCAGCAGCTGTTTTACCCCTTTATCTCTGCTTCCTCCACAGCATCTGGAGATCAGACAGCTCACATCTGGAGATACATGGTGCAGCTGCCGACTCCACAGCCTGTTGCTGATATCAGCGTAAGCACAAAGTCGCTTTTTTTTTTTTTTTTTTTTTTTTTTTTTTTTTTTTTAATAGTTTAAAACTTGTTAGTGTTTCTGTAGTGAACGCCTCCTCCTCTCCCTCCTACATCAGCAGCAGACACCCTGTGAAGACGACGTGGACTTCTCAGACAAAGATGAGGCCGACGGCGAGGCAGAGGGCCGAACGACTGCCCTTCTATCCGTGTGGCGACCACGACTCTCCGCAGCCATCAGGGTGTGGTGATTGCTGCTGATTGGCTGGTCGGGGGCAAACAGGTTGTGACAGCTTCCTGGGACCGAGCCGCCAATCTGTACGATGTGGAGACGTCAGAGCTGGTCCACTCACTCACTGGTAGGAAGACGAAAGTATTGAAACATGAAGTATTATGTTTATTATAAAAATGTGGAGCCCAGACTGGGAGAAATATGCCTTTCAATCTCTCTGAAGTTGACTTGATGACATTTTATTAGTTGAGTTCAGTTTTGTTTATTTACCCAACTTGTGTGAAGTGTTTCTGGTTATATTGCCAGATTTGGTTAGTGAGAGCAAAGCTGTGGTTTTCCTTTCTGGTTTAAAATGAACTGTTTTAAACATTTCAGATCATCTGTTCTACACTACAGTTATAAAATTCTGCTTCCTTTTATGGTGCTGATCTTATTTCATTGGCATGTATTTAATCATCTCCCTAAAGTAGATGTTTATTATCTCAGTGATGTAATTGTGTTGCCCTTAATTCTTTCAGTTTGTATTTAAAACACAGATGACCTGTACAACTTGGAATCTGCCATTTTTGGAAAGCGGGGAATCATAAATCTTCTCCCAATTACGTCAAAGCAGAAGAGGAATGCAGTGAGAATGTAATCGGTTTAAATCGCCACAGACTTCCTTTGCTCCTGAGAGGAGGCCTGTGGTGTTTCTAAGTCATGTAGAAATGTAGTATCAGGCTGCACGTTTATGTAGTTTCAGACAAGAAAGTATTTTACCATATGTCTAAAATAAATCATTATTTTTACTTACTCATTAAACTATAACATTCAATGTTTCCAAAAGTTTTTGATTGCCTCTGTGATGGATGTGTTTACACTTGCCTACTGATGTAACATGTCAGACAGTGGAGTTTGTATCTGTCTGTCTGATGAACAAAAACCAGGAAATTGGGAGGGATTGTGCGTCATTAAAGGTGCTGCAGTCAGTTTTGAACTGGGCGGTGTTCAGCCGAATGAAGGTCTCTCTGTGAAATTGGAATAAATGAAGTTCGTAAAGGGGAGATGGTGCAGTGTAGCTGGGTTGGAAAACATTTCTCATTGTAAGAATGGCAGTTTTTAAAAAGAAAGATAAACAGGAAGGGATACGAGGAAGTGTGTATGCTCCTCACCGTGTGCTGCTGTCTCTTCAGGGCATGACCAGGAGCTGACCCACTGCTGCACACACCCCACCCAGCGTCTGGTAGTCACCTCATCCAGGGACACCACCTTCAGGCTGTGGGACTTCAGAGACCCGTCCATCCACTCTGTCAACGTGTTCCAGGGACACACTGAGTAAGTCCAACACTCATGCATCCGCCTATATCTGTTGCCTTCATGTCAGGTGGTTCATAAAAAGCACTTTAGAGTGCTGTAGTACAATTAACCATAGTGGAGTGGAAGCCCAGTTATTTTGCATTGGTGCATAGATGTATATAGCTATGTCTCAAATAATGCAAACTTTCATACATGTGAAAGTGTGTGCTGTATTAGGAATAGAGAGTTTGGCTATAAAGACAAAAACCTTTTTCTGTACCATTTGTAACGGTCATTTCTGTTGCTGTAAGCAGCAATAAAGCTGGATATTTTAATGAGGGACTTTATGGGGGCTAATGGTGCTGCTTGGTTTCAGCTGCTGGCATATTTGTGCTCAAGCTCTTCTTTGCTGGTGACAAACCTGTGAAATGAGCTTTGCACACAGCAAGAGACTAACACTGACATGGTCACCAGAGAGCGTGGAAGAAAATTCAGCGACCTGTTACACGTGACATTATGCTAATGAAAAGTGGGCGGGGCTGGAGTTACAGTTTGCCTTTCAACTTTGAAGCAGCTTGTTGAAGCTACTACCAAGGGAGTGAAGGAAAGCACAGATGGACATAAGATTAGGTGGAAGATGGATCAAAGAGGTAACCATGTAATCAGAGTTTATTTTCTTCACAGCGACCATCTATCAACTACAGAGTGAAGTCACGACAAGCAAATCATTTAATATTTGCACAGGGCTTTATACCACCACTGCCCCTTCACTTGTTATCTTTACTGATGATAGATATCTGAAAGAAATCATCTATAAAACATTACGTTTTCAGTTCCTACTTTCTAGAATTTGGCTCTAACTGCGTTTGCAGGAAACGGCTACAGCGGCTTTAAAAGGAAACAAAACAAGAAGCTGATGAAATGAAAGTTTTCTGAAGTCTAAACTGGACTTGTTTTCTCGTCCTGTGGCAGCACGGTGACGTCAGCAGTGTTCACAATGGGAGATAACGTGGTGTCTGGGAGCGACGATCGAACCGTCAAAGTGTGGGACCTGAAGAACATGAGGTCGCCCATAGCAACCATCCGCACAGACTCTGCAGTCAACAGGTGTGTAAACCTGTTTATATTTATGTCATTAAAAGGTAACGATCATAGGAAGGAATACATTAAAATGACTACACAGGTCTACTAAAAATCTACAAAAGTATTTTTTTAAGGGAGCAAAACTGAGCTTAAAAGGCTCAGTTTTAAATGTCACAAACATGCGCGTCCCTGCTCTTTCAAATATGAATGTTTTAATTGTGGGAAACTCCTGAATCTGATTTGGCTCTGATTAAATCAGAGGGACCATATACTGCAGATAAAGTCTGACCTCGTGTGTTCCCTGTTTACTCCGTTCAGGATCAGCGTGTCAGTGAACCAGAAAATCATTGCTCTTCCTCACGACAATCGGCAGGTCCGGCTGTTCGACATGTCCGGGGTGCGACTGGCTCGACTCCCACGAAGCAACAGACAGGTGAGTCCAAGATTTACCATTTAAACAAAAAACAAAGACTAAACCTCCACTAAAAATTTAAGCCATAGAAATAAAAATGAAAACGTTCCAGTGCAGCCTCTTGAAATGTAACAGGAGGTGGTTTGAATAGATAAAAATGTATCCAGTCTGTTGGATATATAATGTTTTAGAGGTAAATTTTCATAGTGGGGTTTATTCTAATGTGAGCCTTTAATTTTCTGCAATTTATTATGTCACTTAAACTGAAGTAAACTTTGAGATTTTTATATTTTTCACTTTATTCTTAATCATTGCAGCTGTGAGACATTCTAGCATTTAACCCAGAGTTGAATGTACTGATTTATTTAGATTTATGGCCGTGGCAATTTACTATTATTATTATTATTTTTTTAATTATTATTATTATTATTATTATTATTATTGTTATTATTATTTATTTAGCACATATTATTATACTTAAACTCAATATGCTTAACACAGAAGATAAAAACATACAAACCCAGATGGGTTGAAGATTTCCCTTTGTCAGTATGTGATGTAGTGTAAGGAAAGCTTCTGGGTATAGAGTTCATATATTGTTTATTAGATATTATATATATTCTTCTTCCTCCCCTCACCTCCAGCCAGTCATGGCAGATGGCTTTTCCTCCCTGATGCTGGTTCTGCTGGAGGTTTCTTCCTGTTAATTAATTATGATTTGGTGCTATATAAATAAAATTGAACTGAATTGAAAATGTAGCTTTTGGGTCTTAAAAGTTAAACCAATGCAGAACTGTCTTAAACCTGCTTTTTTCCTAATGCACAGCAGGTGACTCTTGAGGGGAAAAAAGTGATTGTTTATAAGTTCAGAACAAAATTACTTCTAACTTGGACTAAACCTGCATTTTGTCATCTTAACATTATCAAGAAAAAAGGAAATATTTGTGTTTACTGCTTAAGAACAAGGATGCTCAGGATCCATGTCAAAGTAAAAATTTCACCCTCACAGCTGCCGCGTCTTCTGTTTTATGATTTAGGGTCACCGGCGCATGGTGTGCTGCTCCGCCTGGTGTGAAGACAACACCACCTGCAACCTGTTCACCTGCGGCTTCGATCGGCAAGCCATCGGCTGGAACATAAACATCCCCGCTCTGCTGCAGGAGAAATGACCTCCTCCTACTGTCACCTTACAGGGAAATGCCACCAAAAGTCTGTTTGGAGTATCAAACACTGAAACCTTTGAGTGGGGTTAAAAGGCGGCTTGAGAAAAGTTTTGTCTCGTACCTTTGTGTCGATGAAAAGTTGTTTCATGTTGTAATGTACAGGATGAAATTCCTGTCGTTTCCAGCAGCCGTCTTTTGAGCCCACGGGGGGGTCAGTATTTGTACTCGATGTCCTTCGAGCTCTGTTCTCCTCCTTTGTTTGGAGTAGAGCAGAAAAAAGCCTTGCACTTGCTGTCTACTCCATCTGTCACGCTCACTAAATCACCGCTGCCAAAATATACAAAACACATTTGTGGTCTTTGCGTGGAAGTGATTTAACATCTGGAAAAGAGAAAAAAAAAAATCCTGTGTATCTCTAATGAAAAAAGCAGAGACGTAATTCACGAGCTTCTTCTTTGCCGCGAACAACAACGCATTCTGTTAATGCTAAATCAGATCTGTGACGTCTTGACGTTTCTGCTTGATGCTGATTTAAAATGCAATACTGGAAATCTAATCTGTGCCACTAACAGCAGATTCATGCTGGACAAAGACGGCGGTCTGCTGCTTTAAAGGAAAACTCCACTTGTTTTATATCATTAGTTTTTCCTGTTTAATACACTGCAAGAGTTACATCAGTGAAAACTTATTTGTGAAAACTTGTTGTTTACTTTCTGCGTCACGTACATTTCCTAGGTTATGATGCAACGTGGCAGTGGAAGCCCTCACTGCTGGAAAGCTTGAGTCTCATCTTCTGCACTGGGATCTAACTTGACAAAGCGTTCGTTTTCAGTATTCAGTATTATATTTGACTTTTTCTTTTTTCTTGGCAACTGAAATAAGTTTCCGAACATTTTGTTTGGCTCCTGGCTCTGTCTGTAACACGCATAATAACTGAAAACCAATAGTTATGAGAGTGTGTCTGAGGACCAGTGAGCGACATACAGGCTGTAAAATGACTCCTGCGAGGACTCGGTGTGAGCCTGCCGACGTTCATCCAGTGGCCACTTGTTGGTGAGCTATCATGAAACTTTAGCAAGTAGCTAACAATTTTACAAGAGTAACTGGTACTGCAGCAAAACATTACACTACTCCACAAAACCAACTGCAGTTATCTGTTTGAACTACAGACTGTATATAAAAGATGCATGTAGCCACTGTGATGTCACTCATTGGTTTTAGATGTAGTCTGAAGCCTCGGTATTAGCGACGGTTGCTCGGAGCCACCGTGTTGCTATTCAAAAGGCACCAATGTCCGATGTCCAGTACAGTGACCTGTGTTGCAATACCTGTCAGATTAAGTGGCCACACCTCCAATTTTGAAGGTAACAGTAAGCAAATGGATGAATATAGGAAAAAAATCTGTGTAGCGTTCTTATGGGGGAGGAAACTATCTTCAGAAGCTAAAAGTATTTTTGTGCCACGCTATAAACAGGCTCTTTAATGCGGTAAAGCTGGGCATTTTAACATGGCGCTCTTTGTGAATTCACTCACTTCTGGAGCCAGCCTCAAGTGGACAGTAGTGGAACTGCAGTTTCGAGCACATCTTCAGTTTTTAGCTCTAAAGTTGCTACTTATTGTTTATGGATATTAATGTTAGCTACTTGCTACTAGCTAACGTTGCATGCTAAATAATGTAGACTCCTAAGTTAAACCATGTTGGGTTTATTATTAATCCTCAGTGCATAATCCCTGACTGCTCGTTGCTGTCGTCTACTGCAAAACTTAGCATTGAGTCTAGCAGTGAGTCATGTGCAGGTGTGTTACCAGACTACGCTGATCTATGACGCAGTAAAGCATCCACTGGCCTTGTTTGTGTTTCAGAGCCACTTTTGATGTTTTGGTCCTATGGATGTTTAGGACATTTGTACTACTGTTGTTTTGTTTGTTTGTTTGTTTCACATCACTGTTTGGTTTTTGCCAAGGCTAACATGTTTCAGCATGGCAATGACTCTTTGGCATCCTGCATTATTCATCTTTTTTCTCTGTTTCCTTGTTCTCCATCTGGCTTCCAGTAGGTTGCTGGTTCTTCTTCTTCTTGTCTTTTTATAGTTTAACCCATTCAAGAATTCTCTAAATTTAAGTAGCTGGTATTTGACCCAGAAACAAGTCCCACATTGACAGACCAGCAAACCATCACCCTAAAACTGCCCAATTGGTCCTGTGGTGGAAAGTTTTTTTTGGCGTGATGATGTCACAGCTATGTCAAAGCAAACATAAACAAGTGATGCACTTTTAAAAAAATATCTGTTACAGTTTTTCTTTTTGCTGCTGTTGTTGGAAATAAATGTTTTTCTGGTAACTTTTGGCTGTTGGTCAGTTGACATGGTGGCACATAACCTGAAGGACTTTAATGGTCAGGGTGGCGGTTTTGAAAAAGGATAATATCTCATGCTGGCAGCACAGGGGTTTGTCTCACTCCAGTTTGTGCGGCTCTGTTTGTGCTGCAATGTTTAGGACGAACCTTCCCTCGCTAGAATTTGAATTAGAGACTCACTTTTGTTTGAAGCCAGTCGGTGTTAAACAGCAAAATCAGGATTTGCTCAGATAGAAATGAAGATTTCATGGGTTTTTTTTTTCCTGTGTGTTTATCCCAGATCCAGGAATCCAACAGGCATGCACTTTCTGCAGTGCAGACATCTGATAAAGGAAAAAACCATCCACTTTAAATGAGCATCAAAGAAGTGTCGTCAAACGTAAAGATCGATCTGTTGAAATGTTCCCTTGTCTGCTCAGTCCAGCTGTTGTACCAATGCCTGACATGATTGTAAAATCTTTTTGTAGTTTATCGCAGTGCCCTTTAGTGAATAGTGTTGAAACGATATCGTGGGGATTCTCTTGTGTGTCACTTTTTTTTTTTTTAATGGTACTTCAAAATAAGTGAGCACTGTTGCGATGCGTTTACTGTTACTGGCTTCGCTTTCCCACTGCCACTAAAAGACTCAGCCAGAGCTGCATTTGAGGGAATGGGAGACTGTGTGTGTGTGTGTGTGTGTTCCACTCGTGAGTTACAGCAGTGACACAGTAAACAAGCACAATTCATGTAAAACTTAAGTTTATATTTGTGGAGCGTTCACTGGTTTGAAGAAAGCACACTGATATGATTAACATTTTATCTCTTCAGTGGGAACAAAATACCTTTTTATTTGTTTGTTTGTGAGTAAACATGGTCGAGCTTTACTGCCGCCTTTTGCAATCCTAAATATTTACTTTCCAGCAGAACTGTTTGTTGAAAAACTTTGATGTAAGAAGGTGTGAAAGGATCATTAGTCTGAATAAAGTGAAAAAAGCGCAGAGGTCTGAAATTCAGTGTTAGTTAAACTCCAGGAAAGCCTCCCACAGAGGCTGGAACAGTTTTAAATATCAGGCTGCAAACATGTTTCTGCTGTAAGGTTGGACATCGTGAGACAGGAGTCTGTTTTTGAATCTTCCTGTGTGTGTGTGTGTGTGTGTGTGTGTGTGTGTGTGTGTGTGTGTGTGTGTGCGCGCATGTGCGCGTGCAAAATGTTGAACTCCTCTTACTTTAACATTTGTGTCACCGACTGTGATATATTAAGAAAGGTTGGCTGTACGTAGCTGCAACATGTTTCTTCTTTTTTATAACATGATGACATGTTGTTACCACTTCTTTGGTGTAACTCAGTTTTGTTGCTTGATAGTGATTTTTTTCTTCTTTGTGATGTGATTGGAAAAAAAAAGAGTTCATTTTGTTATTTATGCCAGGGAAGATGCAGGCAGAGGGTTTTTTTGTTTTTGTTTTTTTAATGGGCAGTACATTTTTTGTGGTATCTTTAAAATTGTTTGCACAGACAGGATTCTTTCCAGTATCAGCATTACTCATATTTATTTTGTATTAAACCGCATATGTTATTGTCAGAACTTTTGCTAAACTTACGAGAACACAAAGAACTTCAGAGATCATCGAAATCTAAATAATGTGCTGGGAGTAGGAGGTTGATAGGAAATCTCAAACTTTTATCAGGAAAAAATGAAAACTGATTGAGAAAATGACGAGCAGAGGTCTCAGGCTGTTGTGCAGGGCTCTGTGCTCTGATGTTAAGGAGTAAGTGACGCCACACACGAGACTGAAAATGGATTTAACTTTAGGATATCCTGATTAAATGAAGTACCGACGCTTTGTATTCTTATCTCGCATGTATATGCAGTGGTGGTCATTATCTGCATTATCTTTAAAGTTGGGGCTCTAATCTGTTCCTCCGGTCGTCATCCCTGGTTTAAATAACAGAACATTTTTGTGTGTGTGTGTGTGTGTGTGTGTGTTTTTGTCCTTGTTGACTTTTTCGCTGCACTCGACTGCTCTTTCCACCAACACTGAGCCACTTTGTTATCACCTTCACGACTCACCAGTTTTAACCGAACGTTAAGTTTCATTTTTCACGCCATCAGAAAAACCCGATCACTGAGCATCGGCCGTCATTAAGCTGCCATCCTGAACCCTCGTCAGACTCCTGGTGTTTAAACAGTGTTTCGTGTGGTCGATGTAAAACAAAAACACAACAGCTCACAGTTCTCCCAAAAAAAAAAAGAGAAGGAAAATATGTTACTGAGTTTTGTGGATTATAGCTGTGTAACAAGGAACAAGCAATCGCTTGTGAAACAAAAATAAACCATTTGTGCTGTTTGAACATTTGCTGTCTGTCTGATTTGTGTGTGTATATTGTGTCAATGTCTTGGGGCTTTTTAGGACGGGGGCTTTTATTTTAAATTTGTTGTGCATTTATAGATAAAAATAACACAAACTAACACAAATAATTTTATTTCCAGTGATAAAAATAGTTGACTAATATAGAAGACAATCTGGATGTCTAATAATGGAAACTTTATAGTATCCAACACCGATGGCTTTCATAAGAAATTCTCTTTTATGTCACATTCAACAAAATTTAGTTTTTCCTATAAATTAACACAAAAACACATTAAAATAAGTCTCTGGAATATCTGTAATTAAAGTAAATTAAAGTTAGATTAGATTAACTTCTTGCTCATCAAACCTAGACTACAGTTTGTAAAGCACACCATCTACCTCGAGGGGGCAGTGTGCCATCACACTCCTGAGCCTACAGCACTCACTTTTCAGCCTACATTAAGATAATTAGACATAATAATAATGAGACATCAAACACAACATTTCTAAACAGAATAAACAAAAACACAAAAGACAAAAAACTTGTGAGGAGAGAAACCTTTCAAACTCAATGTTGGGACTCGCTTCCGATTCACGGCTAAAATTTCAGTGTTGCTGGCTCAGCTGGTTGGTTAAGGTTGGGATAAGAAAGTTTGTTACAATATATTTATGGTTTGAATTTTTCACAAGGACCGACACGAGCTGTAGACCTTATTAGGACACTTCTGGAAGGTGAGGATATGCTGGCCTATCTTTACTTGTACAAAGGATTTGAGAGGTGCTATTAGTACAGTTGCTATTCACATTAGAGACCTGCTGAAGCCCTCTTGACCCTCTGTTTGCATTAATTATAACGCATCAGGACCAAAACAGGAGAAGGAAATCGCGCAATTAGACTGTTAGTCTGTTATTTAACAGTGTTGTTACATTGTATTAATCTGTAATTGTTTAACTTTGTCCCAGCTGTCTCTGTTCAGGCCACTTTCACTTTCGGAGTTTATTTTAAATAAAATGAAACTTCTTCGTGATGCAGTGCCAAAAGGAAAACCTGCAGCCTCCATAATCACCATTTAACACTCAGTTTTTGACACACTGACAGTGAAGTGACCCAGTTTTGGCGGTTTCCTTAGCCACATCCCCAGACCACCTCCCTGCAGAGCGCTGCTGAACTGCTGCACCGCCCTCTGGTAGCACTGAGCAGACATCTTGGAAGCACAATACGTCCCTGTTGTGGGTTCTGCCCCGATTACAGGGCCCTTTAGCTGAGAAAGAAAAGCACAAATAAACAGTTAATCATCCTTTTATTACAATATCACTCTCTGGTTTTATTTATTTTTCCAGTTTGACAGTCCAGCCAGTGTGATGCACTTCTTAAATGATATTTTCAGGTAAAAAAATATTTCTCTGCCTCCTCAAAATGACACCTGTCTAATGGAAATGGACAGGTGTCACTTTGAGATGACGCAGGAAACTCTAAGGTGGCACTAACGACATTAACGATGGCTCCAGGAGAGGTGGAGATTCAGCAGCTGGGACCTGGGAGTGACGTGTCTGGATGGGCATTAATGTTGTTCGTCATACCCAGCAGAGTGTGACAAGTCAGGACGTCAGAAAAGTGTTCAAACTGAAAATGTAAATGAGTAAAAGACTGTTTTCAAATCCGTCTGCTGAAGGAGGAAAGTTCCTACAGTCTGACAGCCAATTATGGTCCAGTGTGAAACTTGGGTCCTGCTCACAGCTGGTACTAACGGGTAAGTATGGAGTCTGGAGAGCCATGAAGAGATGTCTCACGCGGGTTGGTTTGCCTGGAGCATGCCAAGGAATGGACCCAGTCAAGACTAGATGGGTTGTAGACCAGTCCAAGATCTACAACCCATCTAGTCTTTGCTAAAAGAACTGATTCCATCTCCAGTCTTCAAGTCCTGAAAGCAAACAGACGCTGAGGAGCGGCTGAGAGTTAAAAACCCTCCATATTCACTCAACACCAATAAGATTGAGTCAGTGAGTCTTTAGTCTTAAGTCACCAAGTCTATCTCTATCTAAAGATGACATACCACAATCTGACTGAAGTATTTCTCCTCCTTTTGGCTGCTCCCTTTAGGGATCTCCACAGCAGATTATCTGAGTCTAGCACACACCATCCCTCTGAATGTGCTTCATCCATGAAGCTCCTCTCTGGTCTTCCTCCTGTCCTCCTGCCTGGCAGCTCCATCTTTAACATCCTCTGTCAAATATACCCACCATCCTCCTCTGCACTGTCTCTCCAAACCGCCTCGCCTGAATTGTACTCACTCCTGATGCTGTCACTCCTGATGAAAATCTGAGCACCTCCACCTCAGCCCCTTGTCTTTTTGTCAGCGCCACCACCTCCACGTTGTAAACCTTCCCTTCCACTGCTATCTTTCTGTCACAAATCACCCCTGACACTCCACCCTCTAGTGCCAGGGGTGGATGCTTGATCCCAAGTACTAAAGTAATAGGTAGTTTCTTAAAAACTACATCCTTGCTATGACTTCAGACATAAACAACACCAGAAAACGACATCAGATAAGTGAAGTTGGGCTGATCTGCTACAAGAGATTTCATTAGGCTTAAATAAGCACATTGTTTGTATTCCTTCAGTGGGGACAAATAGCTGCAGAACAGTAAAAGATTTGATATTGTGTGATACTGTCACAGTGCTATGAGCGATCTTTCCTGGTTTTCAACATTGCCAGAGGCTGAAACAACCTCAGCATCTGGCCGTGTGCTTCGGAGCCACCCTGCAGTTTTTGTAAATTGCACTGCAGCCATTTTTGATGCAGGGCGGCGATAGTTGCACTTGGAGACACTTTTAATGTTCTAATACATCTATGAGCTGATTAATTTAGAGCCTTCGCTCGAGATCTGTGTTGATGCAGCTGGAGTGCGAGTGATCAAGTTTCCCTTCAAACCAGTGATAATAAAGCATTATAGTGATGGTGTTACGTTAAGAGTTATGTTTGTTTTTTGTCTGGTCTCCCAGCACGTCCACACCATCACACATCCATAACAAACTCTGAGGTTATTTCTCCTCATTTTAAATCTTTAAACTGAGTCTAAAAGCTTGTGTTTTCTCTCGGTGGCTTTGTCTTTTCTTGCAGCGATTTCAGACGCTTCTTTAAATAATCACGACTCTGGCTGCTGTCATCAAACTTTAAACCGAAGCCATTTGGTTCAACACAGCGCATTCTGCATACATATTTTAATTTCACAGAGGAAATTAGACCTCTCTTTCAAAGACATCATTATAATGTAGATGGCTTTGGTCTGAGGCAGAGCTCAGATGATTTCAGCTTAAGAAATTCATGCTTCTGTGACTTGTGCTTTAATTTACCAGCATGCTTTTAGTATTTATAATCATTTCATGTCATGTGATGATGTGAATAAGTCAGTGCTGCTTCAATAATCATTTTCAGCCAGTTTTTAAAGAAGGGCATTTGCAGCACACTGTAGCTCCCCTATTTCACTTATATAAATAAGCTTTTTAACCTGCCTTCTTTTGAATGTCCAGCAGGGGACTGTATAGAAGAAATACCTCAGAGTTTATGGTCCCAGTCTTTAGTTTTAAGTTTAACAGAATAAAGCAGCACCCCCTAAAGCATACTGAGGTTTATCATCCATCCGATGGTAATAATGAGCACAATTTACAAAATGAGCATCATATTACATTAAATAAGACCTGGAGCTACCATTTAATACCACAAACCCATCATGAACGTGTTTACTGAATGCACAAGTCAAGTGTGAAGTGAGTAATTTTCCCACAGAGCTCTATAGAATAAGAACCAGTGGGGCCACCCCCTGCTGGCCATTAGAAGTAATGCAGGTTTATAGATCCATGTGATCAAACCGGAATTCTTCATGTTACAGTTGTTTGAAGCTGTGCAACATTTCACTGGTTCAGCTCTGAGTGTCTCACCTGCTGCTGCAGCCTCAGCCAGCGGGCAAACAGCGAGCGCCTGCAGAGCCGCGATGGCGTCCCTGAGTCCTTCCTCCTTCCTGTGGAGGTGCTGATTTCCTCCCAGCCTCCATCACCGCAGCTCCAGTTCACGCTGATGTTGGGAGGCTTCCCTGCTGGCCGGGCGTCCCTGCTGCTCAAACCTGCGTGGCGAACATGGAAACACATAAGTTCCCTCCTGGAAACACTGATTTTTTGTAAATTTGATGCCCCCACTGTCCAACCTGGACCAAATAATCTCGCTTCCAAACAAACAAAGCTTCTGCTCAACTGGATTTTCTTTGTCGTTGGAATCCCAGATATTTTGATTTGCATATTTAATTTTAATCTGTTCCCTCTGATTGAGGTGCACAGAGTTTATTTCAGGATCATTTCAGGCTGTGTTCCTTTTGATTGTTGAGTAGACAGGCTGGAGCATTCTTACATTTCTGACAACAGGCTTCAGACATCTCTAAAACATCAGGCTAAGACTTGTTTGTTACATAAGTACAATGTGAAATGTTACATTTAATGGCATCTGGTCAAATGAAATTTACTCCATACGTTCAAATTTTGGGTAAGTGGAAGTAAATGGATGGATGGATGGTATACATTCAGTTTGAACCAAGCACATTTTCCTTAAAGATTAAATATTTCAAATATTTTATTTGAGTGTATGATGTCAGCGAGAGGTGAAATCCCTAATATGATCATCTCAGACATGAACCTCAGCCTGTGGTTCCCTTTAAGGTAGAAGGAGGTAAAACATCAGACTGGACTGAAGCCCAGATAGACAAATAAGGATTATTTTGACCTGTGAATCATGCCAAGCTACCCTCGTAGAATCAAAAAATGAAAATACTGAAGAGTGAATAGAGTGAATGAGCATTACAAGACCCTGCTAACCTGAGTTTTTCTTAATCTGACAACCTCAGAGCTTTCATTGGTGATGGTTGTGATGACATTTCAGATTTTAGTGCCTCTTATTGCTCGCGGTAACTACTTAGCTTTTGCTTTTGTACTTTTTGTAGCATATTTAGTGCTATTAAGAACCCACTTCTGTACAACTTCAGGACCTTCCCTAAGTGTCAGAGGAACTGAGCTGTGGTTTCTGGCTCATTCATCATCATCATCATCTAAACTTACAGCCGAGCAGCAGCTGCTGTCGTCTGTAGGGGAAGGGGAGGTGTTTGATGGGCGCGAGGCGGCGTGCCATAGCTCTGCCCAGGTGACCCGTGTGGCTGAGCGTGCCCACCGTTAGGCTCTGGAGGTAAACCGGCTCCACCAGGTGAGACAGGAGAGCCCCTTGGAGGCCCACAACGCTCCACCTGCAGAGGTAACCACATCACTGTGTTGGTGACACAAGTAAAAGCACAGCAGTAAAGAAAATAATGAATAAACTACACTAAGCCTTTAATATAACTCACTTTGCCAATTTGTCTGTGCATGACATGGTAACGAGAGGTTTACTCAGCGATAAGCCATCCCATTTCTGATTGGCTCTCCGTGCCGTGATGGGCAGTGTCCCCTCACCTCCCTTTACCTTCACCCTGAGGTGGCAGCGAAATCTCCTGCTGGGATCTGACACAAGAAGAAAGTATTTTACAGAAGCATCATCTCTGCTACAGAAAAACGTTTACAAAGGTTCAAATCTTTAGTTTCAAATCACGCAGTTTTTACTTCCTGTGTCATGAGCTTGTCCCACATGCAAGACACAAAGGCAGGGAGGATTAAAGGAGGGCGTTTATTGTGGGCTGGTTGCACAAAGGTGGAACATTAAGCACAAAATAGGAAAACAAAAACCTGGAAAACACACTAGTGCTAAACCATGGGGGCAGGGAAACACCAGGGCAGGAAGAACTGAGGAAGGACAAGGGGGAGACGGGGACAGTAGAGTGGAGAGAGCTGGGAAAACAACACACAGTCGAACTGAATCAGAGACACACTTTTTTCAGCCTTGAGGTTTTAGGCTTGAGACTTCTCCAGTGTTTTCAGTTTTCTTTTAGTTTTTGTTCATCATTCCTGTCTCCTGAAGCCTGGATCTGGATGCTTTGGATCAGAATCACCATCACGATGATTCTCATATGTTTGACCACTTTTTAAATTGATTTAATGGACCTCAAATGGGCTCCTGTAGGATCATCACGATAATAAAAATCTAAATGTGTTCCTCTTACATGCAGCTGTGGTCTCGTAGGGGCAGTTGAGTCGTGCGTCTCCACACGGCGACGAGCTGACGTACATGTGGAAGTGGACGCCCTCCCGCAGCCGGAAGCCATCACCGCAGCTTTTATTTGGTATAAAGATCGACTGTTCCTCACTGTCCGCCGGCTTGCTTCAGAGAGGAAATGATCAGACAGGAAAAACAACAAAACAAAAACACTATTTTACAACAAGGAGCGAAAAGGACGAAAACAATTTCATCTTTTTTTGTGAAATCACACAGTAGCACACATAAATAATGAAAAAACTTAAAAATGTACATTTTTAATGGAAAAATACAGCGAGAAACTTACACAAAATAATATCCTTTTTAACAATTCTAATGCAAATGAACACAAATGTAACACAAAAAGAGGCTAAACTAGGTTTAATAGCAAATATCACCCAAAATTGAACAAAATACATTTTAAAAAATATCCACTGAAAAAAATGACTAGGCCTAATCCAAGTCTTAGAAAACTGTCCAAAAAGACTAAATCCAGACTAAATCTTAAAACTAGACACAATGTTAAGCCTCATCTATCAAAAACATGAACATTTTATTAGAAAATGAATGAAAATACTTAATAAGAAAATCCATCCAAAGTTTTCAGAATCGTTTAGGTGTAATTTCCACTTCAGATCTGGGAACGATGAGATTTATTGATAATGCCATATTTAACTCATATTTACAGCCAACCCTCCAACGCTGATATTTGACCAACCACTTTAAGGCTACAAAGAAAATCAGACCCTGCTAATCATACCAGAGGAGCAGCTCCAGCTGACTGTACAGGAATCGAACCAGCGCCCGTCGACTCACGACTTCAGCGTGGCAGTCGGTGAGCGTACAGCCACTGTCGCTCACACCACCCAAGTCCAAGCACTTCGTCCCTGTGGCCAGAGACACAACCCGGGCTGATCGAAGATCGAGTCCTGGAGGGAGAGAGAAATGAAGCATGTGGGAAGTGACAGGCAGGATGATTGTGATTGGCTCTAATGGAACGAGACTTCTGGCATGCTGCCGCTGAAACGGGACATCTTATTTCACTCAGGGAACAGGAAAACGAGGCATTTCCTCTTTTCCTCCCCTCCGCCTCTGTGTCGGGTCATAACCGGAGCGTTAACAGGCTGAGACGGGCTAATGAAAAGTGTATGACTGCACAATCACTCCGTCGTCTCACAGAGGGGCTGTTGTGCTTCTATCCGACCTCATCAAACATTCACGGGGCTGTCTCGCCTCTGAGCCGGGGCGACTCTTTGATTGCTTTAAATAATGAGCCCAGACAAGTGGCAAAACATCCTGTTAGAAGATCGGACGCTGCTGCGTCTGCGTCAAATTTCAGATGACAAAAAGCCGAGCGAACGATAACATGAGGCGAGCCGGAGAACAGAACCAGGACTGACTGATAACTGTGTCACTATGATGCAGGATTTTTGTGAAATAAAGAGCAATATTTTAAACTCACTGGGTGTCAGATTACAGCTACACACACCCCTCTCACTTAAGTCTACACCACTTTGTATGGAGTCCATCACATAATTATAAACTAATAAACAGAAATAAAATGTTTACAAGGATAAAGGTGAAATTACATCAGAGGGGGCTTGAAAGCAAGGGATGGAGAAAATTAAAAAGTGGAAGACAGGTAAAATAAAATCAGATATTATAATAATTAATAATCTTTAATAATTAAGAAGGAGATGTGAAGCAGTTATAAAGAAAAATTTAGGAATAACTCTGGACTGGTAATTTGTTCTTTAAATTTAGAGAGATTAATTTCAGGCTGGAGGACGGAGGAGACGACGAGGCACAAATTAGAGAAAAGAGCAAAGCCCAAAGCGCTTTTTTGTGACTTAAGTGGGAGTGTATAAAGCACAAATGTAGATGATGTATGACTCCTTCAGATAATGAAAAACAAAGCCTACACAGGATGTCCTATGGGCGCATGCCTCTTTTCTTTTAAAAGATACTTGACAAAGAAAGCACGCTAGTGTGATGAATGATAAAATGTGATGTAAAGGCTCAGAGATTACATGATCCTCGATGCTTGGACTAAATACCAAAGGTCAATTAATTTCTTTAAAAACAGGTTGGTGTTTACAAAAAGTTTCATATTTTTGCAGGAGGGAAGGACGTTTCTCCTGAAGGTCGCTCCTGTATTTAAACCAAACAGGTGTTTGTTGTTCTCCATGACAGAAATCTGAGTAAGGAATATGGGCAAAGGTGCGGCTCGGTGATCTCTGTATGACCATCAAAGTTATTTCAGATGAACTGAAACGAAACACGTCGTTCCTGCAGGTGCACAGTTACACAAAGAGTCCATTGTGCTCCAGTTAGAAAACTGGTCATTTCACCACTTTATACTTCATACTTTGGGTCGCTAAGGAGGTTATGTGTTTGGAGGAAGCGTTGTTGTGTGTAATTCTGCCTGGAAACCCGATATTCTATTCTATTCTATTCTATTCTATTCTATTTTGTAGAGTAGAGCAGGGTTATGTTTATAATCCATTAAAATTTGCCTTTTATCCACCAAATTCTACTACATCAATTTATAGATTTATTAGATGAAAATGGACAAAATGCCTTAACATTTAGAAACTAAGATTCTTACAAGTGTGCTGTGTATTTGACCTCTGACCTCTCCTTGAAGGTCAATAGATTTAACTGGATGTAATAATCGCCATTGTTTGTACTGATAACAGATGTAGGGAATGATATGTGATCACGTTACTTTGGACCTCTGACACTTCTTCTTCGTCGAATTAGGTCATACGTTTTGACCATCATAGCGCCAACACTCACCTCTGGTCATCACGATCCCTGCCAGCACCTTGTGTCGGGCGTGCGAGGTAGAGGAACAGCTGTCTGCGAGCGCTGTGTATTTCTCTCTCACCAAGTGGAAGATTGACTCTGCGAAGAACTACAGAAGAAGAAAACTGAGGATACAAATTAAAAGTGTGTTTTTGTTGAAGATCACGAGATGCTTCATTATTCAGAGGATACTGTTGCCTGTTAGTCTTTGTTTTAAGCTTTAGGAATGTAACCATGTAATATGCTGTTACCACTGACGCACTAAAACCCATTTTTCTTTAATCTTTTGGTGACAGAAAGTGGTCTTCTACCTTGTCTTTCCTCTTTATCACTGGCTATTGGCCAGATTGTGACAACTCGCTATGACTAATTGTGTAGCACAAAGCAAATAAATGTGTATGTTCAGGCAGCTGTTCCCCACGTCTGTGCAAACACAGTGAAACTGTCCTCATTCCAGCATGACAAGCAGGGATACACCAACCAGAGAGCGCACACAGCAATGGATAACTTTACATGCTGTAATTCATTAGGAGATGTCAATGAACAACTACAGTAAAACACTCCAGGGAAAACTCTGCCCTCTAGTGGTGAAAGTTTTAGTTTAGTTTGGCTTGTAAATACAAAAAGTACCTTTAACTGATTAAGTGATGATCAAATAACTATGGGACTGTTAAAACCATATTTTTTGTTTACTTTATATATAATGAATAAATGATTTGTGATTCATAAATATTTTTGTTGATAAAACTTGTTCTATTCATCAAATACCCACAGATGTTAAGTTTTTAATGCTCCCTGGGTTGGCTGGGTAAACTTGTTTTAATGCCGTATTCTCCAACACTACGAGTGCATGAGCTCGCCTGAAAATCAGACAGTTTGTCAGCGATGGTCGAGAGTTTTCTATCAATTTACTCCCCCAGTTTTCAAAGGAAGAGGTGTCACAATCCCAAAATATCTCTTTTTGTTTGATGTTTCAGGCCTGTCACACCTGGAGGTTACAGTACTGTAAAGGAACAGCATCAAAACAACAGTGAGGAGGTTTAAACTAAACATCAGCCCCCCAATGTCCTTCTGTTTACTGTCTGCTGAATATTTGCAGGATAAGAGACTGCCCAGCACATCAGTCTGTTTCCTCAGTTTGGGGACAGCAGATTAAATATTTGACTGTCTGAATTGAGCCTTGTAGTAACTGCTAATAATTCATATATGGTAAATTCAGATGTGATTGGAGGTAAACTACACTTCCACTGACTGACTGTCTGGACTTTAAAATATTTATTCTAGTCTGTTGTAGGAAGATTCCTGTCATAGAAACTGACAGGAATGATGTTACCAAAGGTAAATTACTCAGAAATATCACTATGAAAACAGTATGTAATATTTTTTTCTGTTGCAAGATTTACATTTAAAGATCCAATTTGTGTACTTTATTCTGGAATTTATCAGAATTACAATACTTTATTGATCCCAGTAAGAATAGTAAATAACAAGACACATTAAAAAAAACCTCCAACTTGTGTAAATTTCTCTGTTTTTCCAAAACAAGCAAAAAAATCAATATATTTTAGATCAAATCGGGCTGAAGCTCACGATGACGTTCAGAGCTCAGAGAATAAACCTTTAAATCAAAGCTTTTAATGGACAATCAAGCAACAATAAACTGAAACAAAACGGCAGTCTGATAAAGTCAAGTGAAAGCTTTGTTAATAATGACCCACAACCATTTTTTAACACCTTGGGTCAAGTGATGAGGCACATGATCAATAGTGGGTCAACGACCGTCTTAAGCTCCTTAGATCAGTCAGAGCAACGATGAGAGAATGAACTGAGCTGCTGAATCAAAGCCAGTGGATCATGCTAAGCTATGCTATTAGAGACTACAGACAGAAATAGGGAGCTGGAAATGAGACGAACAGGCCCCCTTTAAAAACAAGCTGTCACACTAATTTCTTTTTTATATTTCTAACCTTATAAACATCCCAGAAATGCTACCCTGGCATGTTCTCAACGACCACCTTTTAAAGGTTCAAACTATTCTGTGGTCCGAGCGAGCTTATTTTGAGCGAAACTCTCAAGCTCAACATTTTCTGGATGACAGTGGCACAAGGTCGTGTGTAATGAGTGTGTTAAACAATTATCTGTTGGATTATTATGCTCTTCACACCGCCTTCCTGCTCCACCTCTATCTCCTTGCTCCGCTGCCGCTCCTCCTTCATCCCTAATGTGCTGTAATAATGTTCATTAATGCGTCACGCCGTCTGACAGACAGCTCATATTGAAGCGAAGGAGGGAGGGCTGATGCTAAATGATGGGAAATAAAAATTCCACACAAAGAGGAGGAGGAGGAGGGAGGATTTGGCAAATTGTTCACTTATTGGTGTATCAGCGTACAGCAATGTAAAAGTGCTTTTTGTTCACACTCAAAGTATCAGAATCCCCTTTTTCACCCAAAATGTCGCCATTGCACCCACCCGACAGTAGATCCTCTCATCAAACCTCCCTCAGGCTTCAATAAAGTACGTACATGTCTGTCTTTCTCCATTATCATTTGCATATTTCAACAACTGTGTAAAAGGGTTTATGCCCAGTCACTCCCTTCATCTCCCCGGAGTCGATCCGAAGAGACGAGTCGCCTTGTATTCATAAAGCACGGCAGCACGACAGTAAAAGACGTCGGGGACAATTCTCCGCGGCTCTGAGACATAATGAAGCTGTTTAGATGCTGCAGATGAGTGTGCAGGACACCATCCAGCTCTCAGGCCTCAGGACATGATGGCCATGCTGATGTGCAGCACACTCCATTTGGTAGCATACGGTGCACCTCACACCCATTTATCCAGACTGCTTCGAACAATGGCAAATGCTAAAGAGATGAGGCAGAAATTCAGTGTCACGAGTTGAAGCTGACATGGCGTTTCAAAGTGAGGACCCACAGGATGTAAGAGGAGAACAACGTTGCAGTTTGTGAACGTTTAGTCACCTCACTATAAAAATGCTGGACACAAAACAAACATCTGGGGAACGGCTTCGTTGTCTCTGACCATCTTCTACCCCCATCTTTGCTGTGATGTTTTCCTTTTTCATGTCCTCTGTGTGTTTCTGTCACGGTCTGTGGTTTTTCTCATTCAGGACTTTAGTTTAGAAGTTTTGTTTAGTAATTTTAACACGACTGTATGTTGTAAGGATTTGGGTTTTGTGCCTTGCTGGTTTATTAGTTCTTGGTTCCATTTGTTTAGGTTTTTCTTCCCACCCCAGTCCTCTCTTGCTGTCTTCATCCTTATGATTATTTGGTTAGTCATTTGCCTCTTGTGCTTTTCCATTGAGTTGACTTCCTTTGTTATTGTCTTAATTACTTTCAGCTGTGCCTTGTTACCCTGGTGTTTCCACTTCCCTCGTTATCTCCTGTGTCTCTTTAAAGACTCCGTTTGCTTTGTTAAGTTTTACCGTGTTTTCTCTCGCTTGTTGTAATGGGGAAAGTAAAACACTGAAACATGTCACATCTTGGTACTGCTATGAAACAAAGACACAAACAAGTGTTGCACAACTGTAAACAAAACCAGATCAATACTGGTTTTATGTTATTATGATCAGGTTTGGAGAAATCTGCGTACATAAACGTAAGAACAAAGAAATTGCTGTTTATTGTATATGCGTTGTGTTTACACTCCCCCTTTTTCCGCCCTCATTATCTGATTGGATTGACTCTCCTTTTGGATTCATTAGAGGAGCTGCAGTATTTGGCACATCTGCATTGGCTTCATTTTTCAGCTTTAGATGTCGCATCTTGATTTGCTCTAAGTTTTTGTAAGTTTATCTCTTTACCTTCAAAATCCTGTTTTCTTTAAAAATAATAATTTCAGTTATTATTCAGTTATTATTTTCATGCCAGTCTGCTTCAGTTGTTATCTGCATTTGTGTCTGCTTAACAAAGATCACTGGAAAGGTGAAAAAAAGCGATTTCAGGCAGATTTAGAGAGTGTGATGTCTTTGTATTTTCAACATTTTGCATTATTTTATTATTCGGAATGACAGGTGATATAAAGGTAAGGGCTAGGGGGTCCTTAGCCAATGCCACATGTTGGGAAAAGAAATGCGACCAATCTATTTGCGACAACACCTGAACATCTATTGCCTTTAACACTGAATGATGTCAGATATCATCATTGGCACATATGAGGTGCTGTTTGTATGTATGGGAAATGTAATATTGTATAAAAACTCCAATGAGAAGACTACATAACAGGTTATGAGCAGTCATGCATGGGACAGAAAGATGTAAATTCATGTACATTGTGATAGCCACAGTGCTCATGTTTGCCTATTGGAGTCTTTTTTTAGCTTTTACCCGATCATTTTGCATCTCTTTGCATTTTTCTTACTGTTTAAGATTCATTTATGTTGCTATGATTGATGACTGACTGACTTTTAGCTGGGGCTCAGACATGAGTCTGCTCATGTAGGTGACTCGAAGCTCAATACAGTTATTCATCCATGTAAGCAGGACATGTTTTAGAAAATCAACTCATTAAAATTTGTAATTTACTCATTACAGATGACCTGAGTGAAACTATTCCCTCACTGCTTTCCATATACAACTCATTTTTTTTATTACTATACTTATAAAAGGAGAGTGGAGGTAAAATACTCACCTGAGGTAGCTGATTTTTGGCCCTGCTGTCCTGCAGGCCCATGAAGGTCCTCTCTGGTCCCAGACTTATGTTGTAAAGAGACTGTAGGGCAGCTGCTGCTGCTTTGGCCTTGGCCAGTCTTTTACTGGGAGCACACCCTTCAAACACCCGCCCCTCCAACCTGACCATCATAACGAAACTCTTCATCGCCCTGACAGGAACTCTCTCAGTCAGGCACATGTACCTGAGCCCCGGGCGCAGCTCATTGAGCAGTGCTACTGGGCTGAAGTCCTCTAACAGTGAGGTGGTGACTGCTCGTCTTTTTGGATTTGTAGAGGACACCAAGTCCAGCGTCAGACGAACAAGTCTTCTGTGGTTGTAAATGCTGGAGAAGACCTCCTTTTTTGCTGCGTTGGAGTGGAGTAGATCACAGTTCCGAAGCACCGATGGCTCAAACTCTTTGAAAAATCCGTTGGGAATATCCACTTTATCTGCTGTGAAGTCCACCGGTGTGCTGGTGAAGTTCCCCATGGATGCATGAGCCTGGGAGGTGTTTGGGAACTGAATGAATGACTGGAGAGCCTGCTCTGCAGCCCTCATCTTGGCCTGTTTTTTAGTTGGTCCTCGGCCCTCGAAGTGGAAGCCGTTTACCTCCACGGCTACAGAAAATACCGGTGCGTGCAGCGGGCCAGTCTTTGATGTGATATCATACTGCAGGCCTGGTCGTAGCTCATTCAGGTGCACCAGTGCGTTCTTCTGAGTCACACCCCAAGCTGCTCTTTTACAGGTGGAGTGACTTTGGTAGAGCAGCTGCTCTTTTCCGTCCACCAGCGGCTGCTTCCTCTTCAAAGCTCTTTGTCCATTTCTGGGGAAAGTTGTGCAAAAAGTTGATGGGTGATACTTTCTAAGGAGGTCACGCTCCACCTGGCATTTATCATCCTGATTCTCCTTCACCTCCAAACTGCTGGTACCTGTTTACGAGATCAGAGTGTTCACAGCGAGAAATCCTGTCCTGCTTTATTGTACATGAAAATCATCAGCATTCTTACACAGCCATATGATTAAAACATTTTAACTGGACTCTAAAACAAAGCTAAGTAAACCCTATGATTCAAAAGCTCATAGAACCAACTTTTGAGGGAATAACTTGTTTTCCGAGACTTTATCAGTCTCTCACATCGATGTTGAGGAGTTTTGGTCAACTCTTCTTTAAAGCGTTGCTTCAGTTCATTGAGGTTTTTGGACATTCATTAATGCACAGCTCTTTTAAGGTCCTGTGACAACCTTTCTGTCAGGTTGAGGACTTTGACTTGGCCATTGCTTTAGCTGTTAGAAAAATGGCTTCACATTTGACTGCTGAAGACTTCATGAGAACTTCATGGTTAACCTGTGAGATCCTGTGGCTGCAAAACAAGCCCAAATCATCCCTCCTTCACCACTGTGTTGTTTGTGCTGATATGCTTTTTCTGGTTAATGCCAAATCTGGAAGTCTGTAGTTTGGTTTCATCTGTGCATGGAAAGGACAGTTAATGCCAAATACGCTAATTTTTACCAGGCATAAGATTTTTTTAACTACCTAGTTGCCATTTTAGTTGAGTTTGTTAGCATGCTAACATTTCCAATAAAGGCTAAACAGAGACTAAATCTGAAGTGCACACATCCATTGTGTCTCCATGTGCTTAAGCAATGAGTGTACTTAAATCATTCAGGTACACAAAGAGTTTGTGTCAGCAAATGATTGTCGTGCAATCATCTGTGCAAAGCCGGGTTTTGAACATTACGTCTTCTGTCATGTTTATATTGTTATATTTCTGAATGCTCACATTAAACATGGCCACAGTTTTTAAATAATAAAACCGGCATACATACAGGCGTCCCTGTGAGCTCAGGCTTCAGACTACACACTGAGATTCAGATATTATGTTACTCATGGTTCTTCATGATGCCAACATAAGAGCATATATTTCTACAGGCATCTCTGGAAACACAGCTCTGGTTGTGAATGCAGAACTCTCTCCTACCTGCTGTTCAAATCTTGTGGTTATTAGGGGCAGCCAATTAAAAGAAAACTGGCTTAGACAGAGGCCCAGCGAGAAAGTACAAATAATTATTAATTTGTACTGTTAATTCAAAGCTACTTTATTAGAGACGTAGGAAACGGGGATGTGGCAATGGGCACAGTAGGTCCCTTTAAATTATTACAATTCATACTGACTGTAGTAGATTTGTAGCACTCACAGTAATGGCTGCTGAGGCACAAAATCATTTTTTGGCAGGAAAAGAGTCACTGGGATTCCTGCTATGGGAACAACGAGTGCCTGTAGGTAATGGTTGCACTGGTCTACTTTGGATTAACATTTGTGCTAAAGGAAAAGTCGGGGCAACAGAACGATTCGTCCATCCATCAAAGTCTGCAAACATTTTAATATCAGACCATTTAATAAAGAGAAATTTGGAACAATGCATTTGTATAACTGACTGACAGGCTTATGCTGCAGTCCATGAAGCCAGCATGCTGCTAACACGGCTGAGAGTGTAATGTAGGCTGATACAACATCTGTGTTTGTAAAATAGCCACATAAACTGTCTGCAGTTCAAATGTTAGACATGTAGCACATTGAAATAATGGATGTAGAGCATGTTGTGTGCAGTGAGAGGAGGGACGGCATTTACTTGAACTGTCTGCATCCTCAGCTGATGATGCTTCAGTATCCCAGTGTTTTATGGGGCTTATGAAGGTTGACGGCGTGCTGCTGCATCCTGAAAAACACAATGAAAAAGACTTGAGGTCATTTTCATCTTATATAAATTTTCATCTAAATGGAAATATACAGTGTGTTTCTCCTCTGACATTTTGTGTTTGTGAAGCGAGTCAGTGTTGTGATTCTGAATGATTGTGATGCTTAGTTTTATATTCGCCCTGAACTGCAGAAGAAATTAAATGGAGTGAGGTAAACACATATACGGTGATAGCGAAAATCTGCTGCAGGAAGCCATGAACGCCATTAGAGTTCCCACTGAATGAAAACAAACAGAAAGGTGGCTCAGAGCCAGCCGGGGTAATTGAAAGGTGTCTGTGATAAGGACAGAGGCTTTCACACAAGAAGCATCATGGGCTTTAAACTAAATGAACAGCTTTGTATTATTAACCCAGTCACAGAGATTTTAAACTGAGCACAAAATCTTTTCCAAAGGCATTGGTGAGTGGCTCAAAGTGTGATGGACTGACAGGCTGCCCAGGTGTGTCCAGGTTTTACCCAGCCTCTATCCTACGACAGTTTTCCAAATTAATTATATTAACATTGTGAAAATGAATAAGATTACGGGCAAGCATATTTACCCACATCCTCTCTTACTTATAAGGGTAGATTGAAGGTAACATTTCCTGGAAATCACTTACTTTTTTTAAGATGTTTTGAAAATAAAGAAACTAGTAAGAAAAAGGTGATAAAAATTACGGTGGCCCTGAGAGGTCAAACGGACTGCAACTTAAGAAAACACCAGCAATAAGAAAAATGCTGCAAAAGCACACAAAACACAACAGAAATGGGGGAAAAAGAAAACAGAAATAGGAAAAAACACAAGGGAAGTGTTTCTGGGGAGACAATAACCCGACGGACCAGTTGTAGGAACCCAAACTTGGTAGACGTGTTTTATCATGATTCATATAATACTGATGACGGATTTTTAGGCTAACACACTTACCTCTCATCTTTTCTTTCCTCACAAAACCGATAGATCCTCCACTTCTTTTAAGTGTCTCCCAGCGCAATTCTTAGCATATTTTGGTTCCTGCAACTGGTCCGTCGGGTTATTGTCTCCCCAGAAACACTTCTCTTGTGCTTTTGGAAATCTGTTTTTTCCTATTTCTGTTTTCGTTTTTTCCTATTTCTGTTGTGTTTTGTGTGCTTTTGCAGCGTTTTTCTAATTGCTGGTGTTTTCTTAAGTTACAGTCCGTTTGGCCTCTCAGGGCCACCGTAAAAAATGTTTTAAAGTGCTGAAAGATGAGAAAACTGTAATTTACTTGAGTAAGACCCAGACTTTTCTCATCCTTATCACACAGAGGCGACTTTAATGCTGCTAGTGTAGCACTGAAGTCATTTAGAAGCAGCCACACTATTCTAAACTCTTGCACCTTAAAGATATATGGTTTGTTACAATTAAATAAAAAAAAAAAACAAACCAGAGAAAAATTGTAAAGAAAAGAAGATGTCTCCTGCACTACACTGCTCACAAACAATGAAGGGAACACTTGACCATCGCAGTATAACACAGAGTCAGTTAAACTTCAGGCATATCCATGTGTACAGGAAGCAGAAACCACTCTGACCATCGGTTTTACCTGCTTTTGTGCAAATCAAAGTAACAACAGGTGCACTCGAGCAGCAACAAGAAACCCCCCAAAATATGGATGTTTCTGCCGGTGGTGGCCACCGAACAATCCTCTCTCCTTTTTCCTCCTGAAGGATTTTTGGCTGTTCTTATTTTTGCTTCTGTCCTTGTCACTGCTGGTAGTATGGGACAATATCATCAAGAAACCAACCACAGGAATTAAGCTTTTCCCAAAAATTTGATTCTGTTAATCTGGACGTAGTGTTTTCAGAAATGTTTCAACACACATCCAAGTACTTCTTCGGTCACCTCATGAACAACGGACCTCACAGCCCATTGTTCATTCAGTGGGCTAGTTTCAGTCATTATGCAAATGTACCGTTTATAAGGTTGAGAAACCTGCAGTCAGCTGAGACTGAAGAAGGCTTAACTTAAACAGCTTAATTTCTTGGCATGCATCAAGAAATTAAGCTTTCTAACCCAAACCTGATAATTTTATGTGATCTGAAACTTAAACAGCTTAAATAAAAATGACAGCACAAAAATTTCTGCTGTGTGGATTTCAAACTGTAGCCTCAGCTGCCACCTCCTTCCTCATAAGCAGACTTTATCACCTTCAGAGTGAAGGCCATTAGACTGTGCAGACAATTAACTGCTTTAAGACTGAGGGTCTAAATCACAGCACACCCAGTCTCTCTGTTATTTTGCAAAAATCCTTGGTATTTTTGAGTACCACACGGTATTATTGAGCCGCTGTGAGCAGGGTTTGAACCTGCGCAGGGAGACCCTATTGGATTTCAAGTCCAACGCCTTAACCACTCGGCCATCACAGCTGCATGTTATAGGCACAATGCGCAGACTTACCATATACACTTAAGGAAAACTGGCACAAATGTGGTCTGTCAAATGTTTAGTTTGAGAAGGATGATGGTCCTGTGCTACATTTGCCACGTGAAAGATCACAAGAATTCATATCCTGTGCTATCTGGGAGATGGTGAAAAAGTTGCTACTTATATATCATTACATACATATATGTGGCAAAAGTGGTGCAGTCGTGACCACTGTTGCCTCACATGAAGAAGATTCACATGATCTCCCTGTGTCTGTGTGGGTCTTCTCTCCAGGTGCTCTGGGTTCCTCCCACAGTCCAGACATGCTTGTTAGGTGAAATGTTGATTCTAAATTAGGTGTGAAAATCAGTGTGAATGCTTGTCTCTCTCTCTCTCTGTGTGTTAGTCCTGTGACAGACTGCTGACCTGTCCAGTGTGTACCTCACCTGTTGCCCCATGACAGCTGGGATAGGCTCCTGTGACCCTAATTTGGATAAGTGGAAGAAAACGGATGGATGGATAGTAAATGAGCACTTTTCCCCGTTAACTTTTTTTTTTCTTTGTCAATCTTATAATCTGGACTGCTGGTGGATATAATGATATTTCCGCTTTTAGTGGCTATTATCGCTCATGGTAACATATATCTACAATATCCCTCACACACATGCCATTTGGGGCAGTCTTCAGTAACTGCAGTTATTAATCCTTTCTAAAATGGTATAGCTATACCCCATCAGCATGTAGATCTTGTTTAGGGTGAAATTTCATTCTTAAACTTATTGTGTTTTCCCCTCATTTATATCCATCCATCCTCTTCTGCTTATCCTAATCAGTGTCGCGGGGGGGATGACATAGTTAGCTTCTTTAGCCACTAGGAATGAATAATGTCGGGGCCTGGTGCTGTCCAACGCGTCATGCTTGAGACCCTTGGAGCCTGTTCAGGGAGGTTGCTGTGGTCTGCTCTTAGATCCACTAATCACTGAGCATTGTTGTTATGCGTAGCGTTCTACTCCCATTGTGCTCTCCCAGTATTGTCTCCAGCCTTGGTGGAACTGTTCTTATTTTCAATTCAATTCAATTCAATTTTATTTGTATAGCACCAAATCACAACAACAGTCGCCTCAAGGTTGCTTTATATTGCACAGTAGATCGTACAATAATAGATACAGAGCCAGTCTCTGCCGGTGAGAGTACACATTGGATGGTTTAGTGTAGAACAGCTGGTGCTTCTGGATGTTAGTCTTTGCTTAGCAGTTTCCAAGGCCTCCGGTTTGGGCATGTTGCTGTACTTCTTAGGCATCCTTTCCTTCATCACATGTTTCTGCAGCTCCAATAGTTGGCTAACTTCCCTCTGTGCTGTCTTGATCCTTGTCTCTAGTCAGTCACAGTCTACGTCTCATTATGTTTCCTGTTTTATTTTGACAGTCTCGTGTTCCATGTTCAGCGTGTTTATTTTTGCTTCCCCCGTGGCATCATGTTCATTTCTGTCAGCTGTGTTTCCACTTCCCTCATTACCCATCTGTGTGTTTAAGTATGCTGTCTCCCTTTGTTCATTGTTGAGTCTGCTGTTTACCTCCTCACAGCTCTATGGTTCATGTCATCACAATTTTCATGTTTCATGTTTTAGTTGCTCTGAGTTTAGGTTTTGTTAGTTCTCGTTCACTTCATGTTATCACTTATTTTCACGTTTTTCGTCGGCCACAATAACGGCTCATTTTTTGTTTGCCTCCTGCGCGTTCTGCTTTTGGGTACACAATACAACACACCGGCTACTCGGCTGTACAATGTTGTTTTTGAGGCTTGGTGCCCAATTTTGGAGAGTGGGGATGCTTGACAGGAGCTTCCATGTGGTACTGAGGCAGGTTACTGGCAGAGTGGGAATGATGATATCTCAGTAGTAGCATTCCAACATGGATTTTAAAATGCACAATTTAAATCCTCTGTAAAGCTCTCAGACCTTCCTTTTTATATGCAGCCCTTTCCTCTCTGCTCCATCTCCACTACAACTTCCACTTGTTTTGTTTTTGGAGTTTGGCTTCAGGAAACCCCCCCCCACCACCATAATAGATCACCTGCTGATCCCTGCTGGTCCCCAAACCAGTGACCCCATTTATTCCCATTTATCTGATGCCCAAGCACCATTTGAGAGTTTTTATTTTATAGCATTTCTTGTTAGAATACACACACACATAAACACTGAAATATGAGCAGCAGCAGCAATTATACTGTTCATAAGCTATTAATGAATTCCTGTTAAAACTATAACTATTATGGATCAACATTAAACTAGTCTGCAGTTTTATTACATGCCATTTTTCACTTTTAAGGCTTCCTGAAATGAAAAATTATTTTTTAAAAATCCAATATTATAAGCTGAACATGGCTGCAAATGACAGAGAATCATATGAAATTAGTTGTGCTCCATGCAAATAAAAGTGGTGTCGATTTCACCATTAAACTGAGATATTTCTTTTGAGAACAAAGTAATATTAAAGAAGCTAGAGTCAGATTAAATATGCAAAGTTTCTGACTTCTTTGTGGGTAATTTTATTGCCTATTTTCCTCGTTTTTACCCCAGGTGACTGCTGATTCTGGACGGCACTGCAAAGCAAACTAAAAGTCATTAGAATAATGAAGAGTGCACACTAAACTATTGTGCATTAACCTTCCACCTTTCAGTTATATTAGGCGTGTGATGCCATTAAGTGGTGGGATGATATGAATGAGAGCTGTGAGATGGGATGTGAACGTAATGATGTGAGTCCTGTGCTTCTGAAGGCAGGTGGAGGCTGGAGGTGTTTTAATGACCTGCATCATCACAGCTAATGGGACCATTTATTTTCAGACAAAAAAAGAAGTTAATAACTGTTTTTCTTTGCGTCACATCCACTGAGCTCTCGTGTCTTCCCATACTTGCTGCCATTTTCATGTTTTCCATCATCTTTCACTTGACATCCTCTGTTATAGACACAAAAACACACCCTCGCTAGTCCAAAAAGCCCTTCATTAACTCACACCCATTTGTGAATGAAAGTAGTGGACTTTCCACTTGATTTAAGTAGAGGTTATCCAAGTTGCAATGTGACAAACTGTCTGCTTAATCTACCTCTAAAGTTTTACATGAGCAGATCTACACGATGGTGTTGTGCAGCTTTGGTTTTGCAAAACAGGTGAGCAGATCTTAGAGAGCATGTGCATGTAGCAAAGAGCAATTTAGTGAATAACTGAAGGGGGTTGGTGCTGGATAGGGGTGCACACAAGTGTTTGTCCTTCACCTTAATTATGTCAAAAATATCCTCAGTCGATGATCAAAGTGGCTCTATGTGGCCAAAAAGTGTTTTAATTGGGTTTTTAAAGTGTTTGCAGTACAAACTGTGATTCTTTTACATGAAGACAAATGAGCAATCATACCAAAGTGATAAAAAAGTGATAATGCACTTGAGCAGCAACAACAAGACAACCCCCACAGTTCTTGTCATGGCTGCCTGAGGCTGGATCCAAAGGAGAGTTAGTCGCTATAGATTGTACAAAAGTGCACAAAAAAGTGTATATCAGAATCAGAATCAGAATCAGAAGACTTTATTTATCCCCAAGGGGCAATTAATAAACAACCGAGCAGCATACGTTGAAGATAAGGAGAATAAGAACAGGCAATAGGACTGAAATAATAAATACACAGAATATACAGTATATACAGTTTTAAAATTAAAGTGACTGAAAGGTGAATGAATAACTGTGAGTGACTAAAAGTGAGTAAAGTGTCGGCAGTATAAAAAGAGTGTAGAGTAGTTTATGTTTATGGTGTGGGAAATGATCTTATCGGCTGGAGTTAAAAAGCAGGGTGGTTATGGGGACAAAGGTGGCTCTCCTCCTCTCAGTCCTGCAGGAAATGCAGCGGAGGCGTCGCCCAGAGGGGAGCCACTGAAATGCGGGGTGAAGAATGTGAGAGGGGTCACTGATGATTTTGGCTGCCTGTCTGAGGGCCTGTTGGCTGAAAACCTGTGCCAGAGTTCTGACAGGCAGGCACACTGATGCAGTGTGCTGCAGGCTGAGGGAGTGGAACCAGCAGGTGATGGAGAAGGTCATGATGCTTTCCAGGAAGGCATAGTAAAAAGTCATCATGATGGGTGTGCTGACTCCAAAGGAGTTGAGTTTCCTAAGGAGGTATAGCCGTTGGTGGCACCTCCTGAGAATCTCCTCTGTGTTGGCAGAGAATACAAGTTGTCAAAGATGGTTCCCAGGTATTTGTACTCCTCAACTACCTCCACTGGCTTCCCGTGGATGGTGGTGGTGACTGAAGCAGCCAGATCCCTCTGCCTACTGGAGAAGGTCACCACCATCTCTTTGGTTTTGCTCACGTTCAGTTCAAGTTTGGAGCTGTCACACCACTCTACAAACTCCTGAAGAGTGGGCCCGTAGTGTTGTGACTGGCCTGACAGCAGTGACAGGAGAACTGTGTCGTCAGCATATTTAACCAGGTGACAGTTGGGCTGTGTGGATCTGCAGTCATCGGTGTAGAGGATGAAGAGCAGGGGGGAGAGCACACAGCCCTGGGGGGAGCCAGTGGAGGTGGAATGGAGACCGGAAAGAGAGTTGTTGACCCAAACTTTCTGAGTCCTGTTGGTCAAAAAGTCCAATATCCACAGGATTAGCTGATCATCCAGGTGAAATCGGGTGTAAAGTTTAGTGGCCAGGATATGAGGCTGCAGAGTGTTGAACGCTGATGAGAAATCAGCAAACAGAAGTCTGGCGGAGGAGTCAGGGAGCTCCAGATGTTTGTGGATGGAGTCCAAGATGAAGATTTTTGCATCATCAACACCTCTGCATGCACGGTAAGCAAACTGGAGTGGGTCCATCAGGGGGTCAGTTGCTCTTACAATGTGTTGTTTTATGATCTTCTCCATGGCCTTCATCACCAGGGAGGTGAGGGCCACAGGACGAAGATCATTCAGAGACTTTGGGTTGTTTCTTTTGGGGATGGGGATGACTGTGGAGTGTTTCCACAGCTGGGGGATGGTGTGACTGTCAATTGAGTGTTGAAATAGAGTCCAGAACACACTTCCTAGTTGCCCTGCACAGTGCCTCAGAACTCGACTGCTGATGTTGTCAAGGCCGGGTGAGCTCCTCTCCCTGGTCCTCCTGAGGGCTCTCACCACGTCCTCAGTCCTGAAGGTGAGTGCAGAGCTGCCAGGTTTGAGTGAGGATCTGGACTCCTCAAGCTGGGTGATGTTGTCCGTCTCAAACCTGGTGTAGAAAGCAGGTGTATCTTTGTATACCGGCATGCAGATGTGTTGAGGTCGACCTATCAGATATTGGGGCCACACATCATCGGTGTAATAATCCAGTTGGATTTCTGTACCTCACTTTAGCCTCTCGGCCACCACAGGTTTTTCTGCCCTTGCATTCTTTGCGGTAAATGCATCAGTGGGTGCAGAAAGTGCAAAAGAAAATGCTGATATTAGTCGTTCAGATGATTGCCACCTGCACCCAAAAGGCCACAATGTTCTGGAAGTTGGAGAACAGCAGAGGAAAAAAAAAAGAGAGAGCGAGCAGGAAGCTTGCATGGCTTCGTATTGCACACTGCTTGTGTTTATCAAAGCTTAAGAAGGGAAGTTTCTCCATTCAGCCGGTGTTAATGAACCTTATTTAATAGAATAATGAAATTAGGCATGGCAGGGGGGAAGCAAGAAGCACCCGCTCGCTGTCCGGTGTGTGTGTGCGGGCTGACAGCTGTGGATAATCTCATTTGCTAAGCATAATTAATGGCAAGTGGTTTCATTTACTTGTAATGTGGACTGTCTTTTCTCAAGGGCAAAGAAATATGAAAACTTTTTGGATTAATTTTTCTATCGACTGACTTGGTATTAGGAAGGAAATTTGTAAGAGTAGATTTTTTTTCTTATTTTATTAAAGCTCCTGCTCCTTTCTTACTTTTTTACTTTATATGTGTCGTCTTTAATGAGCCTCAGTACAAATATAAAAGAGGAAAAAGGGCTGGGCTTTCTTTTATGAAACAGTAAGTATGCCATTCTTGGCCAGGACTTCAGGGCTGTGGTTGTTCTGCTGTTAAGGTTTCCGGCTTGAACTTTTGTTGGGTTTTGCTTGAATCCTGTTCCCGGTGGCTAAAGTTAAAATAATTTCTTTAATATTTATAACAGGTAACACTTTCTAAAGCCATGATTGCCGGTGAGCACTGTGCAGTTATGAGGTGTTCCAGAAAAAAACATGTTAATAACTGAAAGGTTTGAGAAAATAACTTAAAATTTTGACTTAAGATGTTGTTTTTTCAGTAGTGGAAACATCTTCAATACATGGGTGACCTTTAAGTTGAAAGCAGCATGAAATGGTGAGCTTCTAATTAAATCCAGTTTAGTTGCATCAGTAGAAGTTTGTTTGCATGATGTGTCCAGATGTCCTCCTGATTCAGCAAGGAAAGAAAAAGCAGTCGTGCATTGAAGATTTTGGTCCAGGCTCTACAGCCTACATCCATCAAATATGCTACCACTGAATAAAAATAGAGAAAATTCTGGACTCAACCATTTTCACCATTGCCATCTTGGTGCTTTACCCAGGAGATTATCCCAGATAATCCTCCTTTCTGACTTACAGAATGATAAAACTTTACTAACCTGACTTCATTTTCATTCAGTATGGCCTGAAACTATGACCATAAACAAAACAGACAAGTCCCAGAGAAAAAAGGTAGAAGCTACACCCACACTTTATGCTATTTATATGTCCTACCCTCATTTATTACTCTGACTGTAAACTGCAGAACTAGTCTATATTATCTTTCATCTGTGTTTTGCTACCAGACAATAAAGTGATGACCCATTACAACTGCATGTGCCATTTGTCACATCGGGTCAGTTAAATAAGCCGACACGTTTCATTGTTTTTTAGATTACCTCACAAGTTGCCTTTACATGCAGCATTCAAGCGCAGGTACTGAGCAGTGATGGCCGAGTGGTTACGGTGCTGGACTGGAAGCTCAGTGAGGGAATGTAGGTCCAAATCAATGGACCTACATGGGGACAACCATGTCACTTTGTAACCAATCAAATGTGCAAGCTATTTCAAAAGTTTGTTAATTATTATACCGTATTTATTAATTATATTACTGTAATCACCAATATATATTTTATGTTTCTGTAATTGTTAATAGTAAAATGTAATTATTGTTGTTATTCATGAATTATCAAATGTACTATTTCACAAAACAAAGAATAAACAGAAAAGCACTTTGTTATTTTTGATTAAGATGACAAATTAAAGTTATTTACTTGCATTCCTGAACAGAAAAGTTCGTTTTAGTGGTTCAGTGTTATGCTTGATTAATTTGTGACTCCGTGGAGTGGTCCAGTGTACCGGCTGAAGTTTCATTCAATTTAATATGAGATGTTTTAACCGAAGCAGCGCAGTCTTGAGTTTTGGTGCTGTGGCTAAAGTTGTAATAACTGTCACTGTCCTTTAAAATGCTGAACATTTTGCAATTTTCTTATTATCCAATAGAAAAAGAGTGCTTCTACAGTTTCCAGTGTTGCCTAAGATTCGTTTTGATTTCTCTTTCTATGTTTCTGAAGATGGAAAGAGACTGTTTGTCTCTGTGAACGATGAATTGGATTTCAAAATGCTCCTCCTTAAAATCCCACTAATGTTCATTTTGGAGTTTGTTTATAGGAGATAAGAGAAGGTGTGCACAGTCGAGCTGAGCTCAAACATGACCTAATTCATTGCTCATTACAAGAAGAAACACTATAGAGCCGAATTAGTTGCAGCTCACAAAGGCTGAGAAAAAAATTAGATTTTCAAAGTAGAAAAATATCCTTTTTATCTTCTACCTGTGAGGAAATTTGCAGTGATAACGCAGGGCCTCGAGCTTTGATCAGCTCTCCGTTCACGTGTGGGCGGGCTGAGAGAGCAAACTGCTGACAGCATGTTCCAATGAGCTAAACATTTGCACACAACACGCACTGTTCACACAGATGCACACAAACACACGTCCCACACATACTCCTACAAAGTTACAGAAAAACAGCGATTAACGCACCAAAGTGAATGACAAACGTAGCATGGCGCTGTTGTCCACCAGCAGGTGAGTCACTGTGGTCACAGGGTTAAACAGCCATCTGCCTCTGAAGGCTCGAGCACACTGCGGTTTCACTTCAGTGTGCGACGTGGATCTAAAAACCTGTGTAGGATGTTACGTGTGATGGATACAGACTTGGAAACTAGACGTTTGATGATATTACACATCATCATCATTATCCAAATGAGCTGCGTCTTAATCAGCATGTCACCGCACGCTGCGTTTTGATTGGGTCGTTAGTAGATATAACCACGACCAAAGATATCATCATGATCTTTTCAGGCTGTGCTTGTAGATGCCTGAACTTAAAGCTAAAGATTTTTTTGACAAGTATGGCTGTTGGTGCACTACTTGCTTAAGCTTGCACCACTGGTCTGGACTTTGACTCGGTCATTGCAGCACCTTGTTTCTTTTTTCAGCCATTCTGTTGCAGATTTGATGCTGTGCTTGGGATCATTGTCCTGTTGCATGACTCAATTTTGGCCACGTTTTGACTGTCAGACAGATGGCCTCTCATGTGAGTCCATGCTTGACTCAAAAACTGCAAGTCCAAATCATCACCCCTCCACCACTGTGCTAGACCTCATGTATGAGGAGCTGTACATTGTCTGTGCAAAGGGTTAGGTGGTTTGTTCACATGCAGCTCTGCAAACCTAAGCTGTGCAGTGAAGAAGGCGAGATTCAGGTGGAGACAATGCAGAGATTCACTGCAGAAATCGGTGAAAATGATTTAATGTTGGTGGTGTCACAATACATGCAAAGAAACCAAAGCAAGCAGCTGTGATGGCCGAGTGGTTAAGGCGTTGGACTTGAAATCCAATGGGATCTTCCCGCGCAGGTTCAAATCCTGCTCACAGCGAAGCACTTCTCTTTGTCACCATGTCCACATTAACCCACAGACCCATGAGGTAGTGGGAAGCTGTGGTTCAGACACAGTATGTGTTTTCTTGTCACATCAACCAAGAAATCTAAACTCTAACTGGCCCCAAATAAAAAATGTGTTGTCAAATCAGTATAACCATTTGAGGTTTCCTTGTGGGAACAAAGGGGGCAAAGTTACAGCGTTTCCTCCTCAGTAAATTATTTTAAATATGACTGTAAAATGTTAAATATGCAATGAAAACTTTTGCTATTATTAGATTTAAAACTACAAATTTTCACATTTTGAAAAAAAAAGTGCACCACTGTGTCTTGATGTGTGCTCAATCATCCAGGTAAATAAATCCAACACATCTATGTAAAAGACCATCTCTGAACTGATGAGGGGGCCTAAGGGTACGTCTTTCACCATCCTGCAGCTATTCCCCAGCTCTGTGAATGGCACCCATGGCTTTGATCAATGGTCATGACAGTTTGCATATTGATGATCAAGGAACTGACCTCACAGCCCTTTGTTCCTTCAGTGGGCTGGTTTCAGTCATTATGCAAATGTACTGTTTATAAGACTGGGGAAACCTGCAGTCAGCTGAGACTGAAGAAGTCACTTGGATGAGTGACGAAACGTTTCTCCCACAAAACGCTACGTCCAGATGAACAGATTCAACTTTTTTAGATGTGCACCACTGTGATTAACTTTGTGGTTCTCAAACTGTGGGGGGAGGCCCACTGTGGGTGAGACATGGCGTTACTGCAGTCACTGCAGGTGACGGACAACCAGATGAAAAATATGAAAATATAAAGTTGAATTTATTTTTTTAAGGAAAATAAACTGAAGCAGTTTCTTAATGCTATTGCTCTGACATTTGTTCAAGTAAGATTCATGACAGAAAGAATAAAAACTGTGTTTTGGGGCATTAACACTTCTGCAGTGGGACATTTCAGGATGTGTGAGATAATGTCTTTCCTTTTACCCCGTAAAAGACTTAAACACACATGTTTACAGTTGTATCCAGACTGCTCTGTGTTAGCTTCATTAGTCAAGTCAAGTCAAGTGGCTTTATTATCATTCCAACCATGTGCAGTGGTACAGCACACACTGAAACAACGCAACGTTCCTCCAAGACCATGGGGCTGCATATGACATATAACAGACAATCAACACAGGACTACATAAAGTGCAAGTGTACAAAAATTGCAAAAAATAAAACAAAGAGAGTGCAACACCAGACAGAACAGAGCGATACAGGCACAACAGTGCAACAGAAATGTGCTGTGATGTGTGTAAATTTTCTGACTGGCTCTTCGTCTCATCCTTCTCACTCTAATTTAAGAAATCCTGGTCAGCACACCTGAAAATAACTTGTGATTGTAGTTACAAGAGCAAACACGCGTGAAATCTTCATAAAAAAAAGATAAACACATCTACAAAATCCGGATAAAATGCTTTTGGACACTTTCTGCGTATTTTCACTGATGATATTTAGGAAGTCAAGAAGAGCAGAAAGCACAAAGACAGCTTAAAATCTTTATCTAATGTTTAATAAATAGCAGCAAGCTGAGTGCATTTTTCCAAATGTATTGTGCTGGCTTTCAAACCCATTTTTCCATTTTGTCTAATTAAAATATTGCAGCTAAGTGTTTGCGATTTCACCACAGATCCATGTCAGATACCATTTTCTTCCCCACACAGCGAGAACAGGCTGCAAAGCTTCTCTCCGGCCTAAATTTAGTTCAGTACGTCGTCTCATCTCATCGCACTCAGGGAACAAACGTCTGCTTTCAAATCAACAAGCTGATGATCATTATTTGGAAATGAGTGATGAAATTATTGCCTGAAACATACGGTGATGTGCAATGAAACTAAAACGAGAGACAATAACAGTGGCAGCAGTAATCTATGGCAGCCTGTTGCCTGCTTACAATGGGCCTCGCTTCAGCTTTTAATGCCCTCGCCTGCTGACTCGCTGTCACTTCATCAGTTTGAATGATTAGGCGGTGCTTATCTCTCACTGTGAGCCGTGTTTGTCGGTGGAGAATCGCTTAATTGTTTTGTTAGTTTATCGAAGCCCAAGTGTAGTATGAGAAATGAGTGGGTTAAATCTAATGTTGCTGTCAGTGTAAGAAAGAAATATATCATTTTTTTCTGTAGATTAGACTTTTTTCATAAACCATCTGGCTAAAGTGTGCAGGCGTCTTTTCCTTTGGGCCACATTTGGTCTTAACTGGGGCCAGTTTGGGTCCTGACTTATTTTGTAATCCCTGCTTGTTTTGCACTGTAGTTCCTCACCTGCTGTCAATCAGCTGATGCTCCCCATTTTTCCCCATCAGACTGTTGCATTTTCATTACAGTCGAGTTTTTCACTGTACTCCAATTAGTTTTCCTCATAGTTTTATTTTCTCGCTGTGTATTTTTTGCATCCTGTTAGTCCCAGTTGCATTCCTTGTGATGTTTGTGTCTGATTTTTGGCCCTTTTGACTTTTTGACATTAGCCTGGATTAAAAATTAGGATTTAGTGCTTTTCCTCTGACTGCCTGGTCCTGTGTTTGAGTCCTCTCTGGGCTCAATGCACAGGGTAAGTCTGGCTGCCTTAACTCAGCCACAGATCTGTACTACAAAGCAGGATTATCCAGGTGACTTCGGGGTTAACCCTGGGTGTTCGCTGTTATGGAGACGGTTTACTTCTTGCTATGTCATGCTTACATCGCCATGGTTACTTATGCTGCAGATATAATCTCTGGAGCAGTGTTGTTGTGCTCTAGATTAAAGATCAGGTAAGAAATCACCGCCTACTGAACAATCGATCTATGGAAAATATCATCACCATTCCTTGTAGATGTCTCTGATCACTGTGCACAGATAACAGGAGAGCCTAAAGTTTTATTCTCTAAGCATCTAACGTCTTTGTCTTCTCCTGAAGCACGTCTTTAATACATACACAAACCGTTTGTAGCAACAATGTTACCAATGTCCTTTTTCCCTTAAAATATGATCTTAAATTCTATCAAACTGGCATGTTGTCTCAGCCTACACTTGTGTTTCTATACAAATCAAATTCTAACAAAGTTGGGACTCTGTGTAAAATGTAAATGACGATAGAATGATATTGAACCCAGCTGCTCAGTGGTCCTGGGACTTCTTTGTTGTATCTGCTTGTTTCAGATGCACCAAATGTTTTCAGCTGGTTTAGCTTCGTCTTGTTGATGCAAAGCCTTCGACTAAAACACGTGTCGTTTGGATGGGAGCATATTCTGATGTAAAACCTGCATATGCCAACAGTGATGGTGCGTTTCCAGATGTGCAAGCTGCTCGTCCCATAAGTACTAATGACCTCCAATACCAGCTGATAACAAGCCAAATGGTCCCTCTCCTCTTAATTCCAGAAGCAGTGGCATCCATGTTTTCCAAACAGAATTTCACATTTTGTGACTTCCACTTTGCCTCAGTCTAGAGTCCAAGGCTCTGTTCTTGGACTCCACCGACTGTCAGGGTCTCTCAGTTTTCACACCTGTTTCTGATTTGCTCATGACCGGCCAGTACTTAAGCACCCGCTCGAGCAGCCATTCTCTGCCAGATTGTTGTGGTAATCAGGCTCAGTCATGCTTGTGTGCTTCCTAACGTTGCCTTTTTTCTGCTTTTCAGTCTCGTGTTCGGTTGGCTGAAGACCTCCTCTTGTGTTTAGTACTGACCTGCTGTCTCGGGCTGGTTTGCTCCTATAAGGAAAGGATTCATCTTCACTTACCTGCCAGAACTCACCTGTCTGCTCTTAACCTTAACTCAAATCCCTGGAATTCTCGCTGCATCTCATTTCATTGCATTTTGTATTTACTCAGGTTATTGTTGTCAAATAAGAACATTTGTCTGATGATTTGAACCACGCAGGTGTGACAAAAAAACCACCTAAGAAATCCAGAAGGGGGCAAATACTTTTTCACAGCAGTGTCAGCCTGAAATTAATCACATTTGCTATTTTTATTTTATAATTTACTATTAAAAGTGCAAATTAAAAATAAAAATTCAGGATTTTGCAATAAAAATATCAGTGACTTTTTCTGTCACTGCTTCAGCCCCATTGGGGATCAAAACTCAGCTGCGGCACTGTCCTTCCAAGCTGCAGAGAAGATGGGACCCCTAACGTTTGCAGAGTTATGGCCACACTTTACCCGCTGAGCATCCCTGCAATTAAGTTGAATGGGCGCACAAACCATATTGCTAATGGTTTCACAAAGCCCAAGCCCCAGAGAAGTGTGGCGATTGAAGAATCCATCAGTGAAATTGCGCACTGACATGCCCCACTAAGTTTGACTGCACGATGGAGCTCACTTATCCAAAATGCATCCAATATACAAATATAGCCAAACACACGCCACGTCATGACACAGAGCCGTCACAGACAGCAGCTGTTTGTCGCATGTCGGAGAATCATAATCCTCGCTGAAAGCAGGACAATCAAATCATTTCTCCAACGAGACTTTACAGCCAACAAATGACAGTTTGTTAATTTGACTGAAAAGGCAACAGAAGGGGATTTTTTTTACAGCCAAATGGCAGTTTATTTTTACTGAAATGCTCCCAAAAAGTTCATCTGTACCCAGACAAAAAAAAGATAAAAATCCAGATTAACAAAGTAATTTCATTGCAGTCTGTGCTCAGAGGGTCCTCACAGCATGCTGTAATAAACGAGCTGAAATGCAGCGGCTTTGCATCTAGAAAGTTCTTGACATTTTCTTGATTTTTTCCTCTTTAATCAACTCACTTGTGTTTTTATTTCAAGGTGAACTCCGGTCCAGGTGAAAACTACCCTGCTGGTTTTGTTGCCTCTCTGTTTCTGAGCTTTTTGTGCATCTTTTGACGTAATTGTGCTTCCCATTATTTCTCTTCTCTGACTTTTACTTTGCCTCGCTTGATCTCCTGAAACTGCTGTAAAATATCTCAAAATAACCTCCTCCCTGTGGAGGAATATAGGTGACAGCTGAGTGCCTTAATTATGGGGACAGAAAAAGGTGAATAAGCTGCGAGTGCAGCTCCACGGGGCTGTGCTCATTTGCAGATTCAGAACTTTATTTAGGGGGTTACAATACGGTGCAGTACTCAGTGTCATGTATGACTATTGATCTGTGTATTAAAAACAGACGTCATCGATATGAAACCCACCGGTTTATAAATGTCATGGTCCTGGACTTTTTTGGAATATGTTGAGTTTTTATTCCTGTTTTGATTTTTAATGTTTCTGTGCGTCTCCAGCCTTTCCCTCCCTCCATCTTCTCCATGTTTTTTTTTATCATATTTTCCTGTTTTATTTTGGAATTGTTTCTCCTTGTGTATCTCTCCCTGGCTTTCACTTCTTGTCTTATTGGGTCATCTTCTCCACCACCTTCACTCCACACCATAAAAATCTCTCATTAGGCTAAAACGCTCATTTAAAAAAAATTATTTTAAACATACAAAATAGATGTGAACTCAAATAGCAGGAACTGAGGCCTCGCCGGCTTACTACCCTTTAGTTTGTGTTGTCCTGAAGCCCCGAATTAAACATTTTGGCCACTGCTATCTTGGTTTAGGGTGGAACCTGAGGGACACTCAAAATCACACGAACTTGTCACGTGTAACTGTTTTATCTCACATTTTAACTGTAGCAGGGATCATTTAAAAGGAACAACATATCCAGCATCATCATTATGAGTTGGGCGAGAGAAATAACCCCAAGCGAGATAGTCAAGTGTCTTATTCATGACTGATGGGAAGTTGGAGTGAGAGGTGGACCCGTTGATTGGTGCATCAGCAGTAATGCAGGCTCGGCTGAAGTGGTGAAGAGAGAGCTCCAACATTCATCTAGTCTTCAAAAATGATCGAAAGAGCAAAGCTGTGAATTCAAGTGGCTGAAATGTGTTTCTCTGCCTTTGAGGCAGGCTGATAGGCTGAGGACCTTGGATGCCCAGTGGGAGCTAAGAGAAGAACCACTCCTACATTGTGTTGGAAGGAGCCAGTTGAACTTCCTTGAGCACACAACAATAGGGAGGAGACTTTGGAGCAAGCCCAGAACCTGCTGGGGAGATCAGGCCTGGGAGTGCCTTGTGATCCACCATGAGGGACTGTTCAGCGCTGCTGAGGAGAAGGGCGTCTGGAATATCCTGCTTAGCCTGCTGTGTCTGTGCTCTCACCATGATTTGGAAGGTAGACAAATGTGTGCGAGGAGCCTCGTGTTCACCCAACCGATGGTGAAAAATACGTCATCCGGACCGACGTGAACCCTCACATATGGGTGGATGCGTAATGGCTGTTCATGTTTGAACCAAACTGTGAGCGAGGAATCGGCTCTGCCAAACTAGCCGCTGCTGCCAGTGATGTGGAAATGTTCCTGCAGAGTTCAGCAGCAGTGTTTTCTGAACTCTCTCACCTTTTAATGCACATAAAGGCTTTATAAGAGACTTAAAGGAAAACGGGAAATCTCAGAAAAACATTCAACTTCCTTTTAAATTAAATTTGATGTTTTTGTAACACTGTAAACAGAAAAGACTTGGTAATCCCATGTGATTACTTCCTCTTTTTCCCCTCCCCATTTACTTGTTTGAGTGACAGTTTGCTTATACATCCAGCTGTCTAGAAGCTCACACAGTCTCAGAAGAACAGAGAAACTCAAACACTGCTGAATTACTGAGCGCACAGCAGTCGCACGACACGAGTCTCCCTCCTGCTGCGCGCTCACAGAGCTCCATTGTAAGCGGAGACGTTTGCCATTTGAGAAAAAGATGCCACCTTCTGTTTCTAAAATGACAGCTGGCATTAAAGTACAGCTCATTGTTGGATACTGTGGAAGCATTAGCTGAGTGCATTGTGGTCCGAAAATAGTGGGATTTGTGGGGACTAATGATTTTCTGGAGGCATTTATTTTTCGTAGAGGACACGCTTTGATGCACAAAAAAGGCCAACGGGTCATTAATGAAAGTGGAAAAGGCTTTGCGCACTTTGAATAACTGCTGGATTTAATACCGTGGCCATCATGGAGTAATCTGCAGCATTTACCGAGGATTATCATGTGCAGAACAATGCCAGTGTAATCCTAAAAGGCTGACCTGTTGGTCAGACCACTGTAATTATGATTATCGGAGCTCATATCCTGATGAGACATTTATACTCACACGAGTAAACAGAAAGTGAACATTTTTGGCTGCACGCTGGGACTTCTTGGACACAGAAAGTGGAAATAGGAGCAAATTGAAAACTTCATTGACACTTTTGAGTCATAATCGCCTCTGTCCTTTCTCACAAGTGCTTATTTTTTTTGCAATCAGTGTTAAAAATACAGAAGTGGTCACGTTAAAGGGAGTTCAAATAACCACTGTTTACCCAACACTGCTGTCTTGTTAGTAATTGCATGTAAAATCTAAAAAAATGGAGATGAACGGAGGTGATGGTGTCGCTGTCGGCTGTGCCAGCAGCTGTATTCCTGTAAGGACTTCTTCTTTTAACATCTTCATTTTCGTCTCTGGTTTCTTTAATTGATTAACATGCCTGAGATGCGCTGCGTTGCCATGATTGCATTGTTCACATTTTTGTTGCTTGATCAGCACTTGGGTTTGGCTTATCCTGTGTTACAGCTATAAACGCTGATAGGAGCCCAGAAATGAACGAACAAAAACAGCAAACAAACAAATCAAGCAGAAAAGGTTCTCCAGAGAGTCTGAACCACGGGGACAGAGAGGGAGCATACACCTGAGACCCTCTGCAGACTTTCACCAACTGAAGATGACATAATATCACATTAAAGCTGAAAACAATAATCACCAGGGCAGATATGTGAGTGTCCTGACTGATGTCACGTGGTTAAATAGCAACTGTACTTTGGCTTTTTACACCAGCTCCTAAACCTCAGGAAGACTTTTTATCATCAGTCTGACAGAAAGCTGAAACCTGCATGCAGACATCGTGCTGTTCTGCCATTCAGACAAACGGATCTTAACAAAATCTAACCCAGCACATCTGTTTTAATTCAGTTTGTCAAATAACCAGTTATACATACACTTTAGCTCAGGCTATTTGCATTTGTTGCTATATATCTGTGTTAGCATTGGCACTTTGATCAGATTATCATGGTGATAAAAATATGTAAAGTTTTTATTTATGGGCTTAAAAATGAACGATTTCCAGTGCTATGAAGATGAATGAAGTTTGCACAACCTGACTTAATCACTCAGAAACCGACTGGACCATAAGGGATGAATAAAGCATTTTTTGCATCATTTAGAGCTGAAGTTTGAGTTTGACTGCAGTTAATAAGATGAGATGATCCCTGACTTTTTAACTGCTCCAGAGGGAGAAACAATCCCAGTGTCTGCATCAGTGCTTCGGTTTCCAATCCCAAAATAAGACTGATTCACATCCACCAGGTCACCATGACCTGCTTAGGGTCGGAGCTGGGATAAGGTTTTGTTGTATGTAATACAAATATAATATAGCAGTGCTTGTGCAATATGCTATATTAAATTTAGCAGTGCACAGGGTCAAAGCATTTCTTTTTGGATATACCAAATATCCAATCCTCCAAACAGGTTGCCAGTGACCCGCTTGATGTAGAGCCTGTAAGGTCTGTGTACCTTAAGGCGTCGCCACAGCAGAAGTCTGTACTATGAAGCAGGATCTTATCCGGATAACCTCAGGATCAATCCTGGGCTTTCTGTACTAGGAAGGTCACTTCTTACAGATCAACAGGTATGAAATCACTTTTATATTTAATCTTTACTCTCAAACAGCAGCTGATAGAATACAAACTTAAACCTTGGGGAGCAGGTTACGCTCAGCGTTTATGTTTAAAATCACTGAGTGTTTTCCTTACAGCATGCTTTATGTATCATATAGATTGTTAAGCCATAATTTACTAAAATCAGTGAATGAAGGGCAAACTGTACCACTGTCAGCTGCCAACAGGTTTATATGTGATTCTAATCTGCATTTAAGTCTCTTTTACCTGAACTACAGCTACTAGAAGACAGAACAAAAACCTGTACAATGAAATTAATTTCACTTTGATCTGCTGACAAACTGAAGCAATTTCCATCATAGGGAGCAGTTACTGTAGACAGTATCAGTTAGACGGTGCCAAGCCCACTCCTTTCATGTGAATATGCAGAGTAGATAACCAGTTTAACCAGTTTGAAAATTCAGTTCACAGCTTGGAAGGCAAACATGTAAACCATAGGAGAACATGTGGAGCCACTAAAGGCCTGGCTGTGGTGGGGTTCGAACCTACACCCCCAAAGAGACTGGAGCCTTAATCCAGCACCTTAGACCACTCGGCCACACTACCACTGATTTCTCTATAAAACAACATTTATTGGTTGGTTAAACCTCAACGAGAAATCTCTATCCCTATAACATGCTCTTAATATCCAGGTGTCCAGCAGCTTTTAATTAGTTTTTATTTACACCTCTACATGGGATTTAGCATTAGTAAAAAAGTCTGATAACAACCCAAAAGGTCTCTCAGTGGTAACAGCTGACTATTTCTGAAACTATGCTTGCAGCTAAAATTCAGTCTAACCCCCAAAATAACAAAACCAAGCCAGGACCCACAAACAGGATCCAACAAACAAAGAAAGACCCAAACAAGGATTCAAAACTCAGAGACAGCAGGAAAATCCCCACATAAAGACAGAGAAACAGCGAAGGACAAAAGCAAAAGCAAATCAAAGCTCAAGTTAGCAGAAAACCAAACAACCAAAACCAAACACTTGAAATCATCACAAAACCCAGAGACTAAAGCAATAAGCTTTATTTTTCCTGTAAATGCTCTTCTTGAACTCACAAATACAGCAGGTGGACTGTAGTAAATTGTAAAATATCTCTTCCTAAATGCACTCGCTGTAAGTGATGTAATGTGATGCAGTAACGGCAGAGCAAAACAAAGCCTGTGTAAGAATTTCATCAGTGGAGTAAAAAAGACCGAAGCTCACAGAATACAGCCACAAATAACTGTGTCAGCATCATCATCTGTTTCCCACATGAAGTTCAACAATCACAGCTGCTCGACTCACCTTTGCCTTTGCACCTCCTCCTCCTCTTCCTCTTAGACTTTCCTTTTAGGTCACAGTCTGACCGCTCCATGTTTCTGCTGCAGGTCCCCGGTGCCATTCAAGGGATGTTTTTTCCTCTGTTCTTGTTATTTTCCCACAAGTTTGTCCTTCTGCTGCTTCTTCTCTTCTGCTGGTCTGAAACAAATGAATCAGAGTGCAGCTCTGCAGCAGGAAGCCCTGCACAGTGACTGACTTCTCTCTCCCGCTGCCGGCTTTTGGAGGCGGGCGACTGCTGAGGTTGTGACATCATGAGGAGAGAAAGGGCTGTGATTCAGCATCACTGAGTTTGGTGGCATCAGCTGGTGGTCAGTGGCACATTTTGTAAATCATACAGGGAAGCTGAACTAGTGTCTGAACACTACAACCAAACATAAGCATCAGAATATTGATGTTAGGGGAGAAAACAGAGGAATATCAGTGTTTCTGAGAAAGATGGAGAACCTTTGAAGCATGTGGTCAGAGGATTCAAAGTTATCATTTTCACCAACTAACCTACCATGCATGTCTTTGGACTGTGGAAAGAGAGCAGAGAAACCAGCTGTTTGAGGACTGAACATCACGTGAGCTGCTCTGCAGCACTGAACCGTTCCACACATCCTCTGACTGAGGTGCACATGAGAATGTGGTCAAACTGGACATCAGCCCATCAATAACCTGCGTGATGTCAGACTTAGCCAATGTGCGAGAAGCATCCAGTCCAAACAATGTGCTGCTTTTGAGTTTACGCGTCCCACACGCTCTATCCAGACGGCTCCTCCACGAATGCTGAAGCAGACTCCCTCCTGCTGTGTGCTTCATATGAGAAAAGGACAATTTTTGAAAATATGCAGACGTGACTCCCCTGAATTTTTCTGGAGTGTGAAAACAGTTTGTTTAAGTAATTTAAGACTGATGAAAAGCTGCAGATCGCTGGTGAATTTCTCTGGAGTAGCTCCTCCCACGGTCGCTGATGTCAGAGGTCCAGCTCTGGACCCAGGTCTGATACTGTGTCAGCTTTTAGACACAAATTGGGGTTTTTAGGGGGGAATGCATGAAACCAGTTCTACATTAGTGTAGGTGGAAATGAAATCATAAAACCCCAGAAGTTTCTGAGCTAGTCCCATGGTTACAGCGCTAAAACATGTTAAATCTCTGGCTGTAAATAAACTATCAGTCTCAGATTTGTAATATAATTTTCCACATTTACTCAAAAATGTCCAGATATCATAGAATTAATAAAAATGATGAATTAATCATAAGATTAAAGCACATACTATAAAATACTTGAATGAAATGCCTACAACAGACCGACCGATGCACAGAACTGTGCAGTGACCACACATAAATATGGACTGTGCTGTACATGTGACAGTTATGCATACTGCATGCATGCAACAATATAACACTTAATACACACACGCACATATTAAACATTAAAGCTTGAAATGTAGGTTAGCGAGCTGCTCCCGCTGTGTTGTTTCAGAAACAGCAGGAGACAAACTGAACTTCTCGTCGTGCTACACTTTTATCTTCTTTGTGTCTCCTGCTTGAGGTCTGCAGGCTTCAAAACCGACCCTATGGAAGTGAGAAAGAGGCAGAGGATGAAAGATTTTCATGTATGCATAAACTGTGTTCTAATTAAAGGGAAAAAAAGGCAAAGAGACAAGGTGTATTTACAATGCAGTGCTGTCTAAAAGATGACAGAGGAGACCTGCCAACGCTGAATTCAAAGCACCGTCAGTAGTTTTTATGAGCAGGTTCAGAGGAGCACTTTAAACCAAAATGAAAAATGATCAAGTGTTCAAACGTTCACATTCAAACATGTGAAACAATCCCTGGTTCAGGACGGGAGGTGACACTAAGCAGGAAGGGCGTCCTGTGTGAAAATCTGTGATATATTAAATACATTAAGCTTCCAAAGGTATTCACCCCCCCATCCAAATCATTCAATTCAGGTGTTCAAGTCACTTCCATTGCCACAGGTGTATAAAATCAAATACCTGGGCATGCAGACTGCTCCTACTAACATTTGTGAAAGAACGGGTCACTCTCGGGAGCTCAGAGGATTACAGCGTGGTACCGTGATAGGACGCCACCTGTGCAGGAAGTCCAGCCATGAAATTTCCTCACTTCTAAATATTCCACAATCAGCTGTTATCAGCATTATAACAAAGGGGAAGTGACTGGGAATGACAGCAACCCCCCCGTAATACTAACACATGCTCAAAAATACATTTCTATTCATAATGATGAATCTAAAAAGACATTTGAAGCTTTCTGCTCTAATTGAAACTCTTTTGCATCATAATGTCTCTTTTGCATAATCCCCTCTCATTTCCTGTCCTTTCAACCTTACATTCAATTAACAATGGCTGTATAATCCCTGCCAATCACCTTCCTCAAACTGATAATCTGACTGTGCTACATCTGCATCTACTCATCCCCTCTGCTTTGCTCCTCACCGTCACTTAACTCTTGCTGCTATCACACTTCATCATTTCAGCCCTCCTCTCCAACCGTGTCTGAGTTTCCATTTCTTTCTTTGAAGGTTTCCAGTCACCGACTCTTTTCAGATTTTAACGAGGTGTTCTTCCTCTTTGTTTATCGCCACGTGTCGAGCTTCTGGGATTCATATTTTCTGTAGCGTTTACCTTGCTGACTCCCGAAGCTCCACTGCTGTGTTTTTATACGACTGTGTACAGTTTCTTCTGTCAGTGTGGCTCAGCAGGAGAGGAGGAATGGACCGAAGGTAGCTTTAAGACTCCCTTAGTTATTTGAAGGGTTTCTCTAATTTGTACGTAGAGAAGTTGGTGGAACATGACTAACCATCAAATAAATATATGTACTATATGAGTGCTGTATTTTCAAACTGATCGTGTCTGCTTAAAATCTTCCTGTAGTTCCCAGGATCCTGCTTAAAGAAGCTGGATCCTGGGAACTACAGGAAAATGTTAAGATCTCTTAACCAGAAAGGAAACTCAGGACTTTAAAGCACATATAAAAATACAGCTTACGAACCAAAATAGGCATTGTTAAAGGATAAATTTGTACTCTACCTTCTCATCCAAATATGATAACTTCTGGCTTGAAGCAACATGTTGGCAGCCAAAACGCCAAAGCCGAGGCTTCAAAACACACAGTTCAAAATAAATGGATGATGTCACAGCGTCAATCACAGTCCACCTTTAAACTGTCAGCAGATCAGAAACTGCCATGAAATGCCTCCAGGAACATATTTAGGCATTTACTTTGAAGTATTATTGAATATGAACTTATTTTAAGTGGTCACATAAAAACATTGCTGATATAAAGTTAACAGTCAAATCTGAATTTTTTCAAAGGAAACTTTACCGACTTTGCCCCAGAACATGAATTTTAAATGCTTTTTACTCTGTGACGCCCGCAGCATCTGACAGACATGGAAAGGGTGAAGCTGCAGTTGTAACTTCATTCTGGGATCATTTGTGTTTGGGTGACATGAATCCCATATGCACTGGAAAGCTGTAATAACATTTCTTTAAAGTTTCTGCTTTAAAGGATGCTAATGATGCTCTGTGTCACCCATGACAGTTTCAAAGAGGTTAAATCAGCCAGATTTGCACATCAAAAGATAATCAGGCGATCAATATGTGAGATTTATTCAAATTTATGGTTGTGAGATCTTCTTGAGCGTCATCAATCGTGTTTTTCATTGCTATTTTCTCTTTCTTAGCAAGAGATAATCTATAAGGCTCTTTGGGGACCAGCCTAGCTGTCAGTGCTTCCAGTCTTTATGCAGACTATAAATTCTGTATTCTGACACGGGAGCTGAAAATAAAGAGAAAACCCCCCTCAAAAAAACAAAATAACAAAGTTTATTGTCACACTAATGATCCCATGAGGCTGACGTTACGCAAAGTGGTTGTCACGCTTCATCTAAAGAGACCTGGTATTCAGACAGGGAAAAGGCAGGTGGGTGGAAAACAAGATGAAAACTGTAACAAGGCCTCAAGCGCAGGATGCAGCAGGTTTGTCTAAAAGAAAAGAAAAAAAGAGAGAATAATAATAATAATAATAATAATTCAACATCTAATTGGAGGAAACAACATGGACTCTAGAACAAGGAAAAAGGAGAGACCGAGGGAGTAAGTCAGCAGTAACTACACGTTACTCATTAGAGTTTAAAAATGCTTAAAAACTTTAGTTATAGAAAGTAATTTGTTACGTTGCCTGAAGCTAAGTCCATCGTTTAGATACAGTCTATCCTTCACACAGTGATGAGCAGCACGAGTGCTTCCTACAAATTTAACCAAATACATATTCAATCCTTCCTTTCTGCCTTCCTGTGTTTTCTTGCTTCTCTACCTTCTATTGTTCTTCCTTTCCTCCTTTTTGTCTTGTTTCTTCCCTTCCCTTTCCTTCATTTATTCTCTACAGTCTTCTTAACTTTCCTCCTTTTCCTTCTCTATAAAATTTCTTCTTTCCTTCCCTTCTTTTTGTCTTGCTTCTTCCTTTTCTTTTCCTTTAATCCATCTCTATACCCTTCAGGTTCCTTTATTCCTTCCTTTCTTCCTTTTCCTGATGTCTATCCATCCTTCATTCTTTTCATGTTTTTTTTCTATTTTCCTTCCTTCTTCCTCTCTCTGTACCATTCCTTCCTTTGTTGGTTCCTTTCTTACCATACTTACTTCTGTCCTTTCTTCTATTCTTGCCTTTCTATTCTCTTCTTTCTATCATGTTTCCTTCCTTCTGTCCTTGCTTCCTTCCTGCCTTCCTTAAATTATTCCTTCCTTCCTTTCTTCAACCCAATTCCCTCTCCTTTTCTAGTCATCTACACTGTGTGTGTGTGTGTGTGTTTGCATGTGCATCAATAAAACAGTAATTAATGCAAAGCAACAAGAATCCAACAATGACCACAGTCACTGAAGAATCCCACGTTAAGAAGCTTTAAACTGAATTAAACAGCACGTTTAAACTGTGGAGAATTAAATCCAGGTTAAAGCCAGACAAAGAAACTGAGGACTGTGAAGCATAAATATGCTAATTCTATAACACGGGATGTTTCCAGATGACACAATACACCTCCGTTTATCCCGTACATGCTGCCGCAGCTCTCCACAGAGGAACGCTGAGATGGATCTAATGTACAGTGTAATGCTTGGCCCGAGGAGAACACGGGGAAGCTGCTGTGTCCTATTTGCGGGGATGTCGAGCTCATTTTGGAGAGCACCTCATTCTGCCCGGCCTGTGGGATCTTAGCCACAGGCTGAAATACAGTACAATCTATCTGTTTTTCATCAGACTCAGTAATAGCCTCTCTGTTGTGTCTGCGTGATGCTAAAGTCTCACATCCACTTTATCTCATCTTATCAGATTGGATGTCGGGAAACGGCAGGAGGAGAAGCTGTACATGTTATCATTTCTTGCCATATTATAATATTTTGTTGCACACAGCAGAAAGCTGCAGGATCTTCTCTGAGGCGCATGTGTGTATACACTTCATAATGTTGTTTCCTGCTCTCCCTCACCAACATGGGACCAAATCTACTGGTACGTGCTCTCAGGGTGCCTCGATCTGTTTCATAAAGTACAGCTTCATCTCAAAACTGCAGGAAAGTTAATCAGTTTGAGATGAATAAAATAAACTCTTGAGAAGTTTTCTAAAAATTAATGCTCCAAGGGTACTCCAATCCATCTGATGCCTCTGCCATCTCGCCTTTAGGGGAGAACTTCTGGAAACCACTTAAAGCCCAAACCAAACATCTGAAGAAGCTGTAACATAAAAAAGAAAATACTCGGATAATAAAATAGCAGACTGATATACCCCACTCACATCAGTATGCAAAACTCCCAGCTGCACATTTAGTTTTGCATAAAGACTGGAAGCTCTGCGGGAGGACAGCTAGCTCGGCCCCCCAAGAGTCTTATTGACTAACTCCTGGCAAGAAAGGGAATAAATGTATTTCTAAAAATGGCAAACAGCTCCTAAAGTCAGAGTTATGGCTGATGGTGTCAATAATTTATGAGTCTGTTTAGTATGAAGTTGAGTATATCTTTCATATTGATCATCTCATTTCCTTTTGTTGTGCAAAAACTGTCCAATAATCTTTAAAGATGCTTTATGTGGCTTTTTAGCCACCAGGGGGCAGAATAACAGCAAAGCTGAAAAACACAACGCAGCTTCCTTCTTTCCTTCCTTCCGTCCTGTATTTGTTCCTTTGTTTCTTATCTATCCTTCCACCTTTGTCCTTCCTTCATCCTTCCTTTTTTCTTCTTCCTTCTTTCCCATCCCTCCTTTCTTTACTTTTTCCTTCCTTATTCCCTTCTTTCTTTGTTTTCATTATTTTTTTCTTCCTTCTCTTAATATTTCCTCAATATGCCATCAATTCCTTCTTGGTATCCTTTCTTTGTTTCTTCTATATGTTTTTTTCCTTTCATGCGACCTTCCATCCTTCCTCAGTCCCTTCTTTCCTTCCTTTTTTCGTGTATTTCTCTTTCCTTTCTTCTCTACAGTCTTTTTTCTACCTTCCTTTCCTTTCATACCGCCTTCCCGTATCCTTCCCTATACACTACCATCCCTTCATCTTGACTTTTCTTCCTTCTTTCATTGTTTTTATATCCTTCCTTCTTATAGCATTTCTCCTTTCTTACTTCTATCCTTTCTTCTTTCCTTTTTTGCTTCCTTTCACACTAATCTGTTTATTTATTGGTTTCTCTTCTCCTTTCCTAGTCAGCTACATTGTTTTTTATGTGATGCATGTGTGCCTGCATCTTTAGGTGTGTGTGTGTGTGTGTGTGTGTGTGTGTGTGTGTGTGTGTGTCAGTTTTATTGTTTTAGAGAGCGACGGCGTGAAGTCAGCCACCCTGGACACAGTTGAGTGAACTGGCGGGGAGTTTCATTACGCTGTGAAATAACGATCACACCGTGATTAAGTTGATTAGATTTCATGAATATTTGAAAGGCAAACTAAATTGCTGATTAAATATTAACTGGTGGTTTCCTCGCTGACAGACTGGGAGATCATATCACATCTCCCTAACGGCCTACTGTACAGCTTCAGCGCTACAGCAGCATAGTATAACTGTATGTTAATCAGGTATGTGGTTGTTGATTTAACTGACGTCTATTTTTAGGTTTGCAGCTGATTATTTTATCTAGTCTGCGTGTATGAAGGAGGACTGTGACCGAAATGCTTTAATTGTTTTTATTTCAAACTGGTTTTTCGTGTTTGGTCCTCTTCATTCATGCTTCAACTTTACAGCAGTCGTCCCCAACATTCAAACCATCTTTTGGTCTGAGAACGTTGGCAGTGGATCCTTTGGGAGCTGCTCGTCCTGGTCTGGGGGCCTCCCAAAGGATCAGGTTTATTCTGGTGGTCAGACTGAAGGCCTGGTCTTGAGCTGTTCCTGTGCAGTACTTGTAATTGCTGTGGTGCTGATCCTGCCAGGAGAAGCTGCTGCTGTTGGGGAGTGCAGGTGTAATGAATTGATCCATCAGGAGGAATCCCAGGACTCAGCAGAACACTGCAGATGATCAGCACATGTTCATTAGTTACTTACAGACACAATCAACACTGACACAAACTTAAACATGAACAAACTCTTCTCATGCAGTTATTACTGAAATTCATTCAAGGGAACATAAAAAACTATCTTATAAAAGGACCAAGGTCAAGGTTTGAAGTTCATACGATTCAAACAAAAGCTGAAACTGGCTGCTGCACAAAACAGTTTCTCTATAGTTTTTGCTGGTTTTGGAAATACCGTTTTAACAAATCTTTAAACTTTAGTACTCTGGCATATTGAATGTTTTGCACCCTTTAAGCTACATGAGCTGAGCTCACTCTAACATCATGCACACGTTATTATCTGCTCCTAAAATTAAACAAATAATAAATAAAGGTAACTTGCCACACATAGTTTCAGTGATTGTAACTCAGTCACAATAAACGAGTGCTTCTGAGAAAACAAACTGAGTTTATTTTTATTTTTATTGGAAAAAGTAGCTTTTGTTGGCTTATTTCTGAAACCTGATGGTCTTTTTGCCCTTTGAGAACCAAACTGAAGGATTTTTTTTCAGAGAGTAACTTTGATTTTTCATATTGTGAGAAAAAAACAACAGCAAGCATAATTACCAGAGGAACCTTTGCAAGCTTGGGGGAGGATATGAAGACTGTTAACAGAAGAGCCTGAGATCAAATCCAGGATCCAGATGGCTTTAGCAGATTCTAATGTGATTCCAAACATGCCTAAGTTCCCGGGTTCAGTGTATATGTTTGCAATGATAAACGGGTTAATTGGCTGGAGTCGTCATGCTGCTGTTTATACAGCTGAAACTGACTCTACTCATATGAAAAGCCACGGATAAAGGTGAACGCTTTAAAGTGAGCTTATTTATTTTTGCTGGTGGTGCACATATATTTACTGATAGAAAGCCACAGCTGGGTCACTGAAACTTCTTAAAGAGAGGATTTTTAATACCTCATTGTCACCTGCAGTGTCCGGTCTGTTAATAAAAAGAGTTGCAGTAAAAATATGGGAAAATACATAAGTATAAAACTCACAACATTAACATCATTACAGACTAACAAAACATACAGCTCTCAGTCTCATATGACATAATAAACCTTGTAAAGCCAAGTGCATCATATCTGACACCCAAGTATCACCTGTGTGATACTCCATTTTCAAAAACCATCATGCCTGATGATGAGTTAGCTGCTTTAGGGAAACAAAGAGCACAGGCGGCACCAAGTGGCAGCAAGAGGAAACTGCGTGAGCTTTATAGACTCGGCTCAAATGTCATAAATGTTGATTAACAGAAACATGTATGTGGATACATCTGAATGATAATTTAAATAAATATGTTCCAGGTGTTCCAGATGTGTCTCAGGTGTCACTTTCATCGTATGATCTCATAACATGAAAGCCTGTGACTTCTAACAGTCTTAGAGGACCTGTTTTTGAGTATACATTTTACTGGAATCTACTTGTATAAGAGAAAAATGAGAACAGATTTTTTTCTACCGATATTTGCTGATATGAAAAGAAACTGATGCCGATGAATATATAAGCTTTGTGTTGAAAACAGGCTATAGACAGAGGCTCCATGGTGTAGTGGTTAATACATTTAACTGATCCCTGGTTTGATTCCAGGAGGAGACAGAAATCCTCCCAGGGGCGTCACAAATGGTAAATGGCCTGTATTTGTATAGCGCTTTTACTTAGTCCCTATGGACCCCACAGCGCTTTACACTACTGTCACACACACATTCACACACTGGTGATGGCAGCTACATTGTAGCCACAGCTGCCCTGGGGCGCACTGACAGAGGCGAGGCTGCCGGACACTGGCGCCACCGGGCCCTCTGACCACCACCAGTAGGCAATGGGTGAAGTGTCTTGCCCAAGGACACGACCAAGTCTGTCGGCGCTAGGGCTCGAACCGGCAACCTTCCAATTACAAGACGAACTGCCAACTCTTGAGCCACAACCGCCCCACAAGCTATAGTGGGCTCCTAATGCTGGTCTCAGCCTTGGATAAATGAGAGGGCTGTGTCAGGAAGGGCATCCTGCATAAAATCTGTGCGAAATCGAACACGTAGATCCATCTGCCATTGAACCTCCTTTGAAAATAAGGGAGTGGTTGAAAGTACTACTAGTATAGTATACTGAATAAATAACAAGAAGCAATCTGAGAGTGCAAACATCCACCAAGGCAGGTCCCCCTCTGACCTGTATTTACTTTAAAGAGAATAGTATCATATATTTTTTAATATTCATTTTATTTTCTTTGTTCTTTCTAATTGTAATTTAAGATGTTTGTAGTGCAGCTAAAACCAGACAAGGGTAGCATGACAGACGTTCACTTTGACTACACAAACATTATGTAGGAGCAAGTTATGGACAATAGGTACTGATTCATAAAACACTGGACATGAATAACTTGAGCTTATTAAATAATACTATGCTGCAGTATATTTCTAACTAAGCAGCTCATTTTAGTTCTCCTGATAATACTTTCTTTAAAGATATAACACCATTTGGAGTCAACTTGACAAAAAGGCAGATGTGAAATGCGGCGAGGTCAGAGGTCAAATGCGATGTTTGGATGCAAACTATAATGTCATGTTTAGTATAATTTCCTAAATGTTCCCAATAACAACAGCAGTAGAATTTTAAGCATAGTTTTAAATATAACAAACATTTTATGAAAGGCTGACAATATTTGAGGAGAGGTCAGAGGTCAGATGTGATCTTTATACAGTAATTTTTGCTTAGCAATACACAGCACATTTGTAAGAGTCATAGTTTCTAAGTTATAAAGCTTTTTGTCAAAATCTGGCCAATAAATCTTTGAGTCGACCTGTGAGACAAACACTAGTGGATTGTTAACATGACCGCACGCTACGTCCCTACAACGTCATCGGAATTCATTCAAAGGTTTTGAGCTGTCGTGTTTACAGACAAAATTACATGCATGTAAACAAAAACATAACCATCGTGGTAACAGTAACAGTGTCATGGTCTCCCTGTCTTCCTGGCTGTTTCAGGCCACACGTTTGTTTGTTACTGTTTCTCTCTCTCTCTCCTTCCAGCATAATGCTGTCCTATAGAAATGCAAAATTTCCTTTTTATGATTTTGTCTTGTATTATGGATGTGTGCCATGGTATATAAATTTTTAACTCCTACGTCTGTGGAGGAACTTTGAATTTCAGAAATCCAGTGTGAGCCTCACCAGACAGTAAAGTGTCAAATATTTGCTACACATAGATACTTTTAAAATGCCAACACACTCAAAGAAAGAAGAGTGAAAAAAATACGGACAGTGAGTGAAGACATGGCCGATTATTTAAAAAACACATTTAAAAAATTACTTTTTCAAACCTGTTTGTAAATTGAATGTCAATTTAAAAAAATTTGGATGTTTAATCATTGACAAAATAAAACCGTTCAAGTTGTACTTAGACTCAACAGTTTGAATGTTCAGCACTGCAGCTCTCACTGAAATTAATTTCTCCCCTATCGCTCCTCACAGACTTTTTGATAAGATATCTTGCAGTGAGCAGCTGGTGCGTAAAACGGATCTGATCAGAAGGATCTTAATTGCAAAAAACAAAACTGAAAGTCACTCTTCTTTAAGTGACACATTTCATCCAATCACACCGACAAAGGAAACAGCACGTACAGTTCACTGTGACTTTGTACCCACAAATAAATAAATAAAACTTCTTCTTCTGGAAAGCAGCTTAAATGATTTACCGATTTACTCCACTGCGCACAAGTCTTGACGTTCATCCTGCTTTTAAGCAGCTGTCTGTGAAAAATGATCCGACATGGTAAAAGATAACGTTCCTCCAATGGCCACTCGAGCCAAACAGAGTCAATCCTCAAAGATTCTCATGTTAAAATATCCAACTTTACACCAGAAACACCCTACGAAGACCTATTTTGGGCTCTAACAATATCTGACAATTAGACTTGACGGTTTGTTTGTTTATTAAACAGCTGAATGAAGCTCTCTCATCTGAGTATTCATTTGTGGCTTTTTTGTCTTTTTTCTGTACAAAGTTACTCTGCTGGAAAAAAAAAAAAGGAAAAGAATTCAAAAGTACCCCCTCAGTGGAAATTTTGACTTAAAATGCCATCACTATCATTATTTTAACTTCTCATGGAAGGGAAAAAGCATCTCGTTTATTGTTTCTGAAATCATAAGAGGTTAAAGTTTGATTGTAAAGGTGCATCGTTGGCTCGTCCATCCGCCCCAACCTCCTCTTTTTATTGACTTTGCTGCTCTACAACAACTACAAAGATAATGGAACCTGTTTTGTTCCTGATAATAAAAAAACAACTTTAGCTACTAGTATTGTGTACAGAAATGTACATACTGTCAGGATTCCTGGATCATTGACCCAGTATTTTCAGTTCATGTTCACTGTTTATCCTCTGTATGTTCCACTTCCTGTTTTGTGTTAGCGTTACTAGTGTATCATGTTCCAGTTCCTTCCATGCATCATTAGTTAGACTAAGTTCAGCTGTGCTCTCACCTGTCTCCAATCATTGTCATTGTTAGTCATGTATTTAAGCCCTCTGTTCCCTTCAGCCCTTGTCGTGTCATTGATGTTGATGTTGTTCTTGTCACGTGTTCAGTTCAGTCAGCCAGTTAGTTTACCAGTCCATTAAGTTCAGCCAGCCATCCTGTCATCTGTTGTCTCCGTTTCCAAAAAACCTCCTCATTCTGCACCAAGAGTCCTGCGTGTGGGTCATCTCTTCCTCGCCTCCGCACACGACCCCTGACACATACATGTCTGTAATGGTCGCAAATGATGAACAGATGGTTTTTTACATGAAACATCCCAGCCAATACCAGTTTACTGATGAGGGGTCCTCTGGACTAACCAATACTTTCTTCACAGCTTGTGACAATTTTCTTTCTTTTTTTTTGGCCACCTGGATGCAAGAGCAGGAGATCACTTTGGATCCTTTGTTGACATATTTACTGTGATAAATCTATACAGTAGATTGTATGTGTGTCTGAATCTGCTGCCTTGACTCCACTTACTCAGACAACAGAACTGATGCACTCTGCAGAGAAATGATGAAGAATGTTCGTACTGAAAAAGAACTCAAGGAATGCAAATCTAATGAAACCAAATATCTGATTGGTTGAGGTCGGTAGAAGTGCTGCTGAGAGGACTTTGATTAAAAAAACAAAACAAAACATGCAAACTGGCACATTTCAGTCTGTCCAGACATTTTAAGTGTCCCGCCCCTTCACAGACCTGCCAGGTTTTAGATTGGTGTAACTGGCAAGCAGCTGAGTGTCAGAGTTGATAAGCTTCATTTACTGCAGGCTCTTTAATAAACAAGCATGGCGAGCTTTTAGCTTACAGTACAAACTCTGCTGAAGGAAACTGAAGCAATCTTGAGTACCCTGGGACTGAGAAGAGAAATGGCGATAAAAAGAGTTGATCTGGATCAGGACACATTCTCTTGTTCGATCTGTTTGGATCTATTTAAGGATCCGGGGACTATTCCCTGTGGACACAGCTACTGCATGAACTGTATTAATGGCTTTTGGGATGGAGAGGAAAAGAAGAAAATCTACAGCTGCCCTCAGTGCAGACAGACTTTCACAGCGAGGCCTGTCCTGGTGAAAAACATCATAGTAGCAGATTTAGTGGAGGAGCTGAAGAAGACTGGACTCCAAGCTGCTCCTGCTGATCACTGCTATGCTGGACCTGAAGATGTGGCCTGTGATGTCTGCACTGGAAGAAAAATGAAAGCAGTGAACTCCTGTCTGGTGTGTTTGGTCTCTTACTGTGAGAAACATGTTAAGCTTCATTATGAATGTCCTGCATTTGACAAACACAAGCTGGTGGAGCCCTCCAAGAAGCTCCAGGAGAACATCTGCTCTCGTCACGATGAGGTGATGAAGATGTTCTGCCGTACTGATCAGCAGAGTATCTGTTATCTCTGCCCTGTGGATGAACATAAAGGCCACGACACAGTCTCAGCTGCAGCAGAAAGGACTGAGAGGCAGAGAGAGCTGGAGGTGAGTCGACAAAACATCCAGCAGAGAATCCAGGACAGAGAGAAAGATGTGAAGCTGCTTCAACAGGAGGTGGAGGCCATCAATCAGTCTGCTGATCAAACAGTGGAGCACAGTGAGAAGATCTTCACTGAGCTGATCCATCTCATCCAGAAAAGAAGCTCTGATGTGAAGCAGCAGATCAGATCCCAGCAGGAAACTGAAGTGAGTCGAGTCAAAGAGCTTGAGGAGAAGCTGGAGCAGGAGATCACTGAGCTGAAGAGGAAAGATGCTGAGCTGAAGCAGCTATTGAAGCAGCTCTCACACACAGAGGATCACATCCAGTTTCTACACAACTGCCCCTCACTGTCAGCACTCAGTGAGTCTATATGCTTTATTACAATCCACTCCTTTTGTCTGCAGCATTTTGACAGAGTGCAAAGGGCACTATCAGAGACCAGAGATATACTGCAATCAATTCTAAGAGAGAAATGGACAAACATCTTACTGAAAATCACTAATGTGGATGGTTCACTACCAGAATCTGAGCCAAAGACCAGAGATGAATTCTTGAAATATTCATATGAAATCACACTGGATCCAAACACAGCAAACAGATACGTGTTACTATCAGAAAAAAACAGAAAAGCAACATTCATGACGGTAATACAATGTTATCCTAATCATCCGGACAGATATACTGCAAGAGGTCAGATTCTGAGTAGAGAGAGTCTGACGGGACGTTGTTACTGGGAGGTGGAGAAAGGTTCAGGAGGTGCTTTAGTGGTGGTGGCATACAAAGATAATAACACTGAAAAAAGATTTGGAGAAAATGACAAGTCGTGGGCTTTGGGTTTTTACAAACATCGTTATGATTTCAAACATAATAATATCACCACTCCTGTCTCAGGTCCTCGTTCCTCCAGAGTAGGAGTGTACCTGGATCACAGAGCAGGTATTTTGTCCTTCTACAGCGTCTCTGAAACCATGACTCTCCTCCACAGAGTCCAGACCACTTTCACTCAGCCGCTCTATGCTGGACTTCAGCTTAATAGTCCCACAGGAAACACCGTAGAGTTCTGTATGCTTAAACAGGGAAGAGTTACTGAACAGAAACAGAAAGTCCCCAGGTTTCTCAGCACTGAGGGGTAAAAGCGATATATTATGCTTTTCATGAGTGCCCCCTGCTGTGCCCCTGGTTGAACTAAGGCCAATTTAGATAAAGAAATAGGGATTGGCCCTGCCTGTACAGAAGCACCACCCACCTGCTTTTTAATCCTTCTGCTAACGAAGGAGTTGTTCTAAGAATTAAAATATGGAGATGGAAAGAAGAATAACAGGTACCCTTTAAAATATTAAACAAGTCACAATGTCTGCTACAGAAAAAAAAAAAATAGAGTAGAAATAATGAAGACTCTTTAATGAAGTAAAAGGATTAACAACACCCAGATTATAAAGTACTCTAGGTATTGAGTTTTTCTACTTTTCACTTCTGATGTTTTTATGTTATGTTTATGTTCTATTTACTTCTTGCTTTGTAAATTTTTAAATTGTGTCTGTTTTTACAGTTTGTTTTAAATTAATTGTTATTATTTTGTTTTATTTTAGCTTGATTTTGATTCACTTAGTTTCCAGACTTAAGTTTTATGGCTATTTGTTTCAGTTGAGTTTCTATTGTTTGAGAATGTTTAATTTTCAAACTACACTTGACTGTTTGTGAGATGTAGACATCACAGGCTCAATAAACACATGTACAAATTCCTCATTTTGGTTGATGCTTTGAGAAATTTAATAAAATGTTAAAGATTTTACTTTTTTGTATTTTTTGTAAGTTGTTATATTTTTTGTTTTCAAATGTTTCTTCATTTTACTGAACTTTCATAACCTTGTCTATACTCATCAGTATCTTGTACTAAAATCATTAATTATTCAAATCAATATTATTTATTGTCATTAACTAGAACTGAAAAGTGTAAGTAAAACACGATAACGTAGAGTAATTGAGTACAATGAGCCTTTTTCATTGTTTTGTTCATTTTGTTTTTTAAATACTCTGAGCTTTTGTGTTTGCTCTCCTGGTTTGCCATTTATCCACCAAGGTGGAGGTGCTGGTGCATTCCAAGAAAATGGGTAAGAGCTGTAGTCTTCCTCACTCAATCTTGCCTCGTTAAGTGCTCCTTGTCCTCTTGCCAGCCCATACAGGTCTTCATTGGGGAGCTGCGTCTTACGGGAGTGTATTATCTCATACATGGTACCTATGCCCAGGTGAAGTATCTCCCATATATTGAGTGCTAGACAGAGCAGAGAGACTGTGTACATGATGAGGAGAAAGATTGTCTTCTCAGTTGGCCGTGACACAAAGCAGTCCACGGTATCAGGAAAGGGCAGGCGTCGGCATTTGTAGGTGGCAGGAACAGAAAAGCCATAGAGGACGTACTGACCATAGAGGAAAGCAACCTCCAGCAAGGAGCGCAGCAGGAGTTGGAAGACATAAAAGTACATCAATCCATCCTCTTTGATACGATGACGCCCATCATGGCGCACTTTGGCTTTTACTTTTCTATTACAGCTGCCTCCCTTCTCTGCTTCACCATCGTTACTCTCCACCTCTGCCACTTCATACATCATTGGATCTTCCTCGTGGTCATCCTCAGCCTCTTCAATGTCCCTGTGCTGCTTTCTGCATGCAAGATCGTGCTCCTTGGGTTTCTTTTGGGAAAATCCATTCACTCCCCCACTTTCTGCCTTCTCCTCTGCCCGAGTAATTTTGTTGACAGCGTAGCCCAGGTACATGAGTGAAGGGGTGGCCACGAGGATAATTTGAAAGACCCAGAAGCGGATGTGTGAGAGTGGAGCGAAGGCGTCGTAGCATACGTTCTCACAGCCTGGCTGGAGTGTGTTGGAGACAAAATTGCTTTGTTCATCACTGTAGACTGACTCTCCTCCTACAGCTGTTAGCACAATGCGTAAAACAATGAAGACAGTGAGCCAGATCTTGCTCACAAATGTAGAATGGTTGTGGATTTCTTCCAGCAGGTGAGTCAGAAAACTCCAGCTCATGGTAGTGGTGGAGAAACTACAGCAAGAGGCAACATACACGTCCTCTTACTCCCTGTGGAGAGAACAGAAAGCTTTGGGTCATGCATGCAACTTAAAAGGCAAATATCTACATTGATACATTGAACACTGAGGTGGTTATGTCATCTCTATTCGACCTGCTAAGTGTAACAAAGTCAGAGACAAAAGAAGAAACTAAATGTTTACTCCTAGGAATGGCTGCTTCTACCATAGCGGAGTATGGATGCCCCCACTCCCACGCTGGCCTGTGCTCCAGTTTCTCACTTTTGCTCCCTTTTAAATTCTTTTCCCAGTCTTTTCTATGACCTGAACTAAGAAGGAACATCATTACTTCTACTTCTATCAAACACGGTTTAGGGAGTGGTGGCACACTGTCTTCTCACATCTGAAAGATTTAACGATACCTTCCCATCAGCCTTTATCTGTTCATGCAAAGTTTCATTCAGATTGTCTCCTCTTTAACAGTGGGGTCAATTTTCATAGAGAAACATATGCTATGATCTTCACTGTAAGTTTATACAGCTAGTTAAAAATAAAATAAAAAGTAACCTGTAGTCTAGTAACTACTGTTCATAAGCCTTGGTTTTGTTCAGCTTGTGATGTTCCTAAGACGGACACAAGTCTTGCCAGTCAGCAAATGCTTCTAGGCACTTCTTTGGGCAGTTATTTTGAAGTAGCATCTAAATTCTCTTTATATATATTTATATAACCATAGTGTACCTGTCTTGACTTTTTCCAATAGGCAAACTAATTCTTTAAGCTAGAGGTTCGTGCCACATCAAACTGTGCGTCATAGTGAATGTTTTGACATCTTTGAGTGGATGGCTCATAAAGTGACCCTGAAATACCCTGTGTGCTTTGCGTCTTAAATGCAAGGTACAGAGATAAGAAATGCTGAGGGTTTAATTTAGTTTAACTACACTGCAGTTGTTTTTCTTTGGGACAGCTACGTATTCATTATTTATTCATGTAAGTTAGCTCAGACGTGTTTTTCTTATCACTGTTTCCTTCTTTTTTATTCCATCCTCATTTCAGTTCATGTATTGCCCTGACAAACCTGCCTCTTGCTTCTTTGATCTTATGAATTCCTGTTTGTTGTTGACTTATTGTCTCTAGGACACAGTGTGGAAGCATTTCCTGTTCTTCTATCTACATGCCAGGGCAAGGGGTTGTTAGTTACATTTAAGATAATGCCTGGTTTGAGTCCAGGTAGGGAGCATGGGATGCATGCTTTTAAAAGTTAAACAAAAAACAAATCAACAACTCTAAAATGTATTTTTTAGTTTCTTAAAAACTAAAATGCCTCTAAGCTGAGAAACCACTTGGAACATTTAGATCAGTCAGTTTAAAAAAAATAAAATAAAATAAAACAGCTTCTAGTGTCTCACATGTTTGCTTCGACTTATGAATGATTTTTATTTCACATCACTCAGCCCTCACATTACCCAAAGCAGAAACTAGGATTGTGGTATTTATCTTGGTGGAGTAATTTAAACAGCCTTAGAGCACAGGATCAGATTCATTTAAAAAGCCAGTTAAAGGAAAGCTGACAGGTTTGTAGTGATTTTAGAAAATATTTTCACATATCCATGTTTATGTTTTTAGCTCCTATAACTGTGCCTTGCCTAGCATGAAAACAAAACTGTTTTTCATAATTAAAATTAAAATAGTAATATTTAAACCTACTAACTTGGTTCTTAGTTGCTACAGAAGATGTGCATATCAGAAAAAGGATTTATGCTAAATTTGCTAATGCTAATGTTAAAATGAGATGTCAAAGTTTCAAAGAGGGTTTTCTGTTTTTTTGTGGTGGGGGGTACTGTTCACAAAATATATTGTACATACTTTTTAAAAACATGAATTATTACAAACAACATTTGTGAAATAATAGTAGTATACAACCCTGCAAAATAATCGGCTAAATCTGCAACCAGGTAACCGAACTTGTTAGCAAACCTCTGTAACTTGCTAAACAGGCTAATCTAACAATATAGCTTCTTAATCAAAACACAACAAAATTGTAAGACAAAACAGGAGAAAGTAAAGTGTCATGGTCTAGTGCCCTACTATTCATTCCAATCTTTTAGTAATATTTCCCTCAAAACAATTTTCACAGTTATCATCATTTATTGTAGCCACCTCACCTTTTCTGGTAGACTTTTGCTGGATCAGCATTTGAATCAACAACCAGCAAGATGTGGTACTCCCAGTATGTAAAGAAATACAGTCTTCACCACCAAATTACAGCACAGTGGAGCACAGCTCTTACTGTTTTAAATGTAAAAGTAGCTCCAGTAGGTGGAACCAAATATGGAGGGAGCTTGGTTGTAGCAGAGGAAGGCAAACTGGCTGAAGCGGGAGGGGTATCTGAGCACCGGGCATGCGAGTGCCTGTGTGAGAGAGACAGTATGTAATGAATCATAAGGCCAAATCAAACAGCAGGATTGAAAGTGAGAATCAGGAACAGATGGAAGAGTACCAGGACAGGTGGAGGTATGCAGGGGAGAGAAGGGGAATGAAAGTCAGCAGAAGGAAGACAGAATGCATGTGTGTGAATGAGAGGGAGATAAGTGGGAAGATGAATATGCCAGGAGTAGATGTAGTGAAGGTGGATGAGGTCAAATATCTAGGGTCAGCTATACAATACACAAGAGAAGTGAAGAAATGAGTGCAGGGAGTGGGTGGAGACGAGAGTCAGGCATGAGTAGTGACAGCAGCAAGATTGAAAGGAAAAGCTTACAAAATGGTAGAGAGACCTGATACAATGTATCGTGTGGAGATGGTGGCACTGACAAAAAGACAAGAGGCAGCAGAAGGTGTTAAGATTTTCCCCGGGTGAAACCAGGATGGACAAGTTTAGAAATGAGTACATTAGAAGAACAGAGGTTAAGATGTGTAAGGACATGGGCAGAGGAAAGATAGTGGCTATATTAGACAAAGGATATTGTAGACGGAGGTGACAGACAGGAAGAAAAGAGAAAGCTCACTGAGGACGTTCAAGAATGTAGTTAAGAAGGACATGCAGAGGGTTGGTGTGACAGAGGAGGATGCTAGGGATAGGGGGAGATGGAGGCAGATGATCTTTTGTGACGACCCCTTTATTGGGAGCAGCTAAAAAAAACAGAGTAAATGAATAAGTAATGTCTCTGTTAAATCACAAATTAACTGTGATTAACTAATTTTTTTTTAAAAGGCTAGAACCATGGAGTCTGCTCTCCTCCAGAATATCCTGAAGAATAATGTCCGGCCATTAGTTTGTACCCTGAAACTCAAGAGCACCCTGGCTATGCAATAGGACAATGATCTGAAACATACTTGAAAGTCCATTAGCAAGTCTCAATGATTAAAAAAACAAACAGAATCAAAGCTTTGGAGTGATCTACTCAAAGTCTGTACTTTGATTAAGATCCTTTGGTATGACCTTAGACAGGCTGTGTATGCTGGAAAACCCTCCAGTCTTGGGCACGTGGGTGTTGTGTCTATACCTGGACTATAGCACAGTGATGATGTTAGATGCAGAGGGAGGAATATATACAGCCACTGTGTGAGAACTCACAGGGTAAATAATATGATAAATACTATGGTCAGAGTACCAAAAACATATAGTTCCAAATCTGGGCTAAAAAGATGCTCTTCAGTGTCGATGTGAGCAGGGTTACACCAGCAGTTGTTAACAAGAATAGCGGTCCCCATTCTTTTCCTTTTACCACTGGTGGTGCTGGGGGCTTCCCATGTGTTTGTTTCTTCTTCACTCACCATGTGTTTACACACCTCTCTGCATTTAATCATTAGTTATTCATAATCTCTGACTCTTTTCCACAGCATGTCCTGTCTTCCTTTCCTCACTCCCAAGCAGTCGCGGCACATGAGCCTGGAGGTTTCTTCCTGTTAAAAGGGAGTTTTTCCTTCCCACTGTCGCCATATGATTGTTTTCCTTTTTATTATTGTAGAGTCTTTACCTTATAATATAAAGCCCCTTGAGGTGATGTTTTTTGTGATTTGGCAATGAAATTGAATTGAATAGACTGATGTTTGCAGATAGCATTGTTGAGTATGGAATTATTTTTCTGTCATGATGGATGATTACATCCACTGGTGCACAGTAGAAGTAACAGCTCATGAATGATGAAATACTTCATAATGAACTCAATTTAAAACTCTAATCATATTTAGCAAGTTAGATTGATATAAAATATAAATCAATAAATGAAGGAGTGACTTAGCTCCAGCTGTGGTGAACACTTTAAAGATTCAACAGTTATATAGAGTTTGAAATATATTTTAATGCAGAACATTAGTCCATAAAGGTTTACAGTATGTACATATACTGTAGTATTACTACTTTTATATAAGTATAGGGTTTATGATAGGTACTTCTTCCTCAGATGTATAAAGTTGATAATCAGCATTTGATCAGAGAATTTGTTCTCTGATCTCTAATTTTACTAATAACCGCCTCTAAGTACTAAGTCGGAACAACTCTTCAGTATTGTTCTCTTTATGAACACTGTTAAGATTTCTAATTACACAAATATATAAACTTATCAATAAATGTACAAACTTTTAAACAAAATTGTGCAAGAAATATTGAAGCAGTGACAACAGATAATTGTGTGGCATTTCCCTGTAGTCTGCAGGTCCAGGACTGGAGACGGGAGTCATCGATTTAAAAACTTCATTGTCATTGTAAAAATGAAAACAGGGCAAAGAACACACGGTCACTCAATAAAATTAAGTTTAAAAAACGTGTACACACACACACACACACACACACACACACACACACACACATGGAAGCTGAGTCTGATGGACGTGGAGAGGGCGATGTCCATTCCTAACCCACTGTGTGCGGTTATTTAGGAAGTCCTTAATCCAAAGGTGTGATAGAGTGTGATAATTCTATGTCCAACAGTTTGGTCATCAGTCGGTGGGGAGGACAGGATTAAAGGCAGAGCTGAGGTCTCTAAAGAGAAGCCATGCTTCTGCTCCAAGTGGGACAGAACTGGTTTTGGTTGAACATGGGAGAAATGAAGGACATGATGTGGTTCCTGGTGAACTTGTTGAAGCACTTCATTACCATAGGGGTCAAAACTACTGGCCAGCAGTCACTGAGACTGGTGATGACCTATTTTTCGGGCAGATGGACCTGACGTAGAACTTCGGGCAGGGTGCACTGAGACAGAAACCGACTGAATATCCTGATAAAGATCCCAGCTAGCTGGTCTGCACAGTCCTTCAGTACGAGTCATGACATGCCATCAAGTCCAGCTGCCTTCCGAGAGTTGGCAGCACACAGCGTGTGGATGGCTCTGTTGATGGGATCTGGCTGCCTCTGGTGATTCCACCTCAAAACTGTGCAAAGTAATAGCTCCTTGGTTCAGATCCTCTGGTAGTGGGAAATCACCGAAGCTGGTCATGTACAACAGACACAACTAAAGTTAATCCACTGGTTAGCTGCATGAATACCTAGCACACATAACACGCAGCAGCTACACAATACACTTGCACGATAGCGACAAACAAAACTGTTTATCAGATGAATGAGCTTCTTACCACAGACGGGCACATTTTATAGTTGTTCATATTTTGAAAAATTAAGTTTACTCAATTCACTACAAAACTACTTTTCCTTTTTCTTAGGAACAATTCATGCTATTTGTTATGTTGATTTTTTAAATCATAAAAAGTATGTATTGTACAACAAATTAATGGGGCAGCCGTTGTGAGGCTTTAAAACTTTGAGTGGCGGTTGTTAGTATTTCCAAACAATAACTGATGTTATGTTATGTCTATTGCTTTAGATTATTATGATATGTTGGTTTTTTTCTTGCTTTTTTGTGAAGCACTTTGTTATATTTACGTGAAATGTGCTATATAAATACATTTTGCTTACTTAAAATAAATTTAAATGTGTTAAATATCAATGTGAAATGTGAAAAAATTGATTAATTTAAATGCAAGTTTCTGTATTTGTTGTTATCATATTAACCACCAGAGGTCGCTGCGTTCTTGTGCTGTTCTCTCAAGCTCAGGTCACTTACCTTCATATCCCAAAAGTATATGGACACCCTTTCTGAACTTTTAAATTGTGTCTGTCTTTTTACAGTTTGTCAAAATATTAACAACTAATGAAAAACAATCTGCATGATAATTGTAACTTAATCTGTCATCTTTGCGATGAACTGAAACAATGATTGTGGACGTGTTGTTGTACAACATCAGTGTTGGACTTCTCTAAGGTCTCTTGTGGCTAAATGGGTGTAAATTCCTGCTCCCATGTTCAATGTCTGCATCTCATTTATTTGGTTGTTTTTAAATTTGGGTGCCTGGTAATAATATTTGTGGTTGTATCTACATACTTTAGGCAAAGCATTGCAGCTCTTCATTTAGCCCTCTGAGAAGTTAGAAATCACATTATGCTTATTATGCTGCATGATGTTTTAACTAAATAAATAAATAAATACTGATCTTTAAGTGTATATTTTATTTATTTTTGAACTGCCAACAAATGTATTTCAACTGATTTTTCTATCATTTTCAATTGTCAAAAATATGAGCATGTATAACTTTGATTGTTAATGTTATCTCTTCCTTTAATAGATACTATTATTACATACATGTTTTCTCTGCACTTATCTTTATTATTTCTGATACATGATATGACCGATGCTCACTGATATTTGAACTGGATTTAATTACCATGATTCTCTTTGTCTTTTTAATGCTAATTAATAAAATCACAGTTTCATGTATAAAAAGTGGTGACTATTCAATTTTAAAATACTGTTTTTGTGCTAAGACATTAAATTTTTAGGACTAAATACACATGTCCAGTATTTGCTTGCTACTGCAACTTAGGTGTTCAAGTAAAGTGATTTATTTCTCCTTTACTGTCTTTGAGGTCAAATACATGGGAAAAAATTTTGTGAACCACATGCAGCAAGTTTTTTTTTTAACATGTAGTATCTGTTTTTGTATTATAACATCTCATTGTACTCAGTTTTTTAGATTTTAATTTATATTTAACCTTTATTTAAACTCTTTGCCTATTTTATGATCTAGATAAAAGTGTAAGATAAAAAGGCTAAATTTAATATTTACATATTGGTCACATATTCAAATATTGGCCTCACTGACTGATACCTGTGGAAACTTGTTTCAGCCTCTGACCTAACAACTCGAAATTTCGTCTAACCTTTGCTTGTTTTTTTTACTCTCACACAAAGGGGTGTTCTTTGCTCTTTATATCTGCTATCATTGACAAAGAGCTGAAAGATTTGAAACAGTTTAGTTTATCTTTTGATTTGACACTACAGTATGAATAAATACCAAACAAATAAACAAACTCGGATAAGTGCATCAGCTACTGGCCAAACTGGTATTTTAAATACCTGCAGTTCCTCAAAATAAATCTCTAAAGTTTCCCTTGCTTTACGAACGATCCCCCCCTTTTTCTTACGCTTTTATTTTATTTTGAAAGCACTTTTCCGGTGTTTTCTCTACTAATTCGCTACATGATGTTTTGGATGTGGAATATTTTACTATGGACGCTGCTTGAATGACTCTTCACTACCAGCCCTTGAGTATTATTTAGTGAAAGTTGGACACGAAGATCTGAATGATGTCTCATCTTTACCGTATGTCAGGTTAATGAAAGACAATGTCGATATTGTTGTTATTGTTACGGGTTTGTTAGCCGCTAGCTGTATGGCCGTTAGCCATTGTTCTTTTCAAAATAAAACATTTTAATCTTCTACACATTATATTGTAAACCCCACATAAAAAAACAAAACAAACAAACTGTGAAATTGTGATCATTCAGACGGCCTTTCTTCTAATTTGCTAATTTTACTGTTAAGAATTTATTGTGTTTGTGTTAAGCAGACCGAATTCAATATTAGAGTCACATGTTCAACAGTGATTATATATAGAGGCCACATGAATATACACAGAAAACATTTTTTAGATGTAATATACAGTTAACGGGATTCCGTTGTTTTGTTTAATTTATTTTTGCAATATTTGAGCCGTGTGGAGATAATTGTGGAAACATGCATTGGTCAGTAAAGTTACTACAAGCTATATTATCTTAAATAGTCTAGAAAGCCCGAAATGGCCATTACATTTAACAGTTATGAAGTTGTGTTTCTTGGAGTTTTCTTACTAAAATTGGAGCTTTTATTTTGAAGTGTTTCCGGATTGAACCGGGTTGTTTTCAAAACAGCGACAGACAGCAGCTGAGCAGCACTGCAGTGATCTGCAGCTCTGTCTCTGCTCGCTGTCTTTGGTTCTCCTCGACGACTTCTCCCAGTTTCCCTGATTTTTATTCGTTCATGTTCCTCTCCAGGAATTTGCACCGAAAGATAATCCCTAAATGCCAGCCCCCCTCGCCCGCTGGGAGGACAGCTGGTGCAGTGATAACATTGGAGTCGGGGTTGCCCTTGACTTGGGCAGGACTTAGGAGGAGGAGGGGACGACGATCATGCAACCTGATGAAAGAAGTTACATTATTGTGGCTGTGTGAGCTGCATCGGCAGGGCTGTCAGGGATGCTCTGTGAATTAATGTCATCCCTGCTCCCGGTCCAGGAGCACCAGCGTCCTGCTGAAACAAGCATCTGCAGGGAGCCCTGGCCCCGGAGCTCCGCTGGCCGAGCCGAGGAGGCCTGAGCGGTCTCCACCTCCGGATTATGGTGGATGGTGGCAGAAGGCAAGTGTGCATGACAAGATAAACAAACCCAGAGCTGTCTGCTGTCCTGCAGCAGAGATAAAGTAGAGGCTGTAAGCGTGCTTGTCATTGTTGCTTTTTTGGGTCTCTTTGTGTGAGTAGATGTTCCTATTAATAATAGATGTGATGGCCAGCAGCCCCTGAACTGTAAACGTGTTCTTTGACTGGACCGGCTTGTTTTTTGAACCTTTAAAGAAAGTTGACTGAAAATGATGGCTGACCACGAGGAAGCAGAGCTGTCCGAGTCCCTTCAGAAGGAGGACGGGTTTTCCAGTGAGGTGGAGGATCCAGGTACGAACTTCAAATCTAAAAGTTTGCCTACTTTAAGTGAAGCTGCACCTCAGGAGAAAACCTTACTGGCGAGCTCAGCGCGGATGTCCATAACGGCCGAGGAGAGCACAGAGTTCATCCAGATCCCGCCCAAGACAGAGTCGTTCCAGGCCGAGTCCCCGACGAGAGGGGACTACCCGCCAAAGCCGGGGAAGTCGGCGCTCAATAGGCCGACCTCGTACATGGAAAACACGGAGATCCGAAGGAGTAAACACATGGCTAGGAGGAAGCCCCCGGGGTTTTTCGCCGCCAGGCTAGCTCAGATTCGTCTGCCCAGTCGGAAGCACCTTGGCGTCATCTTGCAGGACTCTCGCTGCTTCCTGTTCTGCATGTGCTACTTGACGTTCATCCAGTCGCTCATGGTGTCTGGCTACCTCAGCAGCGTCATCACCACCATAGAGAAAAGGTACAGCCTGAGGAGCTCCGAGTCAGGCCTGCTCGTCAGCTGTTTCGACATCGGGAGCCTCCTGGTGGTCGTCTTCATCAGCTACTTTGGTGGGCGGGGCCAGAGGCCTCGCTGGCTGGCAGTGGGGGGCATTTTCATCGCTGTGGGTGCTGCCCTGTTCTCCTTACCTCATTTCATCTCCCCGCCCTACCAGATCCAGGAGGTCAACTCATCTTCAGCCAACGAGGGCCTGTGCATGAATAGCAATGCCAGCAGGGATCGCATTGATATCACTTCCTGTCCCAGAGACCAGGAGGGCAACGAGCACAACCTATACGTGGCGCTGTTCGTCATCGCTCAGATCCTGGTGGGCATGGGGTCCACACCCATCTACACACTGGGGCCCACGTACCTGGACGACAATGTGAAGAAGGAGAACGCCTCGCTGTATCTAGGTAAGAGTTTGGGGGAATGTTTGGTTAGTTTTTCCTGCCCACCTTAAATATGGAGCAGTTCTGCTGGGATTTGTACATGCATCCACCACCAGCATGGAGGCCAGTAGCAGCACAGTGGCGAATTGGGCATCACTGGCTCACAGCAAGACAGCGCTGTGAGACTTTTGCATGTTCCCCCTGTGTTTGCGTTTTGCTCTGGCAGATCTGACAAAACTACAGACACTATGAAAGATGGATGTAGCCACCATGATTACTAACCAGACTTCCACTGGTTTGTGAAATCCCATTATGAAGCCTCAAGTTGAACATCATTTCACTGTAAAAACGCCCACCTTTTCCCAATGAATGCACCCACGATAATCCTCTAGAGACTCTTAGAATGACTAAAATTTCCAAATTGGGCTTAATGTTTATTCAGTGGGACCTTAGATGAGTAACTGAGTCCATAAGCTCATCAGGACAGAGTTTTGAGAGGTCAGGTTGGAGGGTTGTTCTCCTATTAACTTCTATACAACTAGAAGTCCAGCTGTTGGCCCCTACTGGCTATTAAGAAGAACGCAGGTTTAAGTTTAAGGCATTTCCGCGCTGGCTTCACCTTTAAGACGCAGCCGCTACATCCATGTTTTATACTGCCTGTGCTCACCACTCAGCAGCCGTACTGGCCCTGTCCAAAGTTTTAATCAAGTTTTAAATTAAGAAAGTCCATTTGAAATTATGTTAATTTTAAATAAATTAATAAAAAAATGTGAACTGAATGAATCTGGAGTTTTAGAGAACTGTAAAATTAAAGTGAATTAAGGTACTAAAAGGCAAAATAATGCTTTTATTAGAAAACAGTAGTTTCTTTTATCTTAATCATCTGGTTTTAATAATAATTGTTTTATACTTGTACTACACACACAAAGCTACACACCATGATGGCTTCGTTCATGGCTATGTTAAAGTTCAGTGACTTTGGCTCCTCCCAAAGGAGATCTGAACAGATATTACCGTTAGAAAGACTGTAAGTACATTTACCTACATGTTTATTGTAAATGGTCTTGACCGGCGGTGCAGTAACACAACTAGCCCACATGTTTTCCCAGTTTGGCTGATGATTGGCTCTTTTTAGAGGCAGTGATGGGACAACCGCCATCTGGAACCATACATACAATAAAATGGGCAATAACTGACCTCACCTGATTAATGCTGGGAAAAACTATAATGTCCAAACCCTTTACAACCCTATGTAAAGTAAAAATATCTTGAATCAAAAAAATCATTATGCATTGTGTATTTTTCTCTAATAGTTTCATACATTACTTACTGTGTGAAGAAACCTCCACAAAACAAATTATAATCCAATTTATATGACCCAAAGAAAACTATGAGGTTTATAAACACATCTGGTTTATTAAACTAAACGACTAAAAATGTTACAGTTTAGTTGATCTCAGCACTGCACTGAAAACCTACGAAGCACAAAGTAGTTGACTTTACCAGCAGATACTACGACACAGACATAGAATTAGTGTCAATTCTGCTTATTGTTCTTTGTTTATCTATAAAATGGTTAAAAGAGCTATTAAGTAATATCCATGTCGTGTCTTTTGTCCAAGCCTAAAAGTTAGCTGAAGTTCACATTCATGATCAAGAAAAGTGATCGAGTAATGGATTAAATAGCCTGAAGAATGGCTGGTTACACGTTGGTTTGTTAGGTTATGTGTGTTTTATATGCTTCTTTTCCTCCAGTCATTACAATCCAGTGTAACAGCTGTGAATTCACTGTGGCTGCAGCTGCTTCTCCACACTGATGAAGGACTCTTAGAGCCTCTTTAAAACCTATAGCTGTGAAGCTTTTGTTTTTATGTTATTTTTTGGTGACGCAGTCATAAAATGAAAAAAGATGTGCGGAGTGAAGAGATGTGCTACAGAAGATATTTTAATGTTAAATACTGAGCTTTATTATAAAAACCTGAAGTTGTTGATCTTAGCCACGTCTTTCTGTGAAAAGCAATCAGTCCTCCCACCTGACTCCCTCACAATGAGCTGATGTATTTTAAATTTAGAGTAACTTTATTTGTTAAGTTTATGCAATTTTTAGCTTCATATTATGAGAACTTTATTAATTATATTCCTTCAAAGTACATGTGGTGAGCCAACCATTTCAACCGTAAGTGTAGCAGATAACTACATAAAAAACACATTTAAGCTAAAAGTAAAAAGAACTGTCAAAAAACTGCAAGCAAATCAGTTTTAGTCTAAATCTTATGTTTGTTCAGATTCGATCAATGTCATGGGATAGATCATAGTTTCAACATAGTTTCAACATCAGAACTTCACATATTTCATGAGTCTGGTGTAGAGGAACAGAAACAAGCTTTCATAGCCTGGATGTCAGATCTGTTTTCTGATATTTCACCAAAGAAAACTTAAAAAAGTTCAGTTTAGGTCAATTTTCCCGGCTTGTATCTGGTCAGAACCAGTGTAGCATCGGAAAGGTCTCTCCTTTTTGACAGCAGGCTAATCTTCTAGTGATTTCTTCTATCATAACAGGCCATCAGTAGGCTACGTAATCCCCGTTAACTACATTCACTTTGGGTTAGCCGACTGTAACTAGAGCTTTGATTTCAGATATTAGCTGAACAAAAAAATCATACCATTTGCTGGGTTAATTTTTTTCTTTTTAGAAGTTTCTTTATAGTTCTTTATAACTCATTGGCCATAGCTTATATTTAAAAAGGCTTAAAACTACAAACTCCAAGGATTATGAAACCTTGAGGCGGTGAAGAATACTAACAGTGTCTTCCAAGTTAGCCCACTGGTTAGTTTAGGGCAATACAAAACATTCAGTTTGTGAGCCCTGGCTTAGAAAAGACTTATCAGATGTTGAAGGTGTTGGATTATTATTTTTCTTTTTAAAGTGGTTTTAAATTTTAAATTAAAAGACAATATCCAGTCTTATGGGGAAGCACAGCTGGATCTGCATCTGGCTGAGTGAAGAGCATTAGTGATGTCCAGCAGTTGTTGGGCGATGATTGGCTTTTCACTTCATCCCAAAAGTGTTAGATTAGGGAGGAGAAAGACCAGTTAAGCTCATAAAACTAAAACTATTTTTATATTTAGATACCTGCTCTGTGACAACACTGAGCCAGTTGTTCATTTCATAGCATCGTGGCCTACAGACCACAGACTTGGTCCAGAAAGTTCTGCAGCCAAATGGGTTAAGTAACCCCCCCCCCCCCCCCCTTTTCACATGCTTCCCCAGAAGTTCTCGCCCCAGTAGCCTCAGACAAGGTAAAGCCTAATTAAACCGCCAAATGAGAGCTGAGTTATGAAAGGGGTGGGGGTGGGGGGTGGAGGGAAGAGGGGAAGCTCTTACATGCATTCCTGTCATTTGGTGGTGGGGGCAAAAAAATGAGAGCCTCTGTACCCAAGTCTTGGGTACAGCCTGAGCTCTGTGTTCTTTTTAGCTGAAATTGAGAGGCTTTTATCAGTGGATGAGCTGGATGGCAGTACACTGTCACCTGGATCGTGATTGGATGCTTTCCAAGCACGCAAAATGTATAGTAAGGGAAAAGTTTCAAAATGAGCTCTATTTGGCTGCATTTTGCAAAGTGCAGCCTGTTGGTCTTCATTTCAGGGGGAAATAAATTTAATGAAAAACAAAGCAGAAATTCCAAAAAAAAAGACTCCTCAATAGCTCCTCAGTTTGTCTTAGAAAGAGCAACAACTGGTGTTGTCTTTTCTGCTTTTTTTTAATCTATGCATCCATTTTCTTAACCACTTGTACAATTCAGGGTCACAGAGACTTGCAGCCTTTCCCAGCTGTCACAGGTTAAGGCAGGGTAAACCCTGGACAGGTCGCAGGGCTAACACAGAGAGGCAGTCAACCTTTCACGCCTGTAGTGTCTTTGGGAGAATGCTGAGTACCTGGACAAGGAGAACCCAGACAGGGACATGGAGAACATGCAAACTCCAGAATGGCCCCAGGCGAACGGGAGGTTCAAACCAAGAATCTTCTTGCTGTGAGACAACAGTGCTAACCACTACTCCACCGTGCCAGCAACATATGGTGCTGAGAAGGGGAAATTTAAAAATTAGTTGTGTTAGAAAATTGTAAAACAGGGAAAAAAGTGAATTTCAAAGTTAAATCAGAGGTATCATACGATCCATAATATTCTTATTAAAATATAAATATGTCAATATTTTAAAATATAGATACATTATTGTTATTATTTTCTCTTTTTGAATAGGAATATGTACAAAAATCTAACAAAACAAAAACAAAAAAACGTTACCCACATTCTCCCCTAACTGAATCGGGTTTGTCTGGCAGAACCCAGTTGACCAGTAACCGTTGGCATTCTTTTGTGATGGCTTAAAGAAAGCATTTGTTCACAGCAGCGAGCAATGGCTGGATGTGACAGAGCAATGCAGAGCAGGGCAGCGTATCCTCAGTGAGCACGAGGTTGGCTGCAGAAACACGGCGATGTGGTCGGCTGGGTTAATGGCAGCTGACAGCTCCTTCAGTTACTGGAATGAGGACATGGGCTGTTTAAAAAAATAAAAGTGTCTTGTTTTCAGTCCTGATGGTGAATGTTGTGTGTAGGTTTACATTACCATCACCTGGTATTATATAAGTAAGATGCTGTGTTACTGGGAGACAGAATCAGAATGTTTTGCTCCTGTAAAATCTTGACTTCTACTGGTTTTGCTTCAGTGTTTGATTTGCAGATTGATAGCATGTCTGCGTCAGTATGCTTAAATCTTGGACACTGAGAATCCTCCCAGTCACTCCCACCACTGGATTTCTCTCATAAGTTACAACTAGTTCACCTCGCAGTTCCCAGTGAATGCACAGGAGAAGGAATGGGAAGAGACTGCAGTGTTTTTCAAGCTTTGTAACAGTGGTCAGCACGTGCACAGATTAATTTACCTGTTAAAATTTTTAATCTGTTAATTTCTCAACATGTAAACACAAGCAGAATGAAATGTTGCTGTTGTTACACAGTAACGGTTAAAATTAGTGTTTTTCTTTTGTTTTAAATGCAGTCCAGGTTTTCTTAAATATCACATGTAGTCATTTTGAGGCTTTGTTTGAAGGTTTGGCTCTCTGCCTCTCTCTTGCATGAGTTGGGATCTACTCTGCGTCTGATATTGACCATGGAGAGTGAGCACAAAGGGCTGACTGTACTCGGATAGGCTCTTACGGTGCTTAGCCTACTTAGGTTATTATATTAGTGACATGAGATGAGTGGAGACAGATGATATCTTTGCTAAATCTGAAGCCATACTGTGAATTCAGCTATCCAAATAGATCACAGCTGCATTTATCTGGGCTGAAGATCTAACTCTGCAGACATAATTTTACCAAAGCAAATTTGGTGAATCTGAACTGAAATCAATCTGTGCCACATGACAAATTATTTTCCTGATTCAGGGCGTCACTTAGTTTCTCAGGGCTCTTAATGGTCACTTAATGGGGGGGAATTTTAAACTGGAGTTTCTAGTAAATCTTAAGTCCGACTGGCATGCCCATTGGAAACTGGGCCAGCTCGCAGCAACACAATGCAACGTTTTCTTTGAGTGTGGCCCTGACTTGTAAAAGGAAAAAAAAAAGCAAGGTCTTTCTGGGACAAAGATGGGCTTTAGCAAAAGTAATTTGTTATTTAGAGAGCTGTAGAACAACTGGATGTTTATAAGACTGCTATTATCTCTGCTCACAATAACAGTACTTCTTGTTCAAGTACATGCTTTTAAAGATGGACTTCAAAGAGGAAGCTGGTATGTAGTGATTGTACTGGGGCTCTCACAGCTCGAGGTCAGCACCTTTAGCCTGGACTCCTGGGCTAAAGGTGAAAGAAAAGTGAAAGCCGTGATAGGTAGCCGGTAGACCTTTCACCTTAGAGTTTAATAAAGCTTAAAATCCATCCCAGAACACACAAGGCTTTAATTTAAGAGGATAAAACCGTTCATACTCTCAAACTTCTGGCATGTAGCTTGTTCATAAACATTTTTAAGTTCACTGATGAGTGATAAGGTGATGCATCTGGACTGAGACGAGGTAAAGCCAGGGGAGGTCCTTGTTTTTGAACATTTATCACTGTCTGCTGTAAACACACATTCTGGTCCGTATTGGCCCGTCTTTGTGTTGGCCTACATATGAGATCACGCCCAAAGGCAATAACAGACGACCATTAGAATAATTCAGGACAATATTGCTTTGTAACCCCAATAAGAGGCGCTCTGTTTGGCTGCCATGCGAGGCAGAGGGCCACGCTGCAGCCACTTGAAATTTTAATGTGCCAGCTCAGAGACGCAATGTGGTCCTCTCTGGGTGTAACGCTGCTGCCATGTTTGGCATGCTTCGTTACGTTAGCGCTCCATGCATATGACCTCAGACCTGTCGCCTCGCAAGTTTTTTTTTTCTTTTTTTCTTTTTTAGGGGCAAGTAAAATCAGTGTTATTTACAACCATGAACTGCCAGTGTGACGGTCTAATTGGATTTAAGTTCACAGTAGATTAAATCACTTATTTTTGGCTAGACTTTGGTGCATCCACACCACAGGAGACAGATTTTTGTGTCTGAGTCTGCATACACCTCCCCACTGAATTGTCTCAGGATCAGGATTCGTTTGTGATATTATCTTAAAACCATCGGGAAATATCTCTGTTTTTTTCTTATGTCTTGTTGTTGTGTAATTGTAAAGCTGTGATATGAGGCGTCCAGCTTTATGGTATCTGGTAGTGGGGAAAAAAAAACAGTCAAAACCACATCTGGATCTAAAGCAGATGTAATTCACCTCTGGTAAAATTTCATCCAAATCCTTCCATAACTTTTCAAGTTATCCTGCTAACAAACAAATAAACAGCAAAACATAATAAATCAACAATGCTCCCTTAGTTGAAAAAAAGCAGGATGTAGTAAATATGATACAAAATAAAATTAGAAAATATTTTAAAAGTTCAATAAACACCATTTAGAAAAAAAATTAGAATTGTCTGGCAATTATTTTTTTGTTCAGGGTTTACAGGGTTATCACCACGACACGTGACATTTAAACCTTTTAAGATTTAAAGTCATGGCTTCCTTCTGAGTTTTCTTATTACTCAGAGATCAAGCGTAAAAAAACTATCATGGCAAGTTTGTATATTTTAATGCTTAATACAACAGGACTGTATGTAAGACAGCATTTAACTGTTTACTCTGTCTTAATAAACAGGTAAATAAAATAAAAATGGTATCAGTCATTACAGTGAAGCTACATACGGTATGAATGTGACGTTTCCAGTTTTTAGCTTTAGACGACCTGATATTTGGGCTGCGAATTACATAATGAAGCAACCATAAAGTGTCTTAGTGAGGTGTAACCAGATCAGCCCCAGTCAGATCAATCCCATAAGTATAAATATGTTTTATCACAGGATAAATGTGATCACTCAGAACAATTTGTATTGATTGGTAGTTCACATTCCCTCTAAGAGAGCACCGACAGTGCCAGCCAGACGCCCCCCCCACCCCCACTGCACAACAGAGTCACCTGAGCCCCTCACTGTTTGTCATCAGGTCTATATGTGGTGCATAAACACTGCTTCCTCACAGTGAGGTGCCAGTCAGGAGACGCAGGCAGAAATGATGAGAAACAACGTAAACAACATTGTAAAATAACTGTTGAAATTAGCTACCGTGCCTTATTTAGCCTGATGTATTCTTCCCATCGGCATGATCTGCATTTGTCACAGTAAGTGGTGAAGTTGTGGTTAAGGTGGAAGCGATTCAGAAGCATTAAACTAGGCCACCACGAGTTATGGTGGTTAGCCACTGAATAGAATAAGCTACATGTTTAGGTACTGTGATCCATTTAGTGCTTTGAGGTATTAACTTTACTTTACACTGAGTCTGTATGTCTAAATTAAAAAAAAAGGATGATTATAGCGCTCTTTGATTATACCTGAAGATATTTACAACATTGAGAAGAAGAATGTTGAGTTTTCTGCTTGGCCTGTAAATCAAAGAATTAACGAGCCAGCAGTTCATCTTAAAACTGCTGTGAGTTACTTTTCTGTCAGCCAATTGATTCTTTCTTTGAAAACTCATCAAGCTCCAGGAAAAAGCAACCTGTAAAGTGAGGGCATGAAACCCTCATGCTGTCACAGCTTGAAAACACTCGGGTTTCTAACAAAACAGTTTTTTTTTTCCTTGGAGGAGCATCAGATGTTCTTAAAAGCTGCTTCAGCAGCGTTTCACTCTCTGGCTTTGAGCCACACATGACACGAGGGTGGGTTATCATGTTTCTGGGTTTGTGTTCTCAAATATTGATCTGGTCAGCAGCAGAGACAAAGTGAGAGGAAGGATTTCGTGTTATTTACCTCTGAGGGCTTTCTTTCTTTTTCTTTTTAAGTAAGAGAGGAGCAAGGTGCTTAAGCAAACAGGCAAAACAGGCAGGGTTGGCAGTTCAACACTACGCTGTTATATACCATAGACACTCATGGTGATGGGTAATAAATGGCATTCAGTGCTGTATAAATCTGTTTATCCTGCTTGAGTTGTGTTTGCAGCTTAGATCAGACCAGGTGTACAACACAGGGCCACATTTGGCTCCAAGTTTGTTCCTGACCTGCCCGTGTTTGGCCAATGAATCGCTGTTACGGGGGTGAACACGCGGAGATACAAAAAAGAAGGATTTGAGGAGGTAGACCTCTCAAGGTGAACGTAACAAGACGAATCGAGGAACAATCTGGAAATAAAAGTGCAGGAAATGTTTAAAATGAAGAAGCGAGCAGTGACTGTTTGGTTTTTGGTGAATCCACATTTGTGATGATGTAAAAAAACAGCTACCAAATATATTTGTTGATCACAAATCGTATCAGTAAACTGCTTCGCAATGAATTTGGGGGCTTAATGCAGCCCCAGCAGAGTGGACACTGTTCACCTTGTGTGGATGTAAAGGTTAGATATAAAGTAAACTCAGAGGCAGGTGCATTTGAAAGTCAGTTACTTTACTGCAGTTTTTGAGATTCATCTCATCCTTGCCTCCACACTTCTTATAAAGAGATGACAGGAAATGTGCGTTACTGACTTCTTTTAAGCCTTTGTAGAGCTTTTTTCTCGGTTCTTTACAATTCCTTATAAGCCCGAGTAAAGGCCTGCAGCTGGAGCTCCTCAAGCAGGAATCAGCTTCAATGCTCTGATTAAAATCACACTTCAATGACAAAAGCGTATAAAAAGTTTGCTTCCTGCCCGTTTGAGTCTCTGCTGTAGCTGAAATGCTGCCGTCGGTGTGTTAAGGGAATGGCTCATATATAGGGCAGTAAGAAATTCATGTGGTTGATGCTATTATTTTACCACTTTGGTGTCAGGCTGTTCTCTCGGATCAGGTCTGGTTTCCTGCTGTTGTGTTGCAGTGGAATGAAAAGATCATCACCAGGGGTTTGCGTTAATACCAGGCTGCAGTTTACTCGTCTCTTTTTTTTTTTTTAAATGCAGAGGTAGTGGGAGACTGACCGTCAGGGATTAACAGCAAAAACCACAAACCAGTTGGTGTGCTAAACCTGTCTGTGTGTGTCTGTCGGCTACGTTTACTGTGGGTTTTATGTGTGGTCATTTTCTAAAGGTAACAGGTTTTCTTATCAGCAATTTTAAAACGGTTTAATTAAATCTTTGACTGAAAGTTCTGCTATTTCACAGAGGGGAACTCCACTTTTCTGTACTAAGATTTCCAGAGTTAAAGAGTGGATACGTTGGTATTTAATGATCCACTCTGGGATCCAGGTGCTGTCCTCACTTAAATATTTTAAAAGATTTGAAGCCAGAAGACCGCTAATGCTGTAAATCCCAGTCACGCAGCCCGTCAACTTTACTTAAAATTCTAGTGGACTTCCCAATATTTCATGAAGGCCAGGTTACACTGCCTGTTTATTTTATCTGCCCCAGAAACTTTGAAGCTTTGCACTTTGAACAACCATAGACTAAGTATAGTTAACCTGGGAATCTCTGCTTCCATGCTGTTCTACTCTAATGCATAATTTCATTAAAATACTTGGACAACAGTAATCTTTACTCAAATCCTGTTTTTTCTTTTAAAAAGTATTATTTTGGGTTATTGGAAATGCACCAATTTTAATCCTAAAGTGAATTTTAATGGCTTTTTCTGATTCTGAGGCTCTGTAGTTTCTGGAAAAGTGTGTTAGAGAGGTGTGGTCATAATTCAGTCAGCATAAAGGCACACTTGCAGACTTCAACACAAACAAGCGCACAAAATCAGAAGAGTTTTGTGTTAACACTTTGCTTTTACTTCTCTGTGAAGAAGTCTTTTATATTATGACTACTTCCTCTCAGGGGATAAATGACCACTTCGCTGGTTCTTTCACATATTTTTGTCCCTTGGTGACTGACTGAGTAACTACTTCTTCTGTGCCCTGGTCATTGTTTATTTAGAATGAATTATGAAGGCTAAATCCCCAACAGTTGGAAATTGGTTTGGAGATTTCAGTAAATGTGTTAGCGCTCCACCCAGCTTTTTACCTGCAAGCAGGCAAAGCTTGCTTGAAAATTACCCACACTGCAAATGCAAAACAGTAAACTATGGGCAGAAATCTGTGCCATCAGAAACTGAATTTGAATAAGTTAAATTTGAATTTGAATTACTCGGATTGAATCTGAATTGTAACTTGAATGAAAGCTTTTGAAAACTGAATTTGAATTAGTCTAATTTGAAATTGAATTTATGGTTTGAAAATGAATTGATTTGCTTTGAAACTGCATTTTATCCTTTAAAAATTCAGCTCTCGAATAATTTCAGATTCACTTCTCACCATTCAGTTTCAGTTCTACAATTCAGTTTTTTGGGACTTGCATCCGGTTCCGGTTCAAGCGCAGATTAATAGAACTACAGACTGATAGCGTTACTGACGGAATCTACAGCGTCTTGAGCTGAATTAAGACTTCAGAAGTCATCCGTCATGTCGAATGACCAGCGGATAAACTCTCAGGTTGGTAATAAATGTATTACATGTATAAGAACAAGTGTCATGTTAACAATTGATAGCCGTACAGTAACCTTTATGCTTATTGTAGCTGCTAGCTAAAAACGCTAATTTAGCGTAGTTTGCCCTGGATTAAGCTTTGACAAACAAATATGATCGACTGTTTCTAGTAGAATTCCAAAGTTGTCATCTTGTACCCTGTCAGAGCCCTGTATGCTTGCAGAGACCCCTACAGTAAGGAAACATGCAAAACGCTGTCCAAACCTTTGTATTTTAGCTTTATTTATGTCTTACACAGCATCCCAACTCGTTAGCGAACTTAATAACTTTAGCTAAAGTGAATAGTTAGTCTAATTCATTAGTGCAGCATTACTGGATCACCTCTGTTTGAAGTAATATAATATGATATACAACTATCACGGTGTTTAACTACCATGATAATTCTTAGGGTACTGAGTGCATGCTTAATTAGAATTTTTTTTTTTTTTAAACATACTGCTCCATTGCTATGTTTGACAGGCTGAAGTTGTCGGGTCACCTCCTAAATCAACCGTCTTTTACAGGTGTTTTGTGCCAGAAATGGAGTGTCCACTGAAGACTGAAGATACTGAATCTCTACGCCGTGCCATTGATCCCTCTTGTGCCTTCATCTAGACAAGAGACATTAACTTAACCACTCTCACATGCTCTGTACCTACATCACCTTCCCTGACAGTCGTAGCTTGGCTCATCTGAGGGTGAAATTATAAGAATGTGTTATTTTGCAAAGTGCTCTCTTGGGTTCCTAAATAAAATATGGCATTGAGGTCATTTCTTTTGAATTAATCCCTTCTTCTGAAATATAAGAACTGGTTTAAATGGCACTTTCTGTTCCTTACTTCCTGTTCCACTCCCAACCCCAAATAGATGCTGACAAGCTGACACAGTAATATGGAAGAGGGAGAGAAGCTGGAAAGGACTACTACAAATAAACCCAATGCCTAACAATGAAAAATGTAAAATAAGAACAATAATAATAATAAAGATAAAAGATGAAGTAACAAGTTTTTTGTTTTTTTGTTTATTCCAAATGATCATCCAGATGTCTGTGACATGTGATGACAAACACCGTAATGGAAGGCCTTTGTCATCACATGCTTAAACTCATCATATATTTTTGCATATGCTGAACAGGCAGTCAGACATGCTGTAACTGGGGTAGAAAACTGCATGAACACCATACAGCAGGGGTCTCAAACTCCAGTCCTCGAGGGCATGGAAAAGTTGCATGACACCGGCCTTCGAGGACTGGAGTTTGAGACCCCTGTCATATTCCATAAGACAGGTGTGGTTGAACTACATGGAGACTCTGAAGTTTCTCTTCTCTTCTGGCAGGACAGGAATGTCGCCTTGTCCTGTGAGCTACCGTAAGGATGTACTTAGAGTAGAACTGGACTGTCACCGGCCTCAGGCTCTTCACCTTTTCAAAGACAAAGCAGTCATTTAGATAAAATATTAGATATTGTTTACCTGTAAATGCACAAAGAGAATTTAGAAATGTAATTATTGTCAAGAGTGAACAAGCACTGATAGTGTAATTTACAGCTGTGGCCAAACGTTTAGAGAATGAGAAGTGTTGTTTGTTTATTTACAAAGTTTGCTGTTTCAGTGATAGTTGTATATCATATTATATCACTTCAAACAGAGGTGATCCAGTAATGCTGCACTAATGAATTAGACTAACTATTCACTTTAGCTAAAGTTATTAAGTTCGCTAAAGAGTTGGGATGCTGTGTAAGACATAAATAAAGCTCAAATACAAAGGTTTGGACAGCGTTTTGCATGTTTCCCTACTGTAGGGGTCTCTGCAAGCATACAGGGCTCTGACAGGGTACAAGATGACAACTTTGGAATTCTACTAGAAACAGTCGATCATATTTGTTTGTCAAAGCTGAATCCAGGGCAAACTACGCTAAATTAGCGTTTTTAGCTAGCAGCTACAATAAGCATAAAGGTTACTGTACGGCTATCATTTGTTAACATGACGCTTGTTCTTATACATGTAATACATTTATTACCAACCTGAGAGTTTATCCGCTGGTCATTCGACATGACGAATGACTTCTGAAGTCTTAATTCAGCTCAAGACGCTGTAGATTCCGTCAGTAACGCTATCAGTCTGTAGTTCTATTAATCTGCGCTTGAACCGGAACCGGATGTAAGTCCCAAAAAACTGAATTTTGGAACTGAAATTGAATTGTAGAACTGAAACTGAATGGTGAGAAGTGAATGTGAAATTATTCGAGAGCTGAATTTTTAAAGGATAAAATGCAGTTTCAAAGCAAATCAATTCATTTTCAAACCATAAATTCAATTTCAAATTAGACTAATTCAAATTCAGTTTTCAAAAGCTTTCATTCAAGTTACAATTCAGATTCAATCCGAGTAATTCAAATTCAAATTTAACTTATTCAAATTCAGTTTCTGATGGCACAGATTTCTGCCCATAGTAAACCTTCAGTTCAGATAATAATAATAAAGTCAGTGCAGTAATAGAGTTTGCAAAATGATTATGCAGTTTATTTGATCCTGCGTTGCATAATGTGTTACAAAAGAAATCGGGTATTTCATGTGAAGGCACAAACGACCTTTAATGGGTTACGCCATTAATTTGATTCCATACTGATGTTATTATGTCTTCTGTCCTGATTTCTTGTACAAATTTGAAATGTGCAGATATTTTATTTTGATAAACAAATATAGATGAACCACTTGGGCCTGTTTAAACTGTCCGCTGTTATGTGAACAAGCTTCTTTAGTGCGTAGAAAACTATTGAAATGGCGAATGAAATGAGGTGATTTGGGGTAACCTGGCCTCTCATGCTTCAGCTTTTTTAAATCTGTCTCTAGAAAGCGCCGCGATATTTGGAGCTGTGATATTAAAGCTTTGACACATCTGTGGTTTTAGTACTTGTGATTGTTGAGCTGCGGTGCAGTGTGATGGGCAGGTTGGTGAGGAGCGAGTGAAGCGCTGATGAACATGAGGATCAGAACACGCGCTGAGGTGAAACATGCAGGAAGCCTCCTCACAGATTTCATGGAGGCAGGGAGTCTGACGTTAGCGCTCACATCCCGCCGGGAAGTTGTAACCAGACCTTGCTGTGTCAGCAGGTTGCTATGACAACGCTGTCATACCATAACATTTCATTGCCCCCCCCGTCCTGGGCCGGGCTGGCCTCAGCGCTGTCCGGCCGCCAGTCTGTCTAGCGAACCGCTACGCCGCTTGCCTCCTCACTCAGCTTTTACTAATCCTGTCGTGTGCAGCTGCACTGTTGTACACCATGATTAAATCATACCATCAACTGGCAAACATCTAATAAAACATCAAATGAAACTTGGCAACTCCAGTCCTGATTTATGCCTCTGATTTATCGGAATAGACTGAAGGCTCACAAGCTTGTGCCTGCTGACTGAGCTCCGTGTCTTTCTGAAACTCATGATTTTTTTTTTTTAAACATTAATTTCAAAATTACATTTATTATGAGCATTTTGCAAGCTCTGAGCTTTTTCTCTAATGTACAGCTGCCATAAATCTCTTTCACGGCCCTGCTGTGAGTGTGTGTTGCTGCCCCAGCAGGTCCAGACTGCTGTAATCAGTGTAGCAGGGAGCCGAACTACATATGCGGACTCTGTACGTGATGCTGTAACACCTGAGAGTGCTCTCTGTGCTCATTATGCGTGATGTTGATGCAACTCTTTGGCTGCAGTAGTATTACAGCACATTAGGGTATTGTTACAGAGCAATCTGCAGTTATCAACACATGAGTGAGTGACATGATGCTGGCCAGGTGAAGGATGTGCTTGAAAGAGAGAAGGAAAGATGGATAATTAGCTACCTGCTCACTGTAACAGCTGATGTTGGTGCCACTGAAACATGACTCACAGTGCAGTTCAGATTGTGTCTCAAACCAGAACCAACCAGATCAGACTGCTTGGCTGCTTCTACCTGTTGTGTAACAAGCAGCATATTGAGGCTCTCTGTGTGAGTCCGGCACACTGTCAAGGATCAGGGTGTCTCAGAGGCATCTCAGACTACATGTTGTACAGCTGACGCTCATGAGGAGGACGAGGTCTCTGTGTGTGTGAGAGAGACTGGTTTGGTTGGTCTGCCTGTTCATTAGCAGTGTTACTCTAAAAGTTACAGAGGTTTGTGGAAAATTTTTGCCAGAGGTGGGGCTTAGCCAAACCCAGAATATGGATCTGATCCAGATGTGGATACTGGGACTTTTGAAGGATTGTTTATTGTGATATTGGACAAAACTAAACTTTCTGCCTCATTTTCTAGGAATGCACCCATGCAACTCTTTTTGATAGGATAGATTTGTGTTGGCTTTGGGTATCTGCTGGTGCAAGGTACTGATCCGAAGCCAGGGTTAAATGAATAAGCTGAGAGGCATTGTTTGATTAGCAAGTGCTTAATTCAACATTTATATACATTACTCCTCCTTAATCCTCGTCATTTGTAAATATACATATATGTTTATCCATCTGTACAGCTTATCACTGCTAGTTATATTCATAATCACAATCACCGTCATAATAATATATCTGTATTTATCTAATTTATTTATAAATGGCCTAGTAAGGAGAAATAATGCTATATAAATGATTAATTAAGCACTTGCTAATACCTTGCTAATGCTTAATAGTGTGACATTATTTTAAAGTGCTACCAAAAATTTTCATGTAACTTATTTGCACTTGTCTTGTCCCAGCCTACTGCAGGGGTGTCAAACATAAGGCCTGGGTGCCAAAGTCGGCCGTGGCGAAGTCTCAAATCAAGCCCACTGGATAGCTTTAAAAATTTGAACCAGTGCATGGATTTCGAAATTTTAACTGTATTTTCATAAAACCATACAGACTAACCACAGACATTTCCCTTCATACTGCACCAACATAATTAACTAACACCAATTAAATCACAGGGAAGTTCCTGTTTTTCAGCTATTAGCGAGTCCACAATAAATTTTAAAACATGTATATGTTTTAATTACAGGTCAGTCTGTGCAATGAACTGTCACGACATTTTCTGTAATTTTAAACATTTATCATGTAGTTTCACCGGTCCGGCTCACTTAAGATCAAAGTTGGCTGTATGTGGTCCATCATGTAAGATGATTTTGACATCCCTGGGCTACTGCTGTCTTAGAGTTGTGCTGCTTTCCTTTTCCTGCCTCTCTTAACTAATGCACAGTGAACGTGAAGCTAACAGCTGAAGTGAAACCGTATCAGTCTAGATTACAGTAGCACATAATGTGAAGTGAAAATAAGTTGCAGTGAACAAACATCCTAGCTTCTGCTTTCTGTAACACCTCTCTGTCCGAGCATAACAAGAATGAACGTAAACAAGTGAGCAGTAGAGAAATCGTCCGATCAAAGCTTTCAGTCTTTTGACTTTCTTGACCGCATTTTGCTGTTAGGTTAAAATTAAATTTTGCAAACATACAAAGAAAAGCTGTAGCAGTAACTGTGAAATACTTCAAAATTGGTGACTCTTTGCTTTTAGCATAGAGTCACCAATATATAATGTGCTAGCTTTTACTGCTGAACTGGTGCCTGCACATGGCATTACAAATCAGTCTGTTGTCACAGATACCCAATCCAGCTTTTTTTGTAGCCGGGGTTGGACCGACATGTGTCTGTTTGTTCCGTCTTCCTCCCCTCACCCCAGGCTGTTGAAGCAGATGGCTCCCGCAGCCTGTTCTGCTGGAGGTTACTCTTCCTGTCAAAAGGGAGTTTTTCCTTCCCACTGTCGCCAAAGCACTTGCTCATAGGAGGTCATATGGGGATTTCTCTGTTGCGTTATTGTTGGGTCAACCTTACAATATAAAGCACCTTGAGGCAACTGCTGTTGTGATTTTTCGCTGTTTCAATAAAATTGAATTGAATTGTGGAATTAAGAAAAAACTGGGAGTCGTCTACTTTACAAACCACTTCATCCAAATAGCCGTTTGGATCCAGTGACTCAATTCAAGCGTGGTGTGGAGAGAAGTTTCAGCCTCACCTGAGGTGCATGAGTTATACTGAGACTGCCCAAATTGTCACCTGGCATTTGGAGATGTAAAATGAGGCATACATGTTTGACATATTAGTGTTTGTAGCTCATCTGGCCAAAGATTCAGTGAATTTATGCTGTGGCCAAGTGAGGCAAAGTGTCCATTTGTCAGTCCATATTTCACAATAATCCACGCTCCTGTAGTTTTGGAAAGCAAAATAACAATCACCTCGTGGGTCTTCATACAAGTTGTGGTCATGGTTAAGGTTATATTAGAGCTGGGCGATAGAACGACAACGATATGTATTGCGAAATAACTTTTTCTCGATAGAAAAATTAAACTATTGCGATAGGCCTCATCTCTCTTGCGCTCTTATAAAAAAAAAAAGAACAGCCAATCTAAATTAAGTAGCGCAGAGCCGAACCAATCACAGCTGCAGCGTCACGTCACGTGATTGTTAAGTACAGGACAAGTGCCAAGCCGCATGTCTGTATTTGTTTGGGAAGCAGCCAGTCGCCGTGCCGCCCAGGTAATGGAGGAAATGAGTGTGCCGACTAGAGAAAAATCAACCGAGAGCGTGAGCGAAGAGTACCGAATAAAAAACAGATGATGGTTCCAATGCCGGAGAGCTTGTCGAACGGAAAGGCCACAGAAGTTCCGTAGTGTGAAGGTATTTCGGCTATTTCAAGTCTGACAAAAAACAGAGTAGCGCGCACTGTAAATTGTGCCAAAAGCAAGTCTGGAAAGACAATAAAGCGGTGCATGCTCAATCTCTGACTGAAAGCGCTAATTCGTCATTCGGCTTTTGTCAGACTAAAGTAACTGTTAAAACTGTTTGAAAAGCTAAGCTATACAACAAGGAGAGATTGAGAATTTCCTTTTAGTTCTCAGTTTATTTGATATTGACAAAAGTTAGTCGATTTTGTCTGATCTTCTGTAAAACAAACTAAGATTTATTTTTAGAATTAATATTTAATTTCTAAGTGGAATTGACAATTTAGTTTTGTCTGTTTTGTTTGTTCTATTTTGAAACTTAAACGCTTTAGCGGCTGCCTTTTGTGTAGTTTGCAATATTTGCCTTTATTTATCTGAAACTGAAGTCTCATGTTCCTTAAGTACATCTACCCTGTTGAACTTATTATGGGAAATAAATATTTAAATCAAAACAAGCTGCTGATTATTTCAAATATAGTTATTTGGCTTATATCGTGATATATATCGTTATCGCCTGAAATGAAAAAAACATATCGTGATATGAAAAAATCTTATATCGCCCAGCTCTAGGTTATATTTGTTATTTTATGAGCATTTTCATCACTACTACTTGGTCAGATTTTAATAAAACTTGCACACAATGATCACTTCTTGGGTCTTAACCCAAACTCTGCTCAAGCTCACATGTCTTGCTTTACCGGCATTGGCCTGTGAACTGTGACGGATCAGGAGGCAGATAAGCTGCTATGTCACTGACGTTTGTGGGTATTTCTTAGGCTGACTTATGCGTAGTGTTTTATGTTTATTTTATTTAAAAGGGGTAATGTACAGTTATTTAATTAACATGAGCACTTATGTAAATATCTGAAATTTTTAACTGCAGGTTGATGCAATTTATGTAACAACATAAAAGAAAAGGCAAGCTTACATAAGGTTGGGGTTAATGGGACTGCACAGTGTTAACTGGTCTAAGGTTATAGATCATAAAGGTGTTACGCAGACTTTAGAGTTCGGATGATTTTCATTCCCAGGGTTTATTCTACCTTAACATTGATCGTTGGAATGCTGAGGCTGGAACCAAAGATGGTTTCCCTCCATCAGCACAAACACTGCTGCCTCGACAGCAGCAGGTTGATGTACACTCTGCTCTCCTTCTGCTTCCTCTCTCTTTGCATCCTGTCTCATGTCTGATTTTATTTCATCTTTCTTTTTCCTTTTCTCTTCATGAAAGCCTCTTTATGACAAACCATATGTTGTGCAGGGTACATAGCTGAAGTAAATGTAACAGAAAGCATGGTTTGTGTGGCTTACACATTCATCTGTTGGATTTTTTGTTTTTGACCTATTTCTTTAACCACTGAAAAAAGTGCACACTGGCTCCTTTGAGCATTAGCAACCTGCTTATAAAACCACTTTTAACAAATAAAGCACATTACTGTTGCTTAATTAACTGGAAGGCCTCACAGAGACCTTTGCCAAGCTTCTAGACTTATCTTGCAATTTTAAAGACGGCAATCCAGATCCACACCAAAATTTAAGGTGGACCTATAATGCTCATTTCCAGCTCCATATTTTTAATGGCTTTTTTTCCTGTGCTCCACCTTATTTAAAAAAAGTTGTAATACTGCTGACGGACAAACAGGCACAGACAAAATTCCTTTCACTTGTGCTCCACCTCCTTGAGGTGGAGGGTCCTGGGTCCATACCAGGGCAGGGCTCTTCTGCGCACTCCTCCAGGTGCTCTGGTTTCTTCCATCACTGAGACATGCTAGTTTAATTCTCCTTTTATTGCACTGGTTTATAGCTGGAGTTGGCTGTATTGGCTGCACACAGCTCCTAATGTTTGGGAAGGCTTAAATGGAGAGAATGAATTTTCCTATGGGCATCTTTCAAAGACATCTTAATCTTCTCTTCAGTGCTTTTCTTTTGTTTAAAAAGTAGTTAAACTAGCAAAATTCTTAATATAACTAGAATACATGATTGAGGGGCTTTTAGAAAAGTTTTTGGTGCTTAATGGTAATGTATTAAGATTTTTCCAGCCTTCGTTGGAAATAAAGAGCAGCAAAGAAAAGCCATCATCCTTCTGGTCCCTGACTACTTTATCATAAAATTTTAATGAAGGTCTCACATCTCTGCTGTCACAGTCTGTCTTTCTTTGTATGATTCATCATCTTCTTTTCAGTTTTTTTATTTTTCTCACTTTCTTTCTGGCTCGTCATATCTCAGCTGGGCCCGTTTGCTCGGCCTACAACCGGCAGCGTGCTCGTCTCTTATCCCTCTGAAGACAGTCACGTTACTGCATCACGTTGTGTAACACGGCAGCCTGCCAGCCGAGGGTTTTCCCTCTTCTTTTGCTTTGTAAGGGATTATCCACGGGTCCCCTCGGAAGGCCTGAGCCCTCAATCCCATCACTCTGTTTTATCATCCCAGAGTCTGGCTCTCTTAGTCAGATGATGTAATAGTTGAGTGGAAGGATGGCATGGAGAGACAGACATGGTGGTTCTGTCAAGATGCTCTGCAGATGAGTAACTGCAGTGCTCACGTTGCTGCCGGCATTTCTGGAATGTGTTGATTTGATTGGGAAACGGTCCCTAAATGAGGAATGTGTGCTGAATCTTTTCATTTTGCTGAGTGTTTGGGGTTTTTGAGAAGTCAGGCAGGCAGGTACATATTGATCAGTTTTCAAAATGTAGCTGAGGGAATTATTATACTATTATTTTTATTTGAAGTAACTATTAACCTTGTCAGAAAATCAACAAAGTATAGATGAGCAGCATACTGCTGTATTTATAACGGGTGAGCTGAAAGCCTCTGAGAAGATCAAATCCATCATGTGAATTATTGGCTATGGGAACGAGACTTTAAAAATTACACACAAATCTGGATTATCAACAGTCAGTTTTTATTATTGAAAATGTTTCCGTTGAGTAAAGTGTTTTTAAAAATAACAAATAATACCATATCAAAATGTCATTATAGTTCAATAAAATTTGCGATAGTAATATTTATGACGATATAGAAAAAAATACTGAACAAGTTTAAATAATGAGGGGCATTTTTCACCCCCCCCCTTTTTTTTTTCAACGAGCTACTGTCAGTGATGACACACTACCGAAATTGAATTGTGAGTGTGCTGAAACAGGGTGCCAGCAGCAGCATTGTAACACAGCACGAGTCAAATGGAAGTACAGGTGGTGTTTTCCCTGGAAATTTTAAGGAGAAGTATAAAATAACATTCTTGATGCATGCTCAGTCATCCAGGTAAATAAATCTCAAAAGTTGATTGTGTTCATCTGGACGTAGCGTTTTCGACGCTACGTCCAGATGAACACAATCAACTTTTGGAGATATAAAATAACAGCTTAACACGTTTCTTTTATAATAAGCAAAGTAACTTAACTTTGTAACTCATCAAGAGCCGTGCAATATGGTCATATTAAAAAAAATACTTATATTTTCTTGCTGGTGTGCTGTATAAGTCCTGCTTTTGTACCATGTAACACATCAGTAATTTCCACCCATTTGCTTTTCTCTCTTGGCTCTTGCTCAGGGCTCGCAAAATCGCTAGCCCAACGTCCCGGGGCTAGCGATTTTTCCAGTCGGGCTACCAAAATCTAACTCAGCCCTGCCTGTCGGGCTATCATAGGAAGGAAAAATATATGTCAATGCTGTTCCATTCTTTCGCAAATGTAGCTGGGTAATTATGTCATTGGCATCGATGAGCCACTGTCAATATGTGAAATCGAGTTTGAATTTGCGCTTCGTTTTTTTGGCTTTCACTTTCACTTTGCGATCGCGCGAACTGTGTATAGAGAGCGGCAGTATTGATGGTCACAGATTAATTGCGCACCAATTCCTCTGACATCGTCTTATCACTCATTAGCTTACTATTCAAACGTGACAAGTGAAATTTCCCGCAGCAAACTTAAACATGTGATAGAGGCTGATTGCGCAGAGAATTGCTGACCGTTATGTAAGTACGTGTGTAAAAGCAGATGGATTTACGCTGGAATTTTAGTTCTGCAGAGCCAAATAAGACAGGTCAGGGTGAAGAAGGGGCAGCCAATGAAAAGCCTACCACAAAACGGAAAAGTTATGACAAATCAGACTATGAGGCAAAAAGAAAGCGCAGCTTTATGGTTTCATGGACAAAAGAATTTCTGGCTGGAATATGACGAGCTAAATAACAATGTTCTGCCAGGTGTGTCGTGAGTTTCCCTCGATATCCGAGTCGACAAGCGCAAACTTCAAAAAGCAAATGTCCTAGATCTTGGTTCCACTTACCTCTTACCCAGGACTTAAGTGGAAATTTCCGTTTCAGGATCTGACACAGACTGATTCATGTTCTACACAGTTCTTACAAGTTCATAAAAATTTCTGTTCAATTAGAACCAAGTATTTGAGTTGATGATTGTAATTTTTATACAATTGTTGTGATTGATGTTTTGTTTTCTTTACAATATTATACTTTAATGTATATTACTGTAAAGGAAACAAAACATCCATCAAAAAATTGTTCTCATTTTTTTTTCGGGCTACTTAAATTTATTTTGGGCTACCAAAAACTGAAGAGTGCCTGCTCGAAGGGCTACCAGGGATTTTGAAATTTTGCGAGACCCTGCTCTTGCTGTCAGACATGCCTAGGCTAGGAAACAGAAACACATGGTGTTACTATAGCAATGATATCACAATATGAAACATGTCACATAAAAATGTTCACAGGTATTATCACATACGATAAGATATGGCACAGCTCTAGTCATTACACTTTAGCTAGTCTTGGTGGTTTATCAAGACATTTAGCTACTTTTTAACTGTTTTTCCAGCCCATTGAATTGAGTTTTGTTTTTCCCAAAAAGATCTAGCAAAAAAGAAGAAATAAATCTCTGGGTAGTGACCTACTGCTTTGTAACTCAGCTGAGGAACAGCTCTCTCTGTGCCCTGTTTATTGTGTGACTGAGCAGCAATGCTTCAGAGTGACAGAGAGCAGCAGTGTAGCGTGAGAGGGAAAAAAACACTGAGAAAATTATGCACACTGGTCATCTATCGAGCCATCTTCTTAATTGCTTATCTATCTTAGTGCCATTAGGGGTGCTGGAGCCTATCCTTAAACAGCTTTGAATTATGAAAGGAAACCAGAGGACACCCACTGGACACAGGAAGAACATGCAAAATTTGCATGACGGGGGGAGGATAAAGAAAATGAACCTAATATTGTTTACTGAAGTCAAAGAGCCTCTTTTAAGTGTCGTGTGTATTGAGAGAGAGATCCCAGCTCTTGTCTCATTTAAATAAAAACTCTCAACATGAACACAGAACAGAACTCAGTAATTACTCTAAGGGTCTCAGTAACGATGGGCTGTAATTATCCATGCAAACATTGGGGAAAAACAACACATATTTGCAAGAATCAACCACAACAACACTACAAAATTAATGATTTGAAGTTAAACTTGGTCAGTCCTGTGAAGAGCTACTGCAGAAGTATTCTGTATTTAGAAAGATCAAATCATTTATTTATTAATTAACAAGTATGCACAACTACACAGGTCAGTATATGATCAAAAACGTAGCATCACTTTGCTTTGCAGACATGTTCCAAAAACAGCTCAATTATTCTATGAAACAAGTATCCACAAAAAAAGTACAGATAACAAATTATAAGCAAGTAAACTTTAAAACTCATACTTGTTGGGCACAGTTTGTATCATTTGCTGCTGATTACTAGCAAAAATGTAAAAGACAGATGTCAGAAAATATATGTTGTGTTAACTTAACAACAGTAAACAATAGAAAAAAATAGAAAAAAAAAAAAAACTAAAGTAAAGTTAACAGTTTAAGCCATCACTGACACACTGACAGAAACCCAGTGCTCCCAGTATTTCCCAGGACTCCCAGGACAGTTTTGGTTCCATTAATGTTCAGGTTCCTCCAGTGCCTGGCCCAGCTTTGAGTTCTTAAGTGCTTTCAACTACAGCCAAGGAATTAAAGATTTTAATTCCCCCTAATTGGAGAAATCTTATTCGCAGCCTCAGCAGCCCCCTGATTGCACAGTCATATGATCTGCACACATGACACACACACACGACCTTTTGTAAATGGCTAGATTAGTTCTAGTTTGAAGTGTTGCATAAGGCCTGCAGTTTGACAAATGTCACTGAGTTCAGTGTAATGGTGTAACTTTGACACAGAAGTTAAACAAAATGCAGTATGCTGTAACTGTACCTGTTGTTCTCTATGCTAATGGAGTAGTCAGCATTCTGAGCCCTGATAATCTACCTAACTATTAAACCTAACTATTGTTCAGCATTTATTAGCTTTAAGTTCAACCTCGGGTTTTTACTTTCAGTCATGATGGCAGAGCAATGCCCACTAATGCAAAGCTCACTCTTTTTCAGTTCAGTCCTTGTACCTGTCCATTAGCAGAGGAATGTTTTTTGTTTGTTAAGCTGCTTAACACTGACCTATGAATCACTGCAGGATAAGAATGGCTCCTAACACAACGGATGAACCAGTGTTCGAGTCACACATAATTGACAACTTCACAAAAACCCATTTTAAATGGTATTTTTAGGCACTTCTTTATAGATTAAAAAAAGTAATGTGTAGGCAGTGATATGTCTACCTTTTTGTACAATCTATGGATGGATAGTTGCTTTTTCAGCATTCATTACCAAATGAAACCCATCCATGGTACTCTCAGGATAAAATCATTCCTCTGTCAATTATAGGTACGTGAAAAAAGTTTAAGATTTATTGAGGGGCAGTAGATGAACTCTGGGACATGTGCTGCAGTAAGACTAGTCTAGTGGCACTGCTGGAAAAGGGAACTGTCTGACAAAGAATGGATTTTAGCCGTTTCCTAACCTGCCACCATCCCATCAGTCTTGGGATCCTGGTTGTGGCAAATGTCGTGTCGTGTGCTGCGTCCTTCATGGCCTATCGAGGCAGTTTTCTCACTTAATACACACAAAAACAGTGCAAATTTGTGTTAAATGACTTCTTCCTGCTTTGTGCTACATGTGAGAGAGAGGGAACTACAAAATATCCAACCAGATTTTCCCAAACATGTTTAAAGTTCATGCGTGAGGCTTTTAGCTCAGTTTTGGTCACATTAACAAACTTCCAGAGCACCAAACAGCACACAGTCAAAGATGGTAGCTTTCATGGAGATTGAGACCAAAACAAAGCAGAAAAGATGCATGAATGTTGGAGTTGATTTATCAGGACTGACTCCAGTGAGATGACGAGGCTGCTTTGTGTCTGCTGGATGTTGTTCAACTCTAAAATTAGTTTTGATGTTCGGCCAAAACTTGCACACGTTTAAAGTTTGAGCTCTCAGTATCTCTCTGCTCTTTTCAGCCATCATGTACGTGATGGGAGCGCTGGGCCCGGCGGCTGGTTACCTGCTGGGAGGAGTCCTCATCGGCTTTTACGTGGACCCCAAGACTGTTGTCAACATCGACCAGAGTGATCCCCACTTCATTGGAAACTGGTGAGAAGAATCTGCTTTGAGCCCACTGAAATGTAAAATATGTGTGTACATTGAAGTTGGTGGGTTTTTTTAATATAAATTTCCATGAAAGCAAATACACTCTGTGAGTATCGCTATTACCAACACAGTAGGTTAAACATTTCTGTCTTCAGTGTGATTCACTGGGTTTAGTGCTGAAGGTCACAAACAGGTCAGGGAAGAGTATCTTTAAAGTCTTTATCCACAGTTTCTCAGAGCGTTAGTGGTAAATAAAGTGTATTACCTAAGTTTCAGTTTAGTAACACAGTACAGTTCAATAGTATCTTTCTTAATGAAAGCGCTAGAGCCACACTAAGTTAACCCTTTGGTGATATTCGAGGGCTCTGCCTCAAGCAGGATTATGGATGTAGATGCATTTTTCAAAAATGTAATAAAAAGTTAAATTGTTTTGAGGTTCCATTTTGACCAATACTTTCCTCCCTTTCTCCAAATAAAGCCAAATTAACGTGGCTGGTGAATGCTGCGCCGACTAAAAATGGAAACCAGACAGTAAATAGTAGATTATAAATATACATGTATCAGAAATGAGTCTAAGGAGATTTAACTTTCCAAGTCTCAAAACTTTGAAAGATCCAGTATTTCCTACAAATTTTGGTTCTATGTGGTGGTGATGGTGGAGTTATGTGTAATAGGGCTGCCACAAACGATTATTTTGATAGTCGACTAGTCACCGATTATTTTTGCGATTAGTCGACTAATCAGATCATGCATCCATTGGACGTAAAATGTACACCTGAAAATATGTTAAACGTTTATTTTGTGACCCAGAAAGAATAATAATTGTAATATTAAAACTAACTAGCTGCCGCCATTGTTGACAACTGCGCTGGGCCGCGCTATGAATTCTGGAACACAGTTTCTTCTTCTTCGGGGTTTAACGGCAGCTGGCATCCTTGTACATGCAGTGCTGCCATCTTCTGTTTCAGTCCGTTATTACACTCTTAAATACTACTACTTATTCCTGCGTCTTTTGGGATCTTACAAAGCTTCAAACGACGCGTCGACTATTAAATTAGTCGTCGACGATTTTAATAGTCGACGTAATCGTGACTAGTCGACTAATCGTGGCAGCCCTAATGTGTAAATGTATGTCAGGAAAAGAAGCACACACGCTTTCATTAATGAATGATTAATGAAATTCTATTTATAGTTTTCTGTTCTGCAAATTTGTTTATTTGCCATCATCTGAAAACAAATAAATAATAGTGCATTATAATCAGCTGCTTCTCCAATGGGTCTCTCAACTGCATTCCTGCTCTGCAGCCTCTGAACTTGACGTAAGAGCTCATGAACCAGCTGCTGCTGCAGGTTCTGGTTAGAATTCACTTACAGACCAGAATGAGCATTACTGCTGGCAGCTATAGTCCAGATACTTGGAGTACATCTGACAAAGGTCACTGCAAAACTAAACTAGCTGGGGCTAGCTGCTTAGCAGCAACTCAAGTCTTTTTACCAGTGAATTACAACTGGCCTAAACTGGACTCCTCCGTTATAAAACACCACGAGTTTCTTTTTTATGTATAAAAACTACAGCAAAAGAATGAATGTATCTTATTAACCTGCTATCACCCTTTCATTTTTTTACACTTCTAAAAAGGTCTTGGAAAATATGTAACTAAGTTCAAAAGGAAAAAGAACCAGAAATCCTATAATTTAATACTCATGTCCACCAATTATAGAGTCGATCATTTATTTGCTGTATGTGTCGCTAACAGTGATTTGTCGCGTTCTTCCTGGTACAGGCTGTACTGCGGGAATATCTTGTTCTCTCGGCTTCCCCTTACTGTGGGTGCAGAGATGCAACTAGACCAACGTAGCTCTGAGCGCCTCTGTGATGAAATGAGTCGCAGGATGGACACACTTGGGCGGCTCTGTATGATAGACTGGGGCAGTAATAACAGACAGAGTGTACTTCACTCAACACTAAATAATAGGACTCTGTTAAAGTCTGGAGGGGTAGAATACACTTTGTCCCTGTTCGTCTCTGTGTTAAATGTGTGAGAAGAGAAGGAAACCGCTCCCAACAGGGTCGCATCTGAAAACAAACTCCAGGTTTGGATCCTTCCAAACCAAGACGTGCTTGGTGCTTAGGTCACGTTTTCGCACATATCATCCATCTGAAAATCTGTTGGTGTTTGTGAGATGTGGTTAGTCATCTATTTAGAGCTCTCAGTGATGCCTTCCTCTGACTGACAGCATAACCAGTGACTCACAAGCTAACAGCCACGAGCTTTCTACATGAATTATAGGTGATGATAGCAGGAAGATGATGGTGTACCAGTTTGTGTGCATATTAATGAGGCACATGAGATGATACCAAGTCTGAAGTTGACTCTTTGGTAGCAAAAGGAGTAAAAACGGATTCAGAATTTAATAAAAACATGTGTTTTTAATATTTTACTTCAATAATCTCTGGGCTGTGTAGGTGGAGCGGGTTCCTGCTGTGCGCCATAGCCATGCTGCTGGTCATCTTCCCCATGTTCACCTTCCCCAAGAAACTGCCGCCCCGACACAAGAAGAAGAAGAGGAGGAAAAAGCTGAGTCTGGACGACCTGTCCAGTGACGACGACGTCCTCAAGGAGAAGAGCAACAACAACAAGACCCAGACGGTCACTTCGTCCATGGGTTTTGGCAAGGACATCAAAGGTACTGGAAAATCGATGATGTCAACTATTAGTGGAGTGTTTCCCAGAACTATGAGGGTGTGGGCTGTTTAAATATAACTCTTTAGTTCAATTTATTGACCTTAAAAGACGAGTTCAGACGGTCTTTCAAGTCTAATGAATGCAGAACCCAGATCAGCCTCCTCTAATTGAATAACAGAGTAGAGGCTTATCGTGTAACTGCAGCTACCAGAGAAGAAAATAAAGCAGGAAGAAATTCTACTACTAAGAGCCGTTTCTGAGAGATATGTTACCCTAAAAATCAGTTTGGGGTCACAAAACATTTCAGCATTATAATAATGGTGATACAGATGAGTATAAATAACCCTGTCAGCATGTCAGTAATAATGTAAGTCTTTTACCACATGTTTGTACTCTGCAATGCACTTTTCATTTTCATTAACGTAACATTGGGGTTTTGTTGCATTTAGGAAACGTGACTAAACCAAAGAATTTGTCAGTTTTATTATGAAGCAGTTGTGAAGTAGAAAGAAAAAACCCACCTGTTAGCATTTTTAGGCCTACTTTGAAACAAAGTAGCTGTAAAGCCAAGATGTCCCCTTTGAGTCCCACCTGTGTTCAAATTAACCACGTTAAAAGTGTCCCAATTTAATAATTAGTAACAGGAACAGGATAATTAGGAATCCCAAATATATTTTAAAAATAGTACAAGTAAAAACATAAAAACAGGCCAGTTTCAGAGTAATTTTGACTGAAAGCATACTGCTAAGCCAGCAGCGTTGGTGGTCAAAGCAAACATGTAGATGTAGTGATATCACTGTTAAATTCTGACTTTGCTCCATGACTTTCATTCTTTTGGATTTGGAATCTGTAGCTAGTCAGCAAAATGAAGAGAATCAGAACCGGATGATACATGGAGGCAATGACACGCATTTTAGTGGGCAAAATATTACTCCAGTTTCGAGACCCCCGGGTTAAAGCAACAGCTACACTATTAGTATAGGATAGGATTTTAAAATAGGATGGATACAGAGTAGAAAGATATAAAACCATCAGTTATATATCTCAGCATGCACAGCAACAAGTGAGACAACAAGGATGGTTTAGATCACGGTTTAGAGCCGATCATTGTCCACTAAAGTCCTGTTTTTGTTTCGTGTTGACCCCGATGAAAGCCACAAGCCGAAACAATGAAGTGGTCCATATACTACATTTGTTGCTGGAGCCTTAATCTCTTCAGGATTGCAACTAAATAAAAATATACTTTTTGCTCCATAGTAGTAGCATCTTTAATGATTTAAGCAGACTTCGGTGTTGCTCAGGCAGCTCCTCCTGAAAAGGTTTGACAGCAAAGTCAAGAGAATGTGTTACATGTTACTGCAAGCTTTTTTTTTTTTTCTTCTGAGTGCTGCAAAGTTTGGAAAAAGAAGTCCAAATGGAGTTGGTTTCATTGCCCCTCTTCACAGCACTGATTTAGGAACATTTAGCCAAGGGGGTTGTTAGAGTTTTGATGACAAAGTGCCAAATCAAGGAAGTAGTATTGAAGGCTTCAATCTTAGCTGTTGTTCATGATTGTGAGGATATTTACAGGCAGCCCTTGAAGGGCTAAATGGTTCTCTTACCCCCGTGTGAAATATTTCATATTTATTTACAGCCACTTTTTTCCCAGTTGAGTGGTTTTATTTATTTTGTGATAGTACAGCTTTGTTTGTTTCATATTTTCTGTACTCCTGAGAGTAGAAAAGCTACTCAAACCTGTGTGCAGTGAACAATGTGTGTACAAATTTTGACAGCGTGCAGATTATGAGGACAGTTGAACTAAAGTGAACTCGTCAGTCTGTCTCAGCCATCTGTAGTTCAGACTGAATCACAAACGGATTTGCAAAAATCAGAAGGGTTTATTTTGACTGTTGTGACGCTGACAGAAAAAAACAAAAGCTTTGTGTTCATGTTTTTTTTCTTCACCCTCTTCCAGACCTACCTAAAGCTGCAGTGAGGATCCTCAGCAATGTGACCTTCTTGTTTGTCAGCCTGTCCTACACGGCAGAGAGCGCCATCGTAACTGCTTTCATCACTTTCATCCCGAAATTCATCGAGTCTCAGTTTGGGATCCCTGCCTCCAATGCTAGCATCTACACTGGTGAGTTAAATGTACACATTTTAAAGAGCATTTCGCCTCACCATCTCAACTCTGAAATCCTGGAAAGACTGAACACTGGGCTCAGTAAATCTGGGTTTTAAACTTGGAATTTATTTCTCATATTAAATGAAGCCTCCTGTGATTTTCCTGCAGACAGCATGCAGACAGGCCAGAATATTCATACGACATCCAGGGCTTTAATTTGTGCGACTGCAGCGCAGGTTTTATCGGAGAACAGAGCCAGAGAGGCTGTTACCCTAGCGCTGCAAGCCAGCACATTAATAATAAAGAAACTGCTGTTCTTCAAATGAAGGGGGCACCTGGGAGGCTGAGCTGGAGCACTGAGTGCACTACACACAAAACATTAAGAAACACACAAAGATACAAGCACATTAATGTCCTACATACACTCACAGTCACACGCTGATACACATGGACACTTAAATGGGCATATAGGCTAATACTTTAGCTTAAACACAGGGTGTTTGAATGCTTGTTGTGCTGATTTTCTGTATTTGATCTGAACAACAACAATTTGTTTTTGGTGTGAACTGTCCCTTTAATTTGAAAATCCAACCTGAGGCGAGTGCTGCCTTGTATCAGACGATTCATATAGAAGTGTACAGCCCTGTTTAAAGCCATCACGTTGTTGTGGCTGATAAATAAAGCAGCTGAAAGTGGCTTTTTTAGTGGCTTTGGTTATTTTAGTAGCCAAGAGCTGTTTGCAGTTGGACCACATGTGGAATTCTGCGTAATGCTGTTGTTTATCAGGTTTGATGAACTCTGCAGATATAAAATGGTTTGCATGGTATACAAGTCTGTAAGAAGGAGTGCTTCAATTAGAGCAGGGGTGTTAAATATATGTCCTGGAGGCTGGAACCTTTAAACTGAGAGCTAAGTGGGACATACATTTGACATTAAATATATATGCTGTGTGTGTGTGGCCATTAATGTGACTCTTATTCACCACTGTGGGCCCTCATAAAACTGACTTAGACTATTTTAGGAACTGAAAAGTCAGAGTGAGGTCATTTATGATTCCATTTTATCCCAGATTTAGGAAGTTATTTTGTTACTGGAGAAAATATAAGGCTACTTACAGCTGCTCCCTTACTCACAGGGATATCTCCACACATGTAAGCTGGCAGACTTTTACTTCAGATACCCTCCTGATGCAGCCCCCAAGCCATTTGTGTCTTCTTCTGAAATCAAACCGTGATCTTGAGCTTGTTAAGTGAAACCACTACGCCAGTTAGTAATAATGATAATAATAAGACACGTAAAACGTTTCAGAAAACATCCATCCATTGATTCTGTTTTTTGCTGCTTACATGAGTCACACGGGCGGCAGTCTAAGCAGAGTCACCTCCTCAGCCAGTCGTGTCCTGTCTCCACATCTTCAGATTGTAAAGGACAAATTTATTATAGAAATTCTTTTTATAGTTAAAAATATCAGAACAGTACACACGGTGGAGTCAAAAATGACCCCACTCAGTCCCTCTAAATGATTCTCACTCTCTGTACGGATTATTCTTTGCTTTGAATTTATCTTTTTAATAAAAAGAAAACGACCAAAAACCAAAACAAAACTTTGCCCTTCTAAAAAATTGATTTTGATTGCTGTTGACAAAGAACAGCACATCATTAGTCACACTTGTAGGTAACCATGAGTCATCTGAACTTTCCACACAAAAAACTCGATTACTGAAAGCAGAGTTTATAAACACCCAACAAACTAGTGTTTTTCACACTGGTTCTGCATTAATGTTGTTTATTCCTTTTTTTTCATTCCTTTTAGCCACATTAGTATGATTTTTCTCCAGGAAATTACATCTTGTTATCAGAAATGTTTTAGTGTTTGAGTTGCATAACTGTCTCAGCTGTAGGCGGAGTGGGCTGTGAAGCCTGTGATTAGAACTGCCACTCATATATATTTTCAGAATGTGCCATCCTCCGGTGAGTGAAATATAATTATTTCTTGGGAACCTGCTCAAGAGTTTGTGAAGGTCCCAGGACCCCAATTTGGTATCCACAGCTGTTCACTTTATGGGGCTTGAGTGGGTAGAGCAAAGCAGGAGCACCCACCAGCCAGGAGTTACGGCGCTTTCCCTTCACTTATTCAGCAGAATAAGTGAGATAAAGTGTAGGATATAATTTTGTGCCCACGTCTTTAAAGTTAAATCCACAATTTAGTGTTTTGTCCTCAACTGTGGAAGAAATTCGTACTCGATTTTTGCAGTTTCCAATTTAGAAAAGCTGGATAACCAGTGGCTTGTGTACCTTAAAGCCTTAGTGAAAGCATGTTGATGTTGTGCAGCCACTTTTAGCTTTAGACCTGTGAGTATGAAGAAGGAAACAAAAATTTCATGATCACTTCAAACTGTTCTTAGAGCCCCAAACTGATTTTGATATCAGACACCACGTTGGACATTTGAACACAGGTTACTCGCTTTAGGAGCCTGCCTCAAGTGGCCGTTAGAGGAACTGCAGTTTTGTGGCACTTGCACGTCGGCTTCAATTTCATCCCCAGATTTTGATGCTTGGTTTTGGATTTAAATGGCCAGTCAGTCTGTTATCCACATGTCTTTAGTTATGCTGGCATTGTGGGCAGGTTTTATTAAGGAGGAAGCATTGCTTACAGAGAACCAGACAGTGTGATGAGCTTTTAATGACAGTCCCTTAGGACTGAACAGATCTGGGGACTTCCCAAGGTTAACGGCTGGGCTTTTGCCCTCGGGAACTAAATACCTTTATGGACCTTTTCCTGTTATAATTCCCATTTAACAGGAATGCACACGTGATATATTAAACATACCAACTAATTACTACTTGCAACAGAAGTGTTTTTTTGTGTGTTGTTAGGTTCGTGATATAGAGTTAAAAAAAAACATGGAGCCACTACTCTGAGACAGAAGCTTCCTCCGTTAGACTCCATCTTCCAAGCTGAGAGGACAGACAGCTGCACAGGACACATTATCTAACACCTCAGAGTGAAGAGAGCATCTCTGCCTGGGTTAGAGGCTTCACTCCCTCCGAGGCCACCCACACTATAAATGTGTGCTGTCATGGTAATGCAAGGCTGCCCGGAGGCGGATGTTGTTGTGATCGCTGCGTTTTCTTTAGGATCTCATTGAAGAAAGAGCGATAGCTGCAGTGGCCACAGCTACACAGTGTGCCGCCCATTTGATCTGTGAAAGTCCAGCTTGAAAGCGAGCTGAGGTTTAAACGATAAATTCTTAAACATATGCTTTGCTTACAGAGAAAATCATCTCTGGCGCTTAGTCCAGATAATTTACCCGCTTCATCAAATGCACTGTAACTATAGAAACAAAGTGCAGTGCGTCATACTCTGAAACTCACACACAGTGAAAAGAAAAAGTGAATTCACCACAATGTGCAGCCGCAGGTTTAATTGCTACAGGATTAGTTTATATTGCTTATACATAACCTGACTTCATTACCCTGGTGAATTTATGGCCACTTGGTGGCAGAAAAGCAGCACAACCAAACTGAATTACCACGTCTAGTTTTTATGGCTAATGAGTCTGCAGCAAGCAGAGATTCAAATATGAAGTTAAAATTAAAAAGACAAATATTGCAGTTTCTTTAAAGGCCACTTGAGGCTGGCTACAAAACTCCTTAGGACCTCCATTTTATTTTACAGTTTACTTCCTCTTAGAATAAATTGGTTTACATTGATAATCTCAAGCTTCCTAACAACTTATAGGATGCTGAATCTTTTTTCAAACAAATGCATTTGGATGCTGGTTTTAGGGGCGTGGCCGGTTTAATAGACAAGTGTCCTGACCATAGATGGTGTAAAAGATCGATGTAGCCGCAGCGATGCCACCAGCTGACGTCCTGTCATAATGAAGCTGCTATGAAGCATTTTTTCCGTCCCCATTCTGGTTTTTTGAAAGGTGTGGTGAGTTAGCTCCTCTGTGGTTTCCAGCTGTTACTGAGAAACATATCTGTGACTTTACCTTCTAAAAATATTCTCTTTCTTCACCAGCTGTGACTTTACATTTTCTATTCTCATCCAGGGAGTTTAGGAGTCTGAATCATCCATTTGAATGATACCAGAGTCATTAAGTTTATTACTGATATAGAAAAGAATATTCATAGAGATTTTGGGCAGCAAAAGGAACATTAAAGATGAACCATTTTCATGTTTCTGTAACATAACTTTCTAGTTATTTTATATTTTTATGAGTTTGCTTGACAAACTTAAACAGCTTTGAATGAAACACATTTGAGGAAAAATCAGTCAGTGTCTCCCACCGTTTAGAAAACACCTGCACCACATGATAATACGACCCTTTTTTCCTCCAGTGAATTATCAGAAAGCAGATCAACAGACAGAGTCCCAGTTCATTCTTCTGTTCCTCTTTGTCACAGATCTTGAATTGGTGCCGTTTTGGTATTAAAGCTTTAAAAAATCCCATATTAGAAAAGAGTCTTTGTTACTTTGTTATCTCCTGTACTGATGAAGCTGTGAGGCCCCACCTCCATTTGCCTCATTATAGAGTTTTTATAGTGTGAAGGTAAAAATTTCTGTGGCTGCAAGTTATTGTAATCTGCTGATTTTGAGAGGTACAGGTAAGATTTTTTTTCCACATTTGATTATTTTTATTTGCTTGTCTTTGTCTCTTCAGGTGTGATTATTGTACCTAGTGCCGGCGTGGGGATCGTCCTGGGCGGCTACATCATTAAGAAGCTGAAGCTGGGCGCTCGCGAGTCGGCCAAGCTGGCCATGATCTGCAGCGGCGTGTCCCTGCTCTGCTTCTCCACGCTGTTCATCGTGGGCTGCGAGAGCATCAACCTCGGAGGGATCAACATCCCCTACACCACCGGGTAAGGAGAAGCTGGGTGGGTGAAATCCGGGGAAGTGGTGGGTTGTGCTGCATCACTGATGACGAGGAAGACTGACGTCACTTCGGCATCGATGCCGCTTCATTCATGTCTGAATTGAATCTTTACACTGGGTCTGTGTGTGCTGTTCCTGCAGTGATGTGGTTGTGGAGGATGTAGAGAAACACTCAAAGGATGGAGGAGACAAAGCTAAGAATAAGCAGACAGAAGTAAAATAAAATATATAACAGATAGACCGACAGAGGAGGAAGGTTAAAGAAACTGAGTTATGAAAGCGGCTGAAAGAGTGAGGTCAGGCTGAGAAAGAGCCAAATAGTTTATGTGGTCGTTTAAACACATGTATCTGTTCCTGCCTCTTTTCTCAGCCTTACTTCGTGTCTTACTTTGTGTTATGTTGACCTCAGCCCTGTTTTGTAACCATACGAGTTTCACCTTCGAGCCTCAAAACCATGAAAGGCAGCATCCTCCCCACCTGGATAATACAAAGTCTTAGAATGGGGTGAGGTTTCTGGATTCTGCTGTGCTTTCTTCATTTGATTTCACACACTGTTTATTTACTTTGGTCCAAATCAGTCGATGAGTTTGTAAACGAGATTTTCCCCATGGTTTGGTTTCTTTGCACACAGAACAAACTCCATAGAACTGAAACACAAGCTATGTGAGAACACGCTTACTGGTCACATGTGTCTGGTGCTGGAGCGACAAAACATAATACAGGAAGAAGGTGCTGTGTTCTGGCCTAGTGGACAGCATGGACACTTTATATTTGTTTACTAGTTGTTAGTCCATATTGACCATTTGTGACACCTGTCACATCCCAGAAGCGTATCCTTGGCTACAGGAGGTGTTCGGCTCAAAGTTGGCTTGGATCACGTTCACATCATAAACTAATTGCTCTGAAGTTTGTTAAGACGAGCTTGAGACCACCTCCTCCAAAGGGTCTCTGTGCGGATGTTTTCATCAGCACCAGAGTGCGATGACTGTGTTCACACCTGCATCCGTGAACCGCGCAGAGAAAAAAACAAGCCAGAGTTTGATTTAAACGGACTAAACAGAGCAGTGTGAAACACACTGATAACAACACAAGACATTTTGTGACAAAGTTCTTCCGTGTGGCGGAAAAACTAAACATCCAAACACCAGCCTACAAGCAGGCAAAGCTCTTGCAACATGCATTCTTGCGCTTTGAAGTCAGGACATTTATTACAGCGTTTTGTTGACTGATATTTGTGTAAAGGACTGATGTACTACCTGTTGCTAGAGGCAAAGACAAAAAGTACATCTGTACAAGAGGTGGGCGGTGATTTCCACACACTAACTTTTAAATAAGTGAACATCGAGGGATGGATTTTCTGGATCTGTGAATGGTTCCCCTGTAAGGCAGGCATTAAACTTAGTTACAGACACGGAGGGCCACGGACACCCTGCACGGGTCATCATTCCTGTTACAGTTCACGTAAGTCCAACTGAAGGATGCACGCATAGTCGTGGCATTAGCAAAGGTGTAGGGAACTCCAGGCCTCGAGAGCCGGTGTCCTGCAGGTTTTAGATCTCACCCTGGGTCAACACACCTGAATCAAATGATTAGTTCATTACCAGGCCTCTGGAGAACTTCATGACATGTTGAGGAGGTCATTTAGCCATTTAAATCAGCTGTGTTGGATCAAGGACACATCTAAAACCTGCAGGACACCGGCTCTCGAGGCCTGGAGTTCCCTACCCCTGCATTAGCATTTGTCACTTGGACCAGAGTGGATCCTAGCAAAGTCTTTAAGACTTCCTCTGCCAGAAAACACTGGCGATGCCACGTGATCCAAAGGCTTATGCTGCCTTCCTTGTACCTCACAGGTTGGAGGCAGGATTTGGAAAAACAGGCGATGACTTGCTCTGAAGATGGAGCCATTCAGCCATCAGTGCAGTGCCTGGAGTACAGCACAGTGTATATATTTTTTTTCTGTGTAATAATACAGCTGCAGCACGTTCACTGATAGAATCCAGTCAGTTCTCTGTATAAGTCTTTTTTCCAAGCTGCAAACACAGTGTGAACAGTGAGTACAAAGTTCAGCAGTTATACTTCCAACTTTGCACTTGAAATAGAAAGCAGCATTAACTCAGTCTGTGTCTAGACTGAAAAGGAAATCATGGTTATAATATCATTATAGGCCCTGCTGCTTGCACTGACATTGACTGGTGTTGTAAGCTGGCTATAAATAGTCTAGTTTGCTTGTTTGCTAATGTTGCTAACATGGTACTGTAATGAAATGGTGCCTTCATGTGTCTTAAAGATGTTATATCAACCAAACCTGGAGGCCTGGCTGATTGTGAAATACTCTCTGGATGATTTCATTCAGCCCAGTTTGTCACTTATAACAGACGGTAACCATAAACCTCTGCTTTTCACTGTAAAGGGCATCTGCAGCTATTTCAATACTGACTTCCAGTGACACAAAAATACATGTGTTACCTACAATGACATGAAACAAAAAGTTTTCCTTTTTTTCTTTTCTTCTAATTGTTTCCTGTCACCCAACTGACGTAACAGTGACGTCTGCTCCAAACTGGTCTGTTTGTTCGATCTTAAAAACTTAGAAAATGTCAGAAAAAATGGGCTTCACGGTTTTCCAGGTGACATTTTCAAAGAGCTTGTTTTATCTGACATACAAAAAGTCAAAATTCTTTCATTTAAAGAGAAAAAACCTCAGGAACCTCAGGAATGTGTTGGTTTATCAGCGTTATTATCTGTTCATTTCCTGTACTGCATTTTTTAGCATTATTCTTATTTAGAGAAACACAGAATAACTTCCTGCCTGTTATTTTTTTTTTTTTTACTAGGAACCCTTGGTGGGCACATCCTCCAGCTTTATAACTATTTTATGGATGAACAGCTAGATCGTTAATGAAGACAATTAGCAGCAGGTTTATTTGTTGACAACATAATAGGAAAAAAAGAGATTTTATCCTTCAGAATAAAATATCAGGCTAGTTTTCTTAAAATGATATAGCTGCTGTAAACCAAACAAACTCAAATCTTTGATATGAAAACATAATAATACATCTTTTGTATTATACAAAATACAATTTTGTTCTTTAAAGATTTACACATATTTGACATTCAGCCATCTTTTTGATTTTTTTGTATTAAGTCTAAAACCTTAGTTGTTTTTTTTCAGCACCTCTCCTGGTGTCGTTGTTTTGCTTCTCCTTCTAGATGTAAACTTGGAATCGTGACTCTTTCCCTTAAACCGCAGGCATCCGTTTGCCGACTGCAGCGTGGCCTTTCTCGTGTTTAATAATTTCCCGGTCTGACGGAGTCGGTGGTAGTTTTTATCACCCCATCTGTGGCTCATGTCAGGGAGGAAGCGAGTGTTCGGATGAGTGCAGGATAACAGATAACGAGCCAGTAAACGGAGGCGTTTTCTTTTGCACAAAGCGTCCCTGAGAGCGATTACATGGCAACCGTGGAAAATGTCCAAGGACAGCTTGGAAGAGAGGATCTTTGGCTGCGTGCCCTCTCTGTTTTCTCTCGTGTTTGTCCCTCTGGTCTTTTTTTATTTCCCTCTGTGAGTCTTGCTGTCTGTCTGTCCCTTTTGCCCTCCGCTCTTCATGTTTAATTCTTTTTGATTCCCTCCCTTCTGTCTCCTCTTCCTCGTCCTCTCTCTGCTTTTTCCTCTTCTTCGTCCGTTGTGTTTTGTTTTTCGTTCGCTCCACTCAGATGACAGCTGCGGTCGTCCAGCCAACCCTCCTGCTTAAGTTGTTGTGAACAAAATAGACAGGACGTGCCAGCTTGGCACAAACTTTTACGTGGACGAAGGAAAGAAGAAATGATTAGTTTTTCTACGTCTAGGACCAAGGCCACTGTGACCTGACAACAGCTTGCTGTGCCCACAACTTAAGAATTCTAGTTTCCCCTTAGGCTTTTCCCAAACACATCAAATCGTCTGAGTGCTCAGTGAATTTCTTTCTCTCAGATTTCTCTGAAGAACTTTTTTCCTCACCTAGTGTCATCATTACTCAATAAAATAATGGGTAAAAGTACCGAAAGTGCTCATTTAAAAGCTGTGATGACTTTCCCATCAGCCTGAGCTTTACTTTGAAAATTATGCTGCTTATCAGTAATGTGTTAGTGAAGCAGTCAATATGCGGATCATTGCGAGGAAGAAATTAGCTTTTAAACAATGTTTAGTGTAATGATGTAGCCTGTTAACAGACTGAACTTGACTTAATGCCACTAAGCGCTGGAATTAATTTGTTTTCAGTGTTGAACACTCAGAAGTGGGAAAGCTTTAAAGGAAAATGACTGTCTAATAAAAAAGGTTTACTTCTAACTTCACAGTTTTTTCTGTTTTCTCCCTTCAGACCTACACTCACTATGACGCAGAGGAACCTGACCGGAGGCTGTAATGTGAACTGCGGCTGTAAAATCCACGAGTACGCTCCGGTCTGTGGCTCTGATGGCATCACATACTTTAACCCCTGCCTAGCTGGCTGTGGCAGCGTGGCCAACGACAGCACTGGGGTAAGAGACCACGATACGGTGTTTTTTAAAATCTCAACACTAAAACATCTGAAATTCAGTCTAAGATGAATTTTAAATGTTTTAGTGTCACCGTTTTCTGCCCCGACGCGTAGTTTTCTCAGCTTGACTGTTGCTATTTTCAGCTCACGCAGTTCGGGCCCTCACCCACAGGCAGGTCGCGGCAGATGGCCGCACCCCCCTGAGCCTGGTTCCTCCAGGAGAATACTTCCTGTTAAAAGGGAGTTTTTCCTTCCCACTGTCACCAGGTGCTTGCTCATGTCTGATTGTTGGGGTTTACAGTATAAAGCACCTTGTTGTGATTTAGTGCTACATAAATCAAACTGAATTGAATTAAAGGATCAATAAGCTCATACCAGAATTGCTACTCCACCTACAGCATTGGTCCAAATTTAATCAAACTAGCACAAACTAATGTGCTTTTACCCAAACTTTGATCAAAGTAAAGGTCACATATGTCATTTTTACTGGCAACAACCTCTGAACTGTGATGGATCACGAGCTTGGTGGTGTTCTCAACCAGTCATGATGTTTGCTGGGTTATCTTCTTTAAACCATTCAGGCTCTTTTTTATGTGCAAAGATGGAAACAGGTTCTAATTTGGTATATTAACTAATGTATAAATTATATTTTTCTGTTCTTTTCATATTAATAATTGCATTTAGACAATGTTCTTAAACTTAACTGTTACTTTCTTTATAAATTATAAGACATTCTTCTGTTTCTGTTCCCCTCCCCAGCCTGTTCAATGGTGAGGGGGGCTATAGTGTAACTGTAGGCACATCCTCAGCAGGAAGTCACACAAACGCACCCCCATCCACACACACACACACACACACACACACACACATGCTTGCACATGCATACACGCACACACGCAGTGTTTTGACCTTTTGTGACCATAGGGGGGTTTTACAATGGGTGTTTGTGTAAACTGTGTGTCACACAGTAAAAGGCTGCAGGGGGAGGCTGGTTCTTGGGACTCGTCTGACACCGAGGGCAGAGATGCTGCCGAGCAGGCTCCCCCTTGCTAGCAAGTAAAACTGATCGATCGCTGTTCTGTCTTGCTTTCTTCACGGGAATAAGTCTGAACCAGTGGGCCTGCTGAAGCTCAGACCCAACAATAAACACTACGGGGTAGTTACCTGGACACTATCCTGGCATTGTATATGTGTGAATGGCTTTGGCAAAAAAAAAAGTAAAATATTACCAAAGAGTTCAGTTTAATTCACTTTTTTGTTATTATACAAGCAAAGCCAACACAATGAAATATTCAGTATTAATATGCAGGTGCAGCGCAACACATTACAGTAATGACACCACACAGTAACATAATGGAAAAGCAAAAACATAAAATAATATATAAGAGGATAAAATGGCTAAAAAAAAATCATATAGATTAAGATAAAACAAAAATACCAGATTAGTGACTTATAGGTAATCTGTTATTACTGATAGTGTCAGTGTGGCAGGTTCTGATCCAGTGATTATGGTGTGTTACAGTGTGTAACTGTGAGTTTAATAAAGTGCTTATGGTGCACATGATTGGAGAGACAGATTTACAAAACAAAACAAAACTGTTCCTGAGGCTTATAGTGTGAGACACCGGTACTGTTTCACACTCGGTGGGAGTTTAAACGGGCGTTAAAAGGGTGAGTGGGGTCATAGGTCATGTTACACGCATGCAAGGTGAAGCGTTTCAGGTACAAGTCTTTGACAGCAGGTAGCTGGGTGCCAACAGGACGCTCTGTTGGCTTTTCTAACCGCTGCAGGTGCAGTGATTGTACCAAGCTGTTGTGCAAGATGTTATAGTGCAGTGGTAGAAGCTGGCCAGATGGAGGCTTTTCAATCTCCTCAGGCAGCGGAGGCGTTGTTGTTGCTTATCAGGAAGTATATAGAGACCATGTCAGGTCCCCAGAGATATAGAGACCAAGAACTGAAAGCTTGTTACGTTCTCAGCCTAACACTGTTGTAGATGGGGCTGTGTCTGCCTTTCTTGGACTTTCTATAACATTAAGATCAAGGTTTTTGTTTGAGTCAGCAGATGCTGGATCTCCCCTCTGTAGGCCGTCTCGACATTATTAGATGGAGGCACTCGGAAAGGTTTGAAAGAGTAATATTTTCCGGGGCTAAAGACATTAAAAATACACCAGTGCGAATCTTCAGGGTGCAGTCTACACACCCACTGTTAGACTGCCATATGAGCAGCAGTGGTTTGAGGGACACTCCTGTTATTTCTTGTTTTTACTTTAAAGGATTTCTTTGGTTGGTCTCAGTTAGTTCATCCAAAACTGTAGAACTTCAGGAACATCTGCTTCATGGCTTTCTCACTTGTTTTAATGTAACGGCCATTTTAGCAGTTACATTAATCTCTAAAGTAATAAAATTGTGAAACGTGTCTAAGCTTCCATGCGTATCTCCATTTGCCCTCCAGATCCGAAATTACTCCGACTGCGCCTGCGTTCAGAGCCGGCAGGTTATCACGCCGTCGACCGGCAGTCAGGGCAGCAACCAGCTGCAGCTTGTCATCGTCAAGACCTACCTGAACGAGAACGGCTACGCCGTGTCAGGGAAGTGCGACCGCACCTGCAATACGCTCATCCCCTTCCTCATCTTCCTCTTCATCGTCACGCTCATCACTGCCTGCGCTCAGCCCTCCGCCATCATCGTGACCCTCAGGTACGCTTTTATGAATCACTCACTGTAAGGAGGATGGGATTTCAATGTTTTGTTCCAACAAAAAGTCGTCAGCCTCTTTGGTTTTTAAGTAACAGACTCTCTGCAGACCAGGTGTTCTTGTGACCTTTCTGAGAAAAAAAGAAACAATTTTCTATTTTTGTAGGAAAAGAGTTTTCAAAAATAATCAAAAGTGCTTGAAAAGAAACTTTACTGACTGTAGAAAAGCTGTGAGAGTAAAGGCGACACTGTTGACTTACTGGTTGATCTACATTCACTCTCTTACCTTATGGACAGCTGCCCTGCAAGGAGCCAGTTGAGATGGTTTAGGCATATGAATAGGATGCCTCACGAGCGCCTCCTAGGTGAGGCGTTTTGGGCATTTCCCACTGGGAGAAAACCCCCTGGGATAGTACTGGCATGGGAATGCCTCAGTATCCCTCCCAGAACAGCTCATCTGGGCATCTCTTATTAGACTGATGATGTGACGATGAATTCGAACGGGAACATGTCTGCTTTTATCCAAGTATCCAAATGTATGTATTTGATAGATATTTCTGAACATTTGATAAATGAAAATGTTAAAATGATTAAAGGATTTGAAAATGGATAAGTGGGTCTTTATTAAGTAGATTTGTATTTACGCAATAGGACAGTCAATTAAGATGAACATAATACAAATAGCCAAAAAACAGATATTTGTTGTGAATGAGCAGAAATGTCGCTGAATCACGTCTAAGCTGATCAAGTCTGTCGGCATCAGTCTTCTTATCTTTATCTGATAACAAAGCTCCTCCTCTCATCCAAACATGGTGATGTCTGTGTGCAGAGTCAGCAAACTTTAAAGAGTTTTATCAGTCGACTGGTGAATCCCCACCCTTTTAATGTCTCTGTAATCCGCTAAGATTAAAGGTAATTTGGCTAATGCTTGAAAATAGCTGTCCAATTTTAGTGACCAGAGAGACATTAACCCTTTAAAACATGGTCGTGTGCAGTCTGTGGTGAAAACACTCTTAGCTAAGTCCACAGTTCAATTCCCATCCTTTTGCTTCAAAGTAAAAATAACTTTTTTTCAAAGAATTATCTTTTTTATTAAGTTAAGTTTCCATTTTTATTCCCATGTGTGGTCTCAGAAATGTTTTAGGTGAGGCATGATACTCTACATTCACAGAAACACAGAGTTGTGTGTCGTTGTCACTGAACAAACACTAAAAATTCAGTTCAACTGTAATATTTAACATTAGCTTAGGTGGTTACTTTATTTGGCTCTATCATCCTCTGTTTCTGCCTTCCTCAGTCTCCTGTCTGTGTGTTGCAGGTCTGTAGCGGAGCAGGAGCGGCCGTTTGCTCTGGGAATGCAGTTTGTCCTCCTCAGGACTCTCGGTGAGTAGAAACGGAAAGCACAGAGCTGCTCGTCTTGTTTTATTTTGCCATGACATTATATGCAAAAGCAGAAGATCAGCAGTGTTATTTGTGGAGCTCCTTGCAGAGATGGAGAGATGAGCTCACTGCTTGTAAACACTCGGTACCTCCTGACTGACGAGCTGATTTACAGATTTTTTTTTTAAAAATATCGTGACATCACAATTATCCTGAATAAGGAGGAGTCAAAGGAGGTGAATTATATTCTTTGCATGTTCAGGGAGCTGCTGTCAGTGTAAATTATTTAGAGGACAGTTAGAAACTCTGGCTGAGGCGTTTGGGGGTTAATCGGCCGGTGAGGATTATGAAATTTATGAAATCCAGGATGGCAGGTTCTCATCTTGTGCTGCAGTTTCTCACAGCAGCTCCTGCAGCTTTATTGGAGTAAATTCAAAGAGTCTCACCTCAATGAGAAAGCTGAGAGCTCACTTCTCTTCTGTTTTTGTTTTTTTTCCCTCCCTTGACCTCTTCTTTCCCTGTTTTCTCTTCCATGTCATCGTTTTTTTTCTTTCTTTCTACTCTGTCCGTCTTCTTTTCTTTCCACTCTCTCGTTCTTTCCCGCCTGATTTCTTCTTCTTCTCTTTTTTTACTCAGCCTACATCCCGACTCCCATTTATTTCGGGGCCGTCATCGACACCACCTGCATGTTGTGGCAGCAGGACTGCGGCGTCCACGGCTCCTGCTGGGAGTACGACGTCACCTCTCTGCGCTTTGTGTACTTCGGCCTCGCCGCTAGCCTCAAGTTCCTTGGCTTCCTCTTCATCTTCCTCACCTGGTACTCCATTAAGTACAAAGAGGAGCGGGTGGAGCGCTGGCTCAAGCGCCACCTGTCGCCCGTCGACACCGTGGGCAGCCTCGTCTGCCACCCTGGCGGCCACAAGGGCCACGCCCGCACCCGTTCCTGTCCCGTAAACATCCCTCGAACCGACCCCAACGCTCTGCCTGCTAATGCACCGCTGCGCGCCGGCACCCTGAACCGTGGCGTTAGCACCCAGAGCTGCCCCGGCCAGGAGCTGAAAGCAATAACTCCTCCTCCGGCAGCCGCGGCTGCACCTTCACCCGCAGCGGCGCCCAACCCCGCACCTGCCCGATCACTGGAACACGTCTCAGTCCGAGTCTGAGCTCCAGATCCGGGCCGGGCGACGAGGCAGGTCTCTTCCACTGACTTCTCGTTTCTTCTGAAATCCAGTCAGCTGGGTTTTTAGCCGCTGTCAGGAGCACCAGTCATAACACGTATGTCCTGCTCGCATCTCAAATCTCTGATTGGCTGGTGAAACACTGGCAAACTACGTGGACCGAAAACCTTCAGGTAGACCTCCTGCTTTGTCCAGACCAGGTGGAAATCCCTGCTCGGTTCATGCAAATGGAAGTTTAGTTTCCTTTGAGATGGAAGACAGTTCATCGCTCATAAGCCCCCACCTCCACCCCTCCACCCTCACCTCGGCAATGTGTGCCTTCTGTCACCACGGTCCTCACATTAATAGTACGAAACACACTGGAAGCCCCTCACACACACACACACAGACTGGTCACCTTGAAGGAGTCGCCTGAACAGATACCTCAGCTTCGCTAAACTCCCCCTTCAGCTTCACCGTCGCCTCACGTCTGCGTGCTTCATCCTCATTTGTGATTTTCTTTTGAGCCATTTTTGTTCTTGTATCAGCACTTTCACTGGAAAAAAAAGAAAAATCTTTGGAAATGTGATACACAACCGTTAAAGAACTGGAAACCGATGGCATGGTGCTATGTGAAAAACAGCGTCCTTTTTTTTGGTCTTTTTTAAAAAGAAAAAACCCAACAGGTCACTGGGCTAAGCAGCTTGGCATGCACAGAATGCATTCCTCTTCGATGCAAGGCCTTTCGTTGCTCCCCTGACACAATGACACGCAGTATTACTGCTGGAAGTCGGATTGTTTTGGCTTTTTCCAGCTCCATACAATGCATCCATACATCCGGGCCTCCGACTGGCACCCTGTGATAAGCAGCTTAACCTGGGGAGAGAAAAAAAAAGAAAAAGAGGATCGACAGTTTCCTCCTGACCACATTCCCGGCGAGCCAGCGACGGATCCTCCTAATAAATGACTGGAAGAACGAGGAAAGAAACAGACTGCATTTCAGGCTCAGTGACTTCCGTCCACTTTACTAACAGCAACACTAACATTTGTACTCAACATGTAGGATGGCGAGTAGTCAACCATCACGTAGAGGTCATAGTGTAGTCATCTGTTCCCTTTGTCTGCTCCAGAAATGAAAGCGGCGTCTGCAGATGGAAACTGTATGAATGCCCCTTGTTGGTTTAATATGAAATAGTAGTCCTGGTGTATTATGGGTAATGACCTTCTCGCCTGCCAGAATGTGATGTGTGTTGCGTTTGATAGGTGTAAGTCGCAGCGAAGTGAGGAAAAAATTAAGAAAATAAGGCATCAGTTTGCAGAATGGTTCAGTAGTTTACTGAGAAAGTAGAGAAAAGTAGAGAAACTGGTTCCTGATGGAGTGCAGCTAATGATCGTTTTTTTTAATCTAAAAAAAAAAAGTCAAACAATGTGAATCAACAGTTTTTCTGAGCTCAAATTTTTTTGTTCGATCCCAAAACCCAAAGATGTTTTTAGCAATATGAAAAACTGAAACGCTTAACCTATCAAATGTGCAAGCCAATTAGGCTGATTTCCAGCTCCACTGTTTTACTCTTGGACTCAACTAGAGTAGCTTTGCATGATTCACAGTTTAAAATAGTCCTCCTTTAACTCATACAGGGCCTTTGTGCAGCCCCTCAATTCATCCAATGTCCCAAACAAGCTCTTTTAATATTTTACACCAGTGGTTCTTAAACCTTTCCAGGCGTGATCCTGTTTGCACCTGTCACTAAACCATTTTTTATCAACTACTAACAACAAACATAGGAACTTGATCTAGAGTCAATGCAAGAACATTAAAAAAAATCAGTTACCACTGCTTTAAACCCACTTTCTTCTGGTTGGCTGCCCCTCACAAACAGTAGGTTTGAGCAGCAGGGGGGTGGGGCTTTGGTCTCAAACCCAGAGTGTTGTTGCCTAGAGATGACAATAGTAGGGACTTCCCTGCTCACTGACTTAATATTCACCATTAAAAGAGCAGACATTTGACGGCCAGTAAGGATAAGAGCTCAACTTTAAAAGATGTGAAGCACCAGTTTGGACCTCAGACGTTGTTTTTTCTTTTGGCAGTTTGGTGTGACAGATTTAGTCGCTAAAGGTCAGAATAAATTTTGCTCCATTTATTATGACATTTAAAAAATGTAATATTAAACTCAAAAGGAGAGTGTTCACTGAGCTCTTACACAAAGAAGAAGCAGAGTCGTTTTTCAGTATCAGACTTTTTTCTGCAGCCACAGGCGTCGCCCCCTGGTGGTCATTAGAGAGAAAGCAGGCGTAAAGTTAGAGTTGTGAATCGTGTTCTGTGAAGGAGAAGTTGCACAACTGCTACTAAATGCATCAAAGCAAGCAGTCACGTGACACTTATTGTCAAAAAGTTTTCCACAATAAGTCTCAACAAAAATAAATAAAAATGATTGAAACTTACCAATCTGAAGAAAAAACAACCCAATAACATCTTTGGGAAAAAAAATTTTAAACCTTTTTTTTTCTTGTTTGTTTTTGTTTTGATTTTAAAGGTAACAATTAAGCCATATTTAAAGCTTGTTTAAAAATTAGTTAGTGGTTAAAGTAGTTAAATTTTTGATGTAGCAGCCCAGTGGAAGCAAATAAACATTTGCTTCCAAATAAACGTTTTTCATTCTACTTTACACTAAACGAACTCTGGAACTGAACTGATACTTAATACTGATGAAAGCTCAAAAAGTAACAAGTTTAATTCCTAAAATGTTTTAATAGTTTTGCAATAAATAAATAAATAAATAGTTAATAATAATTAGTAAAAGTAAATTAATAACATTTGTCAGATTACAGTCAGGAGCGCACAGTGATGGGACAAACTTCTTTTGTGATCCCCAAAAATAATTTTGCTCCAGGTTTTTTTTTTTGGGATTCTTTTAAATCCAGAAATTACATTTACAACTGTAAAGGAAATAGAAACATTCTTGAACCTGTACCATCATGTAAGCCATGTTTGTATTTTGTATATTAACAGTTTGATGAGGATTTGCTTCCACTGTGGCTGCAGGCCAAAGCTTTTCTCCTCAGTCTAGAAAATTAGGTTTTGGGCATTTCTGAACTGTAAGGACAGAAATATAAATTTAGATCAGTGTTAGAGCTTCTTTCCTTTTGGCTCAGTGTTTACAGCTCGTTACACATCCTTTTTTGTTTTTCCCTCTGAAAACTCAAACTGTGTTTGGATGTCGAGGTGTGATGCCTGTGGAGGTTCGGTGTTACATGTGCTCTTACTGTACACACACACACAGAGTCCTGAGCAGTTTCATCGATCGCTGTCCTGTGAGGACACCTGCTGGGCAGATGTGTACCAGCACGTAGGACACGGGAAGCCATCCGACACGCACATCATGTCTCAAACCAACCGAAGAGAAAGAGGATCGATACTTATCGATACTTATTACATGCGACAGAGAATAAGAAGCAAAACAGTATTTTTGTGTGTAGACAGCACGGTTGGTGCCTCATTTTGTCCCCGTGTTTTTACTTTTGAGACCTCAGATAAAAGCAGCTCTGAAACAAACAGTTTCTTATGCTATTATTTATCCTGCATCCTATCGTTTGAACCTTTGATATTTAATGCTGAGCATTTAAACTGAGCAAACTTTAAAATGAGATGCCTGACCATTACTCCTGAACCCCAGAAAGTTTACGCTCATTTAAAGCCACCTGTTTCATTTGCTGCATGGTTTGAGCTCCAGCAGGTGAAGGACAATTTAAAATGTTTTCTGGCGGTTTACCTCTTTCACCAAACTAAAAAAACTTGATAAAAGCAGCTATTTAAGCAGTAAGACTTCGGACAGATGAGAACAGGTCGACTTGGGCTGTATTTCACATTTATCAAAGAATTTAAAATTGCTAAAAGAATTTAAAATATATTTTGGGGGGCAAAATAGTTAAACTCAAAGCTGTGAGCAAGTCTAGGCATACCTGTAAAACTATAAAAAAAGAACAGTTACTCATAAGTTTACGTTATATGTGCATTATTGACACAGTATTGTCACTTCATTGTAATCGTCAATACGCAGTTATCATGAAACTCATAACAGCCAAGAAACAATCGATCGGTCGACCCAGAGACTGCTGACCTACAGCTGCAGGGCGCTGAGGTCTCCAACACAGAGAATACACAATTAATTTATATGAACTTGTTTTTATTTACAGCTACTGCATTATTATTATTATTTTATTTTTTACACCTGCTTCTTATTTTGTTCCCCTCAGAGAGTCGCGGTGCATCTTGTGCAGCAACAGGATAAAAAATAAAAATTCAAACTTGGAGTCATAAAAATGAGGAAAGTTTTTGAAAATGTCTTAAATGTAAAAAAAAAAAATTTAAAAAAATAATAAAATATTTCAAGATGAGGCGCATGCTGGAGCTGATGACTGACTGGTGAGCTTAAAGGGTTCAGTGATTTTAAAAAAGATTCTTGTTTTAATTAAAGTGAGTATTATTGTCTAACAGGTTAGAGCTCATGTCTGATGCAATAACATGTTTTTTTTAATGTTAGAGTGACTTTTGAGGTGATAAATTTAAGGACAGGTGGACAATAATCACACACAAGAAACGTCTGAGGGACAAAAAAAATCGTGCCACTTCTCAGTAAATGTAAGGAAAACGTCTCACACGGTTTCAGTAGAGACAGTAGAGTAGAATCAAATTTCAACACATCATTCCATTTTCATGTACAGCGAGAACAACTAATACAAATCTCACCCGTGTCCGTCTGTGTCGTGTTAGAGATGCTCGTCCATCCGTTTAACATTTAAGAACCAGAACATCTGCTGTTTCAGTTTGTCTTACACCTATTTTGCAGCGCTGCGGTTCAGCTGCAGGTGGCGCTGTTTCACGTCTCAAACGACACTGGGAGGATGAACTGCTGACACCAGTATTTCTTGATGGCTGGCTTTTTTTTTTCCTTTTTGATACCACATAAAAAGAAAACGGGAAGTTTTTGTTTAACAGGGGGAAAAGGTGCGTTTATTGGGGACTATTTTTCATGGCGGATTGGTCCACCTTTGTTAGGGGCAGCGCAGTGATGCATGTGGGAGTGGGTCTGTGTTCGTGGTAATAAAGGAACATGTCAGTAATTTTTGGACAGCGGTGCAGTGCTGTTAGGGGGAAGTTTGTGGATTTCTGGGTGTCGTACAAGTTTAATAAACTTCGTAATGAGGCACACAGGAAGCCTCCTAATCAGACACCTGATGCACTGATAGAAATACTGTAATTTTTATAATGAAGCTGAAAGTTTTTTAAGGGGTTCAAAGGTCCAGAAATTCTCACTTCTCATTTTAGCCGCACATAACCACAAAAACAAAGTGTTAGAACCACAAATGTTTACCAGCCCTGCAGATGGTGTCAGTATTTCGTCCTCTGGCTTCAGGATTTTACCACATCGAGTTGTTTACCTCCGTGTGCCGCTTCATATGGCATCATTTCCAGACTGTGACTACAGACAAAGACTGAATCTTTACGAGCTCCTTCAGGCAGATGTAGGTTTTACCTTCTCCTTCTTTTTTTTTTTTTAAAGAAAAAAAAACAATCAGTATTGTATTTATTTCCAAACAGTGTTTTTGAATGATTGAACGATCGCACTGATGAGAGGCAACATGTAGATTTGTGGATGCACTGTTTACAGATGCCTTGGTTACTTGACTTCTGTCAATAAAAATGTGAAGAAAAAAATTAATAAAAGAGAATTACAGAAACTGCTGCTTTGTGTTTCTTCTTCTGTCTGCATTCGTTTATCTGCCGCGTTCCCTCGTGCTGGTTTAACTTAACAGGAATAGTTATGAATTTAAACCACAGAATTCAAAACAACCCATTGAGCACATGTTGTTCAATACATTTCTTATATATTATAATTTCTCATAATATGTGGTTTATGTGAAAATTTAATTCAGTTCTGCCTGCAGTGCTTTTGTTCTGGGTTCTTTTGTGACCTGGATGAGTCACTGGTACCTTCTTGGAAAGTTCTCCTCTCCGTGGTTCACTTGAGCCCCAAAGCCTTAGAAACATCTGCAGACTAATAGATGCCAATAACTTTGTAACTTTTGTTTCTCATCTGTTTTCTTGAGCGTCTTTACATCGTGGCATGATGTTGGTTTTTCAGAGCTTTTAGGCTGCTTCGATTTGACAGACAGGTTCTATATGAGTGATTTCTTGATTCAGCATGAATGGCACTAATCACGTCTGGTTGAACTTCCAAAATATCTGTGGTTAATTACAGTTAATGATTTAAGATGGGGCAATTGGTTTGTCTCTTAATAAAAGAAATCATCATTTGTAAAACACATTTTTGTTTACTTGGGTTATTTTTGCCTAATATTAAAATTAGTTTGATCTTATTTAATGAATAAAAAATAAATTAAATTAAATAAGAAAGGTTGTGCTGTATTTTATGAATGCAGCATGCTAACAATGCTTGCTTAGCAAAAAAAAAAAAAAAAAAAAAAAACTAACTAAAATTTAAATTTTCATAAATGTTCCCTCTGACATTTGGCCTCCATATACCAGTAATAATTTAAAAGCCTAAAACTAACTGAAACTACTAAAAACTAAACTGAAAGAAGAAAATTCACTCTGGAGACTAACTGACACTAAACTGACCTTAAAAAGTCAAAATGGAATGAAAAATAAAAACTAACTAGAAAATACAAAACTATTTAATCTAGTAAAAGGTCACCGCCATCTTTTATCTACAGTCCATGTATTCAGTAGCATTTCTTCTTTAAAAATAAGGGTTAATCTTTATTTAATTCAAGCCTTTTTTTAATTAAATAAATGTAATTAATATATTTCACATAATTAAACTAAAAGTCCCTCTTTCAGAGTCCGTTCACCTTAATTAAGAGTAGTAATTAGATTTAAGAAAAAATAGAGATCAAATCGTTTTTTTAAGGGAATTTTCGTTTTAATAAAAAGCTGACGTTACCTGAAACAAACTGATATTTTCACTTATTTATTCATAAGGTAATTCATGTCTAAGTTCTCATTCTGTTGAACTCTTTGAGGTGACGTTTGACATAAACAATTGAACAAAACCACATAACCCTTAACATTTTAATGATTCTGTTATACAGACAGGCTTTTCTTTAAAAAAGAAAAAAAAAAAGAAAAAACATCCACTGAGCTTGCAAAGCATGCATGAAGATATGTACATTTCCATTAGAACGTTTCCCCGCCCGTCACAGCAGCTTTCGAGAGCAGCGTCCCTTCTGTTCAGTGCACTAAACCCAAATCTCCAAGAGTAAATGCTGCAGGTTTATGGCTCGTTTTCTTTTAACACACAATCCTTCACTCTCGTTTGAAAACAAACAGTATTATTCACATCTCTATATGTTACCTTAATATTCTTTCATGCACATTTTTAAGACATTGAAGTAATCATAAACATCTCTAAGTTTGACTTTCTCTTTCTGCTACAGTCTGGTCTGTAGGCTCAATACTGGCTGAACAATCCTTTCTGTGGCATCCATGAGCTTATTTTCCTTTGCAGTGACTTAACCGAAGCATAAGAAAATGATCACAGAATTATGAGTAAACATTATGCTGTTTTTTTTATTTAAAGTGTATAATTTTTTTTTAAAAGTTTTAAAATGAATGTAATGCTTTGAATTATGGATGGATACTGATAAGGACGTAATGATTTATTTCTGATAATTCTCTCGTAAGGTCTCGAGTTCCTTAAAGGTGGAGAAACAAAACTCATACAGTAACCAGAGTTCATGACACTGAAATTTTTAAGTGGCACTTTCCTGGTCCCGGTGTACGTGCAGAAGGCTGATATCAGAACGTGAGCTGCATTTGTAGATATGAACTCCTTTGGAACAAATACAAACTAAAATGGCTGAAGGTGTAAGGCAGAAGTTTTCCCCTCAGTAGCACAACGCAGGAGGACCGAAAAATCCCTCCATGTTCAGGATCGGAGATCCTGAGGAGAAAAAAAACAGCACATCAGACTAATAATGTGGATACGAATCCTGACTGAAGTGTCTGTCATTACATTTTCTTACCTGTTAAGTCACTTGTGTAATGAGCCCTTTTTCAGGTTCGTGTTTATCATCCAGCTCCTCGTCAGAGTCTGAATACGAAAGGGAAATCGGTCAGCGTTTTTATAGAAACACAACAGAAAATTTAGGTTGATAAAAGAACGGTGGAGCCATGATTTTAACTGCCAACCTTCAGTTAACAAGACGACCCCTCTGAACCCGGGCGGCTCAGGTATTCATGCCAACTAAATGTATTATCCTTAAAGACATTGATGGCATCTACAACTGCTTAATAGCAGATGATGCCCTTCGCTCTTATTTTGAAAATTCAGCCACTGACAACCAGCTGGTCCTGACAATTCCTGTCTTGTCAGGTTTCATCATTTTAAAATTTTCTTGTTTATTGACCTGTGTGAAACATCTGAGGCGCGCTTATCTTAATCTGTGTGCAGGACGCTGCAGGTTCAAAGCAGCTGCAGGAGTCTAGTGTGAGAATAAACCCTCCTTTTTAATTCTTCACATTTTTAGAAATGGGAATTATCGACTGCAGCTCTGCTTCTGCTCTGGAGAGTGTCTGTGTCTGCAAAGGATGGGCCCACCGAAGGCTCACTGCAGAGGCAGCTGAGTAATTGAATTATTTTACTAAGCAAATAAGACGTCTGCAGATGAAAAAGCTCCTTTCACTGTGCAGTGAAACAAATACTGAAGGAGCTACGCCACTCATTTCTGGGTGTGAAGTGCAAAGCCGGAAATCTAAAAACTGTAATAATAATAATAACAATAAAATGAAGTGTATATCTTCATATTTTGTGTCTTTACGCTCATTTAAATGGGAATGAAGAGTCAGAATCATCAGACTGAGCAGACTGAAGGAGCGACAGCTGAAGCGAGTGTGTCAGGTGTGTTTGGGTTTGTCTGATGTCAGTGGGAAGAAACAGACCTGCCAAAGACTCTGGCGGAGAGTAGAACTGCCCATCAGATAAAGGACCTGGACCCAGGAGAGGAGCCCTACTTGTATCTATGATGGACTGATGTCCTAAAACACAGAAGGATGAAGGAAGCAGGAATAACTGCATCAGAAGGAGATCGACGTGGTCATGTTATTTTTTAATAAAAAAAATAACATAACAGTAACATAACAGTGGTGAAATAACTTTCATTTATCAGGTGAGTAAACACATTTGCAGATTTTGTTAATAGCATATAATTATTAATAATTACAGGTAAACTACCTGTGAAATAGCAACAGATAGTACTTGTTTTTTCACATTCTTTTGGTAACTTAAAGTAATACTGGAAGGTTTTAAAAGAGGAACCTGTAAGGTAAATGATCTGTTGACAGAGATCACAGCAGTGACAGCAGCAGTACTGCAACAGTAATGAAGGTGCCTTTTTTAATATTAGCTCAACTGAGACTCACTGTTTTCGTCTTCGATCTCCTGAGGCAGGACCTTGAAGTCAAGCAGCCACGTTTCTATCCAGGCCAGAACGAAGGAGATGATGGGCAGCAGGTACCCAAAGGCCCCCTGACTCAGCAGCTACACAAGAAACACACACACATCCCAATATGAATACGTAATTCTACACAGAAGCATACAAAATCTGACAATTTCAAATTTAGAAGTGGCAAAAACAAATATGTATTATTGTGAAGCAGCAGCAGATTACAGGTTTTTAGAAAGGAGATAGTTTGCTTCACTTCCTTAAATCCTCATACATGTATGCATCGCCATCGGGGAATATGGAGCAAAGACTGCAGAGGAAATTAACTCCAGCAACAAACTGTCCTCTAAGAGGTTTTTATGTGTGGACATTGACACCAATACTAAAATAAATAAATAAAGATATTATTGGAAGTAAAAAACTAAAGTCAGTGCAACATTTTTGTTACAAATAATAAAAATAAGAAGGAAAATAATCAGATCAAAGCTTTAAGTACCACCCTGTTTTCTGAGGTGCTGTTAAGGTGTGTGTGTGTGTGTGTGTGTGTGTGTGTGTACCCAGGAGTGCAGACAGAGGACGAGACTGAGGTGCAGACATACTGACCTCAGTGCAGAAACACACATCTTTGATCAAATTCATGTAAAATTTATATTAAAAAATGTATTAGTTAAGAATTGTAAAGCTTTTTCTTACCTTCGATAAAATGACTTTAACAATCAGGAAAGCACAGCTGACTAAAGTGGTGATCTGCACAAAGACAGAAAACATCAGAAATGTTCATGCTGTTATTTTTGCTAATATTTTAACTGAACCCCTTTTACCTGAAGATATCCTCATGTTAATGGTCTTTAACTCTCTAAATATACTGAATATAATGAAGTGAAATGGAAAAATCACATAATCACCCTGTAACAAACACTGATGGCCCCTGATGACATATTTAATGCACAGAAACAAGAATTAGTGCATCCTCTCGCCGGACGCTTCACTGTGCGCCCAACAATTTGAGCTCTTGCTGGGTGGCGCCCTCTGCTGGCACAATTAAAGAAACACTGTTGTGGTGTACAGCTTTAAAACCTACCGCAATGGCCCACCAGTGACGAAGCTTGCAGACGGCGTAGGCCAGGATGAGGACCGCAAACCTGAAAACTGCCAGCAGCTGAGGGAGGGGAGGAAGGTGAAGGTGGCGCAGAAGGAGGAGGGCAACAAAAAGGAAGGAAAAAAATAGTGAAAAAACCCCCACATGAAATAAATGATATAAAGTTGATCATTTAAAGCAAAAGAAAGAACCTTACAAAGATGTCGAAGAAGGAGGCGTGGTAGTCGTAGTGCAGGACTTCTTGTTCCAGCTGATTCTGAATGCCGCCGTTCACCTGACAAACACAAACAGCTCATCATGTTAAAGTTAACCCTGACACAACTGAGGCTAAAATGACCTGAGCGAGGCAGTTTTTGTTAGTAGAGGAATATTTTTTGTGTGTTTATTCCATCTAAAATAACAATCATAAGTTTTCATACAAGGCGGCACGGTGGTTAGCACTGTTGCCGCACAGCAAGAAGGTCCTGAGTTCAATTCCACCATCAGGCCGGGGTCTTTCTGTGTGGAGTTTGCAAGTTCTCCCCGTGTTTGCGTGGGTTCCCTCCGGGTACTCCGGCTTCCTCCCACCATCCAAAGACACAGTTTGTGGGGATAGGTTAATTGGATAATCTAAATTGCCACTAGGTGTGAGTGTGAATGGTTGTCTGTCTCTGTGTGTTGGCCCTGCGACAGACTGGCGGCCTGTCCAGGGTGTACCCCGCCTCTTGCCCTATGACAGCTGGGATAGGCTCCAGCGACCCTGAAAAGGATGAGCGGAAGCGAATGGATGGAAGTTTTAATACAACAAAAAAAACATGAGAAGTTGTAGGATTTAAATAATCATCTGGGGTTATCTGGGGCTGTGCGATGACCAAAATCTCATATCCCAATATAAGACACCTCTCCTCCTGATAACGATATATATGACAAGAATATATGCTTTTTATGTAAATTCTGGGAATCTCGGGCAACCCGACTTGTGTGAAGTGTTTTCATCTGGGTGTCGTGTACCTGGAGCTGAGTGTTTTGACCGATGCATGAAACTATATGTAACGGCCACCATTTTCTTTATATCTATTACATGGCGTGCTGCAGGGAAAAGCCTGTTCTAACGTTTGAGTCTAAGGTTTATTTTGAGCACCTGACAGCTCTTTTTTGCTTCTCATCTGTAAACTCTCTCAACAACCTTTCACATGATTCTTGCGTAGGTGGTAGAAGAGGTTTGTCATGTTCGAGTCTGTGGTGGGGACCGTTTTGCGGCATAATTTGCATAGTAGAGTTTTCTGGTCCGTGTCAGACTTTTCATAACCAAACCATGTCCATGCTACAGGAGTAGGCCCTCATTTGGGAATAAGATCCTCGTTTTGTTTTGACTAGTCCTTCTGTTTGGAGCTACCTGGTTCTGCCTCATATTCACTGGCCATGCTGGTATTCTCTGTGCCCCGATGGAAAAATACTGCAGTAAACGGCTTACACCACAAAACAAACAATAGCGTATAATTTGAAACGACAGTTTGTTTCATTTCATGATTTCGTCATATCGCACAGCCCTATCTGGGGTCATAAAGGACCTCGCTCGGTGACTTCCTCTTGATTTTATGCCTTTAACTGAGACCTGGCTCAACAACATCAGCAGTTCATCAGTTCTCTTGAGCCAACAGGAAATCTGAGGGTTTTGGTGCTATATTTAAAGTCTCACTTCAATAAAACAGCACTCATATCTGCATGTATTAAAAAAAGGACATGAAAAATGCAGCGGCAGACAGTTTGCAGACCTCAGGTTCACCTTTGCTTTTGATGACCTCAACAGATTTTTACTTTCTGGTATTTTTTACAGCTCCTCTTCCAAAAATGAAACGCAACCACATCATTTTCAGACACTGAAACAATCCTGGTCTCATTTACAGCTTTCACCTTTTTAGACTCTATTTGTAGATCTCCTTTGACGCTTTTTAAAAAAAATAAAATAAATAATGAGCTCTCCCTCGCTCAATATCACATTCTGCACAATGAGTCACCGCAGGATGCATGAAGTTAACCACAGGATGCAGAGGTTAAGCTTACAGATCTGCAGCACTCACATCATTTCCTAAGCACAGCAGCTGAAAATCTTCCACCCCCACCAGCAATGGATGGAAATCATCCGAGAGGCAGAGGAGGAGGACGAGATAGATCAAGAAGAGTAACTTATAGGAAGTATAAATAAAGGAAATGTTATTCTTGTTTGAGAAATATCTGAAAGAAAGACACAAAGAGTCTCACACTTGAAGTTTATCATTTCATGTATAAAACCAGCAGAGCTGCTCAAATTTCACCTAAAACTCGTGTTCTTGGTTTTGTTCTTCCTCATCTTCCTCTCAGATAGTTTCCATCCATTGTTGGTGTTGGTACACTCTGACCTGAATTTGCTAACAATATGTATTAACTGGAAAACTACTGTGCTGCAGTTGTGTCTGTGAATCTTTGCCGTGAACTGATGTTTCTGTGCATCACACTGCAAGTATGGTATTGTGTGGTTTTAAGCACTAATAAAATGGTTTTAATGTGTTTGTGAGGTTATGTAAATACAGTTTGAGTAAGGTGGTTTAGCAACTGTGAGAAGCTACAACTCGGACGAAGTCGTGAGTATTAAGATTAAACTGACAATTACATTCACAGTTAAAGCTAAAAGCTGTCAGTGTTGGCTTGTACAGACCTAACAGTGAATAATGTGCTATCACCTAAATAACAAAATTCAAAACTGAGCTCAATCAAATGTGAAAGATTACCACAGAAATGCTGTGTGGGTGGTTAAAATGAACTTCCTTTTGTTTCAAATGTCTCTGAAATCGATCTCTCTCACATGGTTCCAGATTAGCTCGGTGTGGCTAAGGTTAGCATGTACATGTCTGAGCATGGTTTTGCATCTCTCGGGTCAAATGGTTATAAGGTGCTTTACTCTGACAGTCTACTCATACAGCTGCTGTTTTTCTAGATCAAAGTGCTGAAGAACTGTGATCTGTCAGTCCCCGTTACATCTTAGACTCAACGCCTAAAAACCTTTGTATGTTGATAAATATGAATAATTCACTTTACCGACTAGCAAGAGTACAGCTGGTTGCACACAAAGCTGGGATCAAGATTTCCCTTCAGAACCATAACTTCTTATACTGGTCTTTGTCACTGTGTGTTGGAGCAATAATAAATGCTCTAATTAATATTTAGATTTATATGAGATGATAATGTATATTTTTATTATCATCCTAAACAGATGTTTGAAAAACTAGGTACATTAAATGAGACTGAAGGATTTCAGCTTTTTATGTTAGAGGGCTGTGAAGTCGACTCCCCTCTGTGATAAACACAGAAGCAAACTAAATGAAGTGCAGGAACTTGGACTGAAAATACAGAGTACAGGTCTTGCTCGCTAGTTTACTCAGCTTCGTGATCAGCTGCAGTGGCATCATCGGCATGAGTGGAATGAATTGTTAGACAGAAAGTGCCACACTGTTGAAGTCAGTGGCTAAACTCAGCTCTGGAATTTAGCTCTCCAACAACAACACGATCTGCAACATATTCAGAAAGTCTGCATCTAAAGATTCTTTCTAGAACTTCTTTTACGGCGCTTGTACACCATCAGAGGGAAGAATAATCAGAGGCCAGAGATTAATAATAACTAATGATTAAATGCAGAATGGTGTATAAACACCAAAAAATTCCAAATGCAGTGCTCTTATTTTGAAGGCTGATTTTTTAAAATCAACAAACTGCCAGCAAAAATACAACATCGACATCCTGAGTTGTCTTTGGCTGGCTGGCAGCTCCAACTTAAATCCAGCGTACATACTAATGCATGCCTCATATTTGGGATGAAACAATCAGGATAGAAAAATAAGTGATTACCTAAATAATCCTGTAGTAACCGGGATTATTTTGGAGTTCTGTGATTTAACGACATTACCGCTTCATCGACATTAGGCGGTCAAGCAGTCTCAGATGTGGTTTGTATAAAATAAGTTAGTAATGTAATTTTGAGCATGCTAATAATAGTATTAACATGGAGCTATTCTCCTTATTTTCTGCTACATAGAGAGATGTTTTTGTTGTTTCTGACCATTTCTGTTATATTAGTTTGAAACCTTATTAAATGAAAAACACTGTTAAAAACAAGATTTATATAAAACCTCCTGCAACATGATCATAGCAAAAGCATAGCATGCAGCAAAAGATTTTAAATCGCACCCATTAGTAATGCTGACAGACCTGTACTTAGCCTATACTTAGCAGGGTGTGTCACATTCATCACAGTGTCCAAATATGTTTTCGAGGCAGAAATTGCAAAAAAAAATGTATCTTTTCATAGCAAAGGTATTAAAGGCAGTAAAGGTATGAACCCTGTCTGAATGTTTGGGTTTTCTCTCCAATACTGTTGGGTCTTTAAATCATAATTATAAAGCACCTTGAGGCCACTTTACTAACCATATATAAAAAAAACTGAACTGAATTAACACTCAGCACTACTCCTCCAATTAGTCCCATAGCAGCTAGTCAAAACAGAGTAACGTAATAGCCAAAGTGTTCAGCTGAGAGGAAGGAAGGAAACTTCTTTAAAAAAAAAGTCATCAAATTGTTGAGTAAAAACTGCTCAGGATTAAAGTCATGGATGATGAAACGTTCTCCATTTTGAAAGTGAGCAGGTTTGCAGTGCGTTTGCAGGGTGCTCTTCTAGATGCAGTTACACAAAAGAGAACAAGTCCGTCTCTTGTGGACAGTTATTTTAGTGCCCGAGGTCAAATGGAGCATTCTGGGAACAAATCACTTCCTCAATCAGCTGCATGACCTCGATCCGCTCGTCCAGCATGCAGGCTGTCCTGCTTCTGCTCGACCTTGACACAATTCACTCCAACTGTAAAAGTCGTTTCTCGGTGCACAACTGCAGGCATTTTACAGTTCCAGAGCGATAAAACACAGTAACCTATCATGACTGAGGATGACTGACAATTATGTAACGGCTTCCTCACAATTAATGGTTAACAGACCTGTTGTTTAACAAGTCAAATAAAATAAAATCATAAAACATGTAAACAGGCAAACTGAGCAGGAACCGTATTAAAATATGTGCACGACGTAAAAAAGTTTTTTCTGTAGTTCAGAAACTCTGTTTGTTTGTGGTATCTAAATGCACCCTTACAGGAATACGTTTGATAATTCTGCTGACTTTATCCATCTGTTATCAGGATGGCATTTTAGTAACAGTTTTTACTAAATGTTCCTTCTTGCTTTTTTCAAACATGGCATTTACAGAAAAAGCAACAACGCTGAGTAATATCATCAAAAAGGAGAGAGACAAGAGTCCACTCGGCTTAATGATTGCTGTCATCTAAGAGGATAAACATGCTCAGAATAAATTAAAACTTTCAGTCAAATACTGTAAACAGTTCAGAGTCCTGGAGGAAACAAACACTGTTTCAACATGCTGGACACTTCAATACTGCAGCACAAGCCTGTAAATTCTCCATTAGTTTAAATCAGCAGAACCTGAGATCACGGTTCAAAGCAGAAAAAACAAAGATCGGCACCCTGCACATACAGCACATACTGCAGCATTTCAGTAACTAAAAACCAGAAAAGTTCCTGCAAGAGCTCCTCCAAAACTGCCACCGTGATAAAAGAATAGAAACAAACAGACATATGTTTTTGTTTTTATCTGGATGGGTTAACGACACTGCCGTTAGGGATGCTACAGACAAGAAATTCTTTCCTTCCCAAACAAAGCATGGATGTAATTTGATGAAGTTAGTTAGCTTTCTAACACTCATCCACGTGTTAGTGGTGGGGCAGTGCTGAGAAAGCACAAACATTTTGGTTTGGTTAAAATATCCTGCAGCATTAATCTTATTGCATATTTTTTATAGTCCAATTAAATAACTATGGAGGAGGACAGTCTGGTGCAATCTGGCCACTGCGTTGTATGACAGCGCACAGATCTAATCAGGTATATCAATGGGTATACTTTTTTAATCCATCTTAAAGAACGCTGCCATCTGCGACTGATTTACTTATGGACAATCCTGTGGCTCTTATTTTGAAAGTATACCGGCTCTCTGGTTATGATGCTATTCTGGGAGTTTTGTAGTTGCTTCTCCAGAGAGTCTCTTACCCAGCAGTCTGACTCCACCTAATTTCGACTGAAGCCCACAACAGAGTCCTCCTTCTGCACCATGTTGAGAACTGGCTTCTGTACCACTATATGAAGCTCACCAAGAGCAGAACGAGGACAGCTGTCGCAAACTGATGTGTAAGACGGTGGATTTGGAGTTCAACCACTGGATGAGAGACTCACTGAAAAGGCAGCTGGTTTTATTACTCAATGATTTGTTGTTACAAAGATAAAAGTTGTGAACAGGAAGAAGTAACGGTATTACTTCTCCCTTGTCTATAGAGGTCACCACAGCAGGTAGATGCCTTTCCTGAACCAAACCCAATGAGATAAGCGTCTCCTTCTGGGATCTTTCACCTGGTAGGCGAACCACTGTAAACCACGATACCAACTGAACCACTTGATAGTTTAGTTAAGAAAAGCTCTGTACAGATAAGGTACGTGCATTCTTCACCAGCTTTAAACCTTTGTTCACATGTAATGCCATATTCCACACTTTGCTATCAGTTGTGTACAAATCAGTGGCTACTCATGAGTTCCTCTGAATGTACTTTCATACAACTGAGCTCAACAAACAATAACTGTCAGTCAGCGGAGGAAACTCATTTTTCCTCCAAAGTGATTTAGTGCATCAGAAATCTACGGTGTGTTTATTTTTGTTATTCAGTTCAGTTGTGCGTTAAGCTGACTGCTGTTAATCGCACCGATCAGGCACAAAAGTAAAAGCAGATGGGAATGATACTGTCAATCCGAAAGTCCACCACAAGCTGAAAGAAACAACTCTAAATGTAAAGAACAATAAATGTTTTTCCACAAAAAAGCAAAACCAAAGGCTCTGAGCCTGGCCGTTTAACTGCTTCACCTACTTTGGAGTTTTTTTAAAAACTTCAATACTAGCGTTTTATGTTTCCTGACTTTGTTTAACTTTACTTTTAAATAACCCTTTAATGTCTGGGAAATCATAAAATCATCTTCAGTTTTAGTTTTTTCTTGAGCAAAATGCGTGGAAGACAGCAGATATATCCAATAAATTTCTCCCGAGTAGGCTGACTCAGTCAAAAAGGCTCATCGTCTGGTGATATAGCTTAATCTCGTGTGGTTTTACACTGCTGTAAAAACTTTATTACTACACATATCTAATAAAAAAAAAAAAACAAAAAACAAAAAACCACAAAACCCCCCCACAAAACTGCTGTCACACCCACTACAAACACAGACTTACATTGAGTTCTATGATCCAGAGCATTGTGATGAACAAGAGGTCAAAGGTGACAAAGAGGCAGAAGGTCCTCCTCACATCCGAGATGCATTTCTTCTCTCCAATGTCGTACGCCTCCAATCTCACGGAAACGGCCGGGGAGTTGACAGACCCCATGCCTGTTCTGACAGGGATCTGCGAGTAGCTACCGCTGCTGCTGCCTCCGCCGCGTCGGCCTTCCATCGCTGGCCACCCCACCTGGGCAGGGCTGGCCCCACCTACTGGTCAATTTTAGGAAAGAGTCAGAGGTGGAAGACCATTGGAGCTGGAAGCGAGGCTGGTGTTGGTGATGTGGAGTCACTGTGTGGAGGTTAAAAGCATCACTGCATCTGTAGAAAAGAAGATGAAGAAGGTAAAGAAATAGCAATCTCCTCTCAGGGAGTAAACCTCAGCGATTTTCTAAAGCATCTAAGTCTTTGTAGACATAATAAAAATTCTGACAATCTTCTGGATTTTTTTTTTTTTGAACAACATAGTACAGCAGAATAAGCTCCATCAGGCTGTGGATTTACATTGTTGAGTTAGATTTTATAACGATTTGTTTGTGATACAAAGCTTTTAGATATCTTTGGACTTTGCAGTGCTAAGAGTGTTTAATGTTTCTGGTTTTCATACTGACCCAACACTTGGAGAGCAGAGCTAAAAAACAAAAAAACAAAAACAAAAAGAACAAGCACAACACAAAAAAACCCCAAAATCTAATTCAAACCACAAGTCATGCACAAAACCAACCATCTAGATGCTCTCTGTATGGTTGCCACTTGAACTTCTCACCGTATCTCAAAGACTGAACCCTTCAGGAGAAACTCATTTCTGCTGCTTGCGTCTGTGATTTCTTCACTACTCAACGTTTCTGAGATCTGGAATACAGATCGACTAGTAAATCAAAACGTTCACCTTCTGGCTCAGTTCTCCCTTTACCACCACAGTCTAGTGCAACACCTGAGGTGCCGGATCTCATCCCAGCCTGTTCACATCCAGCAGTAAACTCTCTAATACATGGTGATCGTTCTGATGAAGCCAACAGAAACACAATGTCTGAAAAAAAGTGTTGCATTACATCTTTTTCTTCATGTAAACGAACGAAACTTCTCTCAAATCCATCAGTCTTTTCACTTACTCTTGAGTTAATTAATCAATGTCTGTATTTCTTACCATTTCCTGCATGAAGAGATTACAACAGCTGCAACTCATTATTTTACAGTACTGAAGTGAGCAGCTTCAAATTGCTCTTTTACTTATGACTGAGCTTAAATTGGATTTTTCTACTAAAAAAAACCCTCACTGTCACATGACCCAGAAAAAGATTTCCGTTATCATCTAGTTTCAATGACTTTTGGACCTCATACCATTAAACAATGTTTACACTGTCTTTGTTTTAAGGAACTGAAACCAGTTGTGCTTTTGCTTTAACTGTCAGCAGCTCTGATACACAGAAAAAAAAAAGGCAGGATGGAAACGTGATTTGTATAGTCTGGTCCCAGCAGGTTTTCTCTGGTGATGTGGTTTCACAGTCTTGTGACTTTCATGTTTTACATGAATTAGTCTCTTTGGTTCACAAAATGCATCTATTTTAGGGCTTTAGTCAGGTTTAACTGACTGTGAATTACATGAAAAATAAATCTGTTAAAAGAACCATTCAGTCACTTTGTAACGGGACGTATCTTCAGCACAATCGTATGTACTGTGCACCTGAAACTAATATGGTTCACCATTTGGAGCTTTCTTCTCACATGCCAGAGAGCTATTACAGTTACACCGCAGATGGTGTCTAAAATGATTTAACCCTTAACTTCCTAGCAGTTGTATCATTACATTATTTCAGCATTTGCAGTTATTCTAACTGTTTCATGAATCCTTAACATACTTTTCATTTACTTGTTTAACTTTACGAAAGGCCAGTCAAAAGACAGAAAGTATACGGGACATTTACTGTCATTCAAACCTGAACTTTACCCAGTATTTTCCACATAAACCAGCTGGCACCAACATTAAAACCACTTACATTTGCCACAGTGCAATGGATCCTGGTTTTTATGTGGATATTGTTTTCACACAGACTGCCCTACTTAAACATTATTACAGCCAAATTACACCTCCCATATGGCAATGGCACTCCTTGACGGCTGCAGCCTCCCTTGGAAGCCTAATGCGTCTCATCGGAGCTTAAAAACTACTCGGGAACAACTCAAGGAACAACAACAACAAAAAAGATAAATCCACATATATATTATTGTCTGAGTTGCAAGAGCCAGCAGCCAAAGCAATTTTAAATTAAATTTTATTTATACAACAGATATGCCCACATCTCCCTCTCCCCAGCCACCTACTCTACCTCTTCCAAAGTGAAGGTGTGGTATCAGGGTGCTCAGCCCCGCCATAAGATGTAATGTCTCCAGCACATCCTGGGTCTGGGTCTTACAAAACAAAGAAACAGATTAGAGTTGGGGAACTGTCACTGTTCTAAATGTCTTTGAGTTGTTACAATTTCCACTGCTTCAAATCTATTAACTAACAAGTTTTCATTTAAATATGTGTATGAGCCTCCAACATATTTGGTTTTTACAAGTGTGAGAGTGTGGAGGATATTTTCTAGGCATACTTTGAGCCAATTAGTACCAACTTAGCATTGTTTAACCACCATAGCCCAGCTAATGCTGACCATGTCTATCACTTTATAACCACAGTGTATCCATCTTTTGATGGCTGCTTCCAGCTCAAATCATCTCAAACTGGTTTCTTGAAAATGAAGATGAGTTCACTGTACTCCAATAGAGCATCTTTGGGATGAGGTGGAACGGCAGATTCAAATCAACAATTAATGAACATGACTTCATGACGCAGTTCTGTCAGCAACAGGGTTCATACCTGGTATAAACAAGGTGTACCTAACAAAGTGGCCAATAATTGCATATATGCTGTTATGATGGATGTTTATAATAAATATTAACTGAGAGACAAAAGATAGACCAAAGCTACTCTAGGCTAATAACAAAACAAGGGAAATTAGCAAACTACAGCTAACTGTTTTGGATTCAAAACAATTATTTTCAGCCTTTTATAAGTATTAAAATTTAGTTCTGGATTTATTTTGGCAGCTTGAACTAGTTTAAGAAGATGCTGTCTATCCTGACATTTACATGAAAAGTCAAAACTACTATTTAAGCACAATGACGACAGACTCTAGGCAGACAATCCTGTAAAACATGGACATATGAAGAGTCTCTGATGGCTCAACACAGTAAGAAGAAGAGATGGAAATGATGTATAACTAGTTGAATACTGGAATCAGTGTTTTAAGCCGTGACGTAATAAACTAGTGCTGGGAAAAAGAAAAAGAAAGAAGACAAATGTTTCCCTTTTGTGTTTTCCCAATTATGTGTCTGATATTTAAAAAAAACAAAAGAAAAAAAAAACTACCTATCATGTACAAACTCTTTAGAAGGAATTAACCTGAAACCAATTGTTCTGCTGGGGAAGTTTCGTATGCGGTATGAAGTTTAAAAAAACAACATTCACCTGAGAGAGGCCCCCAGGAGCTCAGGTCTGACTGGTTTCAGAGAGCAGAAACTGGAATGTACGGTGAGCAAACTGTGTTAAAATGCAGTGACTGATAAAAGACGGATGAGCACCATCACCATCACAATTAGTTGATCAATAATATAACAAAAAGCTGTCTTACAGACTGTGTATTATAATACAAATACAAACCACACATGGATTATTGCATGGTCCTGAAGCCGCTGCCTTGGCCATGAGACTTGTTTTAAATGTTTGCTGTATTATTGTTTTTAAATCATTGGAGTATACAGATTTTAAAAGTGTTTTATGACTACAATAGTTTGTAAAGTAGCAGAAGTATTCACACATCACAGTGACGAGGGTTAAAGGTCAATTATCAACCTTCTGTGGAGGAAATAAGGTGCTTGTTGTGCATTACGTTCAACATTTTCCTGATGTACCTTCACACAGCTAATACCGCTTGAGCATTCCTGTCTGTGCCTAATGTAAAGTCATAGTTATGTAGTTTCTCTTTTCAAGTTTCTATTGATGAAAAATCACACTTTAACCTTTGACTTTCATAAATTATGTGACAGACTTTACATCATGTTAAGTCTGTTTGGTAAATTATGAAGGATTATCCAGAACAATCCGACCGGCTACCTTTGATAACGCAGAAACAGAAATCTTGAGGTGTGGCATCAGGGTGCTCAGCCCACAGATGTTGAACTTCACATACATCATCTGGCTCCATTTTGGACTGCAATGGCCTTAAAACCCCTACAAATATCTTTGCTACTTGAGTGCAGCCTTTCTTCTAATGGAATTACAATATCGGCATCTGGTCTCTGATTTCTCATCAATTGTGTGGGCGTCTTTTAGAGGACATTTCATCGGACTAAAGGCAAATATGGTGATGCCTTTATCTGCAGAAATATGTGGCCTGTAGCCAGTGGGTGGGGCACCACATGCTCGCTCTCACCGTTAGATTGGATGGAAACGACTGCAGCAGGACAAGCGAATATTAATGACGTTTCTGAGTGTTTTGATTCCATCAAAAACAAAAACAAATCTTAGCTGGCCACCACTCACTGGGTTTTAGTGGATTAGTATATTTCACAGAAATATTAGAGAAACAGTTTCTTTGGTACAATAATCCAGCTGTGCAAAAATCAGGGAGTCAGGAAGAAGCAGCTCATTAAATTCTGTGCTTGTTTAAGACCGAAGCACATATTATATTATCATAATACCAGGGCTGGACTGGATGACTCAAAAAAATAAAAATATTGTATGCAAGTGAAGCTGCTTGTGCTGCCACCTAAACCAATCAAAACGTGGCCTCAAATGTTAAAGTAACCTTATGAGCAGAAACTGGTATAAGAGACTATCAGTTATGGAGACAAAGATAAAGGCCAAAAAAAAAAAAAAAATGTATTTAAATTAAATAAGCCAACTGATATGAAGGAACCTTACATTTAGGTAATACAAATCATCAGGATGAATAATAAAAAAACAAGCAAAAACAAATAATAAAACAAACCTCAGCTAACATGGAAGCTACACTGCAAGGGGGTCTGTTTAATGAATAAAATCTGAAGAACAAACCATAATCAAAGGCAGTGGTACTACACTGCATTATGTCCAGCAGGTAAAAAATAATCTGTTGGCTAGTCTACATCATATCAATAATGGTTTCCTTAAGGTTTTAAAATGCACTGCAGCTGCATTTTAAAACATATCTACAAGCACTCTAAACTTAGCAGTGCACATATGTTTCATGTTTACACTCAGCAGAGAGACACATCGTTGATTAGATCATCCTCGTATTTCCTCAGATAAAAACAACACTTCCTTGCAGCCTGTTGAAAGAAATTATACTACTGTGGTTCCCTGATGAACTTTTGACCGGTTTCTGTTCTCAGATTATCAAATCACCATCAGCATCATCCCCATCATCTCTGGAGCAGGTTAGCTAAACTCAAGTGCCCAGTGTTCTGATTTGTGGGGTCACAGGGACTTGTCCACTTGTAATGCCAAAGAAACACACAGGTATAAGATAAGATAAGATAAGATAAGACTTTATTAATCCCTCGGGTGGGTTCCTTTGGGAAATTCGGTACAGAGGTACTATGAAGGTGGCTCACTTCTTACTGGAGTATATCACCATAGTGACTTAAATTGTAAAGCAAACCTGCTTCAGAGCAGGTTATGTTTGAGATTACGGATCAACAAGTATGAAATCACCACTTAGCTACCAATCAGTTCTCTGGAAAACTGCTTTACAACAAGTACCTGAAAGATCCCTTTGGACTGCTGTGCCATGGATAGTGGGAGGATCTTTCCATTGATGAGCATCAGTAGTCTAATCAATGTAGATTCTTAAATTCAACTTCATTCTTTGACTTTTCCCATTTGACTGCAGAACAATTTCACAACATTTTATATTCCTCTATAAGCATTAATCTCTTTTTCTTCTTTTGTCTGCAACGCTTGTCCCTAACATGTCCTCAGCATGTCCTCCTCCATGAAAGCATTTAATCTTATCTGAGCACTTCCTCTTGGTCTCCTGTCTCCCTGCTCATCATTCGACATGCTTTTCCCAGTATATCCACTGCCATTTTTGTATTTATGCTTTACTGTCTCCCAGACTGGTAAACGTCGACAGAGCTCAGCAAAAGAAAAACATCTCTCACATATACACATGAATTTTAATGAATATTTGTTATAATCCATCAGTCTCCCGTGTCTCAGTGATAAACCTGTGATACTGAGCTTGCACAGTTGACATTTTTGCTGGATTTCCTCATTGCATTCAAGTGGATCTGAACTTTATTGATACAAGTGTTTAACCTTTTCATGTTTTTTAAAATCACAGTTTTATCTTTCTTTGTAAAGTCAGCGGTTCTGCTGCTCTGTGTGTGATTGGTCAGATGCTGCTAACGCCATCCCTTTCATGTAAACAGGCTAGTAGCTACAATGGGAAACCATGGGTTACCTTATAGAGTTGATAACTAGCGTCATGTAATCACTTAGCCTGATTGACAATGTTGGGATAAGTTAATCAAGATAACAGAAAGATATCTTGAGTATGATGAACAATGAATTTAACTCCTAAATATGACTTATAATACAGAATGTGATGACGTCAAAGGCTTTGTACTTTGATGTGTGGTGATTGGAAGTGTCTGTGTGGTGCAGCCTGGACTGTCTAGAGACAGACTAGACCAGCTGCACCACACAGACACTTCAACCCTCATCTGAGAACAAAAAAATACAAGAACAACATAAAAAAAAGAAAAGAAAACAAACCTTAGAAACATGCAGGGTTACAGGAGAAGCCAGCCGTGCAGAGGTGAGTCTGTGCGAGTCTGAATTTAACTCCTATATATGACTTCCTACCAAAGAATGATGATGGGAGAATTTCGATTTATTTATTAACAGGTTTATTACGCATTAGTTTTATGGGTCTGTTCCACTTAAGGTCAGATTAGTGTCTATGAACCAAAATGAGTTTCACACGAATGATCTAAACTCATGTCATGCTCTCAAGGCCTGATTTTACTTTAGTAGTTAAAATGGGTGTAAAAGGAGCTCTGTTCCGTGTTAATGGTCCTTCACAGCCACGAATCCATTATCAGCCCAGATGCTGCTGCTACTTTGACCGTGGATGGGGAGTCACCTGCGCCTGTTTGGCAACTTAAAATTCCCGATCAGAGACCGAAAGCGCACCGCAAACACCTGCCTGAAGAGGCGGAAATGAGACCAACAAAGCCCACAACAACACGGCGCCGGGGTCCGTAGCACAAATATGTCATTCAGTCAGAAAATAACGAAAAGAACGAGGTGAAATTAAACGCAACAAACAGTCACGGTACATCTGCACGATGCCATAGCAAACCCGAGCGGTTCCTTTGAAAGCTAGCTAGCCATTTTGTTAGCTTAAATTCGTTTACTAAAACACGGTTTTTAAAGTCGACCTCCAGCTACTTACCTCTAAAACTTGCTGTTTCGGGTGTTTTTTTTAATATGCTGTCATCCAGAGGACTTCAGCAGGGAGATATCAACCCCACTAGAGCGGACAGCTCATCTGTTTCCTCCTTGTCTGCTCGGACAGGACGGAGGTAGCTGCATTAAAACGAACTCCCGCGAAGGACTCTGGGAGATGTAGTATGAAGCTGGAACAACAGCTGAGCGCGGACAGAGTGTTCCCCCTGGCGGCTGTAACTGCATAACTACACACAAAGGGCTTTCCATATCAAAATAATTACAGTTTTCTTGGTTATTATCAGTGTTGGTCAAGTTACTTGAAAAAAGCAATCAGTAACTAATTACTGATTACTCCCCCCCCAAAAGTTTACTGATTACTTATTTTCAAAAGTAATTAATTACTTAGTTATTTTTTAAAAACACGATTTACAACCTGAATAGATAAAGCAATAGATCTTTCAGCCCAATTCTACTTTTTTCTTCCATCGTACAAAATGTAATCAAATGGAAACGTCTCTTTTTAAAACTTTAAACTTTAATTCTTTTACCTTTATGCATCAAGCAAAAATTTAATTATATGCAACATTCTCTGACTGGAAGAAATTTGTTTAACATTTAAACCTATTTTCTGCACATTCCAGCATATAAAATAAAATATTGTTTTGTGTTTACACTCACTCTTTCAAATAGATGCAAGTAAAACACAGCAGAAAATAAATAAAATCAAAGACTAGCGGTCCTGTTGCTCTATTTTCACCTGTAAAGCAGGAGTGGGTTAGGCGGAGGTTTACCCTGGTGCAGGTGTGCCGCAGCGGTCAGTGGAAGAATCCGCGAGTTTCTCTGTGAATTTCACATTACATCGTAGCGCACTCGGTGCTTGCTCGGAAGTTTATGGTTTTTTTTCGCTGTAAAACCCACGCACAACGGACACTAATGTTTTTGTCACTTTTTATGGAATCAAACTCAAAATAAGGTCAGTACTTCCACGCTTTAAACGCTGCACGCTCATACTCTCTCCCGCACTCAATATATGATCCATTGTTGATCTGCAGACAGCTGTTGTCACGAACGTGGCACTGACATTCTCGCAAAAAATCAGTTTTAGTAACCCAGTAACGCAGCGTTCCTACGTGAAAGTAACGGTAATCTAATTACCGTTTTAAAAATAGTAATCCCTTACATTACTCGTTACTTGAAAAAAGTCATCAGATTACAGTTACTGCCCATCTCTGATTGTCACTGACTTCTATAATCGATTTGATATCAATTCACAAGCTCCCGATTTGACTTGATCCCAATTTGATTCGATTGATTCAATTTTGACTCAGACAGTCAGAAATATTATAATTATGATCATTTATCAGTACTGACACTTGTAAGGCTTCATCAGAAGTGTAAGCATATGCATGCAGATGCCTTTGTGTCAAAGTAGCTGAGGATAAAACAGAAAAGCATGAAGGAGATTTTCCTGGTTCGGCTTTTTATAGCAGATAACCTTAAAATATTCTGCAGTAGAACAAAATGGAAGGAAACCATGAATTAACATATGAACATTACCTGCTGAAGTGAAGCAGGGCAATGTTACAGATGAAATATACATTTTTAATCTTTGCCTCTCGAATGGTGAGATCCCTGTAATATGGAAATCTGCCTATGTTCTCCCTTTGCTGAAAGGAGGTGATCCTTCTGATGTTAATAACTACAGGCCCATATCTAAATTGTGTGTTCTAGCAAAAGCTCTAGAAAAGTTCATTAGTGAATAACTGAAAGACTTTCAGAAATTCAGTTCTTTCCCAACATCAGTCAGGATTCAGAAAACAACAACAGCACAATAACTGCTGCTATTAAAGTGGTTAATGACATTGATTCAATGGACTGCAAAAAATACTGTGCTGCTCTTTTTCTTGACTTGTCAAAGGCTTTTGATACAGTTGATCATGCTATTTTATTAAATGGACTAAACAATATTGGTCTATCCGTAAATGCTGTAAGTTGGTTTTCAAATTACTTGTCAGAAAGAAAACAGTGTGTCGATGCTGCTGGGTCTTCCTCTTCATTTAAAACTCACATTCAAAGGCTTGTGTCGAAGTTAAGGCTAAAACTAAGTTACTTTTTAGAAATCAATCCTGTTTCTCCCTCCAAGTGAGAAAACACTTGATTCATGCAACTTTTTTACCTTTATTGGATTATGGTGAACTGCTTTTTATGAATGCACCTGCCCACTAACTAAAGAGGTTGGATACTGTTTACCATTGTGCTTTACGTTTTATTACTGGCTATAGAAATCATGTACATCATTGTTCTTTGTATGCTGCTGCTAAATGTCTATCTTTGCATATTCGCAGACTCTCCCATTGGTTGAACTTTATCTATAAATCTCTCCTTGGGCTGGTTCCATCTTATTTATGTGTATTTGTGTAAAAACCACAACCAATACAGCCTTCGTTCTCACAATATCATACAATTGATTGTCCCAAAAATCAGAACAGAATTGGGGAAAAGGCTTTTAAATATGCTACCCCTGCTTCCTGGAATAATCTGCAGAAGGAACTGAAATGATCAGAATTGGTTACCTTGGGAGAGTTTAAATCTGTCTTAAAGGAACGAGAGAATTACTCTTTTACTCAGTGTGATTGTTTTTAATGTCGCTCTTAATTTGATCTGTTATTATATATTTTTCACGTTTGTATGGGATATTGTTTTGTTTTAAATGTTATATACTTATGTGGTACGTGTATTTTGACTTTTGTTGCCATGATGCCAGGTCTCTCTTGGAAATGAGATTTTTAATCTCAATGAGATTTTTTTTTACCTGGAATAAATAAAGGACTAATAATAATATAAGAATATGCATATTTATTTTTTCCAATATCTGTCTATACATTCCACATCACCATAACATACATCATATATTTATTTTTGAGCTCTATTTCTGTTTTCTGTGTTTTATTCTGATTGGCTTATTATCCATCAAGCTGCAGTCAGGCGCTCTGGTCCTTTATCGCGTTACACCTACATTTTTGTAGAAGCATTTTTAAAGGGTGGTGAAAGGTCTTTAATCATTTATCAAAGGGATGAAGTGATTAACTATTCATGTTTTGACACTTGTCAAAAAGGTTTAATTGTTAGTGTCTTTTGCACAGGTGAGTCTGTATTGTAAACAGGGGGGCACATACGTAAGTGGGCCACAGGTGCTCATGCGCTGTCAAAATAAAAATCGCTCACCAGATAAGAAGTTGCAACGCGCGTTTGCGTACATAAGATTTTCTGGAGGAGGACAGACATTTGTTTAGAACTCTTAAAGATGTTGAAGAAGCAAACTCCTTTAAGCAATTACTTTGGTGTTCCTCCACCTCCAAAGAAATGTCAGAAGGAGTCCGAACCTCAAAAGAAGCACGTATTCTCGCAAAAGTGATTGCAGGAAGTGAGCTGGCTTCAAGGTTTGAAGTAGCTGAGTAGCTGGGGAAAAGGCACTTCACCAGAGGACAGAATGGCTAATAATTGAAGAGGAGGAAATCAGAAAACTAGATAACATGGGTGAGGTGAGTGGCTTACTTGAATCTGCAGGCAAGTGGATGTCAGGGCACGGAAAGCAAATTCCAACCTGTTTTTCAGGTTCAACGGAAATCGGTGGGCAGAAGGGCAGATAAGTGAGACGGTGAAATCCAGAGGAGTGTGATGCCAGACAGGTGAGTCTTCCAGAGTGAGATCAGTGGTCAATAGAAAAGGTGAGTAACTTAGTGTGATATCGGCTTGTGGCGTGACTGACCAGAGGGAGAAGAGATTAAAGTTTTGTTTCTATCAAAACATAGAATTTCTACATGACCTGATGCAGGAACGATCTAGAAAGGGTGGTCCATGCTTTTATTACTTCACGGCTGGACTACTGTAACTCCCTTTATGCTGGTTTAGATCGTTCCTGTCTGCATTGCCTCCAACTGATGCAGAACACTGCTGCTCGCCTGCTGACCGGTTCCAAAAAGAGAGACCACATCACTCCGGTCCTCTGCTCTCTCCACTGGCTCCCAGTTGCTTTTAGGATTGATTTTAAAATTTTAAGGCTGGTTTTTAAGGTTCTTAACGGTACTGCACCTCCTTACCTGGCAGAGCTTCTTAGCATTTACTGCCCCAGGAGATCTTTGAGGTCAGCAGACTTGATGCTTTTAGATGTTCCCAGGTACAGATTAAAGACTAGGGGAGAGAGGGCTTTTGCTGTGGCTGCACCCAGACTGTGGAACAGTTTACCCCCTCACATCAGATTCTCCACAAGCCTAGGAACTTTTAAAACTGCTCTTAAAACTCACCTCTTTTCATTGGCTTTTAGCAAGGTTTAACCTATTGTTTTAATTTATTGTTTTATCAGTGAGGTATTTTATGTACCTGTGTTTTATAGTATTTTATATTTGTATTTTATTGTACAGCACTTTGGTCAGCCTTGGTTGTTTTTAAATGTGCTTTATAAATAGACTTGACTTGACTTGACTTGACTTGACAGCCATAAGTAGTGATGGCCCGCTTGAAGCTGACGCTCCGGAGCGTGTGTCGAAAAAAACAACACACTGGTTCAGAAGCACTGTGTCGAGGCTTGCTTCGTTTGGCAAAAGTCACGTGACCAGTGACGTCCGACGCTTCATTACGCACGTAATCGCTTCGGTACCTGATTCAAATGGAACGAAGTGAATCATTTGCGGGATTTGTGGAGTGTTTTGATGGTGGCAGATAGCGAACCACTGATCATTCTACTGAGAGATTTGGTTCTGTTGTGTGGGAGTATTTTGAGTTTATTTTGGTCGGTGGGTTTTCCAGCTTTGTGTTCTGGCTATTTGCTTTTGTTTTGTGCGTCTTTATTTTATCTGAAAACGGGACAAACTTAAAATGTAAAAAATCTGCTTTTCATAATATAAATATCATTAAATAACTTCCATTTGACTCGTAACATTTAATGTTATAAAAAGATGTATTTTATTTAAAAAAAATAATCTTAAAATGTTAGTCTACAAAATGTGCAGCAATTTAATTTATTTATTCTCTTTAGCTGATAGTTTGTGGAGCCATAACTGCATCTCTACCAGTTTTTCTGCACTCCAGCCTCTTCTGTGCCATGTGAAGGGATTTTCCTTAAGGCAGGAGAAATTATCTTAACGAAAAGGAACAGGTTCAGCCATCGCACAGTGGAACAAATTCTCTTCTTGAATAAAAATGAAAAAGGGTTACCTTAAATGCATCATGTTTTTAATTTGCAAGTTCATAAGCATTTCCCTTTCCATTTCACAATCAATTCTACCCCCAGGTCAAAAATACGTATAGGAAAATTTCCCTAATATAATATTATTTATAAATATACCCGTCTAGAGATTAAATGCATAAGTACATGGAGGCAGGACCTCACAGCAGAAGCATACTGCATAATGTGCATTATTATATGCATGTTATATGTAACGTGGTATTTTTCAATTATTGTATTTACCAACATCAAGAAGTCACAAGAAAAGAAAGACCACACCATGGTGCATGTTCAAACAAAGAAAGTTTACTGGTCAAAATAATTTATTAAACAAATAAACTACATTTTTTAACACCAAAAAATACGCGTTCAAAGCAACACAACAGCAGCCCAATATGAGACAGAGTTCCACTCTGTAGAGTGGAAGCAGTTGGTTTTATTTTGTGGATTCAAGCTGCTCTTCATATTTTTGGCCACCAGATGTCACCAGAGAGGACTGTGTTGAAAAGCTTCGAGTAATGAACCGTTTTTCAATACAAGCTTCAGTGCTTCAGAAAGCTTCATTTGGCCATCACTAGCCATAAGGTAGCTGATGGTCTGATGGAGAATTGGTGAAGACACTGATCTTAAATACACCACCTGCTTATTGCTGGTAATGACAAACAGGTGGACAAGGCAGGTGTGGACTCCGGGCTCCACCCAGAATGCCAAAGGAGGTTGATTACACATATCTAATTCATTATAATGCCACAGAGGTAAGTGACGTGCAGCTTGGATGGTGTAATAAAAATAATAAATGTTACGAATTAGTCTAACACCTCTGAGATATTTCTTCTTTGGACTGATTTTGGTTCTGCGAAGGAAAACACTTTTGGATTTGCGGCCTCAGATGTGGTCTGGAACCCATGTGACGGTAAGATTAGTGCTTCCAGTGACTGTGAAGATTGAACCTAACTCAGACACCGGTGTGGTTTAGACAATTCCTGTATTTTGATTTAATAAAGATTTTGATACAAATTGGTGTTACTGAAGCTCTGAAAGGGAGAGGTGTGTTATTTAATTAAATTGCACACTTGTTTAAATTCATGTTGGGTACCTCCTAAGGAATTGTGGACTGCATTAATTACGTCCACTGTAATGTCTAATTGGCTAACTTAATGTGAAAATACCACTGCAGATTTGTTTGAAAAATCTGTTTTCACTTCAGTGATGGTGGTATAGAAAAGGGAGGTCTCAGACATGGTCTTGGCCAAGACAGGGGAGGTGTGCGTTCAGTGTTTGGCATTATGTGCTCCACTTTTGTTCTTAAAAAACACTTTGGACAACATTGAGGGAGTATGGTTGAGGACCTGGAAAGTGAAATAAAAACATAGGCAGACATGATATAAGTTAAGAAAAAGAATCATGAAATTAGATTTGAGTAAGAAATAAGATAAATAAAAATACTACAAACTCATTCTGATTTAAAAGCCAAGGAATAAAAGTGGGTTTTCAGACGGGTTTTGAAAGTGTCCGATGTTGGGGAGGTCCTGATGTCAAGGGGCAGTGTCACACGCACCAACCTTTCTCTAAAGCATACGCCACACAGGATGGTCGATTTGGGCAGTAGCCTTTTTATTTGCCACACACACATACACTGTGGTTTTGCCTGGGACACAGACACTCCCCTGGTGGCTCACTGCTGCCTTGTGTGTCTCTGCTCCTCACTGCCAACATACAACACAACCCCACATTAATCACCTGGCCAGGCACACCTGCTCTTTGCTCCGCCCCGCATCACCCCTCCTCTGCAGCAGGCCAGAGACCACGCCCTCACCACAGGCAGTTTGTTCCATAATTTAGGAGCAGTCACAGCAAAGGCCCGATCTCCTCTGTGCTTTAATCTGGACTTCAGGACAGCCAGTAGCAATTGATCCGCAGACCTCAGTGATCTTACAGGAGTGTATCAATTTAAAAGATCAGAAAGGTATGAGGGTGCTAACCCGTGCAATGCCTTAAAAACAAATAATAAAATCTTAAAATTAATTTGAAAACTACCTGGCAGATAGTGTAATGATATATGGGAGATATGTGTTCTGGCTTGCGTCTTCAGGCCTGAAAGATGTTGATTCAGGCTTCATTTTTAGTTGTTTTTTTTGGACAGGTTTATGGTCTGAGGTCAGCTCATAGGTTCAGGAATAATGACTTATGCCAGCTTTACAGTAAGAAGCAATTAATACTACAGATTTCTTTTGCCTTTAAACCATGGTGTTTGCTGATACTGTGTCCCTGCTGTTTGTTCTCATCAACAGTCCTGTTCTGTTTTTAACATTCTGTGCTGAAGCTAAAGGAAATGTTTCTACAGTGTTGGATGATACAGCTCCAAACTAAATAAGTGACTAACTAATGATGTTTAGATCCAGTTTACCAGGATCTATGACACAATGCACTTTATGATAAAGGCTTCATTCAGCCTAAAAACATGGCAGAATGTAAAACATGTGGACAAACTGAGCTGAGGTGCTTTAACCTCCTCTACATCCCTGTTAGCAGGATGAAGGCGCCCTCTTGTGTTGTGCATCACTTTCAGATTTCACTTGTTAACCTGCAGGAAGACAAAACTTCACTGAGCCTTCAGCAGCTTCAACATCATCAGTAAAGACAGATTTAAATATGTGTAATATCACACTGTGTCAGTTTGTTCACAGGAGTCACAACCTGTAACACTGATGCTGCATTCAAGGACCATTACAAACATCTGAAAGGACTTAAGAACATGAAGAAAATGTGACTTGTTTCTCTGTAATGAAGCTGTTTTAGTGAAGAAAGTTGAAAGGTCACAGAGCGACTGCTGAATCTTCTGCTCTAAACATGAACTCTGAACTTTGTGATGCTTCAGGAGGAAAACTGCTTCAGTTATTCTCTCAGATTAGTTTCATATTTTCTGCATCAGATTTGAGTGAGATCCTGGAATGAAGACAGAAGAAAAGACTTTGTTCAAAGTTTGATTTATAGTCAAACCTTCCAGTTTATTCACACAATAAAACATCAACACAATATATGAATTCATTCATTAAAATCACAGTTTTTCCTCATTTGATTGATAATTTTGAAAAAACAAAAACACACACGGTCTGCCATACTCACAGAGAAATGTTTCTTGAAAAATATTCAAGAAACATTTAGAGGAAAGAGAAATATTTTTGTAAGTCAAAATCATGATGAGCAGTGATAGCATCCATAAACAGTCACAGGAAAGATCTCCTTTAAAAAGTCCAAAACATCAAGAGAACAACTAGAAGATGTGGAGGTACCACCCATAATGTTTGACTGACAGCTGATCTCTGTGCAGTGCAGAAATGATGGAGAGAAAATAGCTGCAACCGACGTGTGTAGAGCAACAATGGAGTGTGGGAGAGAGTACGACCATGTAGCGTTTAAAGCATGGATGTACTTATATTATTTTAAGTTTTATTCCGTAAAATACGTGTATAAATCTCATTTTAAAAAAACAAAACAAACCCAATGGGAGTTGTGGCAGTGTGCAAGTCAGCGAACAGTTAATGGAACTGTCTGGTGCTTTAAACACCTTCAAACTGTGAACTTCAGAGAGAAAACTGATTTTAATAAAGGCTACCTCCACATGTGCACGGGCAGTTTTTTAAAACAGTTATTTTTCCAAGTTTGTTTTTACGAAAAAGCTCTGACCACATGAAGACACAAAAGAATATCTCAAGCACTGTCAGGACCATGCCTTAAGCAACATTGTGGCTGAGGTGGACTCTGGCTCAGCTGCAGGGGAGGGGTAGTGCAGTGAGCTCAAGGGGCATTGCGAGGGAGGTAGGAAGGAAAGGTGCACACGATGAACTAAAGAGGTTTCTCCCCTTTTTATAGTGAAGTCGGAGACCAGAAGGAACGACAGCTGGAAAGCTGATGGACCTGGGTGCTGAACCTGGAGAATAAACCAGTGTTGAAATCAGTAAAGACTGTTAAACATGGAACAGTGTGTCGGGTTGCGGTCCTTTCAAAAAACATGAAGGAATGTCAACCAATCAAAAGCCTACAAATAATAAAACAATGACGTTAGAAAAAAGTGATGAAGGCGCACACGAGACACACTCATTTTTTCAATTGCTTTTTTTAATCCACATGTAAACAAAAACTGAGCTTTAGAAAATGTTCACCCTTCATTTAAGGTGGATGAAAAGCCAAAACACATAGAAAAAGCTATGTTTACCAAATGTACACGTGCATGTGGCGAGAGACACCATTAACATTTTCTAAGAATGAAAGTTAGCATCGTTTTTCATGTGCATTTTCAACTGTACCGAAGAACTGAAACTTTTTCCACATGTGCTACAACTAAGGTTTTTCACCTGTGTGGCCTCTCATGTGTCTTATCAAACTTGACATATGGATAAAGCCTTTCCCACAGCCTCTGCAACAGTGTGGTTTCTCACCTGTATGACTTTTTATGTGACTTGCAAAATTTGCTGCGTCGCTAAATCTTTTCCTACAGGTGCTACAGTAATATGGCTTCTCACCTGTGTGAATTCGCATGTGTCTATTCAAATTTGTTTTTAAATGAAATCTTTTCCCACAAGTGATACAGGAATGTTGTTTTTCACTTGTATGAAAATCCATATGCATTTTCCAATACGCCTTCCACCTAAATCTTTTCCCACACGTGCTACAAGAATATGGCGTTTCACCTGTGTGAATTCGCATGTGTCTATTCAGGCATGTCTTCTGACCAAAACCTTTTCCACAAATGCCACAAGAATGCAGCTTCTCACCTGGGTGAACTCGCATGTGTCTATTCAAATTTGTGTCTAGATGAAATCTTTTGCCACATGTGCCACAGGAATATCGTTTTTCACTTGTATGATATTCCAGGTGCATTTTCAAATATTCCTTCCGATTAAATCTTTTCCCACAGGTGCTACAAGAATGTGGTTTTTCACCTGTGTGAATTCGCATGTGTCTTGTCAGGTCTGACTTCCAACTAAATCTTTTCCCACAGTAACTACAAGAATGTGGCTTCTCACCTGTGTGAATTTGCATATGTCGTTTCAAGTTTCCCGTCCTATTAAATGTTTTTCCACAGGTGCTGCATGAATGTACTTTCTTGGAATTTTTAACCGTCAGGTCTGCTATGATTTGATTCAAATTATTTGTGTGTAAGTCACACAAATTGTCCTTGCTTTCGCACTGATTTGTGTCAGGAGAGTTGTGAGAAAGTAGCTGGACACTGCTTGGTTCTGGTTCCCTGTAGTCACTTTCTTCACGAGCAGGAAAAGTTGCAGTCTCCTGCTTTCGTTCAAGCGGTTTTCCCTCTTCAGTGGTACTGAGTTCCTCCTGTTCCTCTTTAATCTGTGAAGGATCCTCCTGGACCAGACTGGAGTTCATCTGGTTGCAGACGTGCTGACATGTGAGCCCCTCCTCGTCCTTACAGTCATGTTGTGGAAAATCTGAAGGGACAGATTAAAAAAAACAAAAACATACATTTGAGAAATTACAAGGTAACCTTAAACATTAGCAAATCTCCACATGGTAAGCATGTTATTCAGATATACCAGTGAAAGGCATGTTGTGGGGAGAAATATTTTGCTGACTCAGTGAAAACCATTTTGGCTGCTCATTTACAAACTATATAAAAAAACACTCTTCTTCTGTGATCGAGTTAAGTTTAGAATCATATATTTCAGAAAGCCGAATATAAATATTTACCATACTTTACCCAATCCGGAATCTGTTTGAATATTTTTTCCCTTTCCATGCTGCAGAGCAAACCTCAAATTCTTGAAAAACGGCAGAACAAAATCTACACCCAACAAAGTTTGGGTGTAGATTTTATCGGAGAAGTGGGTGGACATTTTAAACTTAAACTTACACTCACTTAAACTGACTTCTTACTTTCTCCTCAGTTTCTGCATCAGTTAATAGTGGAAATCTAATTTTTGTAAAGACAACAATCACCTATCAGGGGAGATTTCAAAACAGCACAAAAATTCAGCTGTAAAAAAAAACTATGAGATTCTCATAAATATTACTGTGTTGCATTTTCTGTGATATTAGGTGACTGTTGAGTCTTTGTTTAAGAGTAATCTATTTATATGTGTATGTAATCTCAGTGATATCTAAAATCAGTTCAACTGACTTAAACTCTTGCCTTGAACATCTCACATGTGTTTCACCAAGATTTCTGCTCCTGTTCAAAACCTTATGCTCATCCCCAAAATGTTGCATGAAAACTTTCTGCATAAAACTGATATCAGACCACCACCTCTTTCTTCTAGCTCCTCCATGGTTATCAACCTGCCTCCATGTGCTCCCAACAGAGACGATGCCATAACCGACAACACAACACTGTGTGTTTGTGGTGGAGATTAGGGCTGAAAGATTCATATATTTATAAGAGCAACAACCAAATATCAAAACTTGGGAAAAACTGTGCAAGAAGACAGATCAAAGAAAACAAACAGATCACCAAGGATGAGAAAATAAAGGTGATTTGTAACAAAACAAACAAAATGTAGGAGAAAACAAAATACTTTATATATTAAGGCTTGTATTAAAGGTTAAACGGCAGAAAACATTTAAATGTTTATTTAAAAATTAGTCAAAACCTTTACATGACACCTACTGCAGTATTTTTTTATTTAGATTAACCATAAATTGCCTGAGCAGGCAATGAATAGGATTAGGCTGCTGGGGGCTTCCCATGATGCCTGAATGTTTCTTCTACACTCACCTCTTTTCGCTCTGTGTGTTTATACTATACCACTATCACATTTTATAGAATTTAACTCTGGCACTCTCTGCTTTCCTCCCCCTCCACTCACCTCCAACTGGTTGCAGCAGATGGCCGCCCCTCCCCAAGTCTGCTGGAGGTTTCTTCCCGCTAAAAGGTTGCTTTTCCTCCCATTGCTCTTGGGGACTTTAAAAAAGCCAATGTGAGCCAGGAACTTCCCAAATATAAACAGTATATTACATACTTGACTAGAGAGGAGAGGACATTGGATCACAGTTACAGCACGATTAGCGAAGCCTATCACGCTGTGCTATGTGCTGCACTCGGACTTTCTGACCACGTCATGATCATTCTGATGCCCGCGTACAGACAGAGGCTGAAGCTCTCCAAACCTGTTGTGAGGACTAAAAAACTGGAGTAACGAGGCTGTGGAGGAGAGTCGCACGGCTTGGAATCTACAGACTAGGACACATTGAGGGCTACTTCTAAAGGCTTGGATGAGTTTACGGACACTGTCACATCCTATATCCACTTCTGCAAGGACAGCATTGTGGCAGGGTGAGTTTTAATAATGGCAAATCCTGGTTCACTCCTAAACTCAACCAGCTGTGGTTAGAAAAGAGAAAGGCGTTCAGTAGTGGTGACAGGGACTGCTACAGAGAGGCCAAGTACAGGTTCAGAACAGAAGTGGACATTGCTAAACACCAGCAGTCTGAGAAGATGCAGCCGCAGATCTTTCGCATCGTGTGGACAGCGAACCCGGAGCCTTTTTGAAAACAATGACACATTTTAGTCATGTGATGCAGTCAAGTGACCAATTAAACTAAGATAGCGGAGGGCATTACACAGCAGTTGTTTTGTTTGCTCTCAAGCCCTATTAAAGATTAATATCATTTTGTACATGCTCCAGATAGCTTTTCTTTAAATTCTTTAATTCTCACTCGCTTTTGCAACTTTGTACTTTTGTGTTACTCGCAGCAACAACTCCACCTCATTGTTAGTCCATTTAAAAAACTTGGTGCTTTTCCTCAACATTTTGTCGCGACGTTTCAAAGAGCCGGAAAGTAAATAAACAGCAGACAGAAATGAGGTTGGTTGAATCGTCTTGTGTTTCACACATGCACAGTACTGTAACGTAAGTGTTTTTGGCCGTTTCAATGTGGACGCACAACTCTGTGAAAACCACTGAAAACGATAGTGTGGACGTGGAGCGTTTTCAGAAGAAAACGCTGTTTTCAAATTTATCCAGGCTAGTGTGGATGTAGCCTAAGAGCCTGAATACCGGGAAAGCTCCCGGCACAGACGGTGTGTCTCCTGCCACTATCAGACACTGTGCAAATGAGCTGGCCCCTGTTTTCTGGCATCCTCACTGCAGGCATGTCATGTGCCTGCTTGCTTCAAGTCCTCCACCATAGTCCCTGTCCCCAAGAAGCCAAGGATCACTGGACTAAATGTCTACAGACCTGTGGCTCTGACATCTGTGGTCATGAAGTCATTTGAGCACCTGGTTCTATCCTAACTCAAGACCCTCCTGGACCCCCTGCAGTTTGCTTACAGAACCAACAGGTCTGTAGACGATGCTATCAACATGGCTCTACACTTCATCCTGCAGCATATCTTGACTCCCCGGGAAATCTACGCCAGGATCCTGTTTGTGCACTTCAGCTCTGCCTTCAACACCATCATTCCAGACCTTCCAGACCTTCTCCAAGCCAAGCTTTCCCTTAGATCCCATCTGCCAGTGGATCACTGACTTCCTGACAGACAGGAAGCAACATGTGAGGCTGGGAAAGAATATCTCGGACTCCTGGACCATCAGCACCGGCTCCCCTCAGGGCTGTGTTCTTTCTCCTCTGCTCTTCTCCCTGTACACTAACTGCTGCACCTCCACCCACCAGTCTGTTAAGCTAATCAAGTTTGCAGATGACACCACTTTTATTGGACTCATCTTGGACGGGGATGAGTCTGCCTACAGGAGGGAGGTTGAACGTCTGGTGTCCTGGTGCAGCCACAACAACCTGGTGCTGAATGCCCAGAAGACAGTGGAGATTATTGTGGACTTCAGGAAGCACACAACCCACTCCCCCCCATCATCCTGACTGACACCCTCATCACCACTGTGGACTCATTCCGCTTCCTGGGTACCACCATCACCCAGGACCTCAAATGGGAGCCCACCATCACCTCTGTCATAAAGAAGGCTGAGCAGAGGATGTACTTCCTGAGGCAGCTGAAGAAATTCTACCTGCCAACACAAACAATGATGCAATCCCACACTGCAATCGAGTCCACCCTGACCTCCTTCATCACCGTGTGGTACGCTGGAGCCACCATCAGGGACACCCATCTCTGCAGGACCCGTACACCTCCAGAGCGTTTTGCCAAATTGCAAAACGCTTTGCTGTGCCTCTAATAAAACCTCTGTGACTTTGCTCTAAGTCAAAATTAAATCGAATCAAATCAGAACCCTGTGAATTGGAATCAAATGGACCACAGAAATCAGTGATGATACCCAGGCCTAGTGAGCAGCCTAGGCAGAAGTGGATATAGCTTAGGGTAACGAGAAACGATGAAAAGAACGATTGATAACTTTAAGTTAAGGCCTGATCCGTCTGAAATTCATATCCAGTGCTCTGACAAGGAGCCATCAACCTCTGAATGCTGAAAAAGCACAGTGTATCAGAGAACACATTATATGCCTCGATAAATACACTACCCAAGTGTCCCCTCTCCCCACTGCCTTTCAGCCACAGGCAGCAGCACACAGGTCGTCAGAGGAGCCGATGTGAGGATTAAGTTTAACATTTTCTACAATATTGCCAAAGAGTGCCAAAGCACTTGAAAGCACAAGCCCTTTTTCAGTAACTTCTCTTTCTTGTAGAAATGTGCTCCAAATAAAGAACTTTGTGTTGACAAGATTGTTAATTAATCATTTACAAATCAATATTGTCTGTATGGACAGCGGTTTAAAAAAAGTGAACATGTAAAACTGTGGGGTTAAGTGATGCACTTGAAAAATTTGGGTGCACCTAACTTTTGTGCTTGTGGACCTAAGAAAAAAGTTAGGCACACCAGTGCACCGTGGCAAAAAGTTAGTCTAGAGCCCTGATGAAGGTTTTGCATACCCATTCTTTGCAACTTTACTTCAGGGTTCCACATGATGCCCAGCTCCTGCCCAGTCCAGACGATGACATCTTTGGTTTTTGGCTTCAGTGAAAGCTGCTCTTTTTCCTGATTGAGGGAGATTTCGTCTTGTTCCTCTTTAGTCTGTGGAGGCTCTGGGTCATGCTGGTCCAGACTGGAGCTCCTCTTCTGGTCACAGACCTGCTGGTCATCCAGACCTTCATCTTCAACACAAGGACACAAGAAAATAGTGACTAATGTCATGACAAGAAAATGTTGGTCATGTCATAGTCAATAATCTGACCCTGAGTCTCCCTAAGCTTTAGCAACTTGACCTACTTCTTATATTTAACAAACCAAACATTTCACATTCTACTTGCTTGTAAGTGAAGAGAGAGTCAATGTAATGGATGTCTGGTGGGAAGGAGTTCCAGAGGCCCACAATAACAGTGGAAATTTAATCAAAGAGATCTCAGAAAAAATCTCTTGGGAACACCGCATTGGAAATGAGAATTCTTGGGAATTTACATTTTATGACTTGGTTGAACCGACAGGAGCCAGAGAGAAGATTTAAACTAGTTTAAGAGTTTGTCAGTGATTCTAACAGAGGCTAAACTGTCAAGAAGGGTGTCAGAGAGCGTTAAAGGCTGCTCTTAGATCAAGAGGGATGAAAGGGGTCACCATCCAGTATCAACCTTGTGTTTTCACAGGACTCTTACATTCTTGAAGACTGCCAAAAACAAAACAAAACATTCATTCAGAGTCATTTATTCATCGAGTCATTTTGTTAACCCTGGAGCTGTCCACCTGGGGTCTAACTTTTGTGACTGCCAGTGATTAGCACACAATATAAAAAACAGAAAAAACAGACACAACCACACAAACAAATGAACAGCAGGATGATCTGAATATGATAATGAAAGCTTGAGGTAATTGAAGAAGGCAGGTAAGGCATGCTAATCTTTTGATGTTTTACTAATAACTATACACTCACTGGTCACTTTATTAGGTACACATTGCTAGTATTAGACTAGATCCCCTTTTGTCCTCAGAACTGACTTAATTCTTTGTGGAGATTCAGCAAAGTGCTGGAAATATTCCTCAGATATTTTGGTCTATATTAACCTGAAGGCTTCACACAACTGCTGCATATCTGTCATCTTCACATCCATGATGCAAATCTTGTGTTCCACCACATCCCAAAGGTGCTCTATGAGGTTGAGAGTTGGTGACTCTGGTGACCTCCTGAGTACAATGAACTCACTGTCATTTTAAGGTAATGGTGTTGTAACCCATTATACTAATCGATTGTTGTATCCCATCTGCTTCAAGATTCAACATGTTGTGTGTATTCAGAGATGCTCTTTTACATATCTTAGTTGTAAAATGTGCTTACTGGACTTAATGTTGCCTTCCAGTCAGGTTGAAGCAGTCTGTTCATTCTCCTCTGACCTCTGACATCAACAAGGAGTTTTCACCCAAAGAACTACCCTCACTAGATTTTTTATTTTTCGGACTACTCTCTGCAAATCATACAGATGTTCATGCTGGAAAGTTTCAGCAGATCAGCAGTTTCTAAAACACTCAGTGCAGCCAGTCTGTCACAAACACCCACACCATGATCAAAGTGATTTAAATCAGCGCTCACTTTGAACTTCAGCAGGTCATCTTGATCACATCTACATGCCGAAATGCACTGACTGCTGCCATGTAATTGGCTGATTACATTTTGGATTAAAGAGTAGCTGAATGGGTGTAAGTGTGTTCACAAAAATTTAACTGCATACATTTTACTGTGGTATAAAAAATACTGTAGATCAAAGCATTTATTGAATACTAAGTGAGCATGTCTCTTAGATATGTGAGTGATATTTAAGGTGTTTTAAATATTCAGTCTCATGCGCTGAACAGCAAAGAATTCTGTTTATATGCAGAAAGTCATCATTTATGAGGCGTATAAATCGCTAGTCCAACTTGGTCCTTGTGGCCAATAATCCACATTTTTCATTGTCTCAATGTTTTTCCTACATTCTGCGTACAGTTCTGGGCCAACATGACTTAAATCTATATGCAGGAAATAATATATATATTTAAAACCCATTTTTTATTTTACTGTGCTAACAGAAAACGTCTTCAGTGAGGTAGTATGCCAGCACACCGCCTGTCTTTGTGAGCTCTTTTCATGAGGAGTTTACTCTGATATCATCAAATGATGTTTTTATATGAGCCATATTCATTTCTGTATTACGAAATCTGTATATTACAGTTTTACATACCTGTTGTGGTCAGCTTTACTCCAGGTTTACACAACTCCAGTTCCCCAGTCCACACATTAATGCCTTCAGCCTCCTGCTTCAGTTCTAGCTGCTCTCCTTCCTCACTGCTGTAGATTTCCTCCTGTTCCTCTCTAGTCTGTGGAGGCTCTGGGTCCTCCTGGTTGAGACTGGAGCTCCTCTCCGTGTCACAGAACTGCTGATCATCCAGACCTTCGTATTCAACAAAGGGACACAAGAAAATGGTGACTAATGTGATGATAAGAAATATCAAGAAGGATGAAAATGGTCACCTATTGAGAATTAAGTTTATGGTTTCATGGATTCTTCCATTCTTGCAGACTTTGCCAGAGAAACATTTACTCATAGTCATTTGTTGATTGGGTGATGTTGTTAACTCTGCAGCTCTACAAATGTGGTCCAATTTTAGATGTGACTGCCAGTGATTACCACACAATGCAAAAAAAAAGAAAAGAAAAAAAAACAACATACAAACAAATGAACAGCAGGATGATCTGAATATGATAATGAAAACTTAAAGTACTTTAAGAAGGCAGGTATATGTTAATGCTAATTTTCTAATATTTTACTAATCAATATACACTCAGTGGTCACTTTATTAGGTACACATTGCTAGTTATGTATATTCAGAGATGCTCTTCTGCATATCTTAGTTGCAAAAAGTCATTATTGGACCTACTGTTGCCTTCAGTAGCGGTTTTAGATACGGGCGACACGGGTGGTTGCCCGGGGCGGCATCGTGATGGGGGCGGCATCACGGGCATCGGCAAAAAAAGAAAAAAACGCTCGTACTCATGCTGCCCCTACGGCAGCCAGCGCATATTGGGAATGGCACAGGCATCGATCGGTTTTCTATCGCCCATTTGCTGGGAGTAAGGGCGCCCTCCGTTTGCGTGGTACGCCTGCTGCTTGCGGCGCAGAGAGGAGAGGGCGGGGCGGCGGGGGATTCTCTGGCTGACTGGAGCGGCATCTAATAACCAACTAGCAAAATAAAACAAAATAACAAACACGAAAACACCAGACATCATGATACAGACTTATAATTTGCACCGATGTTTTTTCAAAATTCTATACACGAAAAGTGAGCGCGAGAGCCCTCGGTGCGCCTGCTCGCTGCTGAAGTCAAAGTAAACTTTATTGTCATCTCCGCTACATACAGTCCAGTATATAGAGAGACGAGACGACGAGGCTCCAGTTACAGCAGTGCAAGTAAACAAACAATAAATATAAGAAGAGTAAGAAAATAAATATACACTTTAGGACTCGGGGTAAAGGGATCAATGACAATTCAAAATTTACAGTTTGATGATTTAAAGTCTCACACACAACCAGTCGAAAGCTGCTTCCAAATAGAGCACATTTCATTCCTAATGTTGTAAATCCAAGTCTGTTATGTATTCATGATTTGAATCCTGGGTTGTGTGAAATCTCAGAAATGCACCCTAGACAAAGTGAATCTGTGAACTAAGGTGTAGGTCTGTTAGGATATGTTGTGGTGATCCTCGGGTTGAGGGATGGGTGTTCATACTGGAGTGCAAAATTAAAACCAATGGAAGATGGACAAGAAAAGTTCAAAGCCATCAGGTGCTCAGTTTAGAAAAAATAGAAAAGAAGAGGAGGAGAAACGAGCAAAAGATGCAGGTAAGCAGATGTGTCATTGGATAATGGCAGGTCATCCTGAAACAGTCAGAATCAGAATACTTTATTAATACTTTACTAAGGAAATTATGTGGGTTACAGCTGCTCCAAGAAGAAATTGTAAAGATAGCAACACTACCAGATTAAACTCCAAACAATACATTATGTTACAGATTTTAATATTAATTAGTCAGTGTCAGTTGTTGATTTGTCCTGTTCTCATTGTATGAAGAATTATGATGGCTGTTTGGTAGCCGTTTGCATACTATGCATACTCTCTCTGTCTTCATATGTGTGTGTGGACAACAGTTTTATGTTAATGTTTTATGTTCAATCCAACTTGCCGCCCCATAACGACGCTCACTTTGAACTAACAGCAGGTCATCTTGATCACGTCTACATGCCGAAATGCATTGACTGCTGTCATGTAATTGGCTGATTACATTAAAAACTATTGTAAATAAACGCATTAATTTACTACTAATGACAGAAATCCCCACACCTCCACAAGTTTACACACCGGTGTTGTGTGACTTCATCCCGGGTCTGATATCAAGCAGTCTTAGCTGACTGACCTCCTCCTCATACCGGACGATCGTTTTTTCAAACTCTGAGAAGATTTCTTCTGCGGCAGTAGTTAATCTCACTTTGATAAACTCTCTCAGATAAAGAACTGAAGACATTATTGCTACAACAACCGATACATTCAAACTAAATTCTTCAAACAAAACTCGATCACGACGCAAGTGCTGAATGGCGTCATTTCCGCTGTTAAACTTCCGGTAGATTTGGAAGTATCAAAGGCGTATTGCTGCCCTCATCAGGTCATTGGGTCAGTCCAACAAAAATCAAGTCCTCACATAAAGTCTGGTACTTTCCAGAAACCTGGATAAAGAATTTATGGTTTCAAATGACCAATTCATTGTGCATAAGGTTTCTTTTTGCAGACCATCAAACCATGCTTAACCCTTTCTGACTTATATGCCTCACACTCACACTGTTGCTTTATTTTCATCACAGCTGCAGTAAAGTAAGGATGCTTTGTTGATAGAAAGATATTTAAATATTTAAAGTCCCTTTTTCTTCTTTTTTTTACAATTTTTTTTTTGAGATTTTTAATGTGTTCAGGTTAAACTGTGCTGCTTGATGTTACTGTGTGCCTGCTGTTTTCATCAACAGTCTTGTTCCGTTTTAAACACTCAGATTCTCTTAGCCTAGGTTGATATTTTTGCCACGCAATTATAAGTGATATCCTGGAATAAAGAAAGAAGAAAATTCATTGATTAAAGTTTGATTTAATGGAAAAATCTTTAGTTTTTTCCAACATTTAACATAACAAAGAATGATGTCCTCATTGATTATAATCATAACTATAATTATTTACAATCTGATTGATAAAGGAGGGTCTCCTGATTTCTCTGTTAAGTCCATGAAGTGGAAGTGAAATAACATACAAATACATTAATATGAATATTCTACATACATTTACACGGATGGAAGAGCTAGATCCAACTCGTTCTCTGGGAACAGTGGTGATTGGTATCCAAAGGTTATTTCAAATGAATGTATTCCACCAAGGGAGGTGTGAGGACCAAGTGGCTGGGCTGTAGGAAGTGACACTTCAGAGAATGGTCTCACGCTCTTGATTTAACCTTTCGGTTTGACCGTTGGTCTAGGGCAGAAGCTGGAATTTAAACTAACCTTGGTACCAAATGAGGTGCAGAAGGCCTTACAAGCCTAGGAAGAGAATTGTGGGCCACGGTCGGAGACTATTTTATGTGGAATTCCATGGAGCCTAAAGACATGATGGATGAAGTTAGCTGTTTCAGTGACAGTAGGCAATTTCTCCAAAGCAACGAAATGTACAGATTTTGAGAACCTGACTCTTTTTCCTGAGGTGGGTAACCCCATGACAAAATCTACAGTGATGTGGGACCATGATCTGTTGGGGGTGGCTAGAGGCACGCTGGTGTTCAGGCAAGCACGCTTCTGCAGGGGATGTATGGAAATCTATGGCGCATTCGGCAAGGGCGGAACTTCCCTCAGACACAGGCTGAGCAAAAGTCTTTTTCATTTCACTTAAAAAAAAAAATGGGCCGGTGGGTGAAAAGAAAAATACACTTCGGCCTATGTTACCCTTCCCCTCAGTTGCCCTACAAGATAGGATAATTTTTCTGTCTTATTGGGCAATGAATGTGGTGAGCAGCCAAAAATCAGCAGGCATTAAAGCAGGAATCCCCCGCAGCGAATCAACTCCCTGTAGAAGGGCTCAGGTGCCGGAGAAACTGTGTCACAGAATATTGGCTCAACGGGTGCAGCTGCAGACAGCTGCTGGACACTCTGTGGGTAACTGAGCGGTTATAGGTAACTAAGCGGTGGAGGACCTGGAAACCGAGGACAAGAATCAAGGAAGTCAGTATGATGAAGCCCCCTGAATGTGTTGAATCTTTTTGGCCAGTTGCTTCACCAAAAGGCAGATCACACAAAGCCCTGTTTAACAGCTCGTTTGGAAGTACTGTTTGCTTTTCAAAGAGCGGCAGGATTGTGGGGTCATAAAATTTAAAGGCTCTGCAGAATTTCGTTAGGGCGGAAAGATGTTGATTCAGGCTTTTGGAACACAATTTAAACCCAAACACAAAATATTCAGTAGATGAGTAAGGTTTGTTGCCGACAGTTTTATTGAACATAAGCATAAGCATTTATTGAACATATGCAGGCCAAAAGCCAACAAAGATAAATAAAGACGAAGACTCCCGGGGCACTTCTGAAGAATCACCAGCTCCTCCTCCTTTGTTATATAATTATCCAAAGATTTATTTCCTTAATTATGTCCAAATCAAACTTTTCTTAAAAACTTTGCTTCCTCTATGATAATCAACACTTGTCTTGCATAACTTTCTGGGATTTCTTCCAATGACCTCTTCAGCCATTATCTTTATAGTTTATTTTGACAGGTTTTGACTGAGGTCAGCGCATAGGGTCAGGAATAATGGCTGTTATGACAGCTTTACAGTGAGAAGCAGTTAATACTACTTCAGATTTTTATTCCTTTACAACAATTTGCACTACCAAATGTAAGGTATAAGTTTCCGTAATTAGGCTATTCTACAACTTTGGACAGTTTGGACCTTCAAAATGACCCATATAAGATAAAATAATTACCAGGTGCATCTTTGTCCAGTTTCTACCAACCACATGCCACAAACTTGTCAAAATGGAAAACAGCACTGTCAAAGTTACACATTTTTTTTAGATCCAAATTATTAAAGCTCAAAACAACAGCTGGGTATCAACAGGTGCTCACATAAAAGTACGATATAAACATAGATACTAACTGACATAAGTATATGGGTCACAAACAATTCGAGTAACTGGATCAACAGTGTCATTCCCTATAAATTCCCCTTCCATATACAACAATCCAGTGTATAAATGTCATTAAAAAAAAAGAGTTTTCTTCAGAGAAAAAATTAAAGGCTACATCCATATGCAGGGCAAGTAGTGACAAAACGACTTAATTAAATGAACCATTAAATAATTAATTAAATGTTTCAGTAATTAATTAAAATTGGAATTAATAAATTAAATAAATATCTAAATAATTAATTAAATGCCCATTCATTTGATTAAAATTGTTTAATAAATAATTTATTTATTTTCAAATTTTATTTAATTATTGACGCATTTAATTTATTATTTAATGATATAGTAATTGAATTAATTTTGGCATTCCTGAACCTGCGGCTGTCTTCAGGAATTCATTTTATCTGTCAGCCTCGCCCATCAAATTCAGGGGGCGGGTTTAATGCTGCCATGCAACTTGTCAACACAGGTCGACCTTAGATAATCGACTGCAATGAAATGGTGGTATTGTGGACTTGGGGCAAACAGGTATCCCAGAATGCATTTCAAATCACAAGCAGTGGTGGTGGCGCTCTAAACTGTATAAAGTTTTAAAATACCCCATTTTTTCTGTCACCAACTACACTTTTGCAAACGTTCTATATTGACAAGCTGACCAGATGTGAAGATTACGCCACTACATTCGCGGCTAAAACATTATTAAAAGTGCTCCGATGTTTTCAGAGATGTCGCTGGCTCCACTAACAGTCCGCAGACAGAGTGTACCGAGCTCACAGCCTCGGTGTTCCAGGTTAACTGTTTTTTACGTTAACCAGTTACATTTGTTTACATATTCCACTTTCGGTGTTCCAGATGTTGCATCCGCTGATTCTCATTTTCACTGAATGGTCATCTCTTGCTGTTAGTGTGTCATCATGTGGTTTAATAAGATTAAAGACCTCAGGAAAAAAGGTCTCCATCCTCTCCAGTTCCTACAAATGCATACATGCATCAATATTATCTTCAGAGAGCAATGAAATTGTTTTAATTAAAATTCTGCCTTTCTCGCATCTCTTTGTTTCTGTAACATAAATAACGAACCGACATTTTCCTCAACACACCACCAAACAGCTCTACCTCGCCGGACCCTCAGTTTACCTGCATACATCACCTCACCTGTCAGCTGTTTAAGACCTGCTGCTAATTCAAGAAACACGCCCATGTTACCTGGTGATGGTCACAGTTAAGCATGAGCAACTGCTTGCTCGATATAACATAATATCGGTGCAATATTGTACACAAAATAAGTAAATGTCCTGAGTGCAGAGCTGCTCGAGCTTGTGTTTTCCTCAGAGTGACTGACAAACGAGATTTAAAAGAAGGAGATAGACACATAGAAAAAAACAGAGCAATTTATCAGTGGCTGATATCCGGTCAGCAGCACTCAGCTTTAAAACCTCCGCTGAGTTTTAGCTCTCAGTGGTTAAACACTGGATTTAATTCACTCAGGTTCTGTCTGTCGGGTCACGTTTACTTCACTGTTTTACAGTTTGTCTCTGTTGCTTTGGTGCTTTTCTCAGATCACAATGAAAATTCTCAAAACCATTAGTGCAACCTCCACATTAGGGCTGGGCTATATCATACCATTCACGGTAATACCGGTGTAATTTTGGGCAACGATAGGAAAATGAAATATCGCGATAGAATGTGGGTAAAACGTGCATGCGCAGTGCCTATGTTTACATACGCACATGGCGGCGACGCAGAATGAGAAGAGCGAAAGTGGATCGTTAAATGAAACGGATGAACCAGAACTGGTTTGTAAAAATGCTGCAACTTCAGTGGTGTGGAACTGGTTTAGCTTTCGTCCGTCAGATACACAACAAAGCACTATTTTTGGTAGAGCATGCTAGCGGGCCGTCGTTATTACCGTGTTGTTTGGAAAATACGGCACACTTAAAATCAATCCTTTGATTTTTCTGAAAATCGACAGTGCCCCTTATAATCCCGTGTGCCTTATGTATGAATTCTGGTTGTGTATACTGACCTCGAAACGATTTTATGTGGTACACGGCGCTCGAAAATCTGTCAAATGTTTTAGTACGACTTTGCTAAGCTACGAAGCCGCACCGCTTGATGGATTGTCGGAGCATTACGGCTATCGCAGGCAGGAGCCTCGCGAAGTGATACGTACTGTGCTTCAACATAATATTACCGTATTGTGTGTGTATAACCTCTTTTTAAGTTTTGTGGATATTATACATGGTTATGCTGAGGATATGTCGGCCAATTTCTACTGGAAATGCCTTTTGGTTAAACTGTCAGCGAGGAATTTGCACTGTTACATTTTTATATAACTTTAATGCACATAAAAAACAGCTGCTTGTTTAAGTGAAAATACATTATTAGTGCAAAAAACACCATCAAAGTTGTGGAGTTGTAAAGTATTTTGTCTAGTGTCAATTATATCGTCAGTTATATCGTTATCGCAAATTTTCAAATGTATATCGTGATAAATATTTTTGGTCATATCGCCCTGCTCTACTCCACATTTAGTCATTTGTGCACATCATAGTTTCTCCTTCCTCTGAACAAATTGCAAATGCTCTTGGACATGTATTGGTTGCTTTCATACAATTCTCTACCGTTTTATCACATTATCATTTGCTTATGTCATGTCAGTCAAAATGAACTATACTTTTGGATGCTGAATAGTCATTCCCAATAAAACTAATAGTTTTCATTTCATTGCTTGAGTCATTACATACAAAATTGTTGAATTGGTTATCAAATTCTGTCAAGCAAATTTTATATCTTTTGTTATTATTTTTTTCTGAAAATGTCTCCTAAATTGAACAATTTCTTTCAGGTGAACTTCAGCTTTCACTGATGAGGTGTGTGTAGTATTAGATGTAACCAATGACAAGCCACTTGTTCACAATCACTCATGGATCAATCCCATGAACTCTCAATTGGCAAGCATATATGAACCGAGCAGGACATAGTGCGTACCATTTCTACAATTCTGTGACACAGAAATGGAAGGTCAAGGGGGACAAAACAGGGGAAGAGGGAGAAGACACCAAATACAGGCAGATTCCTAATAAAATTAGGGCAACACTTGTTGACCATGTTGTCAATCACGGCCTCACAATGGATGAGGCTGGTCGGAGGGTGTAACCAAATGTTGGAAGAACCACTGTGAATTCAATCATTCAAACATTTCGTAGGGAGAACACGTATGTATAGTATTGGACAGTAATCCAACATGTCATAATATCTCATTTTTAGTGTACATTACTGTAATTTTACTGTAATCTGCACCACAAAGGATTGAAAGACAACCTCACAGAGGTGGAAGAGGGCTCCTTTTTACCCCGCAGCAAGAGGAAGCCATTTGTGCAATGGTGATTGCAAACAATGCAATAAAGAAAGAAATTCAAAGCGCTGTCATAGAGGATAACGGTGTATTTGGCAATATTGGATTTGTGTTAACTGCAACAATTGACAGTGCTCAAGCATTTCTCAAAAGAAATGCACATGAAACAATTGTACAAAGTGCCATTTGAACAGAACAGTGAAAGAGTGAAGGAGAACCGTCACCAGTATGTACAGGTAAAAATCGTCTTCTATGTATACTCTAATGTTCAGCACTTTAAACTGTTTTACTTTGTGTAGCTTCATGCAATAGACTAGCAATTCTGTATATATACACTCACAGAACTTACAAAATGCATTATGTTACACAGGAAAAGTTGTTACATTTTTCTCTCTCTCTCTAAAGCGTGTACTGGAGCTGGAAGCCAGGGAACCAAAGGCAGAAGGCGTGGAAGAAATCGCATTGGAAAGAGAGCAACCACTGATGTCCCAGGCCGGCACGGAGGGAATGTTACAATGTGTGCAGCAATCTCAGACAATGGCATCCTCACTCATGTTCTCCTTCTTGGTCTATACAATACACAACTGTTTTAGACACTCTTTACAGGGACATAGTGCCTGAGAATGAGAGGGGTGGAGGCCAACTCAACAAGTATGTTGTTGTGTGGGATAATGTCTGTTTTCACCACTCACATCTGGTCAGACAGTGGTTTGCAGCACATTACTTAATCCGATAGAGGAGTTTTTTTCTGCCTGGAGGTGGAAGGTTTATGACCGGCATTCACATGCGCAAATGGCCCTGCTAGCAGCCATGGATGCAGCATGTGACGACATCACAGCAGAGTCATGCAGAGGGTGGATTCGCCACTCCAGGAGATACTTTCCTCGCTGCATTGCAAGGGATAATATCCGTTGTGATGTAGATGAAAATATGTGGCCAGACAGACAGGAACGTCTGGATGTGCCAGAATGATTTACATTGTTCAGTTACAATATGTAATGTTATATTGTTCACATTTGTGCACAGCTCTACCAAAAGGGTCTTTCTTATGTTTACTCTAAATAAGTAACTGTAGAGTATTTTTCTTTTGCAAAATGTTGTAGAATTACAAACATCCTACACAAAAATGTGAAACACACGTAATCAGTGTCTTGTACTCACTTCCCTAACTACAGGAATGTTTAACTTTACTGTAGATCTTACTGTACATGGCTGTACAAAAAGTGAATAGTGCTGTCTTGAGCATTTTCAGGTAGTGTCACAAAGTGCTGATCTTTTTTTGCATCGGAAAACACAAAGAATACTGTACACTGTCATAATGAAAACATGACAAAGTCGTTTGACTATCTTGTTCATAAAGATGGTGTCACGACTTCTCATTTTGATGACACTGGCACTTTCACTAACATCAATACTTGCTTTTGAGGAATAGATTATCGATTTTGAGCAAGTGACCTGCTTTTGCAGGTTATCCACTAGGTTTTGTAGTTTGCACCAATTGTTTTGAGAAATACAGTAACTGCTGTGCAAATGTTAATAGTGATGTGTGAAAATGACCAAAGCGACAGAGGAAAAACTGTATTTACAACTGAGCAAATCGGTTTGGCTCAGATTAAAGTTAAGTTTCATAACTGCATAGTGTTACTGAAGTTTAATGTCTCAGTGGAGCACATGTTAGACTGAACCATTTGCTTTTCTTTATTATCTGGTGTTCATATGTGTTGGATTTTTTTACAGTGAATTTTGAGTTAAAACTAACATTAAAAACATGATTTATGTGAGGTGTTATTTTTTTTTTATGCTGGTGTTACAGTGATATTGCGTTCAACTGTAAAAGGCTTGTTAGAAACTATGAAACATGCAGACACCTGGATGTTAGAACTAATAATGCTCAAGAATGAGACTAAAGGCAAGAAGGTGTCCTTTATAACTAAACATGTTAATAGCACCTCCACAGTTATATATTAATTTATCATATAGCACGTGTATTTCAGTAATAGCCTATTTACTTCAGTATATTGGTTTACAGTCACACAGCTCACGTGGGCATTATTGTTGATACTCCTAAACTATAATTTATCCAAGTTAACTTCAGTTAACCAAGTCATACAGTTCTTTTGCAATGAAAAACAAACATTCATGTCGTAAGTTACCGCAGTGCCAGCTGTTTAATTCACAGCATCTTATGCAGTAACCATGGTAACCACAGACTGAGCAGCTGGATCGACGCTGGTCAGACAACTATTTTACATATATGATCTTAAAAACAGGACAGACACTGTAAGTGCTGACCTCATATCAAATGTGTACGTAGACTGAGTCTATGTTTGACGTTTGTTTTATATCTAATCTTTGTTCTCAAACTTTTAAACAGCAGCGAGTCTGCAGCTGACAGAATACAAACTTAAACTGTCAGAGCAGGTTTGATCTTTTCTGTTTAAAATCAACTGGAAGCACCACATTTTCACTCAGTCTTTTATTTACAGCAAGTTTTAAGTGTTTAAAACGGGGACGTGATGGAGGAATGTGTTTTAAATGGGCGTCGTTAGACTGAGGCAGCACCTGGACTGCCTGTTTACCCTCATGATTAATATTCAAAATAAAGATACTACATCATCAAACATCTTGAAGTCTGTATGTGTTTCATAGTGTCTAACAAGCCTGGTGCAGTTAAACCTAACAGTTACTACATGACAGAAACACCAATGTTATCTCTTTTAATAGAGTTTATGCTTTATGCGCTTGCAAGGCGAGCGGGTCTATCACAGGCTTTGCCGTGAGACTGGGCTGGGCAGACATCTCCAAAATCATTGAAGAACTTTTGCAAACTGGCTCTATCTTGACAAACCAGCCGTATATCTGAAGATTAAACCACTACATTCTCGGCTAAAAAAAATATTAAAAGTGTATTTAGTGACACACAAACAGGGTATTTCAAAATACAGTTCAGTTAGTTTCCACATGCCAGTTGTTGGTGTGGCGAAACGCCCAGAAAAAAAAGAATGGCAACCCGGCCAAAGCAATGGTTTTGACTCGAACAGCGTTTACCCCAACCCCCTGATTATTGACACATTGAATTTAATTATTTAATGGTGTATTTAATCAGTTCATTTTGTCACTCCTATCCCTCCTATATCCTCCATGTACACAGGCATTTTTTTTAAACAGATATTTTCTAGTGTTTTCTATTTCTGAGAAATTCTTTTACATCAAGAGACAAAAAATATCTCAAGCACTGTCAAGGCCATACCAAAGACAGACTTTAGCCAAGACAAAGCCCACAAACAACAAAACAAGTTTAAAAAAAAAAAAAAAAAAAAAAAAAACAGTGATAAAGGTGCACACCTTTGATTGTTGCAAGACAAACTGTTTTTGGGGGGGGGGGGGGGGGGGTGTCGACAAGTAAACATAGAAATTGAGCTTCTGAAAACCTTTTGAAAATGAAGTTTTGTCAGATGCTGAGTTTCCAAGGATCCAAACACTTTGTGTTTTACCGTCAAAATTTTCTAACAATGAAACTTAGCATGTAGCATGGTTTCCTATATGCATTTTCAACTGTACTGAAGAACAAAATTTTTTCCCACAGGTGCTACAACAATGTGGTTTCTCACCTGTGTGAATTCGCACATGTCTATTCAACTGCCCCTTCTGAGTAAAGCTTTTCCCACAGGTGTCACAAGAATGCGGCTTCTCACCTGTGTGAATTCTCATGTGTTCATTTAAATATGCTTTTAGAGTAAATCTTTTCCCACAGGTGCTACAAGAATGCGGCTTCTCACCTGTGTGAATTCTTGCATGTTCATTTAAATATGTTTTTAGAGTAAATCTTTTCCTAGAAGTGGTACAGGAAAATCGTTTCTCACCTGTATGATATTCCATGTGCATTTTCAAATTTTCCTTCCGATTAAATCGTTTCCCACAGGTGCTACAAGAATGCGACTTCTCACCTGTGTGAATTTGTATGTGTCTAGTCAGGTGTGACTTCCGACTAAATGTTTTCCCACAAGTGCTACAAGAGTGCGGCTTCTCACCTTTGTGAATTTGCATGTGCATTTTCAGATTTGTTACTACATCAAATCTTTCCCCACATATACTACAAGAATATGGCTTCGCACTTGTGTGAATTTGCATGTGACTATTCAACTGCCCCTTCTGACCAAAGCTTTTCCCACAAGTGGTACAATAATGTGGTTTCTCACCTGTGTGAATTTGTATGTGTCTAGTCAGGTGTGACTTACGACTAAATCTTTTCCCACAGGTGCTACAAGAGTGTGGCTTCTCACCTTTGTGAACTTGCATGTGTATTTTCAGATTTGTTACTATATTAAATCTTTCCCCACATATGCTACAAAAATATGGCTTCTCACTTGTGTGAATTCGCATGTGACTATTCAACTGCCCCTTCTGACCAAAGCTTTTCCCACAAGTGGTACAATAATGTGGCTTCTCACCTGTGTGAATTCTTATGTGGGTTTTCAAACTTGATTTTACATTATATCTTTTCCCACAAGTGCTACAGGAATATCGTTTTTCACCTGCATGACATTCCAGGTGCATTTTCAAATGTTCCTTCCGATTAAATCTTTTCCCACAGGTGCTACAGGAATGTGACTTCTCACCTGTGTGAATTTGCATGTGTCTAGTCAAGTGCGACTTCCGACGAAATCTTTTCCCACAGGTGCTACAAGAATGTGGCTTCTCACCTGTGTGAATTTTCATATGTCGATTCAAGTTTTTTGTAGTATTAAATTTTTTTCCACAGGTGCCACATAAATGTACTGTCTTGGAATTTTGAACTGACAGGCCTGATACGATTTGCTCAGACTTATTTCTGTCTGAGTTATCATCCTTGCTTTCGTCCTGATCTGTGTCAGGATAGTTGTGAGAAAGGAGCTGGTCACTGCTTAGGTCTGGTTCACTGTGGTCACTTTCTTTACGAGCAGGAAAGGTTTGAGTCTCTTGCTTTCGTACAAACGGTTTTCCCTCTTCAGTGGTACAGAGTTCCTCCTGTTCCCCTTTAATCTGCAAAGGATCCTCCTGTTCTTTACAGTCACGTTGTGGAAAATCTGAAGGGACAGATAAAAAAACACAACATATATTTGAGAAATTACAAGGTAACCTTGGTAAGCATGTCGCTCAGATATGCCAATAAAAGGCATGTTGGGGGAGAAGCTGTTTTGCTGACTCAGTGAAACCATTTTGGCTGCTCATTTACAAACTCTATGAAAAACACTCTTCTTCTGTGATCGATTTAAGTTTGGAATCGTATAGTTCAGAAAAAAGAATATAAATATTTAACTATATTTATCCTAAACCGGAATGTGTTTAAATTTTTTTTTTTCCATTCCATGCTGCAAGGGAAACCTGGAATTCTTTAAAGTGACTGAAAAAACTAAAATGAAAATCGATGAGGTGGAAACTTTAAACTCAAACACTTCACTTTTTGCATCATTTAATGGTGGAAATCTAATTTATGTAAATAAAAAGATAATCATACATCAAGGGCGATCTCAAAACAACACAAAAATTCAGCTATAACAAAAACTGTGAGATTCTCATAAATATTACTCTGACATTTCTGTTTAATGACTGCAGGGTTTTGTTGTCTTATAAATGTGATAGTGGCTTTTCCAGCCCTTTTAGTTTAATTATTAGTAGAAACATTAATAAAACTCTTCAATTTAACCAGTTTGCCTCCCCACCTCCTTTTTTCATCCCGGACACTTTTTGTTACTTTCCCTCATCCCCCGGACCTTTTAGGGAAACGTAATACAGGGTGTTGTGTGATTGTTGTGGTTTCTTTCTAATGTTGTAGAGTCTTTACCTTACAGTATATAGCCCCTTCAGGACACTGTTGTTGGGATTATTTCCCTATATAAATAAAACCGATTGGAAATGAGTGAAAAAGGTTGTGTTACACAAGCTAAAGAATTATTTATCCACAAATCATAGTAGGAGTTGATTAAATAGGATATGGGACACTTTTCTTTAATAATGTCATTTGACTGCACACAAGCAAATGCAGAACTGACCGCCACAGAAAATCCTTCCTAACTATTAGGGTTGGGGTGACTGAACGCATATATCAAGCCTATTCAAATGGCGTCCCGCGGGCCACATGGGGCCCAGAAGCAACCTGCGAGTGGCCCTGCCTGTGGTCCTGGCAGAAACGCAGAGAAAACGCTAAAAATTAATTAATTTAAAAAAAAATAAATAATAATAATTCCTACAGCGTAGTGTAGACTGTGAATGCAACACTCCTAGTAGCCTAGCAATATTTAACCCACAATGCACCGTGATGTAAACATATTAAACTATCATCGTAATATATGATGCGACAACAGCAGGTCTTTCTCAGTCCAAAAGCGTAAAATTGACAATGAAAACCGTCGGTTTAACCCTGCCTGGACTGACAAATACTTATTCATTTTACTGCTTAATCCAAATGCCAAACCTATGTGTTTAATTTGCAGTGAGTGTGTTGCGGTACTTACGAAGGCACCACAATGACAAACACCAGACTTTCTACACAAACCTTCCAGATCTCAGGAGAGGGCTGCAAAAGTACAGTTTAATTGCGAGTTTAATAATCTTACAACCGGAGTTGGACTACCATGGTGAGGGTCCTGTACAGCCCAAGAGAGAGCTGCAGCAGCTTCCCTTCGTGTTCGCTTCTTGGCAAAGAAGAAAAGGCCTTTCACAGATTCTGAAACAGTTAAATACTGCATGCTGGCCGTGGTGGATGCGGTGATAAGTGACGAAAAAATTAAAGTAAGTGTGACATCTGCTATTAAAAACGTGCCCCTGTCAGACAGTTCAAATATTCGTAGAGTTGAAGTTCTGGCGTCAGACGAGTTTGAAATGCTGTTAGATGACCTGAGGAAAACTGATGTAATGTCTATAGCAGGAGATGGGTTCACAGACAGAACTGATAATGCACAGTTGTACGTATATGTCCGTTTTTTGGATGGGAAATTGCTCGGCTTACTACCGTTAGAGGGACACACAGCTGGCGAAATAATGTTTGAGAAGATTTCAGCTCTTTTTGAGGAAAATGGTTTGGATATGAAGCGTGTCTGTATACTTGTGACGGACGGGGCTCCATCCCTGGCAGGAAAAGTGAGTGGTCAGCAAAATACTTATTTTAATTTGAAAGGGAATTATCAAAATGGGGTTTTTTTTAAATTATTATTTCAAATGTGCAAAAAAATAGTTTAGTTATAGCTCCCTTTTTTTAAAATGGACCTTTTGGTGTGCATTTGTGAGAGGTCACCAGATTTACGGGGGAAAAAGGAATAAAAAAATTTACTTGTTTTTCAATACAGTTGTGTGGGTTTGAAATTGATCATGATCTGCTGCTTACTGGTTGCAAAAAAATATGTGGCCCAGATAAATTCCTCGGTTTGAAAATCTGGCCCAACTAACTTCTTAATAGAATAGCCATGGCATATATACAGGGTGGGCCATTTATATGGATACACCGTAATAAAATGGGAATGCTTGGTGATATTAAAGTCCTGTTTGTGGCACATTAGTATATGTGAGGGGGCAAACTCCTCAAGATGGGTGGTGACCATGGTGGCCATTTAGAAGTCGGCCATCTTGGATACAACTTTTGTTTTTTTTTCCCCAATAGGAAGAGGGCCATGTGACACATCAAACTTATTGGTAATGTCACAAGAAAAACAATGGTGTGCTTGGTTTCAACGTAACTTTACAAGTTTCTCTTTGTTCACAGCCATTGACATGTCGGAGAGGTTAACACGTGAGGAGCGGATCGAAATTGTGTTGATATCTGGTGAACGCAGTAACCGGGTCATTGCAGCAGATTTCAATGCAAGACACCCTACGAGACCACCCATCGTGGCTCAGGGGATTGGGAAGCTCATCTGTAACCGGAAGGTTGCCGGTTCGATCCTCCTGTCCTGGTCGTTGTGTCCTTGGGCAAGACACTTCACCTACCGCCTACTGGTGTTGGCCAGAGGGGCCGATGGCGCGATATGGCAGCCTCGCTTCTGTCAGTCTGCCCCAGGGCAGCTGTGGCTACAACTGTAGTTTGCCTCCACCAGTGTGTGAATGAATAGTGGAATTGTAAAGTGCTTTGGGTGCCTAGAAAAGCGCTATAGAAATGCAATCCATTATTATTATTATTATCTCTCATGCTACAGTTAACAAACTGCTTGCTAAGTTTCGTGAAACTGGTTCAGTGTTGGATTTGCCAAAATGTGGACGCAAGAAAACTGTCACTAATGAAGAAACATCAGTGGCTGTCCTAGCTTCATTCAGCAAGAGCCCACAGCGTAGCACTCGCCGCATGTCACTGGAGAGTGGCATTAGTCGAACATTTCTTCGGCGGATATTAGCTACTCACAAATGGCACCCTTACAAACTCCAGCTACTGCAGCATCTCAACGAGGATGACCCAGATCGGCGCACAGAATTTGCAGAATGGGCAAAACAAAAACTGGAACAGGACCCTCAGTTCACGCAGAAGATTTTGTTCAGTGATGAGGCAAACTTTTATGTGAATGGTGAAGTTAACAAACAAAACCACCGCTATTGGTCTGACACTAACCCACATTGGATGGATCCCTCCAAGACTGTTGGAACAACAAAAGTGATGGTTTGGTGTGGTATATGGGGTACAACAATAGTGGGTCCATTCTTCATCAATGGAAACCTCAAGGCCACTGGATATTTGAAATTGCTACATGATGATGTGTTTCCGTCTTTATGCACTTAAGCTGGCACGTTCCCTGAGTTTTTCCAGCAAGATGGTGCACCACTACATTATGGGTGCCAGGCCCGAGCATTCCTAGATGAACAGTTTCCTGGAAAGTGGATTGGTCGTCGTGGGCCAGTTGAATGGCCCCCAAGGTCTCCCGATCTGACCCCCTTAGACTTTTATCTTTGGGGTCATCTGAAGGCAATTGTCTATGGTGTGAAGATACGAGATGTGCAGCACCTGAAACTACGGATACTGGATGCCTGTGCTGGCATTTCTCCTGCGGTGTTGCTATCAGTGTGTGAAGAGTGGGAGAAGACTGTTGCATTGACAATCCAACACAATGGGCAGCACATTGAACACATTTGATAAGTGGTCAGAAGTTACGTTGAACAAAGGCTGTGAACAAAGAGAAACTTGTAAATAACTCATGAAAGAATAAAGTTACATTGAAACCAAGCACACCATTGTTTTTCTTGTGACATTACCAATAAGTTTGATGTGTCACATGGCCCTCTTGCTATAGAAAAAACAAAAGTTGTATCCAAGATGGCCTGTCAACGCATTTCGGGCAGTTTGTCCAAAGTTTGTTCATTTTGTGCTCCAGATGGGTTGAGCGAGTTAAAAATTTTAACCGCGTTAATCGCGATGACCGTGTTAACGCCGCATTAATGCTGCCATCCCTAATTTTTAGGGGGAAATTACTTTGTCCATGTTTGGACTAAGTCTGTGTTGTAAACGTGCAAATCAGTCTGTGCATGATTACATTGCTCCGCCCATCAAAAACTCTGCGCATGCGTGGATATATCGTCCATCACCCTCAGGAAGTCCACCAATAACATCACTACACAGGTCTTGTACTGGAATCCAAAGCAACAGAAGAAGAAAGAAAGACCCAGAAACACATGGCACAAGGACAACTATCATAGTGTTGTGTGGTTTGTTAAAAGCTTAGTTTCAAATCGATACATTTTATTTTTAAATTGATCGTTCAGCCCTGATGGGGATAATTATGTTATCCACAAAAGGCTCAGTGGATGTACTCAGTCATAATGTACAGGGGCGGCTCCAGAATTTTTTCATATGGGTGACCATGTAGGGGCTACTGAAAACATTGAGGTGGCACACCAAAAACAAAATTTAAAGTTTTATTTTATTTTTTTTATATGCTGGTGTCAAATATAGGTCACTTGAAAAATGTGGCCAAAAAAGAAAGAAAAGTATTACATGCCTAGTTAATTTCCTGTTATTAAATTTGATATTCACTGTAAGTGCACCTGCAGGATCAGGGGCGCAGCACAGGCGAAGGAGTCCTGACTGCAATTTGGAGGGACAAACAAAGTGACAATATGAATGGCAAAAATGTATATACAGGAATAAATAACAAGCTGATGTTTCAACTCATTGTAGGGAGTCTTCCTCTCTCTTGTACTCAACTTAATTATTTCCAACAAAGGACAGTCCTGACAGGGGCGACACTGTGAGGGCTAGACATTTTGGCTCTTAGAATATTACGTCATGTTTCCTTATTGCAGTTGGACCTTAGATTCTCCATGTGTCTCAATAACATACCTCTGAGGTCTGATAAGGATCCAACATGAGTTAGATTTCTTAATACAAAACTGAGTCGATCTATTAAAGTTTTGCATACCTATTCTTTGCAGCTTTACTTCAGGGTTCCACATGATGCCCAGCTCCTGCCCGGTCCAGACGATGACATCTTTGGTTTTTGGCTTCAGTGAAAGCTGCTCTTCTTCCTGATTGAGGGAGATTTCCTCTTGTTCCTCTTTAGTTTCTGGAAGATCTGGGTCCTCCTGGTTGAGACTGGAGTTCCTCTCCTGGCTACAGTTTTCCTTACAATCATGTTGCTGTGGGAGGTCTTGACGGACACAACACACAAGAAAAAAGTTACACTGTGAGCATGTCACTCATATGTGAGCGATATTTAAATATTCTCTCTCATGCAGTGAACAGCAAAGAATTCTGTTTACATGCAGAAAGTCATCATTTATGAGGCGTACAGCTCGCTACTCCAACTTGGTCCTTGTGGGTATTTTTCTACATTCTGCATACAGTTCTGGGTCAACTTGACTTAAATCTATATGGAGGAAATTTTTGTTTTTTATTAAACAACAGAAGATTTTAAACCCAGCTTTTATTTACAGTGCTAACAGAAAACATGTCTTAGGCGAGGTAGTATGCCAGGTGGTAATGCACGCCACGTGTCATTGTGAGCTCTCTTCATGAGGAGTTAACTCTGATATCATCACCTGATGTTTTAATATGAGTCTTATTCATTTCAGTATTATGAAATCTGTATATTACAGTTTTACATACCTATTCTGGTCAGCTTTACTCCAGGTTTACACAAAAAATCCAGCACAAACAAAGTCAACAAATGAAAAGCAGTATGAACTGAATATGATAATGAAAGCTATTGACCAAGCATCCAACAAATCCGTGATGCAAATCTCAAATTCCACCACATTCCAAAGTTGCGCTATTTTGAGCTGGTGACTCTGAAGACCATCTGAGTACCAGTGAACTCACTGTCATTTTGAGGGTATGCAGAGCACTGATCCGTAATCCGAACTGATCCCACTCTACGGTTCAGCACGCGATCGGAAGATTTGAAAAAGAAGAAGAAAAAAAAAAAGTATGTGTATGGTGCGCATGGTGGGTCTGTCAAGCGATAGTTATGGCCAGCGCTAGCGGTCCAAGTGGAGCAGCAGAGGAGTTTGCGGTATTTAAGCAGCCCTTTGCTGCCCAGTCCGACCGGGCTAAAGTTATTACAAAAGCTATTGGGGTGTTTAGCTGCAGACGGGAGGCCGTATTCCGTTGTGCAAAACAAGGGGTTTAAACTATGATGAACGTGCTTGAGCCACTCTATGATATCCCGTTGCGCGTCCACTTTAGTGGCAAGATTGTTCCAAGGATGTATGAGCAGGAAAAGTTTAAAGTTATGGCTGAACTGTCCCAGGCATCTTCTGTTGCCCTAACTACTACAAATGGGTGGACCTCCAGGGCCACGGAAAGCTACATGACCGTGACAGCTCATTATATCACAGCGGAGTGGGATATAATGAGCGGTACGCATTATTGTAGGGTCTACCTTACAATATAAAGCGCCTTGAGGAGACTGTTTTTGTGATTTGGCGCTTTATAAATAAAATTGAATTGAACTGAGTGGTAGATACAAAGCCCTGTACTGCCCTATATTGAACCATTTTTTTTTTTTTTTAATAATTGCGTGGAATGAGTCTTGAGTTGAATGTTTTTAAACAGGCAAAAAATACTTCAATAAGTGAATAAGTAAATGTTACTTTTTTGTCTTTTTTCTTTTTTTGCTGATCCGATTCGTGACTTAAAACCGTGATCCGATCCGAACAGTGAGATTTTTGATCCGTTGCACCACTATTCATTTCTGTATTATGAAATCTGCATATTACAGTTTAACATACTGTAGAGGGTGGCTGTAGCTCAGGAGGTAGAGCAAGTCACCTACGGATCAGAAGGTTGGTGGGTCGATCCTTGGCTCCTCCAGTCTGCATGTCAAGTATCCTTGGGCAAGATCCTAACCCCAAGTTGCTCTCTGATTAGGGCTGTTCGATATAACGATATATATCGGATGACGATATAAAAACGTCTATCGTTTCCTTTTTTACGCTATCGTTTGTTTCATGGTGTCGCAAAATAAACTGTTTACAGCAATATTTTTTCATCGTTTTGATGGTCACTGTAGTGGCTATATTAATTTCTTATAGTTCTCTCTTTCTCTTATATTTAATATAACCACACTACAGACGGACAAGCGCCTGTTTTTATGCATTGTCGTTAGCAACAACGACGGTAAAAATATCGCGTGTCCGCTTGTTTATTTTCCACATAAACCTTTCACAATAAAGCTCAAGATCCTGTTGAGACTTTTCAAAATAAACTGAATCACGTGAAAGAGTATGCAGTGTTTATGGATGAGAATCAAAAAAGAGCCGCCAGGTGCTAAAACAAACTTTAGACTCAAACGTTAGAACAGGCTTTTCCCCGCAGCACGCTGTGTAATAAATACTCACAAAGAAAACGGCGGCCGTTACAACTTATGTCTAAAAATGTATCGTTTCATGCATCGGTTAAAACACTCGACTCCAGGTACATGATGCCCAGCTGGAAACACTTCACGCAAGTCGAGCTGCCCGACATTCACAGAATTTTCAGAAAATGTAAAATTTTTGTGATTTATATCGTTATCGGGACGATAGAATTCTTATATCGGGATATGAGATTTTGGCCATATCGCACAGCCGTATCTCCGATGCATCCATCGGAGTATGAATGTGTGTGAATGTACTTAGATAGCACTGAGTATAGATAAAGTGCTTGTGAGAATGGGTGTGATTGGGTGAATGTGGCATATTGTATAGAGCGCTTTGAGTACTCCGGGAGAGTAGAAAAGCGCTATATAAGAATCAGTCCATTTACCTACCTGTTGTGGTCCGCTCTACTCCAGGTTGACACAACAAATCCAGCTGTTCTCCGGTCCACACATCAATGTCTTCAGCCTCCTGCTTCAGTTCAAGCTGCTTTCCTTCCTCACTGCTGCAGATTTCCTCCTGTACCTCTTTAGTCTGTGGAGGCTCTGGGTCCTGCTGGTGGAGACTGGAGCTTCTCTCCTGGTCAAAGATCTGCTGATCATCAAGTCCTTCGTGTTCAGCAAAGGGACACAAGAAATCAGTAACTAATGTGATGATAAGAAAGATCAAAAACAATTAAAAGGGAGTTGAGAACCAAGCTCATGGTTTCACGGCCTCTTGCGTTCTTGCAGATGTTGCCACAGAAACATTCACTCCTGGCCATTTTTTCTGGGGTCTAATTTTTTAAAAGTGATCGCCCATGATCATCACAAAATGTGCAAACACAAACAACATAAACAAATGAACAGCAGCATGACCTGAATATGATAATGAAAGCAATTGACCAAGCATCATTTAGGCCGCCTGGTAATTTTTGGTCATTTTGGCTGTAAATGGGCCAGAAATCAAACTAAAAGTGAATTCTTTTACCCCCTTTTCAGAACAACCTCAGCTTTCAATATCTGGCACTCATTTTACATTATTGTATTGTTATGGCAATGAAACAACAGTTTAAAGTGAAAATAAAAACGGACTCTGTTTTTTTCAGATTTATAGTTAAGTGGAAACTGATATTCAACAGGAACAAAATGTAACACAACATCAACTTTAAACATGAACTATACTAAATATGTACAATAAGGTTTTTGAGCCTAGGCCACTCAGTTTTTTAAATTTCGAGGCCTTTTTGGAGCGTTGCCACTTTTGCATACCCGCCTCTCTTCTCCGTGCGCCATCAATTCTTACATGTGATTGGACCATCACTGCTTGTGTTTTCTAATGATGCACCGTAAAGTTTCGTAAAGCTCTTCTTCTTGTCTTTCAGTAACCGTTTGAAATGTCTCTCTTGCCCAAATGGTCGAGGGATTACGTTAGTGAATCTTGGTTCTTCAGACAGCAGTAGCTTGCGAACGGTTTGTGCTACCGTAATACACCAAATATCCCCGTAAAACTCAGCCTCTCTTCTTTCAGTAACCGTGTAATTTCTTTTTCTAGCTTAAATAGTCGATAAGTTACGGTAGTGTGAAGCGCACATGGTAAAATCTAAGCAGAGTTGAGTTCCCGCGAGGATCCCGCAACCCCCATTCCTCCACAAGTTTACATACCTGTATTGTGTGACTTTATCCCGGGTCTGATATCCAGCGGTCTTAGCTGACTGATCTCCTCCTCATACCGGAGGATCGTTTTTTCAAACTCCGAGAAGATTTGTTCTGCTGCTGCAGTTAATCTCTCCTTGATAACATCTCTCAGATACTGGACTGAAGACATTATTGCGACAACAACTGATACCGCCAAATTAAAGTCTTCAAATATAACTCGCGATGCAAGCTCTCAGTGGCGTCATTTCCGCTATTCTTCTTCGATTTCAACTGGAGGTATCAAAGGCGTAATACTGCCCTCATCAGGTCAGTCTAACAAAAATCAAGTCCTGACATAAAGTCTGGTACTTTGGAGAAACCTGGATAGAGAATTTATCATTTAACATTTAACATTAAAATATAGATCAAAGCTCAAAACATTATGAAAGCTTCGTGAATTAGAGTGTTTTCTGTTTCTTTGAAACACAGACAATAGTATATTTAATAAATAGAAAAGGGTCTGTTTCATTTTAATGAACTCAGCAGTGTCTCCAGCGTTGTAACGAGAAAGTCCAGCATAAAGCAGCTGAGTGAATGTGGTCTGGACTCTGTGGAGGAGAGTCATGGTTTTAGAGACGCTGTAGAAGGACAAAATACCTGCTCTGTGATCCAGGTACACTTTTACTCTGGAGAACTGAGGACCTGAGACAGCTAATATTCTTGTATGTGATTGCTACACATACTCCCCAACTCCACCTCCCAGTAACAACATACAGTCAGACTCCCTCTACTAAACACTGGACATCGTTCAATGTTTATATTGAGTATTTAAGTCTATGACCAATTCTGTACATATCCAAACTTGGTCCACAATTTTGACGTCCAACCATGACATCAATATGATGTTCAACATTTTAACTTTGGACTGGTTAATCTTTTATGCAATTTTTATGCAAACCGAAGGTGAGCAGTAAAAATGTGATGTTTTGAGATTTATCCAGGTCTTAAAAATTAAAGATACTCACATATTTAACAACGTCTAACATTTTTAGTCATATTTGCTCAATTCAGCATACAATCTGAAAGAAACTAGCCTTTTCTTCATTTTTCTTATGAAGACACTTCATGTTAAAAAGTTTGGTACACGTGTTATTTTCATGAGTTGTCTCATGCAGTACCCTATAGTCAGGCCAGATCAGGTTCTCCTTCAGTTTGCCTACCAGTCCCACCTCAGACCTGAGGACACCATCATCTACCTACTCAGCTGTGTCTACACCCATTTGGGCCAGCTGGCAAGCAGTGTGAGGGTCATTTTCAACTTTTCCAGTGCATTTATTACCATCAGGGATCGATGTGGACGTTATAGAGGACTAAAAATACCTTGGAGTATACATGGATAATAAACTGGACTTGGTTAAAAACACCACTACACTCTACAGCAGGGGTCAGCAACCTTTAACACCCAAAGAGCCATTTGGACCTGGTTTCACGGAAAAGAAAACACTGGGAGCCGCAAATACTTTTTGACATCTAAAATGAAGATAAAACTGTGTATATAGAGGTTTTTTTACTTTTATGCTTTTTATAAACAACTACAGTATGTTGCTTATGAAATCCATGAAGTGCTAAAGAGAAAATTACATTTTATTTATGTAATGAACACACACATTTTGAACTCTTAAAAAAATATAATGAAAAAGAAAGACACCCAGTTGAAAGTCTCTTTTAAATGAATTAAAATATCTGCATAAATGTTTATTTTACATGGTTAATGTGTGTGACAGGGCGTGGTCTGCAATGCTCTGCAGGGGATGTGAACGTGCCCGAGCAGCATCCACAATCATTCCTCGCCGCTTAAAGTCTGTGCTCTCTCTGCTGTTGAGTTGGTATGTGTCGGGCTGTGAGCTGGAAAGCTACAGCTGGCTGTGTGTGTGCAGCAAACGTGTGGGAAAAGTGGTCAATAAAGAGATGCAGAAAAGCATGTTCATGCGAACAGTTTTCTTTTCTTACATTTTTCTCCTTACCAGCCCTAACTGGGGTTCAAAGTCTTAATAAGTGCACAGCGTTTTGGGAGGTATACCGGCTTCTGCCAGTGTGACACATATTTTGAGCGATGAAAATAATAAAACATAATTTCACTTTTGAATTTCAAGATCACGATAATCTTCCAATTTAGAACCACAACTTAAAAAAAGAACTAACACAAATAAAATACACTTCAGTTAAATACTTGTGGTTGTTACAGTAAAAAAAAAAAAAACTTCTTCTACTCGGATTTTATGTTTTTTGTCTGATTTTTAGATTAATTGTGTCAATACAATATGTCAAAATGAAACTAGTAACTAGTAACTATAATTAATTACTTTTTCAAAGTAATTTTCCCAACACTGGTCTTTATGCGGATTATGTGTTACGTTTTCTCCAAAACTCACAAACCAATCTCTCTGGGGTAATTGCATTGATAAACTCTTTTGCAAGAATATCAGATTACTCAATTAACTGATCAAAATCTAGGGTCCTTCCAATTAATTGCTCCATAATTATTCTTCTACACCGCTGGAAATATAAAATATTAAGGTATTAATGTTTCTCCCAAGCTTGCAGATTTAACTAAATTAAACCATATCCCACTTTTAAAGAAAGTAGAAAGTGATCTGGCTAGATGGAAATGTCTACCCACATCACTCATGGGAAGGGTTGCCGCTATAAAAATGATGGTCTTGCCAAAAATAAATTATTTATTCTCAATGATCCTGAGTAAACCATCACAAGATTGGTTCAGGTCTCTAGATTCATATATGTCCAGATTCCTTTGGAAAGATAACCCCCCACATATAAGCTTAAAAACACTACAAAAGACCAAGGATAAATGAGGATTAGATCTATCTTACTTTCAACACTACTTGTGAGCCAGCAGGCTTCAATTTATCTCAGGATGGCTAAAACATACCTTCTTAGATGAACTTTGGCTAGATGTAGAACAAGCACTTTGCAATAATCTAGAGATTTCAGACCAACCATTTATCAGGGGAGCTGGGAGGAGGAGTTGGCCGTCTGATTGGGGTCTGGAATGTGGTGACTCCCTGCTACTGCAGAGTCGGGGGCAATCTGCTTGTCTCCACCCCAGGGAAAAGGGTAACACCTCCTGGGACTAGGTGCAGTTTCCCCCTCTAGGGGCAAGAGTACCTGGACCTGGAGTATAGAGTATGTTTGGGGAGTGCGATTGTGTGTACAGTATTTATGTCTGTCTCCACGTTGGGTGAGTGCTGAGTATTTGCATATGTGTGCATGGGGGTGGAATAGGATGTTCGTATCTGTGTGTGCCTGTTTGTCTGTGTCTATATGTCAGGTCGGGTATCAGACGTCACCTCTAGGGCCTGGGGCTTGGTCCACTCTGTCACCGCTGGCTGCCGGCGGAACTCACAGGCACGTCACTGCAACCCCCTCTGGCTTCTGCTCTGTGGCTGCTGGGTGACCCCTCGTCTGGAGCTCTTCTCAGCTCTTTCCGGGAGGGTGGCATGGTTGCCCCTCTGTTGGTCTTCCATGAACTCTTGCGCTCTGGGGGTCTCCGCATGTCTGGAGCCTGGATCTCCTCCATAGCTGCTTCATGGGGAACGGGACTATGGCTCCCCACACCCTCTAGCAGATCGTTACATGAAGGAACCTTTTAAATACAAGTGCACTCATGCTCACAGGTGTACACACGGGTGCTCACAGACAAACTACATCTTTCTTGGCTGCTACCTCAAAGCACACTGTGCGCTGTTGATCATACGTGCTGCACAATAAAATTCAATATTTAGTATTTACTGTTATATACACATAGATTAGCGCGATGATGTAGTTTATTATATTGCTCTCTTTTTTGCTTGTTTTCTCTTTTCTTTCTCAACAGGTGATCCAAGTGATTGATATATATGTATCCCCCCCCCCCCCCCCACCCCCCCACCTTTTTTTGTGCGTTTTATCACTGTTCCTCTTCCCCGCTGTTTTTCTTTCCCTCCCTATCTTTCTTTCTCCCTTTCCTTTCCCCCACTCATGTCTGTCCCGTATGTAACAAATTAAAATAAAATAAAATAAAATAAAATAAACAAACAATAAAGTCAAAGGTCACTCAAATAGACCAATACGGCAAGGCCGGGATGGTCCACTTGGTATAGTAAATCCGTTGGGCATCTCTCATGGCCTTCAGACAAAAATTCTAATGGTAAAAGAACCAAACGGGACAGGTGTCAAAAAAGAAAAAAAGAAAAAAAAAGAAAAGAAGCAGTAGCAGCAGCAATGTGACAGCGACAACAACAACAACAACACTTCTCTCTCTTTAAGTCCCAACTCAAAACTCACTTGTTCAAAATAGTTTCTCCCACATAACCTACCACTCTCCTATTTTAAATTTGTGTTGTCTTATGTTTTTGTGATTGTGTAAACTGCTTGCTTCGATTGCTGCTTTTATTATTTTGCTGTGTACAGTGTCCTTGAGTCTTTTTTTAACTCAGTATTTATTATATTTAAGAACATTGCAACTTGTACTTGTCAGTGTTCACAAGTAGGACAGTTACAGGAACTGCAATGCAGAAATACAGATTAAAATAAGAACTGCAATTAGGAAGCACAAAACAAAACTGGGAAGCAAAACAAAACCCAAGCAAGCAAACAAACAAACAAAAACTTTATGTAATACTAAATAACATGTGACAATCTTAGCCATAAATGAACAAAACGAAACATACCTATACTAAATTATTGAAACAGCAAAGCATGTATGGGTCGCCAACGCTCAGTAAACAATTCTCTCTGAATCCGCAGAGCATATGTTATTTCCTCCATCTGGTAAATTTCTCTTACTTTATCAATTCACATATTATATGAAGGTGGGTCAAGATTCAGCCATTTAATAGTAATACACTTTAGTGCTGCTGTAAGCAAGATTCTTAAGAGATACTTTTCATTGTTTCCCGCAAAACTATTTGGTAATACTCCTAAAATGGCTAGCTGTTGGTCTTTTGTTAATGGTTGTTGGAAAAGTGTATTGAGAACTTTAAATATGTCATTCCAAAATGAGCAGATTTTTGGGCATGACCAGAATATATGTGAGTGGGTTCCTAAATAAGTACCACAATTTCGCCAGCAGGTGTCAGGATTTGTAGGCTTCATTTTGGCCATTATCTCTGGGGTTCTAAAATATCTCATGACCACCTTCCATTTGAATTCTCTCCACAGCCCAGAGTTAGTCACGAGATGGGCTTCACCGAACACCTCTTCCCAGGTGTCCTCTGAGATTTGAGTGCCAGTCTCAGCTTCCCACCTTGCCTTAATATCCAAAGTTGCACTTGTATTGAAACTCATAAATGCGTTATAGAAATTGCTGATTAATTTTGGGGAGGAATTACTTTGAAATATTTTTAGAAATATTTCCTCAATGGGTGAGGGCCCATTCCTCAAAACATGACAAAGTTTATGAAGCCTGTTATTTGACCATGCTCTGAAGTCTTCCACAATAGGAGAAAAACCCTGCAGGGAGGAAAAGCTTGATAAAATTGAAATTTCTTTTGGAAGACCAAATCTTTAGTGTGACCCTCGTCCATTCCCCCATATGCACATTTTTAATCCAAATGTTAGAAAACAGGGATTCCAATGGTTTTCGCATATTGTCTTCTCAATGTTTAGCCACTGACAGGACTGTCCATCTCTCTAAATCTTTTTTTATTTTTGCAACTAAAACTTCATAATTTACTTTAAACAAGTCTGATAATGAGTGAGGAATTTGAATTCCTAAATACTTGATACCTTCGTTTGGCCATTTAAAGCCAGATTGCTCCTTGAATGTTTGTGAAATGTTTCCTCCTATATCCATTGCCAATGTTTTGTCAATATTAAACTTTGTAACCAGAGAGGTAACCATATGTACTAATAATTTATTTTAAATGAGGTACACTGACTGCAGGATTTGAAATGTATAAAAGTACATCGTCTGCATAGATGGACAATTTATGCTGTTCTCCATTAATTGTAAGGCCCTGAATTTCATGTTCATCTCTAATCAGCTGCGCCAGAGGCTCAATACTTATATCAAACAGCAGGGGCGACAGTGGGCATCCCTGTCTACACCCACGTGACGTTCCAGTGGAAATCTGGCTGATATTGTTCCATTTACCCGTACAGCCGCCGTTGGGTTGGAATAAAGAATCTGTATCCACTTAATTAAGTTTGGCCCAAATTTGAATCTTTCAAGTGTATGGCCCAAGTACTGTCAGGAAACCCTGTCGAATGCTTTTTGCGCATCGAGAGACAGAATAATTGTTTCTTCTTGTTTGGTCTTGTACAAGGACATTAAGTTCAACAATCTAAGAACATTGTCCCGATAGTGCCTTCCTGCAATGAACCTCGTTTGATCTGGATTTATACCATGTGTAATAATTTTACTAACTCTTTTGGCCAAAATCGTGGTGAGAATGCACAAGTCAGTATTAAGTAATGAGATTGGCCTGTATGATTGACAATTTGTGGGATCCTTGCCCTCTTTATGCATTACGACAATTGTAGCATCGTTCCAGGACGGCGCCATATAGGGCTGGGTATCGTCACTGATTTCTAGAATCGATTCGTTTCTGATTCACAAGGTCCCGAATCGATTCGATCCACGATTCGATTCGATTCGATTCACTTCGATTCGATTCGATTCAATTAAATTCGATTTAAATCTGGGAAATTTTGACAGTCAGAAATATTATAATTCAGATCATTACATTTAAATATTTTTGTATCTATAAAAAGGAAGCTGACACACGCAAGACTTTATCAAAGGTGGAAGCGTCACAGCAGATGCCTTTGTGTCAAAGTAGCTGAAGATAAAACACAGAAAAACATGAAGGTGGTTTTCCTGGCCTGGGATTTTATAAAAATATTCTGCAGTACATCAAAAACGAAAGAAAACCATTAATCAACATATGAACGTTACATCTGACGTTACAGCGGTTTTATTAGAGACATGGCTAAGCGTTTTGCATTTTGCATAATTTTAAAAAGTTTAAATTTGTTCAGTATTGAACGGCAGAAATTAGTTTTCTTTTCGGAAGTATGCAAAACGAAAAAAAGGAAAAAACAGCGGCGGACAGTGCTGTAAACAACAGTAGACTTGTGCGTAACAAGCAAGCGAATAATGCAGAAAACAGATTTTTAGATGGGAAACTGTTCTTGAAGTACAGAGAGAGAGAGGGAGCTGTGCATGAAGTGTGATTTTTATCGTGGTGGAAGCGAAACAGTAAAAGTCAGAGTGAATTAATGACGATGTTTATGTGAAGTGTAGTTTGGATCTTCTTTTGCTGCTGGTTCGGTCAATATTGTTTGGAGAGAGATAAAACTAACAGCTTTAGAATCAGCGCAAAAAGGGCGTGAACACAAAGCGCGGACCCGCCAAAACATCAGAATCAGCGAGCTGTCGCTTTCAGCCCCGACCATGTCCGTGCAGTTGTTGTGCCAAAAAGTGATTGTCTGCCAGAAAGTGATTGCCGTCCGCGGGAGCGCGCGCAGCCGCTTAAAGCTGCAGCGCCCGTTGGGTGAGGAAGGCGACATCTCACTGATTCTGATCCGCGGGTCCGCGCTTTGTGTTTACGTCCTTGTGCAGAATCCGTGTACCTGCTCTCATTTACTGTCTTAGCTGTTTGGTGGTTGTTGAAATTTTGTGAGGTTTCACCTGAGATTCTGGCGTTTCGGGCAAAATAAATTTATATTAAAAAAATCGATTCAGGATTTTAATGAATCGATTTCATGTTATCCAAGCCAGAATCGATTTTAATCGATGAATCGATTATTAAAACCCACCCCTAGCGCCATAGTCCCAGTCTCCAGAACGCAGTGGTAAGCTTTTAGTAATAAGGGTGCGACTTTGTCCTAGAACTGGGCGATAGAACGATAACGATATGTATTGCGAAATAATTTTTTCTCGATAGAAAAATTAAACTATTGCGATAGACCTCATCTCTCTCTCTTCCTCTCTTAAAAAAAAAAAAGAACAGCCAATCCAAATTAAGTAGCGCAGAGCCGAACCAATCACAGCCACAGCGTCACATCACATGACTTGTTAGTACAGCACAAGTGCCAAGCCGCACATGTGTATTTGTTTGGGAAGCAGCCAGCCGCCGTGCCGGCCGGGAAATGGAGGAAATGCGTGTGCCGACTAAAGAAAACTCAGCGAGAGCTTGGGTGACCAGGTTACCGAAGACAACACAGATGACGGTTCCAATGCCGGAGAGATTGAGAGTGTGGAGGTATTTCGGCTATTTGAAGTCTGACAAAAAACAGAGTAGCGCGTTTTTTTCCCAAGAGTTAGCTGCCTGGCAAAGCGCTACCTGTGCATCGCCGCAACCAGTACAGGGGGTAATATTGTGACTTGCCACAGGGCCGCTTTAAAGCCTGAAGCAGTGGAAAGACTTGTCTTCCTGTCCCGCAACGTGTAGGCTTTTGTCAGACTAAAGTTTTATATATATATAGTTGCACCTTGGATGTGCACCTAGTATTTAAAGAATGTTCTGTTAGCATCTTTATTTTAAAACTGTTTGAAAAGCTAAGCTATACAACAAGGAGAGATTGAGAATTTCCTTTTAGTTCTCAGTTTTTTTGATATTGACAGAAGTTAGTCAATTTTGTCTGTTCTTCTGTAAAACAAACTAAGATTTATTTTTAGAATTAATATTTTGTTTCTAAGTGGAATTGACAATTTAGTGGTCTGTTTTGTTTGTTCTATTTTGAAACTTAAACTACCTTTTGTGTAGTTTGCAATATTTGCCTTTATTTATCTGAAACTGAAGTCTCATGTTCCTTAAGTACATCTACCCTGTTGAACTTATGGGAAATAAATATTTAAATCAAAACAAGCTGCTGATTATTTCACATTTTACTTGTGAGCAACGGCACATTTAAATCTTACAAATATAGTTATTGTGATATAGTTAGTGATATATATCGTTATCGCCTGAAATGAAAAAAACATATCGTGATATGAAAAAATCTTATATCGCCCAGCTCTACTTTGTCCTTAAGTTTTTTTTATAGAATTCGTTAATAAAACCATCAGGGCCAGGACTTTTTTTTTTTAGTTTTAAGGTTTGAAATCACCTGCAAAATTTCTTGTTCTCGAATTGGTTCATCTAACTCTTTTGCTACAGATTCTGGCAGTGTTTTTAAATTGATCTTTTCTAAGAAATCAGATAGTGTATTGTGTATAGTAGATAGTGTAGATAGTGTATAAAAAATCGATTCTAGCTTGGATAACATGATATTGATTCATTAAAATCCTGAATCGATTTTTTAATATAAATTTATTTTGCCCGAAAGATCAGAATCTCAGGTTAAACCTCACAAAACTACAACAACCGCCAAACAGCTAAAACAGTAAATGAGAGCAGGTACACGGATTCTGCACAAAGATGTAAACACAAAGCGCGGACCCGCCGATGGATCAGAATCTGTGAGATATCGCCTTTCTCATCTCACCCGACGGCACGGACATGGTCGGGGCTGATTCTGATGTTTCGGCGGGTCCGCGCTTTGTGTTTACGCCCTTTTTGCGCTAGATTCTGAAGCTGCAGGTTTTTATCTCTCTCCAAACAATACTGACTTAACCAGCAGCAAAAGAAGATCTAAACTAAGCTTCACATTTCGCTTCACATAAGCATCGTCATTAATTCCCGCTGATTTTTGCTGTTTCGCTTCCAGGATGATAAAATCTCACTTCATGCACAGCTCTCTCTCTCTCTCTCTCTCTCGGTGTACTTACAGAAATGGGTCTATTATGGTATGTTATAATGTACACGGTATGAAGTATGTAATGAATATTCTATAACTATAAGTATGTACAGGCTGTAGTGAGTACAGGCTATGTACAGGATATAAATATGAAATTAAAAAACTATACAGAAATATGAACTATGCAAGTTATAAACAGTTGTAGGATTAAAAATTATTGTTATTGTACTGATACGTGATGTACTGTACTGATATGTACTGATACGTGATCAGAATAATATCATTTCTAACTGAGGCAAAATTTCCCAGATTCAAATCGACTGAAATCGAATCGTGGATCGAATCGATTCGAGACCTTGTGGATCGTAATCGAATCGATTCTAGAAATCAGTGACGACGCCCAGCCCTATTAATACTACAGATTTTCATGCCTTTAAAACAAGTTGCACTAACAAATGTAAGCTATAAATTTCACTAATTAGGGGATTCTACAACTTTGGACAGTTTGGGCCCTCTCTGTGACTCAGACTCCTCACCTGTGTGAATTCGCATGTCTCTTCAACTGTGTGTTTAGACGAAATCTTTCCCCACATGTGCTACAGGAATATGGCTTCTCACCTGTGTGAATTGTTATGTGGGATTTCAAACTTGATTTTAAATAAAATCTTTTCCCACAAGTGCTACAGGAATATGGTTTCTCACCTGTGTGAGTTTTTTCACCTGCATGATATTCCATGTGAATTTTCAAATGTCTCTTCCTAATAAATCTTTTCCCACAGGTGCTACAAGAATATGGTTTCTCACCTGTGTGAGTTTTGATGTGTCTAGTCAAGTCTGAATTACAGTGAAATCTTTTCCCACAGGTACTACAAGAATGTGGCTTCTCACCTGTGTGACTTTGCATGTGTCTGTTCACGTGTGACATACAACTAAATCTTTTCCCACAGGTGCCGCAAGAATGTGGTCTCTTGTGAGTTTGTATATGTTGATTCAATTTTGATTTAGTCTTAAATTTTTTCCCACAGGTGCTACATAAGTGTGCTGTCTTGGAATTTTGAACTGTCAGTCCTGATACAATTTGCGCTGACTTTATACTGTGTGAATTATCATCCTTTCTTTCGTCCTGATCTGTGTCAGGAGAGTTGTGAGAAAGGAGCTGGTCACTGCTTGGTCCTGGTTCACTGTGGTCACTTTCTTTATGAGCAGGAAATGTTCCAGTCTCCTGCGGTTTTCCATCTTGAGTGGTACCGAGTTTCTCCTGTTCCCCTTTAATCTGCGAAGGATCCTCCTGGTCCAGACTGGAGTTGTTCTTCGGGTTACAGACCTGCTGATCTGTGAGCCCTCCCTCATCCTTACAGTCATGTTGTGGTAAATCTGAAGCAACAGATTAAAAAAAAAAAAAAAGCAAAAAAACCCAAAACATACATTTGAGAAATTACAAGGTAACCATTAGCAGGTCTCCACATGGTAAGCATGTCGCACAGATATACCAATTAAAGGCATGTTGGGGGGACAAGCCGTTTTGCAGAGAACACTCCTCTTATGATCAATTTAAGTTTGGAATTGTATATTCCAGAAAGCAGAATATAAAATCTGTTTAAATCATTTTTTTTTTTCCATGTAGAAAACATGTAATTCTTTAAACTGCCCAAACAAAATGAGAATCGATTGGGTGGAAATTTTAAATTCAAACAATTGTCTTCTTCCTTCCTTCTTCTCATAAATATTACTCTGTTGGAATTTGTGTGATATCAGGTGACTGTTGAGTCTTTGTTTTAATGTGCATGTGTCATCTCAGTAAATATCTAAAACAGTTGAACTCTTTTCAAACTCTGGCGTTGAATTACAGATATCCCACATCAATTAATATAAACAGATCATCTACGATGAGAAAAGAAAGACAATATAAGTATTTGAACACCCTGCGATTTTGCAAGTGGCTCCTCCCTGAGTCTGCCAGAGGTTTCTTTGCAAGTACTCCCACTTTGAAATCATGGAGGGGTCTGAAATTCACATTGTAGGTGCATTCCCACTGTGAGAGAGAGCATTAAAACAAACAAACAAACAAACAAACAAACAAACAATTCAGGAAATCACATTGTATTATTTCTAAAAAAAATTGTTTGTATTGCACTGCTCCACATAATACATAGACACCCTCTGTAATTCTTAAGATTAGGTTCTGGAGTGGCCTAGCCAGTCTCCCGACCTAAATCCTCTGGAAGAACCTTTGGAGGGAGCTGAAACTCTGTGTTGCTCAGTGACAGCCCCACAAGCTGACAGATCTAGAGGAGATCTGTGTGGAGACCTGTACAAACCTGATCAAGAACAACAGGAAGCCTTTGACCTCTGTAATTGCAAACAAAGGCTTCTGTACCAAAGATTAACACTGATTTTCTCAGGTGTTCAAAAACCTATGTGGATGGCATTGGAGCCATGGGTGGCTTCAAGCGATCTGCAATCATCCCTGTGCCCAAGAACAACAAGCCCTCATGCCTGAATGGCTACTGGCCAGTTGCACTGACTTCGGTGGTAATGAAGATGTTCGAGAGGCTGTTGAAGAACATCGTCTCCTCCTCCATCCCAAACATCACAGATTCACTTCAGTTTGCCTACTGACCCAACAAATCCACAGAGGAAGCCATTGCCCATGTCCTGCACACCACTCTCAGCCACGTGGACAAGAAATGGGACAATTATGTGAGGTTGCTGTTTGCTGATTACAGTTCAGCATTCAACACAATAGTGCCCGGTAGACTGTTCACAAAGCTGAGGGATATAGGACTCAACAGCAGTCTGTGTGCATAGGTGTTGGGTTTCCTTACTGGCAGAACTCAGGTGGTGAGTAGGTGGTGGGTAGGTGTGTCTCTTGACAGCACGGGGGGTGTTCTCTCACCACTGCTCTACTCCCTCTATACTTCAGACTGCATGGCCACCCATGGCTGCAATACTTTTGTGAAGTTTGCTGACGACATAGTGGTGTTGGGCGCCATCTCCAACAACGATGAGGCGGCCTACATGGATGAAGTGAAGAATCTGGCATCGTGGTGCCAGGATAACCACCTCCAGCTGAAAGTCTGCAAGACCAAGGACCTGGTGGTGGACTTCAGAAGGAGTCAGCACAGACTACAAGCCCATTATCATCAATTGAGCTCCACTGGAGAGGGTGCAGTCCTTCAAGTATCTCAGTGTCAATATCTCCTCAGACCTGACATGGTCTGCCCACATTCAGGTCCAGTCCAAAAAGGCGAGGCAGCACCTGTACCATCTCTGACAACTGAGGAAGGTTAGGGTCTCTCCAGTGATCCTCAGGACTTTCTATGCAGACGCTGTGGAGAGCATCCTCACACAGATCATCGCATCCTGGTATGGAAACAGCTGTCTTAAGGATCAAAAAGCTCCTTGCGCACCATCCGGGCAAGAACAGAGAGACTACATAGGAGCCTCTATCCCTAAATCATCCGGGTCCTAAACCAGAACATGCCGCGTGCCTATACTATACCACTATCATATTTAACTATCAGTAGCTTTCACATGATACTCTTTGCTTTCCTCACCCCCTAACTGGTTGGAGCAGATGGTGGCTCCTCCCTGAATCTGCCAGAGGTTTCTTTGCTTTCTTTGGAGATGAGTGTGTGTTTGATGACTAACCCTTTTTTGTATTTTCAGTTTAATGACTAACTCCTGGGTTTTGTTGTTTTCTAAATGTGATAGTGGCTTGTCTCTCTTTCAGTATTATTAATGTTATTAATGAATCCTGCCTCCTTTTTTCAACCCAGACACCTTTTGTTACTTTCCCTCATCCCCTGGACTTTTTAGGGGAACGTAACACAGGGTGTTATGTGATAGTTGTGGTTTCTTTCTAATTTTGTAGGGTCTTTACCTTATAGTATAAAGCCCCTTCAGGACACAGTTGTCCCCTTCAGGACAATTAAATAAATAAAGCTGTATTGTTGGGATTATTTCCCTATATAAATAAAACAGAATGGAACTGAGTGATGGAGGTTATGTTACATAAGCTGAAGAATTATTTATGCACAAATCCTACTAGGAGTTGATGAAATAGGATTATAGGAGACTTGTTCTAATACTACCATAAGACCTCACACAAGCAATGAGCGTTTCATGACTCTTAGTGCAATGGAACCCTGTATATTTTCTTAATTTTCTTGTCTCCTATGCATTCATAAAGTCAGTACTATTGGGGCAGTTAACACTCTCTTAAAGTCTCTGTATGTTTTATTGTCTGGCACCTTCTTGTTTTTTTATATTATGGTTTTGTTTAAAAAAAAAAAACATAATTAAAAAAAAAACATGTTTGAAGCTCAAGAGCAGTCAGAACATCCACCAAGCTGAGAATTTTTAACATCATGGTCAAACCCTATACTTTTCTATAGTTCGTAAACATGGAGCAGGACAAAGGCAGTGCTCTGTATGTTGCAGACCTTCATCAACAACTGCAGAGGATGCAACAAATCCTCTGTATCTAGTGGCCAGAGAAGATTACAAACTGTGGACAAGAACAAACCAGGAACCAATAGCAATACCAATAATGAGAAGAAAGTGGTGCTGGATTGGCCACACCCTGAGGAAGTCCACCAATAACATCTCTACACAGGCCTTGTGCTGGAATCCAAAGGGACAGAAGAAGAAAGAAAAACCCAGAAACACATGTCACAAGGACACAACTATCATAGTGTTGTGTGGTTTGTGAAAAGCTTAGTTTTAGATCGATATTTCATTTTTAAATTGATCGTTGAGCCCTAATGGGGATAATTAGGTTATCCACAAATGTTTCACTGGATATATTCAGTCATAATATACAGGAGCGCCTTCAGAATTTTTTCATTTTTTCATTCAAGGCTACTGAAAACATTAGGGTGGAACACCAAAAACAGCATTTACAGTTGTTTTTGTCCTGTTGTCAAATAAAGGTTACGTGAAAAATATGGCAAAAGGGACAAAAAGAAAAGTTAATTTCCTGTTATTAAATTTGATATTCACTGTAAGTGTGCCTGCATGTGCAGGGGCGCAGCACAGGCGAAGGAGTGACAAACAAAGTGACAATATGACTGACAAAAATGTATATCCAGGAATAAATAACAAGTTGCTGTTTCAACTCATTGTAGGGTGTCTTCTCCTTCCTTAGAATCATTTATAACAATTGTTTCCAACATGTCTGTGAAGGTTCTCAATCATCCAGGTCATCATAGTCTAAGGAGCTTGGAAAGAAAAGCGTCTGGACTTCTTTAAGTTGCTTGAAGACATTTCACCTCTCATCTGAGAAGCTTCTTCAGTTCTAGGGTCAAATAGTGGAGAGTCCCAGATTTAAGTCCTAGGGGACTGTCCCCCAAGAGGGTCATGAACCCTCTGTTGATCCTCTAATAGGGCTGCCACAAACAATTATTTTGATACTCGACTGGTCACCGATTATTTTTGCGATTAGTCGACTAATCTGATCATGCATCCACTGAACGTAAAACGTACAGCTTATTGCACCAGCAGCATCTGCTCTTATATAACTATCATTAACTTACAGCTTGAAGTGTTTAAGGTAGGTGCTAACTAACAATAAAGACAAGATGATAGTTTATTAAACTTTTAATGAAATTTGCAGATTATCTTAGTGGTGTTTAATAAACTCAGCCGTCTGCTCCTTGCTATCTAAAATATAACAAGACACTGGAGTAAATTCTCTACCATCTCAAATTTCTGTTTAATCAGTTTTCTCTTTGACGTTTATTTAGCTGTGAAAACTATAACTTTAATCACAGCCAAACGATTTACTCAGGAACAAATAAAACACTGAAAAAAGCCATACAATAACTTTTTAAAAGTTATTTAAGTGAGTTATATAGCATGTTTAACCCAGTGGTTCCCAAACTTTTTTTGCCAGGCCCCCTTTTGTTTTACAAGAAAAATGTTCGCGCCCCACCACCACCTATTATTTGTATCCCACTGTAACTTTACTGCATAAAGAGCTAACATGTCCAAAATGTCAGGAGTAGTCATTACAAGAAGTGTTTGTGAACTAAAAATCAAGAATGTGGGATACTGTTTGTCCGTGATTTGAAGAGCCCAGCGCTGCTCCCGACGCAGGGAAAACTAATTTTGCAGGGGAGACCTACCTTGGCACTTGTGCAGGTGAAGACAAAGGGAAGATATGCTTCACCATATTTTCTAGTCTTTGGCTTGGAAGGAAGTTGTTTTTTTTTTCTTTTCATATCCACAGCTCAGTGCAAAGAGGAATGAATTAAACCTGATTATAAAATACATATGCAATGAAGAAGCAGCTTACACTCAATTAATATGAACACATAACACAAACGCAATGAGGACACGCCTACACTATCAATGAGAATACATGACATAAATTGGTATTTCTGGCCGGAGAGAGAGAAGTGGGTCGTTTAAGTTTGTTATTTTTAGGTGCAAAGCAGACCTCGATCAATTTTCCACATGCAGCAGTCGGAAGAAAGTTATAAGTTAACACCACTGGAAACGTTCAGACCAAGTTTCTGGTTGAATTGTTTACAGCGCCATGCGTCACTAAACCTGACAAGTGAGCTCTAACTCCTGGTTGAAGACAAGGAATGCTGTTATTTAAGGTGGGAAATCAAAATTTGGGTTAGTAAACTTGGGAAAGAGAAAACTGACTGGTTAAGTGGGAAAATTGTGAAGGAGTCTGAAACACTGCAAAAAGAAACATATACAAAATCACACACACAAACAGAAAATGCATTAACCTTACAAATACAAGAGAGCTCATGAGGATTAGACAGCATGTTGAGCATGTGAGTCTGTTTATCAGTGTTAAAAGAGTGTGAATTTAACACACTTAAACCCTGAAGTTGAGGAATAACTCAGGGAAGTTCCATGACAATGGAGTGACGTTGGTGAAAATGAAAAGTGATTAAAAGCTTAAAGAAGTTTTAAAACAGTGAATTGGAAGTGCTCTCGTGTCGATTGAGCAAAACAAGTGATTACTCTAGGAAGAAAATAAAATAATTTAATAATGTGGTGAGATTTAAATATGCATTTCTCTTGTCACGGTAACTTCCTGAGATATGACTCAGTATGCAAATTAGCTGAAATGAGTGGTGACAAAGAAGCTTCCTGTGTGGTTGTGTGTCTGAGGCTTTCAATGGAGGAAACATAGCAGAGACTGAGAAGAATTACTTGGTGAAATATATAATGGTAAAGTAACAGGATAATTAAATAAGGTGGTCAAGTCTGTTCAGAAGTGCAGATTTGGACAAAAAATTTATAATTTAGTGATGACACATTGTTATAACGGGTTTATATCTTATGCTAAATCTAAGTATGTTGAAGTACTTAAAGGGGAACATTATTGTGTGCAAATTGTGTGGCTTTTAACAAGATTTTCTGTGGATTTAGCAGGTGAAATTATGTCAGTTGACCTCGGACTCTCAGGACGCTGTGGAATCTGAGGCCAACCACTGAGATATGATGTGGGGAAAATGAACAGAGGGAATGATTTTAAGTCTGATTTCAGACTATGTAAGTATTAATTAAACTAAGATTGCTAGACTTTTCATATAAAATGCAGTTTCTTTTTTTTCCTTTAAAACAGGAGCAAAGTAAGGAAAGCACATATATTTTGGTCAAGTCTGATAAAGTATAATTAGAATGTACTGTTACATTAAGAGGAGCAAAATGAAATCAAAATATGCTGTATCAAGAACATGACTGATAACTGTTCTGTCTTAATTTTTTTATAACAGAGGTATTACATGTGGGAAATGTGAGTTTTAAAATGAAGTTGGTGTTAACACACAGGTGTTGTTTCTAGGCAGCTCTGAATGGAGTAGGGGGTTTAAAAGATTTAACATGATGATTAAACTGATTTTATTCCTAAACACAGGTTTGGAGGCCGTAAAGAATACAAAAGAACGGATTTAATACTAAGTAGCTGCCACCATTGTTGGAAACTGGATTTGGCTGGGCCACGCTACGAATTCTAGGATATGTTGGGCCACGAAGTATACACCCGACCCATCCTTCAAATCTGGGTAAAAGGAGGACACACTTGTCGGACACATAGGAGTTTCTTCGACATTGGAGAGACCAAGCAACCACTTCATAAATGCATGGCACAAAAAAAAAGAACCACCTCAACGGACAAGACTTGGCTGCGAGGCCAGAAATTTTGGCTCTTAAAATATGCGTCAGTTTCCTAATTGGAGTTGGTCCTTTGATTCTTCATGCACCTCTATAACATATCGCTGAGGTCAGATTAGGACTCAACATGAGTTGTATTCAGTTTTGTATTAAGAAATCTACCTATTACAATTTTGCATACCTATTCTGTACAACTTTACTTCAGGGTTCAACATGATGCCCAGTTCCTGCCCAGTCCAGACGATGATGCCTTTGGTTTCCTGGTTACATGAAAGCTGCTCTCCTTCCTGATTGGTGTACATTTCCTCCTGTTCCGGGTCTTCTTGGTTGAAACTGGAGTTCCTCTTCTGGCTACAGTCCTGCTGGTCATCCAGATCCTCATTTTCCTTACAATCATGTTGCTGTGGGAGGTCTTGACGGAACAAATGACAACAAACATGAAAAAAGTTACACTGTGAGCATGTCTCTCAGATATGTGAGCGATATTCAAGGTGCACAAATTTTTTAAATATTATCTCTCGTCCGGTTGGCAGCGAGGCAGTATGGCTGCGTAATTTCTGAGCTCCTCGGGGTCGAAGAAATTTCCCCTTAAATTCAAGTTCTTTTTAAAACATTAAAAATATCCGCCAACAAATTGTTGACCTCCGGACGGAGATGAAAGCTGATTTCAACGCATTCAAAGAAGATTTCAGGCATGAGTTGAAAGAAGACCTGAATAAATTCAAAGAAAACACAAACCAACGGCTAATAAGGTAGCAGTCCAAGAATACGGTGAGAAACTTGAGAAAGCCGAAACACGAGTGGCGAAAAGCTAGAAGACCTTCAGTCTAGATCGAGAAGAAATAACCTGCGAATTTACGGAGTCACAGAAGGAGAAGAGGGCAGCTCTGTAATAAGCTTTGTTGAAAATGTGATCAGAAGAGATAGGCTAATACCTGATGGCACTGACCCACAAATACAGCGGGCTCACTAGTCTCTCGGTCAAAAACCAGGTGCTGATGCCGTTCCCCGTTCCACTGTTGCCTGTTTTCTTCAGTTCAAAACAAAGGAAACAGTCCTCAGAAACGCATGGCAGAAAAAGATGCTCGTCAAAGACAAACCCAATAACTTATCTGTCCCCACACTAACTCATACTGCAGTGTTGTTCAAGTTTTGGATTCTACAGCTTTCTTTAATTGTTCACCTATTTGTTCTACCACGGTTTGGTTTAGGTTTTGTTTGTTTTCGAGGTCAGTGGTGGGGGATCATTTTATTTTCACAACAGTATATTATGTCAGAAAGTCTGGAAATAATGTCGCTTAATGTTAACGGCCTGGGAAATCCAATCAAAAGAGCCAGAATATTAAATAATAAATAAGAATAATAAATAATAATTTAATCTTTGTGCAGGAAACTCATTTGTGACCACAAGAGAATGAAAAATTAAAGAAATATGGATATAGAAAAACATATTATAGCTCCCATATCAACAGCCATACAAGAGGGGTGGCCATTCTTATAGCGAACAATTTGTTGTTTGACCTCTTTAAATATATATAAGAAATAAAAGAAATAAAATAAAAGAAAGAAGGACGGTACATCATTGTGAAGGGCAAAGCTTTAAATAGTATTTTGACTCTTGTCTGTATATACGCACCACACAATAGCCCCAAATCAATCTTTAAAGATCTCTTTGACTTAATCTCAGTGGAGGCAGAGGGAATTTGGATTTGTGCAGGAGACTTCAATGTAATACTGAATTATAAATTTGGACACAACTAGTCAAACTAGATACAAAACACATAAACAGACACTTAAATTTGACACTTGAGGAAACGGTACTAGTGAATGTCTGGAGGTTACTGCACCCTTCACAAAGGGATTACACACATTACTCAATTCTGTACTCAGTGCACACCCGGATTGATTATTTTTTAATGCAAAAGGAAGAATGTCACAGAGTGTTACACTGTAAAATTGGGGTAGCGGATGTCTCAGATCATAACGCAATTTTTCTGACAATTCAGTTGGAATCACTTCCAGGGAAAACGGTTTGGCACCTTAATGTAAGGCTTCTCGATAATGAAACCATTACAAATGATATTAAACAAGAAATAGATACATTCATTAAAGAGAATGACACCAGAGAAGTGAACCCTCTAATTCTTTGGGAATCAATGAAAGCTGTTTTGCGGGGAAGCTTGATAGCAAAAGCTTCTTTTGTTAAAAAAAAGAAAAAATATAAACAGTTGACAAAAAATTTAAAAGAGTTGGAACAAATTTTCAGGACTAAAAAGGACCTCATAATACAGAAACAAATTTTAGAGGTTAAAATAGAAGTAGAAAATTTACTGAATCAGGAAGTGGAAAGAAAGGCAAGATATTTAAAAACAATATTACTATGAACTGGCCCCTAAATCTGCCAAATGATTAGCTCGCAGATTGCGAAAACAGCAGATAGATACAGCAATACACAAAATTAGAAACCCTTTAACTCAAGAGTTGGAAACTAAACCAGAAGAAATAGAAAAGATTTTCAACAATTACTACCAAAAACTCTATCTGCAAGAAGGAACTGTAGCGCTTTGGGTGCCTTGAAAAGCGCTATATGAAATCCAATCCATTATTATTATTATTACAATCAATAAGAAATTTTTTGTACTCACTAGATCTACCTAGCACTGGGAAAAAGAAAAACGAAGTACTTACTAAGGAAATAACAACAGAAGAACTGAACAAGGCAATCAGCTCACTGAAAGCCAACAAAACCCTAGGCAGTGATGGGTTCCCCGTGAAATGGTATAAGGTATTTCGGGAGAAACTAAACCCTATCTTGCTAAGAACTCTGAATTGAATAATAAAGAATGGCCAGATACCCCTGTCATGGAATGGTGCTATTGTGTCTTTGATCCCCAAGGAAGGAAAAGATAGAGATAACTGTGCAAATTATAGACCAATATCTATGCTAAATGTAGATTGCAAATTGTATACTTCAATTACAGCTAAATGAATTGAACTATTAATTAACGATCTAATTGAGGACGACCAATGTGGATTATTCCATTGAGGCAAACACAGGGCAATATCAGGAGGACACTGCACTAGGGGTGGGTTTTGATTATTGATTTATCGATTAAAATGGATTCTAGCTTGGATAACGTGATATCGATTCATTAAAATCCTGAATCGATTTTCTTATATAAATTTATTTTGCCCGAAATGCCAGAATCTCAGGTTAAACCTCACAAAATTTCAACAACCACCAAACAGCTAAAACAGTAAATGAGAGCAGGTACACGGATTCTGCACAAAGACATAAATACAAAGCAACGGACGGATCAGATTCAGTGAGATGTCGTCTTTCTCACCCGATGACACGGATCCCTATCAGTATGCTTCAGCCTGCAACGCGGAACAAGGCAGGATGTGGACTAAGTCCCATACTTTTCGCATTATATATTGAACCTCTGGCTCAAGGAATATGACAAGAGGTAGAAATAAAAGGGGTCTTTCCAGGAAAAGTGGACATAAAATAGGATTATTTGCGGACGATGTAATGTTGTATCTGAGGGACTTGAACACCTCCCTTCCTAAGCTTTTGGAAGTAGTAGCAGAATTTCATGAATGCTCTGGATATAAACTGAATATCGCAAAAACACAAATGATTCACTTCAAATATGTACTGAGTAAAGAAATTAAAGAATGCTTTAATATCAATTGGAAAATTAAAAAAATCAAATATTTGGGAGTCTTCATAACAAGAAGTCCAGATTCATTGTACACTTCAAATTATTTTCCGATGACAGATGATATTAGCTTAGACTTGGAGAGCTGGTCAACATACCCGTTGGACTTAAGCAGCAGAATAAATGTGATAAAAATGAATATAATGCCAAGGCTACTGTGCCGTTATGGGTGCATGTCTGATGCAGGGGCGTTAACACCTTTCTTATATCACCACTCTGAAGACCGATGAGCGTTGTCAACAGGTTTACTGACATTCAAAAGGGTAAAACTAAAAACAAGACAAAAAAATACAGTCATGATATACATATGTGCATCATAATATGCATTTATATACCACACTGCTACTACACAGCATATGTCATATGTCTAATTATGTGAACTTGTACTATTGATGCTATCCAGACGACCTCCAAAATCGCAGGTAACTAGCTTAACAAAAGGACTAGCTTTACAGCCAAATACTGCATTAGCAGGCAACATATTGCACAAAAACAAAGTTGCAACTTATACTTTAAGTACATACCGGCGATACAACCATAAACCGAAGATGTGGACAGTATTTTTTTCCAACAGGACACCATAAACTGTGTGCCGATATGTTTCCCTTCTTCTTGCTCACTTGCTTTGCTTGACTGAGCGGACTTCCTGTTCAATAAAGTTTTTTCAAAATAAAGCCGTTTCTAAGTGCATTACTTGGAGCAACCACAGAGGGTGCTGTAAACACATAATGAATAACAACTGACTGAGAATGATATTTTAGTGATACAACATTTTACAACTTTTAGTGATAACAGAACAGCTACTGTACATTTTTCAGGCACTGCCGGTTGAAATTCCATCTCAACAATTTGAGGCCTGGGACAAAATGTTGTGGAGATTCATATGGGGGGACAAAAAGGCAAGAATACGCTTCTCTGCTCTGCAGTTTCCAAAGGACAAAGGGGGTATGGCTTTGACTAATTTTAAATGATATTTTCAGGCAGCACAATAGACTATGTGCACGTTAGCATATGCTACTTCTGGTGCGGAAACTCCTGTGGGGAAACACCTGTGGGGAGCTTTGTTTCCGGTGTCCTATTCGCACCTTGTTTACGGTCCAAAACAAGTTAAGCAAATGAATGAATCAAGCGGCGATTTACATTTCTATAGATAGGCATTAACCCAATATATCTGTAAATGATGTTCATCGACTTGTCGATATTTTTTCCCCCGCGCCTCAGAGCAAAAGAGAAAAGGGATTCAAATGTTATATTTCTCAGCTGTCCCTCGTTTATAGCGGGTGTTATGTTCTAAAAATAACCAGCGATAGGTGAAATCAAGTAGCCATTTTTATTTTTTGACGGTGCAAAACGTTTCGTGGACATACAGTACTGCACTTCAGAGTCACACTGCTAGCGATCGATGCAGCGATTCTGTACTGTACAGGAGAGACGTCACGGAGGAGATCGTCTGCAGCGATCAGGACGCAGGACACAATGTGACCTAAAAAAAAAATTAAACATGCAAACTTGCACTAAAAAATCCGCAAAACAGCGAGGTAAAAGGTGAACCGCGTTATAACGAGGGACCACTGTAATTTTGAAGGTAAGTCACAACATACCCTTCGTAAATACTAATGTATAGAAACCCTTACCAGCAATCGTTCATTTTTTGTGTGGCTTTTTTTCACGATTTGTTAACATGCTGTGTAGGTGTGTACTTGACCAGCTGATATCGACATAACAGGGAAACATCTGGTTTGACTATTGTTCACCTGTAGTTTGAATGCTGAACATTTGCCTGTTTAAATCATAAGACCAGTCACTATACAGAGATGTGCTTCTGAATGTGGACGATGTGTCTTCTGATTCTGTAATGCAGTTCTGTTTGTGTTGAGTGATGTAAACAACTGATCGATCTAAACTCTTTAAACGTCAAAATTGATCATTAGATTTCTTATGACACAACAGTGGTGAGTGTTCCCACCTTCTCCTCTTTGTAACTTAACGTGATCTTTCCGTTTTCGAGTTTTGGACATGATTTTTGAGTAGATCTTCGCAGTAGCGATTGACCGCAAAGTAAAGCTACTGGAAATGTACAACCCCACATCCGGTCTCAAACCAGGAAGTTAGCATTTTCTCGTGCACAGGGTCTATTATGCCCTTAATGCCTATAGTGTCATAATTCATACACTGCAAAGTGGAAACAGATTGAGACACAAGATAGCATGGACTATAATGTCCAAACAGTGTTAGGAAAAGATACTTAAGTCAAAACTCAATCCCATAACCCAGTTTTCACTTCATATGTGGTACTCTATCGTCAAACATTTAAAACTGAAAAATAGCCACAAAAAGTTACGATGGATAAGCTTGGAAAATAGTTTTAAACCAGGACAATATGACAAGGCTTTCAACGAGTGGACCAACAGGGGCCTGACTGCTTTCTATTTAATTACCAAAAAGGACAAAGGTAGGAGCTTTCAAGAGCTTAAAGACATGTTTGAATTGAAAAACCAGGATTTGTTTCGATATCTACAACTTTGAGACTACTAAAATAAAGAGATAGCTGAGGCTGAGATGATTAACTCTTTAATTGAAATGATGTGCGACGCCTACCAACAAAAAACAACAAAAATCGAAATTATACCTCAATTTGATGAAGAACCAAAGATTTATCTTCTGGTCTTGCTCTAAAAATCACTCATTCTGGAAAACAGTGGGTGATACTCTACAAAAGGTTTTAGGTTACAAGGTTCCTGAGGACTGTACTGCACTATTTTTAGGAAATATTGATGATAAGGTTAAAAGAGAGGATTTATATTTAACTAAGATTCTTCTCACTGCAGCAAGAATAGCCATTACCAGGCTGTGGCTTAAGCCTGAGACTCCAATTCAGAGATTCCTTCACTGGACAAACATAATTCAAAATTTTTGTTTTTTATTAAACAAACAGAACATGTTGAACCCGGTTTATATTTTACTGTGCTAACAGAAAACATGTCTTCAGTGAGGTAGTATGCCAGACGTTAATACACGCCACGTGTCTTTGTCATGTCTTCACCCGACTTTTTAATATGAAATCTGTATATTACAGTTTTACATACCTACTGTGGTCAGCTTTACTCCAGATTTCCACAACAAATCCACCTCTTCCCCAGTCCACACATTAATGCCTTCAGCCTCCTGCTTTAGTTCAAGCTGCTCTCCTTCCTCACTGCTGCACATTTCCTCCTGTTCCTCTTTAGTCTGTGGAGGCTCTGGGTCCTCCTGGTTGAGACTGGAGCTCCTCTCCTGGTCACAGACCTGCTGATTATCCAGACCTTCATCAACAAAGGGACACAAGAAAATGGTGACTAATGTGATGATAAGAAAGATCAAGAAAGATTAAAAGGGTCACCTATTGAGAATCAAGCTCATGGTTTCATAAGCTGGGGTCTCATTTTTAGATGCCAGTGATCATCACACAATGTGAAAAAACAAACAAACAAATGAAAAGTAACATGATCTGAATATTTTAAGGATTTGAAGAAGGCAGATAAGATATGCTGTTAATTCTAATCTTGTAATATTTTACTAATAAATATACACTGACTGGTTACTTTATTAGGTACACGTAGCTAGTATTAGTGATAGAGAGTAAGTGATGATTCTGCAATGAATCATCACTTGTTATTAATCACTGGCTCTCTTCCAGAGCATGTGTATGTTTCCGTCTTCCTCTCTCACCCCAACCAAATGTTCCTCAGATACTTTGGTCCATACTGACATGAGAGTTTCAGACAGCTGCTGCATATCTGTCAGCTCCATGTCCGTGATTGAAATCTCATGTTCCACCACATCCCAAAGGTGCTCTATTTTGCTGAGAGCTGGTGACTCTGGAGACCACCCGAGTATGGTGCGGTGTCATTTTAAGTGTGTGCGGAAAATATCTCAAACACCATTACACCATCACCTGGTGTGGTGGTGTAATGGTGTTGTAGCCCATTACACTATTCTATTGTTGTAGCCCATCACCTGGCTTTTTGATACGAGTCATATTCATTTCTGTATCATAAAATCTGTATATTATAGTTTACTGAGCATGAACATGAACATGAAACTGAACATACCTATTCTGGTCAGCTTTACTCCAGGTTTACACAACAAATCCAGCTCATCCCCGGTCCAGATATGAATGCCTTCAGCCTTCTGCTTCAGTTCTAGCTGCTCTCCTTCCTCACTGCTGCAGATTTTCTCCTGTTCCTCTTTAGTCTGTGGAGGCTCTGGGTCCTCCTGGTTGAGACTGGAGCTCCTCTCCTGGTCACAGACCTGCTGATCATCCAGACCTTCGTGTCCAACAAAGGGACACAAGAAAATAGTGACTGAATGTGATGTTAAGAAAGATCAAAAAGGATTAAAAGGAAACTGAGAATCAAGCTTATGGTTTCACGGCATCTTGCATTGTTGCAAATGTTGCCACAGAAACAATCACTCATCTAGGATCTAATTTTTTAGATGAGGCTGCCAGTGATTATTACACAATGTGAAAAAACAAAAACAAGCAAATAGAGCAGGACGATATGACCAAAAATATTTATCATGATATACATTTGAAAATTTGCGATAACGATATAACTGACGATATAATTGACACTAGACAAAATACTTTACAACTCCACAACTTTATTAGTGCAAAAAGAAACCCATCAATGTATTTTCACTTAAACAAGCAGCTGTTTTTTATGTGCATTAAAGTTATATAAAAATGTAACACTGCAAATTCCTTGCGGACAGTTTAACCAAAAGGCATTTCCAGTAGAAATTGGCCGACATATCCTCAACATAACCATGTATAATATCCACAAAACTTAAAAAGAGGTTATACACTAGTGGTGGGCGGATCGATCCAAATATCGATAGTATCGATCCCAAGTTGGGATCGGTATCGGATCGATACTGGCCTGGTTAGATCGATTCTTTACTTTGAGTTCTGCTTGCTTGCTACGCTGTGCTTTCGGCAAAAACGAAACAGCCAGGTCGCTGGACTCGCCGCTCCTGTGACAGCGGAGAGCAGGCACACTTTGCTCCCCCCCCCTTCTTATGTTTCGGTGTTGCGCTGACACGTCACGTGACTTAGACACTTTGGGGTTGTTAAGTTGTTTACATATTAATAATATATATTGTTTTTGTTGTTGAGAATTTTAATTGTCATTTTTGTATTATAGTTTATCAACAGTATTTGTTTTAATTTGTTTACTGGTTTGCGTGCACTTAAGATTTAGAAAAGAAAAAAAAAAAAAAAAAAAAAAAAAAGATCGCCACCACGGCAGACCCGATGGCATTTTCATGCTTCGCGCATCATTTATTCTTACAATAATCCCACGGTTGCTGTAATAGTACATTCAACGGCTGCAGCTCTCCCGCTGGCAGCCGTACACATCACCACCACCAAACCTGCAGCGGCATCGCAGAACACGCCCTGCCACATACCCCTTGCCAGCTTCACCCCACCCCACGAGCAGGCGAGGGAATCGGCCCGGACCGTCGGCGCCCCATTCCCGGCCCAGCGACGGGGAAGTGTCCAATCTGGCGGTCGCCCGCGCCTCCAGTGGAAGCCCGGGAGCTGGCCTGATGGCCACCCATATGGCAAGCAGAGGCGGCGGAGCAGGAGTGGAAGTGAGCCGGGGCTCAGAGGCAGATGGGCAGACGGCCGAAGCGGACAGCATGCCGCCCTCAGGCAGGACCCCCGCGCACCTCGACCTCCATCTCCAGCTTGGCAGGTCCCGCTGGCGCGCCAGCCTCCGGCTCACCCCGAGCCGCGCGCTGTCCACCCTTACAGTGATCACACGGTTGCTGTAACAGTAGCCTACATTAAACGGCTGCAGCCTTCCTGCTGCCAGCTATACACATCAACACCAAAAACAACAACAGCACAAGCAGCGCACAGGTTTTAAGCCGGTGAGGCATGATTGTAGATGCAATGAAGGTGAGTCCATCTCACCTGCAGCAGCATCGCAGACGGCTGCCACAATAATAAAGCATTTTTTATTTAATTATAAATTAATTATTTCTCCTAATTATGTCCCGGATTTTAAGTAATTAATAATACAAAAGGAAAAATCACAAAAAACACTTAAGGTCATGAAAATTAATTGCGATTTAGCAATTCAATGAGGCATCCACCTTGTTTATTGAAAAGTATTGGTATCGGTATTGGTATCGGCGATACTGGCCCGTATTTACTTGGTATTGGATCGATACCAAAATATGCAGTATCGCACACCACTATTATACACACACAATACGGTAATATTATGTTGAAGCACAGTACGTATCACTCCGCGAGGCTCCTGCCTGCGATAGCCGTAATGCTCCGACAATCCATCAAGCGGTGCAGCTTCGTAGCTTAGCAAAGTCGTACTAAAACATTTGACAGATTTTTGAGTGCTGTGTACCACATAAAATCGTTTCGAGGTCAGTATACACAACCAGAATTCATACATAAGGCACGCGGGATTATAAGGGGCACTGTCGATTTTCAGAAAAATCAAAGGATTGATTTTAAGTGTGCCGTATTTTCCAAACAACACGGTAATAACGACGGCCCGCTAGCATGCTCTACCAAAAATAGTGCTTTGTTGTGTATCTGACGGACGAAAGCTAAACCAGTTCCACACCACTGAAGTTGCAGCATTTTTACAAACCAATTCTGGTTCATCCGTTTCATTTAACGATCCACTTTCGCTCTTCTCATTCTGCGTCGCCGCCATGTGCGTATGTAAACATAGGCACTTCGCATGCGCGTTTTACCCACATTCTGTCGCGATATTTCATTTTCCTATCGTTGCCCAAAATTTCACCGGTATTACTGTGAACGGTATGATATAGCCCAGCCCTACAAGCAAATGAACAGCAGCATGATCCCAATATGATAATGAAAGATTAAAGTGTTTTATGAAGGCAGGTACCACTCTCTGTATGTTCTAGTCCAACATCTACTTGGGCATGACCTAACCAATTAACCAATACCTACTTATGATATGTCAGCTGACCTATCTGTGAAGTTTTGACTGGTTAATTTGAATTTTTTTTTTTTCTGTTTCCTGTCTTGTATTTAAGCTATTTTTTTTTACAATGTTTCACTATGACCCTGATGAAGGCCACAAGCCGAAACGCGTTGGTCAATTATTAAAGCTGTTCTTCGTTTCTCAAGTGTTGCTGGAGTTCCTGCTTTTTTAACGGTATGATATAGCCCAGCCCTACAAGCAAATGAACAGCAGCATGATCCCAATATGATAATGAAAGATTAAAGTGTTTTATGAAGGCAGGTACCACTCTCTGTAAATCACCCAGATGTTTGTGCTGGAAAATGCAAACAGATAAGCAGTTTCTAAAATACTCAGATCAGCCAGTGTAGCACAATCACCCACACCATGATCAAAGTGATCACCGTTATTGATCGCCTACACGTGCCGAAACGATAGAGTATTTGAACACGTCTACCAAAGATAGTTGTCGGTAAGTCTGTTTACACAGATGTAACTTCATACACTTTACTGTGGTGTATTACTATTGTAGATCAATGCATTTATCCACACATTCCAAATGCTTCCAAAGCACTTCCAGGAATTGTGGGGAAACCTAGGGAAACCATTATGTCAATGAAGGTCCTCACACAGACAGCTGAACGGGGTTGTGTGTGTTTATACGTAGTTTTAAACCTTGTGATCCACAAAACAACAACAACAGTAAAAGAAGAACTGCCTGCGTTACAGTCCGTGCGGGAGCAGCGGCTTCGCTCATGCGCGATTCATTTGCAGTTTGGACACGTAGGTGTCTCCTGCCCTGATAGCACCTGGGGAAGGACTATGCTCCGCCCGTGTGCGCTTTGGAACGGGCAGCACCTGCTGCTTGTTGCGAAGAGCGATACGCGCTTTCATGTCAAAAATCGTCATAAATAAGTCTCCAATAACACCAGAAAAAGTCACCAGATTTGTCACTAGTCGCTTTTTAGAAAAAAAAAAAAAAGTCGCCAAATATAGCGACAAAGTCGCTAAGTTGGTGCTGATGCACAGGTGAATCACACAATGATCCCGCAACCGCCACAAGTTTACATACCTGTATTGTGTGACTTTATCCCGGGTCTGATATTCAGCAGTCTTAGCTGACTGATCTCTTCCTCATACCGGACGATCGTTTTTTCAAACTCTGAGAAGATTTCTTCTGCAGCAGAAGTTAATCTCTCCTTGATAAACTCTCTCAGATGCTGAACTGTAGACATTATTGCAACAACAACCGATACCCAACTAAAGTCTTGAAACATGATCCCTCTTGCGACGCATTCTGTCATTGGCGTCATTTCCGCTATTCTTCTTCTGACAAGCCATCCTACTTTGGCAAAACGTCCTACCTTAAGTAGTTTATGCACATTTCTGCTGTCACAGAGTAATTCCACCACAAATTCAAGTAGGTATGACGGTTTGCCACTTAACTTTGCCCATCAGAGTATGCTTGTAGCTCATATTCATAAAGCCAAGACAGTTTGCCACTTCATTACACACATTCAGAGTATGTTTCTAGTTCTCATAAACAAAGGTAGGATGATTTGCCACTGAATTTTAGCTGTTAAAGTATGCTGCTAGCTCATATTCACAAAGGTAGGACGATTTGACACTTAATTTCGTGTTGTGCGCATGGGCAAAAACAACGGGTAGGACGGATTCCCAGAACAGAGAGACTTCTTTCTTTTTTTTTCTTTCTCTCACCCTCTCTCTCTCACCTTTCTCGCTTCACGCCGCACGTGAGCCTTGTGTTTGCAGTGAGTTGAGGGGGAAGGAGCGCAAACACTGCCTTATGTTTGCCGAGCAGAGGGGGAGGAGGGGTCAGTGGCGGTCCTAGCCTGTTTGGCGCCCTGGGCGAACACTCCCTCTGGCGCCCCCCCTCCACCACACACACACACAAAACATATTAAGGATCGTACATTAACATAAAACTGTTGTCCACACACACATATGAAGACAGAGAGAGTATGCATAGTATGCAAACAGCTACCAAACAGACATCATAATTCTTCATACAATGAGAACAGGACAAATCAACAATTGACAATGACTAATTAATATTAAAATCTGTAACATAATGTATTGTTTGGAGTTTAATATGTTAGTGTTACTATTTTTACCATTTCTTCTTGGAGCAGCTGTAACACACGTAATTTCCTTAGGAATTAATAAAGTATTCTGATTCTGACTGTTTCAGGATGACCTGCCATTATCCAATGACACATCTGCTTACCTGTATCTTTTGCTCGTTTCTCCTCCTCTTCTTTTCTACTTTTTCTAAACTGAGCACCTGATGGCTTTGAACTTTTCTTGTCCATCTTCCATTGGTTTTAATTTTGCACTCCAGTATGAACACCCATCCTTCAACCCGAGGATCACCACAACATATCCTAACAGACCTACACCTTAGTTCACAGATTCACTTTGTCTAGGGTGCATTTCTGAGATTTCACACAACCCAGGATTCAAATCATGAATACATAACAGACTTGGATTTACAACATTAGGAATGAAATGTGCTCGATTTGGAAGCAGCCGGGGCTCCTCCCCTTTCGACTGGTTGTGTGTGAGACTTTAAATCATCAAACTGTAAATTTTGAATTGTCATTGATCCCTTTACCCCGAGTCCTAAAGTGTATATTTATTTTCTTACTCTTCTTATATTTATTGTTTGTTTACTTGCACTGCTGTAACTGGAGCCTCGTCGTCTCGTCTCTCTATATACTGGACTGTATGTAGCGGAGATGACAATAAAGTTTACTTTGACTTCAGCAGCGAGCAGGCGCACCGAGGGCTCTCGCGCTCACTTTTCGTGTATAGAATTTTGAAAAAACATCGGTGCAAATTATAAGTCTGTATCATGATGTCTGGTGTTTTCGTGTTTGTTATTTTGTTTTATTTTGCTAGTTGGTTATTAGATGCCGCTCCAGTCAGCCAGAGAATCCCCCGCCGCCCCGCCCTCTCCTCTCTGTGCTGCAAGCAGCAGGCGCACCACGCAAACGGAGGGCGCCCTTACTCCCAGCAAATGGGCGATAGAAAACCGATCGATGCCTGTGCCATTCCCAATATGCGCTGGCTGCCGTAGGGGCAGCATGAGTACGAGCGTTTTTTTTCTTTTTTGCCGATGCCCGTGATGCCGCCCCCCATCTATGGCAAGCCATTAGTGCCAAAATTCGCCACTTTTCTAACGCGTTTGATTAAGAAATGGCGTAAAAAACGCCGTTTAATTTTTCAAAACGCCGAAAAAAACGGCGTTCTGTTTCGACAAACGCCGTTTTTTCCGACTCTCACATGGCGCCCTGAACGCACCATCCGAGTGACGTAAAAAGCGGCGTTCAAAGACAGACGGAAACGCCGTTTTTTCCGCCACTCGGCAGAAAACGCCGTTCAAAGATGCATAAAAACGGCGTTTTTTACGGCGTTCTGTGCCAGCTGTAACGGCGTTTAAAACGGCGTTTTATTGAAATTATGCAGGGCACTCCCCATGGTTCCCTCATCCAATTACTTTCAACTCATTTCACCCAATCAAAGAAGACGAAGTGCAGACCACACTAATGCATCACCGATTCACCTTGCTGCTGAGTGATTGCCTATTCGGTACCAGTGCTTGTCACAGTATTGACTTGTATTATAATCCCACTATGCATTTTGATGTGTTTAAGGCATGATCAAGCAAACAAACGACAGAATACTTTTTCTGAAACCTTAACTGTGGTACCTGTTATGGCAGCTAACAGGTAATGAGCAGAGCTAGCTCTGCTAATTTCTGAGCTTCTTTCTTATTTTCCTCTTTACTTCTCTTAACCTTTAACTTATGTCTTAGCAATCAGATTCTGCCGTCATGCATTACCGCTCCGTGCTAGTTATGTTGACTTTTCTCTTCTTTTGTCTTCTCTTTTTTCACCCGTATTTAGACACTCGGCGCATGGCTCCTTTGTTTACGTTAGGGATCAGCTGTTAGCGCTGTGCCCTGCAGCTGCGCTACCGGCAGACGGTAGCGTCCCCAGTGAGGGAAGAGACGGGGGTGATGTCTCCCGAGAAGGACACCTTACACACCATCTCTCCTTCCTGTAATCACTGTAAACGTGAGATCGCTCCCTGATATGATTGAGGAGCTAATGACGCTAACCCGGTCACAGTGGCAGTACCCCGACACTGCCCGGTACTCCCTCTGTGAGTAGGCTGCCCGGCTTCCAGCTGCTGCGGCCGGACAAGACGAGAGACAGCGGTGAGAGGAAAGGAGGGGGACTGGGCAGTGTTTGTTAAAGATGGTTGTGGTATCCCTGGGCACATTGCTGTGAAAGAACAACTCTGCAACAGAGACATTGAGCTATTAGCCGTTAGCATCCGTGGAGGCAGCCTGTGACTCTCTGTGGTCCGCAGACGCAATCTCCGAGAGCTCTTCTTCTAATATCAGGGGACTTTAATCATGTCTCGCTGGACTCCACACTGACCACCTTCACCCAGTATGTGACCTGCCCCACCGTAGGCAATAAAACATTGTACTTAATGTATGCCAATGAAAAAGTGGCATACAGTTCATCACCTCCCCCTGCCCAGGGAAGATCTGATCGTAATTAGTGCGCCTTGTCCCTGTGTGCAGCACTTAGTGTGCACGGAGCCACCAATCACCCACGCAGTGCCGAGATGGTCCGCGGAAGGCATATGAATAAATAATAAAAGCAAATAAATGACAGAATGCTTTTTCTGAAACAAACGGAGACCTTAACTTTTATCAAAATACCGTTTTACTCAGTTTAAAGTAATACCACTGTATAATAGCCTTCAAATTTAATAATGTTAACAGTATCTCAGGAATATTTTTGCCCCATCAACATGCATTAAAATTAGATATGCAGTTTTGAATCAGACCTGTATGTACGTTTTCTGAAAAGTGATGTAAATAAATAATCTCAAAAACATGAAATAATTGTTTCCCATGTAAACTGGAGTTGTCCTTGTCAATGTCATCAGAGTACTCTGGATGTCTTACATGAATTTGAAACAGAGAGTGGCACATGACAGCGTTGCACATAACATAACTAGTTTACCTGTATGACATAAAGTAATTAAAATAAAAAAGAATCCATGTAACTTGGTTATGGCTTCTTTCTGGTAACTGTAGATACAAATCGGCTGCAGTGTGGATTATCTTGACAAAAGTATAAGATACTGAACCCGCTGATATGATGTGGTGGAGGAATACAAATACCTGGACACCCACATTTATACATTTGCTGAACTGGAAGATCAAAACAGAGGCTGTACACAAGCAGTGGATGGGCAGGCTTTTTTTTGTGAGCAAGCTTGTGTGTGCACCAAAATGTTAATGACAGGTGTTCTGTCAGTTCAGGTGAGTGCAGTGCACTTTGATGTGTTCTTCTTGGATCAGGAGAGCAAGCTCTGTGATTGGCCGCGCTTCGGAAGCTGTGGTGGAGAGGAAGTGAGTGAACAAACTGCCATGCATCATGGATATTCCTCTCAGTCCACCTCATCAGGCACCTCTCTAAAAGTGTGACTCTGGTCTGTTGCCCCAAAGGATACAGGAAATGCACTGATTTCCAGGACAGAATCGTGTCTGTTTAATGCTCCATGATGATAACTTTCCTATGAGCGTTTGAAGATCACTGACATCATGGCTTTTAGCCTCATTGTTTCTGCAAAGAGATTTCTCCAGTCACTGAATCTTTTGATAAAATATATTTTTATGCCTCTAGAGGATGGAATATTTTAAGTCTTTACAACTTTACACTTGGGAACATTATTCTGAAATTGTTGCACAATTTGTTAATGGAGTTTTTTTGCAGATTGATCAACCTCTGCCCATATTTCCTCCAGAGCAACTCTGCTTCTCTAAGATGCTTTTAATATCTAATCATGTAACTGACCTGTTACTTTTAAAATATCCCTGCAGCTGTTTCTTTTTAGTACCACTTTTTCCAGCCTTCTCTTGCCCCATCCCAACTGTTTTGAAACATATTGCTGCCATCAAATTAAAATGGACTTATTTTTAACGACATAGTCTCAGTGTAAACACTTGACATGTTTTCTATGTTCTACTGTGAACAAACTTTGCCTTTCACATTTGCAAATCAGTGCTTGCTCTTTTTTATTCACATTTTACACTGGAGTCCAGTATTTTCAGAACTATGTTTGTACAAAGCATAATCTGTACAAAGCAAAACATAATGTGCTCGCTGTGAACTGTCACAACATCAAACACACGCTAAACCACTTTATATCTACTACACTATACTGAGCCACTTCAAGACCTACTATACAGTTTTTTATTTTTTAATTATTTACTGTCACTGCTTTATAGTTGTATTTATCAATATCAACAGCTGTAACTTTTAGATTAATCAAGTTGACTTTATCGAGATTCAGCTTCAGATGTATACTTTCCATTTCACAACTTCCATCTTATACACTTTAAAAATCACTCATCATTTTTTATTGTCAGTGTCACACAGCTCGTTCTTGTATCTCCACTACTCAGTGGTACATAGTAAACACGTATTATAACTTTTCACATTATATGTATCCAGTCACCTAGATATTTTGAAGTCTTTCCACTTGCTGCTATTATGTTTCAGTCAATAATTGAACTGTCTCAATGATATGTCGAGTCCAGAAAGTATATTAAGCCAGAGATGAGTTCAATACCATGACTCCCTCTGGTGCCAGTTAGTGGATTAAATAGTTCTACCACTTGCTCCATCATCGGTCCGTCCAGAGTAAATTCAATGTCTGGCACAGTAATCCTCTCAGGCCAGTCGACCAGCAATCCCAGCTCATCTGTACCATGAGCACCACCACCAGAATCAGTACCTAAGCCCTGAGCAGCAGTCGTCTCACTCTCAGTGGCTGTCACACTACCATCAGCTGTCCCACCAATAGTCCCAGCAGCAGCAGCTGCTCTAGTCTGAAAGATGTCCTGCATGGCAGTTGAGGCTCGGCCCTGTTGCTGGAGGCTGCCTCGGACAAAAATCTGTAATGGGCTCAAGTGTCTCTCTGTCCGCAAGCCATGATTGTTCCACTGTTGAGTGAAGTCTTTCAAATCTCTGTTGATCCTTGGGAGATAGATGTAATGGAGAGCCCAAAGGTGCATTTCATTGTCAATGTCTATGATGCCTTCCTCCTCCAGGTGGTGAAATAAATCACAGTAGACATTGGTCATTCCTCGCCACAGATCACCCCAGAGCCTCTCAATTCTCTGATTATGGGTACTCCTTCCTCTTAGGGCACTTCCACGATCAAAGCCTCTGAAAATGTTCATCATCAGGCAGACAGCATTGTTTTCCCCTCCTCTGTCTGTCCGGACCCTCGAGGGTACACCATAGGATACCACGGCTCTGATGAAACTTGATAAAACGGTACTGCTACGGTTGTTGTTTGAGGCATGAAGGAAGACCACAAGACGACTGTATCCATCAATAGCCCCATGAATGACTATCCTCCACCTAAAACCGTGGTCCATAAGAAGAAAAATATTATTTCTGCTTTGTTATTGAAACAATGGAAAACACACTCTTATTTGATTTACATGGGACTATTACATGTCAAGTTTGAATTTTTCTCTGTATGTTGCTTGCGCTGTCTGTGTTCTCTCATCTTTCCCTTTAAACATAACCAGTTGTGTTAGAGGACTGCCCATCCCAGGGCCTGGCTCTATTGGAGGTGTCTTATTGTTCAACAATTATATTTGATGTAATGCTGAATTTCACTTTGGTCAAAATAGGTGTTCAACAAATCAGTGTGGTTGGTTACCGTATCAGCTTGTGATTTCCATCAATGTGCCACAATGAGTTTGGACCTGCAACCTGATATGTTCTTCGTTCTGGTCTCCGCAAAACTGCTCTAAGGGCAGCTGCTCCAGGATTTATCCGTAACATGCTTGCTCGAACCCTCCTTCGCTGTACATGTAGTCCACGTACTCGCAGGGAGGCTCTGACAGCCTCAGGACCAATTTGTTCATTGCCAGCAACAATGTCCTGCACATGTTCATCCAAGGCACTGTCAGTCAGTTCCGCATACATTGATGCACGGGTGAAATGATACTGTCTGAAATCAGACAAAAAAACATGAGTAATTTATCACTACCATAACAGCACACTTCATTACTTGACTAGTGGTGCACATTCAAATATACTAATGTTTACAATTTCACAATACCATTTAATTTGAATAAACAGTGAGTGTGTGTCACAAAGAAATGAAAGTCACACTGGTTTCAAAAGTCACTGACCGCAGACGTCTTCGAATTGTACGAAGTGAAACATTCAAAATATCAGCCATCTGAGGTGCAGTGAATCCACATGACTTCAGGAATGAAAGCTGTTCCCGAGTGATAAGGTAAAGGGATCTACCTCTACCTCTGTTGAAAACCACTGGTGCCTGGTATCCAAAACAGCCTGAAAATATATAAGCGTTTGGTAAATAGGTAAAGGCACCCCATATATCAGGTAAATATATCAGGTAAATAGGTAAATATTTGGAAAATAGGTTAAGACAGAGTCATAATTTATTTCACACTGTTGGTGAGTCAAGGACTCGACACAATATGTGCTTACCTTGTTGGCCATGCTGAGTAGACAGTTCGACCTCCTGAATCAATTCAGCCAAGTCACGCAGAAGTTGATCTGCTGCAGTTACATTGATCAGTCTTCCTCTTGCCCACTGAAGGCTTCTCTGCATAGTCTCCAACCTCAAAGATATCAAAAAATTACTTCTTAATTCATGTTATATTTTCAGGCCATATTCCCCTTAAACATTTTAAATGTTAAATGTTTTTGATCTTGCTTTGATCATACCTCCTTAACGCTAACTGTAGCACATCTGGCCCAACATCGTCCATCAGCAGCCGCCGTGTACAGTCATTAAGAATGTTCTTGCACCTTGAGATGAAAATCCTCCAGGCCATACTTTGTAATGGTCTAGTTGAGTCACAACTATTTTTCCACAGTGCCTGCTCTACTTGGGGTGCTGGCTGCTCTACTTCATCGGTCCTCTGAGGATCACCACCTGAGACAAATCAAGCCAGCTGTATTTAAGACCACCGTTCACAACCAGTCTTTGCCATATTATCTGTTAACCAATGTCAGTTATTGGCCTCACGTTGCTCATAGCTCTTGTACTTACCTCTCTGTTCATGTCTTCTTAGTTACTTCCTGGACAACCTTTCACACTCGCAATAGCATCACTCCCCTGGACACGGATCTCCATTTGCTCCTCAACAGCTCACTCTTTTTTATCCATTCGTGCATTACTCCACCTGCAAACAAGTAAGACTGTTCAGACTGCCTATTTGGATCTTTTCTGAACTTCTTCCAAGACCCTCCTGACTCTGCTTTCCTTCTGCTGCAGTGCCTGTAGAGGCTACGCCTACACTTGAAGCCACTGAAGGGTTTGATGGCAGGGGTGAGGCAATGTAACTGTTATGAATTAAACTTGTAACAGCCCAACTCAATCTATACTTGTCTTGTACGGTTAAGATTGTTTTTGTATTCATCAGTTTTATTTGCTTCTCTTTATTCAATGTCATTTATCATAACAGCGCAGAGTTTACAAACTGCTTGTTCTGACCAAAAACACCTGGCTTGAGTTACGTTTATCTTCAATACATTTCCATAAACACACCATACGTAAAAACACAAAAGGTGACCCGTAGCGGCACACATAAGGTAACAATACAAAAATGGGTCCCACAGTGCCGCTCCACCATCAACTCTCACACCACTGTTTCACTTGCCAAGCTCCGGCAGCCACAGATCATGTTACTGTTCCCTCTAGTATGAACTACCGTAGTCCATGTTCATAGCATTTTGCTCCTAGTTGTAGAACTCAAAGTTAACATTCACGCATTCTAGCCTTGTTTTTAATTTTACCTTTTGCGTCACATACACATACTTGTCTGTTTTTTCTATTTTATTACTATATTTCTATTTCTATTGTACAGCACTTTGGTCTACCAGGTGTGTTTTTAAAGTGCTATATAAATGATGATGATGATGATGGTTATGATGTAAAGAACGTTTTCTGTTAACTTCACTCTGAGCCTGCGCTCGAATCTGCTCCTGAGTACACTTCATGTTTCTTGTTGTTTAAGGAAGAGAGTTCGATTACAGTGATACGATAGTTGTAGGACATACCCTGCTTGCTGGTGTTTTTTCGTGGACAAACTTGGACTGTATTAGAAATCTAAACATTACTGTGATCCTACAAAGACAAAAATTTAAATTATTACTTTCAACAGGTTTATATATTTAAATAAATCAAAAATTCCATGTTAGTCTTCTGAAAATTGTGACTGAGCACTTTTGGAAACACTCTGTCACAGTATTGAGACTGTGAACGGTTACAGAATACATCTGAAATAAATGTCAGATTCTAACAGGTTATAGTTCTGTTAATAGAGCTTTTGAATCTACTCTTCATACATATTCCTGTCTTTAATAACAGTATGTCAACGATGTCAACCAATATTTTCATATTTCAAACACACACCCAAGTTAAAAATTTGAATATCCATGTCTTCTACTCTGCATATCTGAAAAATCAGTTTTGATAATGTTACAATTCCATTGTGAAATGTTCCCATCTATGTTATTCATCTTTTTTTATTTTAAATGCTGTCATTAGTTTTTATTTTTTTCCAACTTATTAAAAAAATGAACATGGTCTACATTGTTTTGTTCAATTGAATAAAACAACATTTTTGTATTGTACTCTGGGTTCTTGAAGACCACGCTGTCTTTTAACTTTATTCTTTATTTTCTGCATATACTGTTCTTTACTCTTTGAGGCTGTTCTCCTGCCATTCTGTGTTCCTAGTGCAAAGTCTGCATTTCTGTGTCCTATCTTTAGTTGGTTACTGCTTTATATTGTTGACGTCTAGTCTTTTGTGCACTTGCTTTTGCTTCCACTGGTCATACTTGTTTGATTCAATTCACCTGTGTCTTGTTTCTCCCAGCTGCGTCCTCTCTCCCTAATCAACTTGCGCAAGTATTTAAGCCCTCAGCTTTCCTCAGCTCCTTACTCTGTTGTTCTGTTTCAAGTTGTACACTTTGTTTGTCTACCTTGTGGCTTCCTGTGCGTTAGTTTTGGATTCTTGGAACTTTTTAAAATAATCAATATTATTATCTCTCTTCACTGCGGATTTGCCACACTCATATTTAAGGTCAGTTTTCAGTTCATGGGGTTTGTCTTTCAGTCTGCAGTGTCGGGTTTACTGATAGCTTAACAGTCTCATTTGGCTCTTTGTATACACCACTGTATTACTAAATCCTGGTATTGTAGATAGAACTATACATGCATTTAAAAAGGCACATGCGTGCTTATCAGGGTGGACATCAAAAGCTGAAAATTCGGAACATCTGTCACGATCTAATTCAGATGAGTTTACTGAAATTGCAACTTGGTGTTGCACTATGACTTCATGGTTTGACAGTCTGTTAATCCCGTTTACTAGAAAAAGGCTCTTGGGATAATTACTCGGCTGTAGAGTTAAATCTAATATTAATATTAATACGTGGCTCTAATATTAGAGCCACATAATTGAGCATGCGACGTAAAGTCACGTGGGCATGCTGCGTGAGCCATCGAGTCTAAAGTTTTCGTTTGCGAATTGAAGCGGGTGCTCTCCAATCATCAAAAGCAACAAAGTCATTGAACACATTTATATAGTTACCTTTACGTTTACCTACCATATATCACAGATTTACTTTTTTTTTTTAGTACTATGCAAAAAAAGCAACCACAGAGCGACAGTCTGGGTCAATGGTGGCCGAGGCGACGGCAAGGCTAAACAAAGCATCGAAGCGTTAGGCTAGCTCTGTAACGGAATATAACAAAAGTATGAGTTCTTTGTTTCTTTATATTAACGAACTTTTTACTGTACTGAAAATAAGGAATAGAAGAAAATTCATTCTTACCTTATAATAATCGTGGTGCAGGCCAGTGCAGTGCATGAACTTATATGCCTTCTCCAGTGAATTCCGCTGAGAGTAAATGTAATGTCCCGCTCTACTGTACAAGACTTGTGAATGGCTACCTGAAGGGATGTACCACTGTGAGGGGGGGTGCTAGGAATAGTCCAAGTGATCGCTGCTTTAATTTTCCGGTCAACTACACATAAATTGCAAGTAGACATGATTTTATTAAAGCTGGTGAACTGTAACTAGACCAGAAATCAGTCATAACAAAAGAACATTCAATCTATTTTCTCCGGTACTTTATACCCGCTCAGTTGCAATGCAATTTAACGCTCAACTACAAATCAATGGCTTTTTTTTATGGTGACCTGTAGGGATTTACCACTGTGAAAGAGGCTCTTTGGATGATCGCAGCTTTGATCTCTGGTCATCTATAAATAGACGTTGTTTCTTTTGTTTGTTGTAGACTTAAAATATTCCATCCTCTAGAGGCATAAAAATATATTTTATCAAAAGATTCAGTGACTGGAGAAATCTCTTTGCAGAAACAATGAGGCTAAAAGCCATGATGTCAGTGATCTTCAAACGCTCATAGGAAAGTTATCATCATGGAGCATTAAACAGACACGATTCTGTCCTGGAAATCAGTGCATTTCCTGTATCCTTTGGGGCAACAGACCAGAGTCACACTTTTAGAGAGGTGCCTGATGAGGTGGACTGAGAGGAATATCCATGATGCATGGCAGTTTGTTCACTCACTTCCTCTCCACCACAGCTTCCGAAGCGCGGCCAATCACAGAGCTTGCTCTCCTGATCCAAGAAGAACACATCAAAGTGCACTGCACTCACCTGAACTGACAGAACACCTGTCATTAACATTTTGGTGCACACACAAGCTTGCTCACAAAAAAAAGCCTGCCCATCCACTGCTTGTGTACAGCCTCTGTTTTGATCTTCCAGTTCAGCAAATGTATAAATGTGGGTGTCCAGGTATTTGTATTCCTCCACCACATCATATCAGCGGGTTCAGTATCTTATACTTTTGTCAAGATAATCCACACTGCAGCCGATTTGTATCTACAGTTACCAGAAAGAAGCCATAACCAAGTTACATGGATTCTTTTTTATTTTAATTACTTTATGTCATACAGGTAAACTAGTTATGTTATGTGCAACGCTGTCATGTGCCACTCTCTGTTTCAAATTCATGTAAGACATCCAGAGTACTCTGATGACATTGACAAGGACAACTCCAGTTTACATGGGAAACAATTATTTCATGTTTTTGAGATTATTTATTTACATCACTTTTCAGAAAACGTACATACAGGTCTGATTCAAAACTGCATATCTAATTTTAATGCATGTTGATGGGGCAAAAATATTCCTGAGATACTGTTAACATTGTTAAATTTGAAGGCTATTATACAGTGGTATTACTTTAAACTGAGTAAAACGGTATTTTGATAAAAGTTAAGGTCTCCGTTTGTTTCAGAAAAAGCATTCTGTCACTTATTTGCTTTTATTATTTATTCATATGCCTTCCGCGGACCATCTCGGCACTGCGTGGGTGATTGGTGGCTCCGTGCACACTAAGTGCTGCACACAGGGACAAGGCGCACTAATTACGATCAGATCTTCCCTGGGCAGGGGGAGGTGATGAACTGTATGCCACTTTTTCATTGGCATACATTAAGTACAATGTTTTATTGCCTACGGTGGGGCAGGTCACATACTGGGTGAAGGTGGTCAGTGTGGAGTCCAGCGAGACATGATTAAAGTCCCCTGATATTAGAAGAAGAGCTCTCGGAGATTGCGTCTGCGGACCACAGAGAGTCACAGGCTGCCTCCACGGATGCTAACGGCTAATAGCTCAATGTCTCTGTTGCAGAGTTGTTCTTTCACAGCAATGTGCCCAGGGATACCACAACCGTCTTTAACAAACACTGCCCAGTCCCCCTCCTTTCCTCTCACCGCTGTCTCTCGTCTTGTCCGGCCGCAGCAGCTGGAAGCCGGGCAGCCTACTCACAGAGGGAGTACCGGGCAGTGTCGGGGTACTGCCACTGTGACCGGGTTAGCGTCATTAGCTCCTCAATCATATCAGGGAGCGATCTCACGTTTACAGTGATTACAGGAAGGAGAGATGGTGTGTAAGGTGTCCTTCTCGGGAGACATCACCCCCGTCTCTTCCCTCACTGGGGACGCTACCGTCTGCCGGTAGCGCAGCTGCAGGGCACAGCGCTAACAGCTGATCCCTAACGTAAACAAAGGAGCCATGCGCCGAGTGTCTAAATACGGGTGAAAAAAGAGAAGACAAAAGAAGAGAAAAGTCAACATAACTAGCACGGAGCGGTAATGCATGACGGCAGAATCTGATTGCTAAGACATAAGTTAAAGGTTAAGAGAAGTAAAGAGGAAAATAAGAAAGAAGCTCAGAAATTAGCAGAGCTAGCTCTGCTCATTACCTGTTAGCTGCCATAACAGGTACCACAGTTAAGGTTTCAGAAAAAGTATTCTGTCGTTTGTTTGCTTGATCATGCCTTAAACACATCAAAATGCATAGTGGGATTATAATACAAGTCAATACTGTGACAAGCACTGGTACCGAATAGGCAATCACTCAGCAGCAAGGTGAATCGGTGATGCATTAGTGTGGTCTGCACTTCGTCTTCTTTGATTGGGTGAAATGAGTTGAAAGTAATTGGATGAGGGAACCATGGGGAGTGCCCTGCATAATTTCAATAAAACGCCGTTTTAAACGCCGTTACAGCTGGCACAGAACGCCGTAAAAAACGCCGTTTTTATGCATCTTTGAACGGCGTTTTCTGCCGAGTGGCGGAAAAAACGGCGTTTCCGTCTGTCTTTGAACGCCGCTTTTTACGTCACTCGGATGGTGCGTTCAGGGCGCCATGTGAGAGTCGGAAAAAACGGCGTTTGTCGAAACAGAACGCCGTTTTTTTCGGCGTTTTGAAAAATTAAACGGCGTTTTTTACGCCATTTCTTAATCAAACGCGTTAGAAAAGTGGCGAATTTTGGCACTAATGGCTTGCCATACCCATCACGATGCTGCCCCGGGCAACCGCCCGTGTCGCCCGTATCTAAAACCGCTACTGGGAGCGGTAGTTACACTCGCAGCAGGAACAGAGCAGGAGGGAGAGGGAGAGAAAGGCTGTATCCAGTGTTGCCAACTTAGCGACTTTGTCGCTATATTTAGCGAGTTTTCAGACCCCTTAGTGACTTTTTTTTCTAAAAAGCGACTAGCGACAAATCTGACTTTTTCTGGTGTTATTGGAGACTTATTTATGATGACTTTTTGACGTGAAAACGCGTATCGCTCTTACTCTCAACAAGCAGCGGTGCTGCCATGGTACTCACAGGCGGAGGATAGTCCTCCCCCAGCTGCTATCAGGGCAGGAGATGGTCACACCTATGTATGGCAAGCCATTAGTGCCAAAAATCGCCACTTTTCTAACCCGTTTGGTTAAGAAATGGCGTAAAAAACGCCGTTTAATTATTCAAAACGGCGAAAAAAACGGCGTTCTGTTCCGACTCTCACATGGCGCTCTGAACGCACCATCCAAGTGACGTAAAAAGCGGCGTTCAAAGACAGACAGAAACGCCGTTTTTTCCGCCACTCGGCAGAAAATGCCGTTCAAAGGCTGTATCCCAATTCAGGGTCTGCAGCCTTAAAGTACGCAGCCTCAACGATCCTCAAGGGCCGCGTACTCAAAGACCGCTAAGGCCGGAAGTGCGAGGCTTGTGAAATGGGACGGTCTAGCCTCCGTTGCGCTGCCCAGGTTGCCTAGCAACCATGATAGCTGGAAACGTGTGTTTGACAGAAATGAAGGAGAACATATTTTGTTCATTTGTTTGTTTGTTTCTACACGAGCTCTGTGTGATTTAATAAGTATCTGAGGCTGAGACCACGGGACTGTAAAACATGATTGTTGGCCTTCATATCTGTACTGAACAGTCATTTTAAGATTAGCTAGTAAATAACAATTAGCTAATGTTGTTCATGAGACGAAAGTCAGTGTAAATATGATATGGCCAATATTATAGTTATTATATTAATCATTATAAGTTATTACAGCAGTGAGTTTGAACTCTCAAATCAAATCACTTCTATTGTCACATCACATGTGCAGGTACACTGGTACAGCACATGTGAGTGAAATTCATGTGAGTGAACTCTGTCAAATACTGAGCTTCAGTAAAGATTCAAGTTGCAGTTATTTTTATTTCCCATCACTTTAAATCTTCACTCAAAGGCTACGTTCACACTGCAGGTCTTAATGCTCAATTCCGATTTTTTGATCAAATCCGATTTTTTTGTCTGCTTGTTCACACTACACATAAAATGCGACATCAAACGCGCTCTAGTGTGAACGCTCAAAGCGGCCCGCATGCGCAAAAGAAGATGTCTCACACAACTCGCTCGGTTTAGACCCAGAGCAAACAATATTGTTTGACTGATTGCCCTTAATATAAAGACTTCGGACTTTATGTTTCCAAATTTTTGCTTTAAGTTATTTTGTTATTTACATAATAATGCAAATAACCTAATAATGATCCTTTTTGCTGTTTTAGAGGAGCGGTGCTTCAAAGGATAGTTGCAGATTTCTGTCTGTCAAAAGATTTCAGGATTTTGGGATTTTTATTATGTTATGCTTAAAAGTATGTTTCTTTATCTAAATATGTTTGCTCTTTCAGTATTAAGCTTAAATGGGGAAGTTACACTTAAATGGGGAAGTGCAGACTCAACAGGAAGCCTGCACAGTTCTATTTTATCTCTTCCTGTACGTCTCTGAGAATGCTATGAATAAAAAGGCTGACAACTATTGCACGGTGCGAGTCTCCCTGAGTCTCACCCGTGTACACGTTAAACCTGTCTGAGCGTTTTTATTCCGACCTGAGTTGCAATACAGGAAAACTCCTGACACTGTCAGAATCTGCAGAAAATACAGTAAAAATAAAATGTTCACATTTCTCCAACGTGGTCTTCCTAACAGTTTCACCGGATGGCAAGAAATCGTTCGCGATGTCCTATCGGGCGCTTCTCCGGCGCTGATAATTGGCGTCTGTCTTGTGTCAGTGACGTAAAAGACGGATTTAATGTGACATGACCGTTCACACAGCAGTCGCTTTCTAAAACATCGGATATGTATCGGATTCAGTACCACATACGAAAGTGACCCAGATCGGATTTGAAAATATCGGATTTGTGCCGTTCACACTGTCATACCATGATCGGATATGGGTCGCATAGGGTCAAAAAAATCGGATTTGATGCACTTTCGCCTGCAGTGTGAACGTAGCCAAAGACAAGTATCTTTGACAGTGTATATATAGATGTATTATATATAAGAGACAAATGTTGTTCCTTCAGTATGGTGACATTACTAAATTTGGCTCAATGCTTACATATATGTATAAAAAGAAAATGTACGAGCTGTGATAACTGTTTCTGATAGAATGAAGAGTAGACTGATATATTAAATATTCCTTTATTGGGTGAGAAAATCAGACCATGTCATAACTGCTTTAAGTCATACAGAATAGATATCAGAGCCTTAAACAGGCTGACTTCTACTAAATGGGTCAAACTGGGGAGAAAGTATACAAACACATAACATCCTTATAGAATATGATGTAACACTACAGGGAGTGCAGAATTATTAGGCAAGTTGTACTTTTGAGGAATAATTTTATTATTGAACAACAACCATGTTCTCAATGAACCCAAAAAACTCATCAATATCAAAGCTGAATGTTTTTGGAAGTAGTTTTTAGTTTGTTTTTAGTTTTAGCTATTTTAGGGGGATATCTGTGTGTGCAGGTGACTATTACTGTGCATAATTATTAGGCAACTTAACAAAAAACAAATATATACCCATTTCAATTATTTATTTTTACCAGTGAAACCAATATAACATCTCCACATTCACAAATATACATTTCTGACATTCAAAAACAAAACAAAAACAAATCAGCGACCAATATAGCCACCTTTCTTTGCAAGGACACTCAAAAGCCTGCCATCCATGGATTCTGTCAGTGTTTTGATCTGTTCACCATCAACATTGCGTGCAGCAGCAACCACAGCCTCCCAGACACTGTTCAGAGAGGTGTACGGTTTTCCCTCCTTGTAAATCTCACATTTGATGATGGACCACAGGTTCTCAATGGGGTTCAGATCAGGTGAACAAGGAGGCCATGTCATTAGTTTTTCTTCTTTTATACCCTTTCTTGCCAGCCACGCTATGGAGTACTTGGACGCGTGTGATGGAGCATTGTCCTGCATGAAAATCATGTTTTTCTTGAAGGATGCAGACTTCTTCCTGTACCACTGCTTGAAGAAGGCGTCTTCCAGAAACTGGCAGTAGGACTGGGAGTTGAGCTTGACTCCATCCTCAACCCGAAAAGGCCCCACAAGCTCATCTTTGATGATACCAGCCCAAACCAGTACTCCACCTCCACCTTGCTGGCGTCTGAGTCGGACTGGAGCTCTCTGCCCTTTACCAATCCAGCCACGGGCCCATCCATCTGGCCCATCAAGACTCACTCTCATTTCATCAGTCCATAAAACCTTAGAAAAATCAGTCTTGAGATATTTCTTGGCCCAGTCTTGACGTTTCAGCTTGTGTGTCTTGTTCAGTGGTGGTCGTCTTTCAGCCTTTCTTACCTTGGCCATGTCTCTGAGTATTGCACACCTTGTGCTTTTGGGCACTCCAGTGATGTTGCAGCTCTGAAATATGGCCAAACTGGTGGCAAGTGGCATCTTGGCAGCTGCACGCTTGACTTTTCTCAGTTCATGGGCAGTTATTTTGCGCCTTGGTTTTTCCACACGCTTCTTGCGACCCTGTTGACTATTTTGAATGAAACGCTTGATTGTTCGATGATCACGCTTCAGAAGCTTTGCAATTTTAAGACTGCTGCATCCCTCTGCAAGATATCTCAGTATTTTTGACTTTTCTGAGCCTGTCAAGTCCTTCTTTTGACCCATTTTGCCAAAGGAAAGGAAGTTGCCCAATAATTATGCACACCTGATATAGGGTGTTGATGTCATTAGACCACACCCCTTCTCATTACAGAGATGCACATCACCTAATATGCTTAATTGGTAGTAGGCTTTCGAGCCTATACAGCTTGGAGTAAGACAACATGCATGAAGAGGATGATGTGGACAAAATACTCATTTGCCTAATAATTCTGCACTCCCTGTATAGATCAACTTAGCTCAGAATATATAAAGCATATAAACAATTACAGCAATATGATGCAACAAACACAGCAGTACTACTAATCCAAAATACTCAAAGCTTCATAGAACTGAAACACACATTTATTTTTAGCTCCATTTTGCTGCTGATACATACTTTAGGTTTCTGAATATTAAACTTGTTGCTGCCTTTCATAGTGTGTAACTTGAAGGCCCTGAGTACTTTCTCCCACACTGAAAACACTGGAATGATAAAATTATTTGAACATTACCTAATAAGACTGATTCAGGACAGACAATTAGTTATTTTAAACTTTCCTAGCAGTCCTTCACAAACAGGGAACAGTCTGTCTATTCTCTCCATCTGTCAGCTGCTGCTGGCTGTTCCTCCTCCTCACACACTGCTGAGTTTGTCCTGGTGGATGATGTGCAGCAGTGGGTCCCTCAGTCTGTCCTCACTCTGGACACTTGCAGTTGTCACACATGGAAATCAAATGTGTGATAAGCTGCAGGATTCAAACACAAGTGTAACTTATAAATACATGTTCATACTTTTATTCCACATAGAGAGAAAGAAACAGAGAGAGAGTGCAGGACAGACAGACAGGTGACAGTCTCAGGTGTATACACTGCTACAAAACAGCACAAGAGAAGGAGGATTTAGTGTTTGTGTTATTACGAGTGCTAAACAAGAAGAGTTCCAGATGGTACAGTGGACACGTGTGACTCCTGTGATTAAAGCATCTTTCTTTCAGCTTAATGAGTGAACCGTCAGCTCGTTCAAACACACGTTAAAGTCCGTTTGGCTCGACACCACCGAACAGAGGCAGCAATATAACATAGCTAACATTAACAGTGCAGTGAATCCTGCTTGTGCCGTGATATTCAGGACTGCAAACCAAGCAGCATCACTGACTTTCAGCTTGTTGTGTTTGTGGATATATGACTGACTTTAATTATCCATAAATCATCACATTCTCTGTAAGATTAAGGTCAACTACTGAACGGCGTATATTTTAAAGTAAAGGCTTTAAAACCAAGTTAACGCACAAAGTACTAACGTCGCTAATGTCACATAACTTTGCCGACATGTGGCCAACAATAATGTTTTAATGTTCTTCATTATTAAACATTTGCACATAAATACGTGACATCATATTCAGTACTTACTTTTAAAAGTTTGCTCTTCGGCCGTCCGTCTTCCGCCATTTTTTTTCGGCAAAATGATCCACACCCACGGCCGCGCTATAAGTCTGGGATATGTTGGGTCACGAAGTCTACACCGCCACATCCTTAAAATTCAGGGAAATGAAGGACGCATTTGAGGCTGCATTTCGAGCAGCCTTTGAATTGGGACAGCCTTCGTCGCGTCGCTGTGACGTAATCGGCCTTAAAATGTGGCCTTCGAGGCTGCAGGCCCTGAATTGGGATACAGCCTGTGTGTGTGAATGGGTGGATGTGTAAAGCGCTTTGGGGTCCTTAGGGACTAGTAAAGCGCTATACAAATACAGGCCATTTACCATTTACCATCTATGTGTTAGCCTCTTGCCCTATGACAGCTGGGATAGGCTCTAGCGCCCCCTGTGACCCTGGAAAGGATAAGCGGAAGCGGATGGATGGAATGATGAGTTACAGGTGAGAAGAAAAGGACTGGGCTTCCACCATGGACAGATCACTCTTTTGGCAGGGGAGAATAGCAGATCCCTGATTGCCGACACCAGAGCCATGACACGTGGATTAAAAGAGAGATCTTCTGGTGACAATGAGAAGAATGTGTCAAATGATGGTCAAAGGGAAGAGGTAGAATCAATCAATCAATTAATTTATGAACTCACCCCAACCAAAGAGAAAAGATGAAGAGAAAACACTGAAGCAGCTGCAGGAGTTTTTAGTTGTTCAACAGAAGAGAAATGGACCAAACTATATAACAGTTGGAAGACGAAGCAGCCCAAACACTGGAGATGGTTCAAAGACAAGATCATCTTTGCAAAAACATTTAAAAAAAAAAAAAAAAAAAATCACAGAAGGAATGCTGAAACATCAGATGGCAGAGAAATGGTGAATAGACTGATTCTTATTTAGCTCTTTTCTATTCTCTCGGAAACTGTCACTGAACATCAACAGTGAATGCTATTGAAGTCTTTAGAGATTCTACACTGTATGCTTGCTTTGCACAAGTCATGGCCACGCTGTTATGTTCTGAGATCTTTGTTTTCAGTGATGTCCAACATGACCACACCACCTGTCTATATGGCTGTCAAGAGATTTATTCTAAAGACACTTCTTCAGCTAAGAGTCTAAGGGTAGAAACACACAGACGCTGCAGCATTTACTTGTATACAAGGGCGATCACAGAACGCTCACACCAGAGTGGGGGCCCTGCGATGCGCGCTCTGTTCTTGCACTTGTCTTTATTTATATACAAAAATAATACAACAGTGAATACGTCTATTCATAGGCAGAGAAAAGTTAGTGCGTAGGGAGTGAAGATAAGAGTGGTTTAGGTGTATGCATGTGTGTTGTGGGATACAGAAAGACGAGGCCTCTCTTCTTGTTAGGGAGCGTCAGATAAGAGTGTCCAGCTCTCCTCTTCCTGCTTGTTCAGCTATTATCGCTGTGAGAAAGAATTTATAAAACAGTCTTGTAGTGGACAACAGTCTAAGTCATCAAAGGGTCAACATACAGTATTCTATCATATGCAAACTTACATCACTAAAAGCTTATACTGACTACTAAGTACAATTTTCCATTGACATTCCCTCCTGTTGTCAGTATAACTTTCAAGTGAGATATCAGTATGTAACATCTTGTTGTACAGTTTCTATCACACCATCATTAATCACACAAAGTTTTCATGTTTCAACAGGTCGGGGTCATCATCATCATCATTTGTCACGGCTATGTATGCAGCCACAGTGGAAACAATTATACGGTTAATCATGAGTTTTAGACATGGCAGGATACATGTTACAAAGACACAAAATAAAAGTAAAAATACAAAAAGGGATAAATAGAATAAATAAGAATAAGAATACAAAGGAATTGCAAGTATTTCAAGTATTGAAGTCTATTGCACCGTTGGTTTTTAACAAAAAGTATTGCACAGTGAAAAGGCAGTAGTAGTCTTTTTAGCAGCTGTAGCCAGGAGCCAGTGTAAAGCCAAGAAAACCAGTCACTTGTATTACTTACATAGTCCTGATTTTGGGCCTGCTTGATCTGTCTCAAGGCGTTCAGGGCATCAGTCATGTTTGATGAGTGTACGTTGTCTGATGTGTGTGTGTCTCATTTGTCACTCAATCAACAAGTGCACGTCTGTTCAGGTGTGTGTTTCTCTTCATTTTGAGTCAGTGTGTGTAGATGTGTATGTTAGTGTATGTTGGCGTGTTTATCACTTTCCTGTTCTGGTGTTTTGGGTAAACCACGGCCTGAAGCGTGCCCTGGGGTCCTGCCCTCCTCCTTTTCAGTCCGGTTGCGACCATTGCTGCTGCTGCTCATAGTTCAGTCTGTCCTGGTCCTGGCCCCAATTGGGGCAGTCCTTTCTCCAGTGTCCATGCTCACCGCAGGTGAAACCTGCATCTTCTTCTGTGTTTTGTCCATTCTGAGGTGCCTTTTGACCTCAGTTGCTCCTCCTGTCTCTGGCACGCCCTTTCTTCTGCTGCCCGATCATCCGTGTTGGTCCGTCACTGTCCTGCACAGTGTTAATGCAGAGTTATCAAGGTCAGCATTCTTTGCTCGGCCTTACTTTTCATTCGGGCTTAATGGGCGTCTCGTCACAGCTCTGTCAGCTGAAGCTGTCTGGAAATCTACCCCGTGTAGTGAAACAGGCCTTGGATTTAACGCTCTCCGTCTCTGCTGCATGAGATCGCTTTCCTGTAGCACTGTTGACATTTTTAGATTGTTGTTATGGGTCCAGCTGCTGCAGCATTTGGTCAGGGTCAGGGTCAGAGATGGTAGAGGGGAGAGCAGGAGTCCAGGTCAGCTTCGGCTTTCAGGACCGGCAAAGCAGCCTGTAATTAAACATAAAGAGAAAAAACAAAAACAAAACAAAAACAGACGAACAGGAAAATGATGTTGTATTGGCTGTGTTATTCAGAGAGGGGAGAAACACCGGGCCAGGCCCTGTGTCAGCCTTCTCTCCCCCCTTTTTTGTTTTTCCTCACAATATAATTAACTCATAACCCACCAAGTTGACAGGACAACACAGGTAGATATTAAAATTCGTAAGATCACGTTTAAAAGCACAAAAAGCAATTTCCTTCCTTCAGTAATCACTTCTATTATTCAATCAGCAGAAAACATCTCACAATTTGACTCTTAACCACTAAATTTGTTGTTTCATCACTGGTTGGTCATACCAGTCTCTTTCTTTTTGAAGTTGTTGTCCTGCAACCCAGAGAGTTTATTTGTTAGTAATGGATAAAATTCATCATTCAACAACAGGTGTATGTTAATTTTCGCTGCTCTAACCTTGCTGGAAAATCTTCACGTGTTCATGAGTGTAAGCTGTTTTTTCATTGCGTATATGTGTGTTAGTAGCTTGCATGCAAGGCCTCTGGGACTGTCTCACCCAAAACAGCATTTTCTCAACAGTTGCCTTTCTCTCGCGTGTGTTAAGAAAGGCAAATGTGCTTGAAGCAGTTGTGAGATTATTATGCTGTTATATATTACATTATACCTATAATCAAAATGAGTGAATCATGATACTGCTGTAGGCCACATCATATTTCTTGTGTAATCAGTATGTAGTTTTAGTTTGCATCACACTTCTGAGTTAAAAGAATGTGAAAATCATTAGATTTATTAGATAGGTTTGTATTATCCTATGCTGCTGATTTATTGTGAGTGAGTTACACTGTTTCATGACATTTCATACTGCCAAGTTATGAAAAGAATATTGTATTCAGAGAGTAGGGGCCTCTCTCTCTTTTTTTTCTTTGTGATAGTAAAAGAACAGAGCACATGCCACGGGAGCGTCACCCCCACCTTTGGTGGAAGCAGAAAAACAGGGAGCCAAGGTCATAACTCAGGCTCACAAAGAGTCAGAAAGAATGTAAATGCTTAGTTTTGTGGCTGTGGCACATTTTGTATAGCTTCTTTTCTTTGTTTAGTAGCTTTCTGCCTTCACCTGAGAGGGTGTGCCCTAAGCATGTGACTTCAGGTCTCCATAATTGGAGTTTATTTAAAGATAAATAAGATCCATCCATCCATCCTCATCCGCTTTATCCGAAGTCGGGTCGCGGGGGCAGCAGCCTAAGGTGAGGGACCAGACAAAGAGCGATTCAGAAGACCCGTATGAAAAGAACATCGAGGGAACAGTTTACCCTGCCCGGGATAGGGTTACCGGGGCCCCGCCCTGGAGCCAGGCCCGGGGAGGGTGCCCGAGGGCGAGCGTCTGGTGGCCGGGCCTTAGTCCATGGGGCCCGGCCGGGCACAGCCCGAAGAGGAGACATGGGCCCATCCTCCCGCAGGCCCACCACCCGCAGGAGGCGCCATAGGGGTCGGGTGCAATGTGCAATGGCAAAGGAGGTTAATTACACATATCAAATTCACTAAAGATTTTGATACAAATTGGTGTTACTGAAGCCTCTGAGAGAGAGAGAGGTGTGTTATTTAACTGGATTGCATGCTGGTTTAAATTCATGTTGGGGACTGTGGCATGGGTGTGGTCTCTGGCCGGCTGCAGAGGAGCGGTGACGCAGGGAGCTTCCGGGGCGGCGCAGGGGCGTGGGATGTTCACAGTGACAGTCGCAGGGAAGGAGAGCAGACGTGATAGCAGAGAGTGGGAGTGTCTCTGTCCCAGTGAAAAACCCACAGTTGTAAATAAAAGTACTTGCTGTCACCACACTCGTGTCCTGTGGATGCTTAACAGGGTCAACGTTACACTGGTGCCAAAACCCTGGCGCGATGTCCGATCCCCAGCCCGCTCCTCCTGCTCCCCCGGAGCAGCAGACCGCGGCCCTGGGGCAGCTGCTGGGGAATGCGGCCGCGCCGGCTCCCCACCCTCCACTGTCGGTGACGTTGCACTGGATGAGGGATGGGGAGGACCCGCTGATGTTTATTGAGGCTTTCCAGGACACGGTGTTGGCCTGTCACTGGCCGGAGGAGGAATGGGCCGCCCGGCTGCTGCCGCTTCTGTCGGGCGAGGCTCAGACGGCGGTGCTGAGCCTCGCCCCTCGGCTTGCGGGGGTCGTTCAAGGATTTGTGCTGGACCGTTTGGGGCTCTCCACGGAGGATTACCGCCGTTGATTCCGGGCCAGCAGGATGATGGGAGGGGAGCGGCCGTTTGTGTGGGCTCGGCAGCTGCAGGATGCGGGAGCGAGGTGGCTGCGACCATGTCCCTAGGCAGGGGATGCTCGGCTGCTCAATCTGGTCATCCTAGAGCAGTTCATGGGGGGCCTACCAGAGGCAACGGCTCGTTGGGTCCGCTGCCACCGCCTGGCAGATCTGACGGTGGCGGTTACGCTGGCAGAGGTCCATCTGGCAGCCGACCCGGGACGCAGCCATGAGGAGCCGCGGCGGAGTGGCCATATTCCGCCACCCAGGCCACCGGTGGCGGCGACACAGCGGCCCTGTTGGGACGGAGCAGGAACCCGTTCTGGCCGCAGCTTTCCGCCAGAACCCTGGCGGCTGCCGAGGTTGCCACGGAGCCACGGGAAGCCGCACAGACGCGCACCTGCGTCGTGAATGTCCGCTCATGGAGGTGGGGCAGGTGTTCCGTGTTGCCGATTTTCCAGGCGGCTCATTCGAACCCTATGGCAGGGCATTTGGGTTGTGAGAAAACTCAAACCCAAATGCATAATGGCCCGATTCTATTGGCCAGGCATTTGGGCCGACGTGCGCCGCTGGTGTTTGTCGTGCCCAGAATGCCAGCTGGTTAGCCAGTTGGCCGTGCCGAAGGCGCCGTTGTGCCCATTACCACTGATGGAGATCCCATTTGAGCGCATTGGCATGGATCTCATCGGGCCATTTCACCGGATTGCACGCAGCTATCGCTTTGTATTGGTCCTGGTGGATTACGCAATGCGATACCCAGAAGCAGTGCCGCTGCGCACCATTTCAGCAAAGAGCATGGCGCAGGCACTGTTTCAGGTCATCTCCCGAGTCGGTATTCCGAAAGAAATACTGACTCACCAGAGCACGTCATTCATGTCGCGCACATTGCGGGAACTGTACGAATTACTGGGCATTGAATCTATTGTGTCTACCACCCTCAGACTGATGGGCTGGTGGAGCGGCTGAATAAGACTTCATTCGTAAGTTCATTCACAAAGATGAATGCAATTGGGATCACTGGTTAGACCCTCTGTTGTTTGCAGTGCGGGAGGTGCCCCAGGCCTCCACAGGATTTTCTCCCTTTGAACTGTTGTACGGCAGAAAGCCGCGGGGAGTGCTCGACCTGATTAAGGAAAACTGGGAGGAAGGTCCGAGCCCTGCGAAAAGTGAAGTTCAGTACGTGATGGACCTGCAAGCAAAGCTGCACACACTGGGGAGACTCTCACGGGAGAATTTGCTACAGGCCCAGCAGCGGCAGCAACGCCTGTACAACAGAGGGGCGAAACTCAGGCAATTTTCACCGGGAGATAAAGGGCTTGTGTTACTTCCTTCTTCTTCCAGCTCACCAAGTGGCAAGGGCCCTTTGTGGTTACACGGTGAGTGGGGGACGTTGATTATGAAGTGGTGCGGTCGGACAGGGGCGGAGCCACGCAGATTTACCACCTCAATCTCCTCAAAGCCTGGAGGGAGGCGGAGACCGCTTCTCTGGTGAGCCTGATAAGAGAGAGAGAAGAGTGGGGGCCGGAGCTGCCAAAATCTAACATCCCCATCTCCCTCCATTGTAGTGACCATCTCACACAGGCCCAGAGGGTGGATGTTGCTGCTTTGCAACAGTGCTTTGCCGAAATGTTCTCCCCCTTAGCCGTACTGCTCTATGAGAGAAGTACGGCTGGGTGATTTGAGACGCAGCCTGGCGTGACGGTGCATTCACGGCCCTACAGGCTGCAGGAACATAAAAGACAATTGGTCTTCTGGAATCGAAGGAAATGCTGAGGTTGGGAGTAATAGAGGAGTCGCACGGTGTCACGCTTTGATGCTTATCCCATGCCCCGGGTCGACAAGCTCCTGGACTGGTTGGGCACCGCTCGCTTTTTCACGACACTGGATTTAACTAAGGGCTACTGGCAGATTCCCTTGTCTGCAGAGTCAAAGGAAAAGATGGCCTTCTCCACTCCGTACGGTTTGTACCAATTTGTTACGCTTCCGTTCGGCTTGTTCGGGGCCCCTGCAACCTTTCAGTGCCTCTTGGACCGGGTGCTGTGGCCCCACGCTGCCTATGCTGCCGCCAATCTAGATGACGTCATCATGTACAGTGACACGTGGGCGGAGCATGTCCAGCGTGTGTGCTGGAGTCTCTGAGGCAGGCGGGGCTCATGAACCCGAAGAAGTGTGCGGTTGGACGGAGGGATTATTTGGGGTACCACTTGGGGGGCGGACAGGTGCGACCTCAAGTAGAGAAAACGGCAGCGATTGCACCCAGCCCGCGTCCCAAGACGAAAAAGGAGGTGAGACAGTTTCTGGGGCTGGCCGGCTACTACCGGCGGTTCGTACCAGGCTTCGCGGACCTGACCAGCCGTCTAACTGATCTCACCCGCAAGGGTGCCCCGGATCTGGTCCAGGCGGCGTTTGTGCAGGTGAAACAGGCTCTCTGTGGAGAGTCGCTGCTGCTCACGCCTAACTTCTCCCTCCCTTTTTTTTTTGCAGACTGACGCCTCAAGCAGAGGGCTGGAGGATCACTCGGTGGTATCAGGCTCTGCAGCCCTTTAATTCAAGGTGATCCATAGGCCGGGCGCGCAGATGATCGTGGCCGATTTCCTCTCCCGGTGGTGGTGGTGGTGGGGGGTAGGTTCGGCCTCAGTCGGGTGGTGGGGATGTGTGGCATGGGTGTGGTCTCGGGCCGGCTGCAGAGGAGGGGGGGACACAGCGAGCTCCTGGGGCGGCGCAGGGGCGTGGTGAACAGGTGTACTGGGATGTGAAGGTGATTGTGACTCTTTATACGTTCACAGTGAAAGTCGGAGGGAAGGAGAGCGGATGTGAAAGCAGAGAGCGGGTGTGTCTGTGAAAAACCCACAGTACTTGCGGTCACCACACTCGTGTCCTGTGGATGCTTAACAGGGTCAATGTTACAGGTACCTACTAATAAATTGTGGAGCGCATTAATAAAGTCTACAGTTATGTTTAATTGGCTAACTTAATCTAAAAAATACCAACCGGTTTTCATGTCACAGATGATGGTATAGAAAAAGTATGTCTTAGACATGCTCTTGGCATTGATGGAGTATGGTGGAGGAGTATGGTGGAGGAAACTGAGGACGAGAAATAAAGAAGTCAGCATGATGAAGCTCCCCAAACATGTCAAATCTTTCTGGACAGTTTAACAGCTTGTTTGGAAGTACTGTTAGTTTTTCAAAGAGCAGCAGAATTGGATTGTGGGGTCGCAAATTTTAAAGGCTTTGCAGAATTTCTTCAGGCCGGAAAGATGTTGATTAATGCGTTTGGAACACAATTTAAACCAAAAGACAAAAATCGCAGGAGATGAGTGAAGTTTGATGCCAATTTATTGAGTTGTATTGGACCGAGACAGTTTTTCGCGTTCTCATGTAAACACAGAAACTTAGCTTCCGAAAACCTTTTGAAAACAAATTTTTTCAAATGCTTAATTCCCGATGATCCAAACACTTTTTCTGTGTTCTACCATCACCCTTTTCTAAGAATGAAGCCTACCATGTAGCATGATTTCCTATATACTTTTTCCAAGTGTACTGAAGACCTAAAATTTTCATCTTAGGTGCTACAACAATGTGACTTCTCACCTGTGTGAATTTGCATGTGTTCTTCCAAGCTTGACTTCATACCAAATCGCTTCCCACAGGTGCTACAAGAATGCGGCTTCTCACCTGTATGAATTTGCATGTGTCTATTCAAGTGTGACTTCAGACCAAAGCTTTTCCCACATGTGCTACAACAATGTGACTTCTCACCTGTGTGAATTAGCATGTGTCTATTCAAGATCGACTTCAGACGAAAGCTTTTCCCACAGGTGCTACAAGAATGCGGCTTCTCGCCTGTGTGAATTTGCATGTGTCTATTCAAGATCGACTTCAGACCAAATCTTTTCCCACAGGTGCTACAACAATGTGACTTCTCACCTGTGTGAATTTGCATGTGTTGTTTCAACTGTGACTTCCGACTAAATCTGTTCCCACAGGTGCTACAAGAATGCGGCTTTTCACCTGTGTGAATTTGCATGTGTTGTTTCAAGCTTGACTTCACACCAAATCGTTTCCCACAGGTTCCACAACAATGTGACTTCTCACCTGTGTGAATTCGCATGTGTCTATTCAAGATTGACTTCACACCAAATCTTTTCCCACAGGTGCTACAAGAATGCGGCTTCTCGCCTGTGTGAATTTGCATGTGTTGTTTTAAGCTTGACTTCACACCAAATCTTTTCCCACAGGTGCTACAAGAATGCGGCTTCTCACCTGTGTGAATTTGCATGTGTCTATTCAAGATTGACTTCAGCCTAAATCTTTTCCCACAGGTGCTACAAGAATGCGGCTTCTCACCTGTGTGAATTAGCATGTGTCTATTCAAGTGTGACTTTAGAGTAAATCTTTTCCCACAGGTGCTACAAGAATGCGGCTTTTCACCTGTGTGAATTTGCATGTGTTTTTTCAAGCCTGACTTCACACCAAATCTTTTCCCACAGGTGCTACAAGAATGCAGCTTCTCACCTGTGTGAATTTGCATGTGTCTATTCAAGTTTGACTTTAGCCAAAATCTTTTCCGACAGGTGCTACAACAATATGGCTTCTCTCCTGTGTGAATTCTCACGTGAATTTTCAAATACATGAGGGAACTCCAATTTTTTCCACATATTCTACAACAACGTGGCTTCACACCTCTGTGAATTCGCATGTGTGTCTTCATATTTGATTTTACATTAAATCTTTTCCCACAGCTGCTACAGGAATATCGTTTTTCATTTGTATGGAATTCCATGTGTATTTTCAAATGTTCCTTCTGATTAAATATTTTCCCACAGGCGCCACAAGAATGTGACTTCTCACCTGTGTGAATTCGCATTTGTCTATTCAACTTTCTCGTTTTATTAATTTTTTTTCCAAAGGTGCTAGATAAACATGCTGTCTTTGAATTTTGAACTGTCAGGTCTGCTATTATTTGCTCGGACTTATTTCTGTGTGAATTTTCATCCTTGTTTTCATCCTGATCCATGTCAGGAGAGTTGTTAGAAAGGAGCTGGTCACTGCTTGGTTCTGGTTCACTGTGGTCACTTTCTTCACGAGATGGAAAAGTTGCAGTCGCCTGCTTTCGTGCAAGTGGTTTTCCCTCTTCAGTGGTACTGAGTTCCTCCTGTTCCTCTTTAATCTGTGAAGGATCCTCCTGGTGTAGACTGGAGTTATTCTCCTGGTTACAGACCTGCTGATTTCTGCGCCCCTCCTCATCCTTACAGTCACATTGTGGAAGATCTGAAGCAACAGATTAAAAAAACATACATTTGAAAAATTACAAGTTAACCATAGCCATTAACAGGTCTCCACATGGTAAGCATGTCGCACAGATATACCAATGAAAGGCATGTTGGGGGGAGAAGCTGTTTTGCTGAGAACACTCCTGTTGTGTGATCAATTTAAGTTTGGAATTGTATATTCCAAACAGCAGAGCATAAATATTTAACTACATTTATCCCAGTCCGAAATCTATTTAAATTATTATTTTTTTCATTCCATGCTGCAGACGATACCTGGAATTCTTTAAATTGACCGAAAAAATGAAAATCCATGAGGTGGAAACTTTAAACTCAAACACTTCACTTCTTGCTTTCTGCTCAGTTTTTGTATCATTCAATGGTGGAAATCTAATTCATGTAAATAAAAAGATAACCATACATCAGGGGCGATCTCAAAACAACACAAAAAAGTATCTGTAGGAAGAACTACGAGATTCTCATAAATTTTACTCTGTTGGATTTTGTGTGTTATCAAGTGACTGTGGAGTTTTTGTTTTAATGTGCATGTCTCATCTCAGTAAATATCTGAAACTGGTTCAATTGATTTAAACTGTGGCGTTGAATCTCAGATATGTGATATCAAATAATATAAACAGACTATCCACGATGCGAAAATAAAGACAACATATAATCGGTCTGTGAACGTTCTCAGTCATCCAGGTCATCGTGGTCTAAGGAGCTTGGAAAGAAAAGCATCTGGACTTCTTTAAGTTGCTTGAAGACGTTTCACCTCTCATCCGAGAAGCTTCTTCAATTCTAGGGTCAAATGGTGGAGAGACCCACATTTAAGCCCTGTGGGAGTGTGCCCCCGAGAGCGAGAAAAGGACCCCCTAATGATCCTCTACCTAATCACATGAGCTAAGGTGTGAAAATGGGTGTAGGTCACAATCAGCCAGGGTTTCAGGTCAGCTCATTGTGAAACCTAACCCCACCCTATCATGTGATTTCCTGAGGTCAGATGGCCCAGGATGTGAGTGGGAGTTAAGGCATCTGGGAAGGGATCTCAAAACTGGATTATACATGGCAGACAGTTGGTGTCATAAGTAGAGATGGACCGATTCGATATTACGTATCGGTCCGATACCAACTTAAATTACTGGATCGGATATCGGAGAGAAATAAAAAATGTAATCCGATCCAAAGTATTACAAAATGACCTATTAAATTCAGTTCTTTGCATTCTTTTGGCGGCGAAGAAAAACTCACAGCTCAAAGTGGTCTAACTCAAAAAATGATCTTTATTTTACATTCCCGGGAATGGGGACTGAGCACACAGAGACACCAGCTCAAGTCTGAAACAGCAGCAGCCAGCCTGATTATTATATACTTCCTCTACACGTCACGCACACTTTAAGTTTCGATCAAACACTCTGCTTGAGTGTTGAAGGGAAGTTATGAACTGTTTCTGGGAGACAAATAACACCAGGATCCTTTTTTTACAGAGCTGACGGCTGGTAACTGTGCAGGGGCGGGTCTAGCAAAGTTTTGTCGGGGGCCAGGTAGGGCATTAACAGGGAAAGGGGGGGCTCAAAGAAATACTTTTCTTTGTTATGTCATTTAAAAAATTTGAAAAAATAATTACCTGAATCTTACAACAAAAGTGGTTATCTGATTAAATGTATAGAAATCCATTATTGCATATAGTAACTAATAAGTCTAATATACCCTAGTAAGCTATAGTACTTTTTCCTTTGGGAAGGTACCATCTGTGCAGTCTGCAATTCTGTTGAAGAAAGATGTTGAATCTATTTAATTATTGTAGAAAAATAAGTGATTTCTGTGCATTTGTTTTACACTTGCATTAAATTAAAGTTGATTACATCGATTAAGGGCGGGGGGTGGTTCCCCAGTATTTTTGCTGGGAGTTGGCAATCCTATTAGTTAGGTTGCTTAATATTTCCACTAAGTACTCTTTAAAATACCAGAATAGGGAGGATGGTGTAGGTTTAAATTTATTAGATTGATCAGTGTTGCTGATTACAAAATACGCTATATCGGATTCATATCGGTATCGGCAGATATCCAAATTTATGATATCGGAAATTAAAAAGTGGTATCGTGCCATCTCTAGTCATAAGCCACCGCCTCTGTTCAAAGATGGTCGCTCACAGTGGACATAAATGGCCTCTTTTACTCCTCTTTCAAACCATCTGTCTTCTCTATCCAAAATGTAAATGGTAAATGGACTGATTCTTATATAGCACTTTTCTACTCTCCCGGAGTACTCAAAGCACTGTATACAACATGCCTAATTCACTCATTCATACAAGTGCAAACTAAACTACATTCAAACACATTCATACTCCGATGTACGCATCGGAGGGCAACTTGGGGTTAGTATCTTGTCCAAGGATATTTGTCATGCAGACTGGGGAAGCCAAGAATCGAACCACCAACCTTCCGATCAGTAGCTGATCTGCTCTACCACCTGAGCCACAGCCACCCCACATCCAAAATGTGAACATTGGCATCCTTGAAAGAGTGACCTTTGTCCTTTAGATGCAGATGGACTGCTGAGTCATGTCCCGTGGAGGTGGCTCTTCTATGTTGTGCCATGAGCTTGTGAAGTGGCTGTTTGGTCCCTCCAATGTAGAGGTCTGGGCATTCCTCACTACACTGTAAAGCATACACTACATTGTTAAGTTTGTGTTTAGGAGTTTTGTCAAACTTAACATTGTTAAGTTTGACAAAAGTTAACATGGTGTACTATAGCACTCTCATATTTAACTATCAGTAACTATTTCACTCTGGCACTCGCTGCTTTCCTCATCCTCAACTGGTTGCAACAGATGGCTGCCCCTCTCTGAGTCTGCCGAAGGTTTCTTCCCGTTAAAATGCTGCTTTCTCTTCCTACTATTGCCAACTCTTTGCTAACAGAGTGTTATGGCCCTAGCAGGACCTCCTGTGCAATTGACTTTGTGTGGGTGCGTCCTGCCATTTCTCCCACCTTCGGGGTCACCTTTGTTGTACAACTGACTCTAATAAACAATTAAGGTGAGCTCTAGTGCCAGACATCCTTGTTGGCTTTGGTAGCTAGTGAGCTGCGTGTATGGTGGCTGGGTGTTGTGTGATTGTTGTGGTTTCTTTCTAATTTTGTAGAGTCTATACCTTGCAGTATAAAGCCCCTTCAGGACACTGGGATTATTTCCCTATATAAATAAAACTGAATGGAGCTGAGTGAAGGAGGTCATGTTACACAAGCTGAAGAATCATTTATGCACAAATCATAGTAGGAGTTGATTAAATAGGATAGGGGAGACTTTTCTTTAATAATGCCATATGACCTCAGACAAGGAATGAGTGTTTCATGACTCTTAGTGCAATGGAACCCTGTTTGTAAATTTTCTTAATTTTCTTGTCTCGTATGCTTTCATAAGGTCAGTACTGTTGGGGCAGTTAGCATTCTCTTAAAGTCTATAAAATATAGAAAATATAGACTTTAAATATCGGATTTGTGCCGTTCACACTGTCATACCATGATCAGATAGCACTCTGTACGTTACAGACTATAGATGGCACAATACCACATTTTTTATGTCTGATACAGATACCATTCATTTGGATATCTGCTGATACCAATATGAATCTGATGTAGTGTATTTTATAATCAATAAAACTTTTCTTAAATATTTTGCTGCATTGTGTATAAGTTCAAACTGAAATTTTAAAAAACAAAACACTAAAACTATTCTGTTATATCCTTTATCTTAACCATGCAAATTCTCATGACCATTGATCAACAACCACTGACCAAAACCCACTGATCAAAGAACACTGATCAATGGCCATGAGTACCATTCGCAGAGAGTTGGGGAATGGCTGCAATCACAGCATTGTAAGATGGCGAAAGATGTACCCTTAGGCCCCCTCCTCGATTCAGAGATGGTCTTTCCCTTTTCACGTAAATGGCCTCCTTGACTCCGCGCGCAAACCAGCGTTCCTCCCTGTCCAAGATGTGTACATCCTCATCCTTGAAAGAGTGTCCACTGGCCTGTAGTTGTAAATAGACTGCAGAGTCCTGGCCTGACGAAGTAGCTCTTTTGTGTTGTGCCATCCGCTTCGCCAGAGGTTGTTTGGTTTCCCCGATGAATAAATCCTGGCAATCCTCCTGGCACTTAACAGCATACACTACGTTACTCTGTTTGTGTCGGGGGACCCGATCCTTGGGGTGGACCAATTTTTGGCACGGCGTGTTTTGGGGTTTAAAAGCCACAGAGACCCAGTGTTTCAAAAAAATGCGTCTCAACTGTTCCGATACTCCTGACACATATGGGATCACTACAGGTTTTCGCTTGGGCAGCGGTTGTCCTTCTCTCCTGGATCGGCTGGAGCTTTCTTTAGGTGCCTTTCCAGCTTTGACAAAAGTCCAGCTGGGATAACCACATTTACTCAGGGCCTTCTTGATGTGCTGTTCTTCTGCCTCCCTGGTTGCTGTGTCAGTGGGGATGGTGTTCGCTCTGTGTTGTAGCATCCTAATGACACCCAGTTTGTGCTCCAGTGGATGATGAGAGTCAGACCTTAGATACTGATCAGTATGCATAGGTTTACGGTACACATCAGCTTTTAGATGTCCCCCATTACTGATTGACATCTCACAGTCTAAGAAAGCTAACCTGCCACTTTTCATATCCTCCCTGGTGAATTTGATGTGTCGGTCCACCGAGTTAATGTGATCCGTGAATTGTGGTATGTCCTGAGATTTGTTTTTCACCCAGGTGTCATCCACATATCTGAACCAATGGCTTGGTGGTGTTCCAGGGTAGGATAGCAAAGCCCTCTTTTCCACTTCTTCCATGTACAAATTGGCCACGATGGGTGAAACTGGGGAGCCCATGGCACACCCATGTTTCTGCCTGTAGAACTGACCCTTGTATGTGAAGTAGGTGGAATGAAGACACAGTTCCAAAAGCAAACACACTTGGTCGATGCTGAGAGTGGTCCTGTTGCTGAGGTTGGTGTCATCCTGTAATCTCTTACGGACTACCTCCAACGCTTCCGTGACTGGGATGCAAGTGAAGAGAGATGTAACGTCGTACAAGACCATGGTTTCATCTGCCTCCATAACGACATCTCTCACCTTCTCGACAAAATCCAGGGTGTTCTGGATGTGGTGTTCAGAGCTGCCCACCAGCGGGTTGAGGATCGAAGCCAGAAACTTGGAGATGTTATAGGTGACAGAGTTGGTGCACCCTGTTTATGTATTTTCGGTAAACCATACAGACTTGGTGTAGACTCCCCCTGGGTATAGCCTGTGGTATGAGGTTCAATCAATAGCCTTGTCTTGTTCTAACTGCTTCAGACAGACTATCACCCTCTTCCTGTAGCGACTTCCTGGGTCTCGTTATAGGGGCTCATAAGTATTTTCATCATTGAGTAGTGACAAAATTTTCTCATGATAGTCTTTCTGGTTTAGCAGTACTGTAGACCAACCCTTGTCTGCCGGAAGGATGATAATGTTGTTGTCATCACTAAGTGATGTGAGTGCCTTCCTCTCCTCCATGGTGATGTTGGATGCTGGGGGCTTTGCATTGCTGAGACAGGCCGAAACTTTCGTCCGTATTTACTCTGCTTCCACTTCTGCAATATTGTTGTTACAAATTGCTGTTTCTGTGGCTGTGATCAGCTCCACTAGCGGGATTTGTCTCGGTGTGACAGCAAAATTCAACCCTTAGCAAGGATGTTTTTCTCTGTTTGGGTGAGCTGTCTGTCAGACAAATTCTTCACCCACTTGTCCACATCCTTGGTGTCGCATCCTTGTCTCTTCTGGCCACTGAGGACACTCTCTGTATTTTGCGGTGATTTCCGACGTACAACAAGCAAGTCAAACTTCCTTTGTTGCCTGGTCTTAGACTTCTTGTGCTGTGCTAGACGAGCCTTCTCAGTAAAGTTAAACACCTTTTTAAGAGTATTCCCATCTAAAAGCATTGTCAGTCTCTGTTGGATCCGCTCCTCTTGAGATTTTAGCATGTCGATGGTAAAATTTGTTTGCGTCACCCGTTCATTAAGCAACTGATGTTGTGCCTTCTGGAGGATTTTTGTTGCCCGGAAGCCTTTAACTGAAGAGCTCATTTGCAAACTTTTAGGAGTAATCCTGTTTTGTCGGCATCTGAGGCTGAATCTCAGGTGGTTCCTGTAGTCCGCCATCTTATGTGCCGTTTGCTCATACTGACGTACAAGCTTTAGGCAGTCCTTGCCAAAGTGGGTTAAAACGTCTTGATGCATTCTCAATCATCCAGGAAAGTCAATCTCCAAAAGTTGATTCTGTTCATCTGGACGTAGCGTTTTGTGGGAGAAACGTTTCGTCACTCATCCAAGTGACTTCCTTCAGTCTCAGTTGACTGCAGGTTTCCCCAATCTTATAAACAGTACATTTGCATAATGACTGAAACCAGCCCACTGAAGGAACAATGGTCTGAGTACTCACGGCAGCTTCGAGCTTCTCCAACATCTTATCCGTGCTGGGTTCAATGAGCACATTTTGAGAAGTCACGACTAGTCCCATCATTTCAATCACAGCAGGGAGCTTTGTGGGGTTTTGAACAGCCGTTTTCCGCTTTCTTTAATCTTCGATAAGCCAGGGCCAAGCCAGCTCCGATCAGCAAGAACCCCGTTATCATGGTTCTGAAAAGCTAGGTGTCTTCAATGTCTTTGATCGACTGTCCCGCCAGGCACACGACCCTCCAGTTCCTCCACTTGTCCATGGTGTATCCAGCAGGGAACGTCCCTCCCGGACATTCGGGCTCTCCTGAACTCAGGCTTCTCGTTGAGAACAGGGTGTCAATTGCATTCAGGGACCACTTGATCAAATCCATAATCCTCTTTTAGGTTTTAGAGAACAGGCTGTGAAAGTCTTCCAGAGTAAAAAGTATAAGTAGACAAGACTAACCAAGGACATGAGAAGCCAAGCAGGAAAGATAAGGAAGAGGGAGAAAAGTGCGACCGCCTTTGTCAAGAGCCAAAAGAGAACTCATTCCCTGAAAAAAAATACACTGCACCCAAAATATTTCATAGTTCAGCAATGCTGATCAATATAATAAACTTAAACCTACACCATCCTCTCTATTCTGGTTGTAGGAGCCATTTTTGGGTTTATACCTTATGTTGCCGCTAGAGGTCACCTTTTTCTGTTTTCATATGGCTGGTTCATGTAAAGGTATTTAAGGTAGACGCACGTAATTGTGCATCCAAAAAGGACAAGATGAGAAGTGCTGAAGTTATTGGACTGTTTAATTAATTCATGCATACCAGTGACATTGGGTCACCCCCCGTTAACAACCACCTCAGTGGCTTCAAGCGTAGGCTTAGCCTCCTGGTATTTTAAAGAGTACTTAGCAGAAATATCAAACAACCTAACTAATAGGGAACCACCCCCCATCCTCTGCCTCATGATGCTTAATCGACACAATAGACTTTAATTTAATGGAGGTGTAAAACAAATGCACAGAAATTAATTATTTTTCTACAATAATTAAAAAGATTCAACATCTTTCTTCAACAGAATTGCAGATTGCACAGATGGTACATTAACAAAGGAACGAGTACTATAGCTTACTAGTAGTGGTGCAATGGATCACGGTTGATCCGTAATCCGAACCGATCCCACCCCACGGTTCGGCACGCATGTGATACAAAGATTCAAAAAAGAAGAAAAAAGTATGTGTATGGTACGCGTGGTCAGTCTGTCAAGCGATAGCTATGGTCAGCGCAAGCGGTCCAAGTGGATGAGCAGAGGAGTTTGCGGTATTTAAGCAGCCCTGTGCTGCCCAGTCCAACTGGGCTAAAGATATTACAAAAGCTTTTGCCCAGTCCAACTGGGCTAAAGCTATTACAAAAGCTATTGGGGTGTTTAGCTGCAGACAGGAGGCCGTATTCCGTTGTGCAAAACAAAGGTTTTAAACTAGTCAACGCATTAGTTGCCGCATTGACGCCGTGCAGCCCCACGCACGGGGCGATCGGTGGTAACTAGTTAACGGAGATTTGTCATGTTAATGCAATTATGGCATTAACGTCATTTTAACGAGATTTACGCTGAAAGCACTAGTTTAAACTATGATGAACGTGCTTGAGCCACGCCATGATATCCAGTCGCGCGTCCACTTCAGTGACAAGATCGCTCCAGGCATGTATGAGCAGGAAAAGTTTAAAGTTATGGCTGAACTGTCCCAGGCATCTTCTGTTGCCCTAACTACAAATGGGTGACAGGGCAACAGAAAGCTACGTGACCGTGACCGCTCATTATATCACAGCGGAGTAGTAGATACAAAGCGCTGTACTGCCCTATATTGCACCTTAATTAGTTTTTATATAATTGCGTGTAATGAGTCTTGAGTTGAATGTTTTAATAGGCAAAAAAATACTTAAGTAAATGGCAAGTTAAATTTTTGTCTTCTTTTTTTTTCTGCTGATCCGAAAAGTGATCCGATCCAAACCGTGAGACTTTTGATCCGTTGCACCACTACTTACTAGGGTATATATTAGACTTAATAGTTACTATATACAATAATGAAATTCTATACATTTTAAAACAAAGTTTTCTTCTGATGTAAGATTCAAATTATTATTTATTAAAAGCTAGACATGTTGAATGACAATAAGAAAGAAGAGTATTTCTTTGTGCCCCCTTTTCCCTGTTAATGCCCCAGCTGGCCCCCTGGCAAAACTAGACCCGCCCCTGCACAGTTACCAGCTGTCAGCTTCGTAGAAAAGGATCCTGGTTTAGAAAGTAATATTAAAGAAATTCTAACAACAGCTTAGCAAGCTTAAACGTGCCGCTGCTGTTTATCCGCTGGTTTCCTCTTTCTGGCGTAAAGTGGGTGATAAACAAACAAAAGAAACAGGACTCGTGACAAAAAACCCGATCATTGACCAGTTTCATGATTGATGTAGCAACAGGAGAGGGAGGGAGAGAGAGAGGCAGTCGCTCCACATATCGGTTGTTAAGTTAAACGTGGGAATGCTTTACAAAGATTCAGAGTTTAACTTACACACTTGCTTTACTTCTCTGGTATAGCTTTCTCTGAGATGAAATGCAGGTTTGGCAGCGAGGCTCCAAATGCTCAACCAGAACGCCGACAGGTCTTGCGCGCCACAGCCGCTCTATCATGTGACGCATACTGCTCCGACGTGCTAAGGTCATGAGCTGGGTCACGCCATGTCGCAAGTTTTGTGAGGTGCTTTTGTGATATTTATTGGATCGGATTACATTTTTTATTTCTCTCCGATATCCGATCCAGTAATTTAGGTCAGTATCGGACCGATACCGATACGTAATATCAGATCGGTCCATCCCTATTACAGACATTCATCAACAGCTGCCTCCAACAAGTCCTCTGCTCTGTTGACCAGAAAAGATTACAAACTGTGGACAAGAACAAACTAGGAACCAATAGCAATACCAATCCTGAAAAGAAAGTATTGTTGGATTGGCCTCACCCTCAGAAGTCCACCAATAACATCACTACACAGGCTTTGTGCTGGAATCCAAAGGGACAGAAGAAGAAAGAAAGATCCAGAAACACATGGCACAAGGACACAACTATCATAGTGTTGTGTGGTTTGTTAAAAGCGTAGTTTCAAATCGATATTACATTTTTAAATTGATCGTTCAGCCCTGATGGGGATAATTATTTTATCCTCAAAAGGTTCAGTGGATGTACTCAGTCATAATGTACAGGGGCGCCTCCAGAATTTTTTCATGTGGGTGGCCATATGGGGGCTACTGAAAACATTGAGGTGGCACACCAAAAGCATAATTTAACGTTTTGTTTTTGTTTTTTTATATGATTTTGTCAAATATAGGCCACTTGAAAAATGTGGCCAAAAAAAGAAAGAAAAGAATCACATGCCTATTCATTTCCTGTTATTAAATGTGATATTGCCTAGTTTGTCCCTCGCAGCTGCAGCTCGTGAGGGACAAACAAAGTGACAATGCGAATGACAAAAAATGTATATGCAGGAATAAATAACAAGGTAATGTTTCAACTCATTGTAGGGAGGCTTCCTCTCTCTTGGGCTCAAGTTTATTACAATTATGACCAACATAGGACAGTCCTGACAGGGGCGACACTGGGAGGGCTAGACATTTTGGCTCTTAGAATATTACTTCAGTTTCCTTATTGTAGTTGGTGCTTAGATTCGTCATGTGTCTCTATAACATATCTCTGAGGTCTGATTAGGATCCAACATGAGTTCGATTTTTTAATACAAAACTGAATCTATCTATTAAGGTTTTGCATACCTATTCTGTGCAACTCTACTTCAGGGTTCCACATGATGCCCAGCTGCTGCCTGGTCCAGACGATGATGCCCTTGGTTTCCTGTGTCAGTGCAAGCTGCTCTTCTTCCTGATTGGTGGAGATTTCCTCTTGTTCCGCTTTAGTCTGTGGAGGATCTTTGTCCTGCTGGTCCAGACTGGAGTTCCTCTCCTGGCTACAGACCTGCGGGTCATCCAGATCCTCATTTTCCTTACAATCATGTTGCTGTGGGAGGTCTTGATGGACACAACACACAAGAAAAAAGTTACACTGTGAGCAGGTCTCTCAGGTATGTGAGCGATATTTAAGGTGCACAAATGTTTTAAATATTATCTCTCATGCGGTGAACAGCGAAGAATTCTGTGTACATGCAGAAAGTCATCATTTATGAGGCGTACAACTTGGTCCTTGTGGCCAATGATCCACATTTTTCATTGTCTTGTCTTATTATATTATCTTATGCCACGTTATACCCCTAATTAAAGATTGTGAAATCATTACGTAGTTTTAGTTTGCATTATTCTCCTGACTTAGAAGGTGATAACTATTACAGTTATTAAACTGATTTGTATTACATTAGACTGCTGATTTATTGTGAATGAATGATATTGTTTTATAATGCATTATACTGCTGAGGTATAAGAAATATTGTTTTCAGAGAGTCATCACCTTATTTGTCTGATTAGAAAAGAACAGAACACACTGCACAGGAAGCCAAGGTCATAACTTAGGCTCACTGAGAGAGAGAAAGAATGTGGATGTTTAGGTTTTATGACTTTGGAGGGGGGCTGAGGGTGTAAGAATGTGAGAAACGCTCAGACACGTCGAGATCAGGCGGACACCCTCCCGCGCTCATCTCCCCTCCGGATGGTTTATGCTCAAAAGTGTTGTATGCAATAATGAGAATTGTATGGAATAAAATGATTGTTGATTGAGCATTTATACACCGAGTGTTGTCTTTCCTTCAGCCCAAAGATGAAAGAATTGGGAGAATTTAACAGTCTCAATGTTTTTCCTATATTCTGAGTACAGTTCTGGGCCAACATGGCTTAAATCTATATGGAGGAAATGTTTGTTTTTTATCAAACAAACAGAAGATTTTAAACCCATTTTTTATTTTACTGTGCTAACAGAAAACATGTCTTCAGTGAGGTAGTATGCCAGACGTTAATACATGCCACGTGTCTTTGTGACATCACCTGACATTTTGTTATGAGTCATATTCATCTCTGTATTATGAAATCTGTATATTACAGTTTTACATACCTACTGTGGTCTGCTTTACTCCAGATTTCCACAACACATGCAGCTCTTCTCCAGTCCACACATTAATGTCTTCAACCTCCTGTTCAAGCTGCTCTCCTTCCTCACTGCTGCACATTTCCTCCTGTTCCTCTTTAGTCTGTGGAGGCTCTGGGTCCTCCTGGTTGAGACTGGAGCTCCTCTCCTGGTCAAAGACCTGCTGATCATCCAGACCTTCATCAACAAAGGGACACAAGAAAATGGTGATGATAGCTAATGTGATGATAAGAAAGATCAAGAAAGATTAAAAGGGTCATCTATTGAGAATCAAGCTTAGGGTTTCATAAGCTGGGGTCTAATTTTTAGATGCGACTGCCAGTGATCATCACACAATGTGAAAAAACAAACAAACAAATGAAAAGTAAAATAATCTGAATATGATAATCAAAGCTTAAAGGATTTTAAGAAGGTAGATAATGAACGCTGTTAATTCTAATATTTTAATATTTTACTAATAAATATACACTCATTGGTCATATAATCATGTACATATTGCTAATACTAGATTGGAGCCCCTTTCGTCCTCAGAGCTGACTTAATTCTTTGCGGAGATTCAGCAAAGTGATGGAAACGTTCCTCAGATATTTGTGGTCTATATTGACCGGAGAGCTCCACACAGCTGCTGCATATCTGTCAACTTCACATCCATGATGCAATTCCACCACATCCAAAGGTGCTCTATTGGATTGATAGCTGGTGACTCTGGAGACCACCCGAGTACAGTGAACTCACTGTCATTTTAAGGGCACTGCATATTTAGTCTTTTTCGGACTACTCTCTGTAAATCATACAGATGTTTGTGCTGGAAATTTAAACAGATCAGCAGTTTCTGAAACACTCAGATCAGCCAATGTGGCACCAACACCCACACCACGATCAAAGTGATTTCAATCACCGTCACTGATCGCTACATGCTGAAATGCATGGGCTGCTGCCATCTGAGTGGCTGATTACATTTTGGATTAAAGAGTAGCTGAACAGGTGTACCTAAGAAAGTGGCCGTAGGTATGTTTACATAGATGCAGTGTTAGGGAGTAATGGCATACATGTACAGGCGTTATGCATTTAAAATACAAAACATGAGTAACTGTATTCCATTACAGTTACCACTTACATTGGTGATAGAATACAGTTACTTTGCTGAAATAAATGGATTACACGACGGTCTTTTCCTGTTTCATATGCTAGGCTATCCCCTCTCTAATTTTGTTAATTTCACACATTGCCGGAAACTCAAACAAAACATGCAATAAGAGGCTCTACTGCAAGTGTCCCGGTAATGTTGGTGGCTTACACAATGGACCCAGCAAAAAAAAGCTGCTCTCTGCTCTAAAAGTTTCACCTCCAACCTAAAGAAACATCTGTGTTGAAAGATTTTATGTTTTATGTGTTTTTATCCGTTGTTTTATTATCTTTCATTAAGAAGCATATCATGAAGTGTTCATATATTTCACAAGGTTTCTGTTGTGCAAGCTGACATTTAACTCTACAACACAAATAAGTTAGACAGGAAACAGATGCAGCACCCAAACCACAAGAGTTGAAAAGTGCACCACGTTTCCTAGAGGAAGCAGCCAGACACACATGTGACACACACACACCCACACACACAACCATTGGTTTAGAGGAACTTGTAAAAGAGGAAATGTGATGTGCTTGCATACGTGATGTAACCTATAAAAAGAACTGTTGCCTGCACTCAGGGTGTGGGTCTCACCAGAGTCCTCACCCGTGCGCGGGGTCTCGCCAGAGGCCTCACGCATGCACGTTGCAGTTACTATATTCTAACTGTCTGAGTGTCTTTATTCAACCTGAAGAATGTCTTATTAAGAATAAACTCTTGACATTTAATTGGTCCTTCGAGCCGGATGTAGGACATCGAATTATAACTAATTTTATGCTCCAACAGAGTGACCTCGTCGTTTCCTGACATCGTGGAGAGCCCGCGCTGAAGTCTGTCGACAGCCTCTTTCCTATGAAGGAGAAAAGACCAACTACGTGAATTCGGGGTTGGCCAGCGTTCTTAGTAAGAGGTCCACGATCCTGGGGAACGAGGAGGAATCTCTGACCGGCACTTATATCATCATAACCAGGTGAATATTAACACTCGAAGACACATCGCGAATAATCGTCTTTTAGATTGACACTTTTCTAAGGGAAAAACTCGTCCTGTAGGGACTGGCAGTTTAAAAAAAGACTCGCTTGTAAGACGAAACTGGCAGTCCAGAAGAGACTCGTTTCGCAATAAAAAAAGCTGGTAGTCGACAAAGTTTACTCCGGGAGTAAATGGGAAAAGGAAAGTGTCAATTAAAATAGGATTACACTGCCGCGTATGTGAATTGTTTGTATTTAAAAAGAGGAAGTGAGTGTCATTTGAAGAGGGACAGTAGGACCCTACACCACTTCTATTGTTTTCCTGTGTCGACTGAAATACTGGTGAGGAAGGGAAAAGGTTGCGCTTCATCGCGTAAAATTAAGGCCGCCCTTGACATTAGGACAAGGGTAGAAGGCTGCCTTAATAACCTCCCCTAACTCTAATACCAGAGAAGGTCACACAGTTCTGTTTGTAGTATTAATAACACAAAATCAAAATGGGAAATAAAACAACAAAACTCACTGCTGACGAGCAGTGGTTAGAAAAGAAATGTCCAGGCGCCGGACAAATTAGTGCATATAGATGGAGAAATCCAAAGAAAACCTAAATGTCCCACGTGGGAGGGAAAATGTATAACTGTATGTATAATGCATTAACTAAATTAAAAGAAACCCTCCAAGCAGAAATAAATACTGAAAAGGAAGCTAAAAAGAAATCAAAACATACACAAGAGTTGTAATATTTTAAAGCATGGAAAGAAGAATGAATAGAATGCGTGAAACCAGATAATTCACACAAAATATATCAAATAAAAAAGAGAGATGCATAAGGTATATTAAGGCTGTGTCATTGTTCAGCCAAGGGAAATGTCTCCAGCTTGGGAAGGTGTGAAGCTGCAGGTTCACACAGACCCGTGATGGATACATAATAAAATATAAACTAATATACTATTGTATATTAGTAGTAAAGTAGTGTATTGTGATATACTATTGCTGTTATAAAAAAGGAAAAACAATACAATGATAACATTAATAATGACATACTATTAATAGGAAGAGGCACCTCAGTCAGTTATGATGCGAGGTGGAAGATTGTTAAAAGTAGTCTGATTCAAGCTTAAGGTTTGCTCAAACTCAGTACAATGATATATGAGATAAAGAAAATAAGGAAATAACTACACTAATCAGGTGCATAGAGACACTTGACCTGCTTGTAAACCTGTCATCTTAGATGAGACTTTGTTAAGATGAAGAGCAAACCTATACTAACAACTAATGAGCCAAACCCGTATACAACAGCTAAAGCTACAGGTTTGAGAAGCTGAATAAAATGAATTAAATATGTGGACACTACCAAGCTGATGAGCAAGTTACACATTTTTTTTATTTTTATTTGTTTTTTAGAGCAGAAGCTGCATATTAAAGGTCACACATGCAGCTGTCTGTGAGCTCAGTTTTTTCCTCACACTTCTGCTTTGTTTCTGGCAGCAGCTTTTTCTTTTTCTTTTTGTGTCCTTGATGATGATAAGTCCAGAGCCAGCTGAGGGCTGGGTTGTCTGTTTTGTTTTATGTGACAAGGCTGAGAGATTAAAACTTAGTTTCTTGTTTTGAGAAGAAAAAAAGAGAGGTTTTGTGTTTCTCAGCCAAGAACAACTACAATTTCATTTTCTGTTTTGAGACATGATAATAATAATATTAATAATAATAATGAAACAAAGAGTGATGTTTTGCTTAAGTGTTGAAGCAGGCTAATACTGCAACATACCATTTAGTGCATGATCTGTGAGCAATATATGAAATCATCTTATTTATCTTTAAATAAACTCCAATTATGGAGACCTGAAGTCACATGCTTAGGGCACACCCTCAGGTAAAGGCAGAAAGCTACTAAACAAAGAAAAGAAGCTATACAAAATGCGCCACAGCCAAAAAACTAAGTATTCACATTCTTTCTGACTCTTTGTGAGCCTGAGTTATGACCTTGGCTCCCTGTTTTTCTGCTTCCACCAAGGGTGGGGGTGACGCTCCCGTGGCATGTGCTCTGTTCTCTTTACTATCACAAAGAAAAAAAAAAAAGGAGAGAGGCCCCTACTCTCTGAATACAATATTCTCTTCATAACTCGGCAGTATGAAATGTCATGAAACAGTGTAACTCACTCACAGTGAATCAGCAGTGAATCAGCAGTATAGGATAATACAAACCTATCTAATAAATCTAATGATTTTCAAATTCTTTTAACTAAGGAGTATGATGTGGCCTCCAGCAGTATTATGATTCACTCATTTTGATTACAGGTATAATGTAATATATGACAGCATAATAATCTCACAACTGCTACAAGCACATTTGCCTTTCTTAACACACGCGAGGCAACTGTTAAGAAAATGCCCTTTTGGGTGAGACAGGCCCAGAGGCCCTGCATGCAAGCGTACTAACACACATACATGCAATGAAGAGCAGCTTACACTAGAGCACACACTATATGTGCGCCTCTATATCTCACATTGGTGTTAAAGCAGGAAAAACTTAATAGTTTTGTTATCAACTGCTGAATTTATCCACCGCTGACATTTAACTCTCCAGCTTGCAGGACAATAGGTGAAACGTTTGTGAAAACAGAGAAGGAAAAATAAAGACACAGAGAGAGTCTGGTATGACCAAGCAGTGATCAGACAATAAATTTAGTTGGTAATACAATAAATTGTGAGATGCTTTCTCCTTGATTGATGCAACACAAGTAATTTACTGTATGGAGGAAATTCTCTTTTGTGATAATCTTTTGAACGTGCATTTCTGTTGACCTGTCAACTTAGCGCATTATAAGCTGATATGCAAATTAGTTGATTGATATTAGATTTGAAAAATAACTGTATTATAAAATAAGTGAATAAGATGTAACAATGGTTGAAATATAGTTTTTTGTTTCTAGTGTGTGGAGAAGGTTTTATCATGGCACACATCTGTTTACACGGGAGGAAACTCCTCATGTGATGCGACATTTAGCAATTTGCAAGTGTGCAGCACATCAGAAGAATGACTATGAAATTACAAAGGGAAACAATTTTACTGACAAAGGATGAACAAAAAGCAGCTCCCACAGCTGAGCAAAAGAAATGGCTGAAATGCGGAGCGAAACTAAAAGAAGGAAAACCAATACTTCCAAAATCTCTACACAAAACAGCAGCCTTAGTGACACATGGAGTTACTCTCCATGCGTCAACAGGAGGGATAAGAGATATAATCTCCAAAATACACTCTAAATTTCGAAACTTCAGCAAAATGCTGGCCAGAGTGTACAGGCCTAGTAAAAATGTGGATGAGACTAACCCAATGCTCGCAGAAACTGACACCATTTGAAATTGTACACGGTAGACCTTTTCCTCTGCCTATCACCAGTGAACCAATAGACAAGTCAGTCAGAGAAACAACCCTAGCAGAATGGATGACAAAACTGCTAGAGAACAAAGAAATAGTTCTGAGCAACCAACTGCCGAATGATTCTTCTCCAGTCTCTTCCAGGTTGAAACCAGGCGACTGGATCCTGATCAACCAGGCGACTGGATCCTGATCAAGGTACTCCAGAGGAAAAACTGGAGCTCTCCGAGGTGGGAGGGCCCTTATCAGGTCCTGCTCACAACACCGACAGCGTGCAAAATCGCTGAAAGACCTTCGTGGATCCACCAGAGCCACGCCAAAAAAAGTACAAGGGGACACAAGCCCAGACGCCAGTCCACCTATCATCTAGTGATCTGTAAGTGGAGGAGAGGGCAGATTGGGTATACCCCGCCCTCTTGACTTCTCGCTTTCAGTCGACACACTAGGTGATCTGGTGAACTTGGTCGACCTGAAGAAACCCCATTGTAGCCCGAGCACTGACCTAGCCCCACCTGCCCGGTAGAGTAAAGGAAGATCAGTCCAACCTGCAAAACCAGAAGAGCAACCCATCACTCAAGATGTGTCCTCATCCTGTGGAATCAGATCCATGACCATGGTCTGCCTATGGAGACTTAGAGTCCCAGAAAAGCAGGGTGTATCTTTTGTTTATCCAAAAAAGACACTGCAACCGGAATCTTCCTGGCACAAGCTTATAGCCCGATAGCAACTGAGGAAGAAGAAGACTGTGTTTAAAAATTTCAGACACTTCACATGATGTAGCAATTGAAAATGCGCGAGCAAGTGAATGTCTACTGAAGTCTATAGAGTATGGGTGAAATATATTAACAACAGGAGGGAATGTTGAAAGATTTTATGTTTTATGTGTTTTTATCCGTTGTTTTATTATCTTTCATTAAGAAGCATATCATGAAGTGTTCATATATTTCACAAGGTTTCTGTTGTGCAAGCTGACATTTAACTCTACAACACAAATAAGTTAGACAGGAAACAGATGCAGCACCCAAACCACAAGAGTTGAAAAGTGCACCACGTTTCCTAGAGGAAGCAGCCAGACACACATGTGACACACACACACCCACACACACAACCATTGGTTTAGAGGAACTTGTAAAAGAGGAAATGTGATGTGCTTGCATACGTGATGTAACCTATAAAAAGAACTGTTGCCTGCACTCAGGGTGTGGGTCTCACCAGAGTCCTCACCCGTGCGCGGGGTCTCGCCAGAGGCCTCACGCATGCACGTTGCAGTTACTATATTCTAACTGTCTGAGTGTCTTTATTCAACCTGAAGAATGTCTTATTAAGAATAAACTCTTGACAATCTGGAAGTAAGTTCTACTTAAAAGACTAAGACCAAAATCTCATATCCCAATATAAGACATTTCTCATGATTATTTGCAACTAGCAGGTTATTAATGTTATCCATCAAGTCTAACCGCCTGAAGTCTATGAACTAACCTTAGCTCACGCCAGCTAACAATGTTAGCTCGGTGGTGAGTAGCCTCCATTAATAGTAATAAATCACACAGCAATAGTACATTCATGTAGTTTTAATAAGCATGACAATATATCAAGTAATCCAAAGTATTCAGAATACATTACAAACATTGAGTAACTTAACGGAATATGTTATAAACCCCATTTTGGGCCATGTATTCTGTAATCTGTAGTGGAAAACAATTTAAAAGTGATCTTCCCAACACTGCATAGATGTAACTGTGGTGTAATATTATTTTAAATCAATGTATTTATTCTCTACTGATTATCAAACGTCAGAGCTCTGTTTTCTATCCTCACATTCCAAATGCTTCCAAAGCACCTCCAGGAATTGTCCACATGCCCACGTGAATCACACGATGATCCCGCAACCCCCACACCTTCACAAATTTACACACCTGTATTGTGTGACTTTATCCCAGGTCTGATATCAAGCAGTCTTAGCTGACGGATCTCCTCCTCATAGCGGACGATCGTTTTTTCAAACTTTGATAAGATTTCTTCTGCAGCAGTAGTTAACCTCTCCTTGATAAACTCTCTCAGATGCTGAACTGAAGACATTATTGCAACAACAACCGATACCGCCAAACCAACGTCTCCAACCTTAACTCGGGATCGCGATAGAATTTCTGAGTGGCGCCATTGCCGCTATTCTTCTTCTGTTGTACTTACGGTAGACTGGAGATACCAAAGGCGTAATACTGCCCTCATCAGGTCAGTCCAACAAAAATCGAATCCTGACAAAGTCTGGTACTTGATTTAACCATGGTACTTTAACCATAAATTCTGGATAAAGAATTTATGGTTCCCAATGATCCAAGTTGAAGAATGACTGTAATGCCCATCTCTCACAATTCACTATGCTTAAGGTCTCATTCTGGGGACCATCAAAACATGCTTTTCTGACTTACATGCCTCACATCACACTGTTCCTTCATTTTCATCACAGCTGTAGTAAAGTACGGATGCTTTGTTGATAGTAAGGACAAAAAACATATAAAATAAGTCATTTTTTTAAAAACCATTTTATCTGATTTTTAATGTGTTCAGGTTAAACAATGCTGCTTGGTGATTCTGTGTCCCAGATGTTTGTTCTTATCAACAATCCTGTTCTGTTTTAAACACTCAGATTCTCTCAGACTATTTATATTTTTGGCATGAGATTATTAGTGATATCCTGGAATAAAGAGAAGAAAATACTTTGATTTAGGTTTGATTTATTGGAAAAACCTTTAGTTTGTTCCAAGACTCCTGATTTCTCTGGTACGGTGCATGAAGAGGAAGTGATAACAATTACAGTATACAAATACATTAATATGAATATCCTACACACGTTCTAAATTTCAATTTTCACGTGGAGCAAATGATCATGGACTATTAGAATAAGGCTGTTATTTAATTGTGGTCACCTCTTCCCCTCTGATAATAACAGCTGTTTGTGTGCTGTGTTTGGATCCAGTGTGATTTTACATGAATATTTTAAGAATCCAGCTCTGGTCTTTGGCTCTGGTGGATCTGACAGTAAAACATCCACTTCAGTGACTGTCAGTGAGATGTTTGTCCGTTCCTCTCTCAGAATGTCCTGTAGTTTATCTCTGACCTCTGACACAGCTGCTGTCACATCCTCAAAGTAGCTCAGAGGACGGATATTGATGCTGGATGAGTCTGTAGACTCACTGAGTGCTGACAGTGAGGGGTAGTTGTGTAGAAACTGGATGTGATCCTCTGTGTGTGAGAGCTGCTTCAGCTCAGCATCTTTCCTCTTCAGCTCAGTGATCTCCTGCTCCAGCTTCTCCTCAAGCTCTTTGACTCGACTCACTTCAGTTTCCTGCTGGGATCTGATCTGCTGCTTCACATCAGAGCTTCTTTTCTGGATGAGATGGATCAGCTCAGTGAAGATCTTCTCACTGTGCTCCACTGTTTGATCAGCAGACTGATTGATGGCCTCCACCTCCTGTTGAAGCAGCTTCACATCTTTCTCTCTGTCCTGGATTCTCTGCTGGATGTTTTGTCGACTCACCTCCAGCTCTCTCTGCCTCTCAGTCCTTTCTGCTGCAGCTGAGACTGTGTCGTGTCCTTAACGTTCATCCACAGCCGCAAAATATAACAGATAATCTGCTGATCAGTACAGTAGAACATCTTCATCACCTCATCATGACGAGAGCAAAATACTGGCAGATGCTAGTGCTACCCTTCAGCCTTCTTGTAGATTCACCTATGGTATAAATTTGAAAATCCATGGTGACTTACTTCTTAAGTTATTGCATTCGAACGATTTTCAGAAATTTTATTATTAGATGCACCTCTTGTATGAATGTCAAAATCTAACCTTATCCTTATCACATTCACAATCTTGATAAATGGATGGGCATTAATGGGTGGACCATTTTTCAAAAGAATAATCTTCAAAACTACTTGATGTATGAAGATACAATTTCACAGCAATCACTGTTTATGTTCAAACATTTGACCATAACTTCTTATGCAAATTGAAGGTGAGCAGTAAAAATGTGATGATTTGAGATTTACAGCATCAATGTCCATTCACTCTTAACAACAAGAGAGAGAGAGATTACAATGGCAACTAGTATCCCTGCAACATTCAAAGATGATGACCCAGCACTGCCTAGCAATATGAGACAGCTCAAGTGTTGGTGCCAGGTGGCCGGAGAGGGAGAGCGTGGCCCCAAATGCGAGACACATTACGGACTCAAGAATTGCTTTTCACTACTTTATTGTGTATTTACAATTATGGCAACGTGGTATCAGTCTAGGAGCTCTGGTTCTCCTGTGTGAGTGATAATGAGTGTCAGGGTAAAAGGCACTGCAACAGAGGACAGAAAAGTTAATGATTGGAGGGGAAATCTGAGTGAGTGAACAGGAGAAGACAACTTCTAATCTGTTTTCCAGGCATAATGGAAACCGGTGGGCAGGAGGACAGGCAGGTGAGACGGTGGAAATCTTTCTGTGTGGAGTTTGCATGTTCTCCCTGTGTTTGCGTGGCTTCCACCCACAGTTCAAAAACATGCATAGGATAGGTTAATTTAAAAACCTATAGGTGTGAATGTGAGTGCGAATGGTTGTCTGTCCCTGTATGTTAGCCCTGTGACAGACTGGCGACCTGTACCCCGCTCCTCGCCCTATGACAGCTGGGATAGGCTCTAGCGCCCCCCGCGACCCTGGAAAGGATAAGCGGAAGCGGATGGATGGAATGATGAGTTACAGGTGAGAAGAAAAGGACTGGGCTTCCACCATGGACAGATCACTCTTTTTGGCGGGGGAGAATAGCAGATCCCTGATTGCTGACACCAGAGCCATGACACATGGATTAAAAGAGAGATCTTCTGGTGACAATGAGAAGAATGTGTCAAATGATGGTCAAAGGGAAGAGGTAGAATCAATCAATCAATTAATTAATGGACTCACCCCAACCAAATAGAAAAGATGAAGCAACTGCAGGAGTTTTTAGTTGTTCAACAGAAGAGAAACGGACCAAACTATATAACAGTTGGAAGACGAAGCAGCCCAAACACTGGAGATGGTTCAAAGACAAGATCATCTTTGCAAAAACATTTAAAAAAAATTCACAGAAGGAATGCTGAAACATCAGGTGGCAGAGAAATGGTAAATAGACTGATTCTTATTTAACTCTTTTCCATTCTCTCGGACACCGTTTCTGAACATCAACAGTGAATGCTATTGAAGTCTTTAGAGATTCTACACTGTATGCTTGCTTTGCACAAGTCATGGCCACGCTGTTATGTTCTGAGATCTTTGTTTTCAGTGATGTCCAACATGACCACACCACCTGTCTATATGGCAAAGGAGGTTAATTACATATATCAAATTCACTAAAGATTTTGATACAAATTGGTGTTACTGAAGCCTCTGAGAGGGCGAGGTGTGTTATTTAACTGGATTGCATGGTGTTTTAAATTCATGTTGGGTACCTACTAATAAATTGTGGAGCGCATTAATAGGGCTTTGGAGCGTGATGTCACAGGGGTGGGCGTGGAAAGGATTTTGGCCCGATCCGCCATTTTCGGGGCCTAGCAAGTGAAAAGGGAGCGAAGGCACACACAACAGACATGGTTCGTATTTGCTGTGCGGTCGGCTGCAATGCTTGATCGCACGACCGGCAAGAGAATAAGCTTGAAAAGGGTTTATCTTTTCATTCTTTCCCAACCTGGAAGCAACATGAGGCAGCTCGTGTATCGATGTTACCAAACGAAGGCGTCTAGCCTGGATAGCAGCTGTGAGACGAGCTGATATCCAGCTCTCTTCCATCTCCAAATATCTGTTGGTGCTCCAGACATTTTCATTCCGGTAAGTTCTAAATATGTTCATATCACTCTTTATAGCCTATTAGTTTTATTCTCGATGCGCTTTGAGGTCATAGCAAATTAGTACAAACATCCTACTGAGTGATTTTGCAGAACTACCTTCTATTTATAGAGTTGCTAATTATTTGGCATTATTGCAGCAAACCAGCCTATGAAATGGATGAAACACATTGTGACTGGGTTCCAGCGCTACATAACGGACCTGCTTCAAACATACCACCATGCCAATCAGATTACTTCTTCCATGTGAGGGTGAAGAGGTGACCCTTCTGGATAAGATGGTGAAGGCTTGTTGAACAGTGTTGTAGTAAAACCAGGGAAAATGAAACTTGCTCCTGTTAAATATTCTTAAGTCTTTTGCTGTATAAATAGTGGGGGGGGGGGGGGGGGGGGTTCCAAAAGATACAGTAAATAATGTTAGTAGTGTGTGATATCATGTAAACACTGTCATGATTTTATGTAAACATTTTGTCTTTTGTAAACTATAAATGACATGGATTCTACATTGTAACTGATGTGATGTTCTATAAAGTGGTTTTAATAATAAAAAAGAGGCAAAAATTAGTTTGTTTCTTTATTCAATTTTTGAACAGTGGTACTCAGTCAGTACATATTCAGTAAATGCAAATTATTTACATGGCAGTGCACTTCAGGCATAAATCTAGACCCCTAGACAAAACATTATGGCATTATAGCAGTGACAACTCCTCCACAGTAGCAGGTGGGATTTTTCTTTTTTGAGGACGGCTCCTTTTACCTTTCACTACGGATGGTCTGTTTATGTTTTGATCAAGAGCCTTTTTTTGGGCAGCTGAAGAGGAGAAGTCTATCTTATGGCCAACCTCTGACTGTATCCAGTATGGAGGTTCATCTGTAACAGGCCTTGTGCCACGGATCAACACTGTTGCTTCTAGATTGGGTGCAGGTCTCCACGACTCCGGCCATACAGGTGCAGTGGGCGGCTTCAACCTTCCCTGTGATGCTCACAGTGACCCATGGCTGCAATGCTGTTCATTCAGTCTTTGAGAGTGCAGCACCTGAAACACACACAGACAAAGTTCAATTAAAGACAAGAACTATGAGCCAAGGCCGACATAAATGTGTTTTATCTACTTTATCATAAATGTAACAAAGTGTTTAGAAAGTTAGCACATACATGTAATTTTTCATTTCTTTATGTGTCCATCTATAGAACGCTGCATTTTATAGGGTAAATCTGCCTGTTCTCTGTCAGAAACCTGCCTGCAGAAAATGAACCTAAAGTATGTAATGCAAGGATGTAATCACTTTAGAGATGGAGAAAGCATAAAGTGACAATTATGAATCACTTAATATGATAAGGAGATTCTGCAGGTCATTAATCAATGTATAAAATTAAAATAAAATGTATTTTTAGTGACACAAGATACAAATATTGAAGCAAGATCTATAATTAGAATTATTTATAATAAATATGAATAAATCAGTGCAATTTCTTTAACCATAAAGAATAACTAAGTCCTTCAGGACAATGTCACATCAATGCACTGAACTCACTGTGTTATCCCGCTAACAGAGCCTCCACATGTTCTCACTGTAATTTCCCCTCATGAATGAATTTATGCTGCACTAATCTGAATGTTTGCAGGGAAATCAAACGCATTTCACACGCAGTACTCGAGCTGACTTACCTTTGTTTGAATGACAACTTGTACGCGCTGACTCCACAGATAAGGTACAAAAATATGTCAGGCTATAGCGGTTGCTCTTCAGGGTTTCTACTCCACGGCAGTGTTTCATACGGGTCCACATTTCCAATGCACGCAATTTTCTGCAAGTACCGCTGCTTCGCCTCTGGACGCAATCGGTCTCTATACCGTCCGTTTTCTTTGGAGCTGCTTTTAAGCATGATTCTTGTCGTCGTCGTTCCAACACTGTGTCTCTTTTGATTCGTAGACCCCGAAAATGGCGCCGCGCTCCGCGGCGTGACGTCAACTCCAAAGCCCTATAAAGTCCACTGTTATGTTTAATTGGCTAACGTAATCTAAAAATACCAACCGGTTTTCATGTCACTGATGATGGTATAGAAAAAGTCTTAGACATGCTCTTGGCATTGATGGAGTATGGTGGAGGACTTAGAAACTGAGGACGAGAAATAAAGAAGTCAGCATGATGAAGCTCCCCAAACATGTCAAATCTTTCTGGCCAGTTTAACAGCAGTTTGGAAGTACAGTTAGTTTTTCAAAGAGCAGCAGAATTGGATTGTGGGGTCGCAAATTTTAAAGGCTTTGCAGAATTTCTTCAGGCCGGAAAGATGTTGATTAAGGCTTTTGGAACACAATTTAAACCAAAAGACAAAAATCGCAGGAGATGAGTGAAGTTTGATGCCAACAATTTTATTGAGTTGTATTGGACCGAGACAGTTTTTCGCGTTCTCGTGTAAACACAGAAACTTAGCTTCCGAAAACCTTTTGAAAACAAATTTTTTCAAATGCTTAATTCCCGATGATCCAAACACTTTTTCTGTGTTCTACCATCACCCTTTTCTAAGAATGAAGCCTACCATGTAGCATGGTTTCCTATATACTTTTTCCAAGTGTACCGAAGACCTAAAATTTTCATCTCAGGTGCTACAACAATGTGACTTCTCACCTGTGTGAATTTGCATGTGTTCTTCCAAGCTTGACTTCATACCAAATCGTTTCCCACATGTGCTACAACAATGTGACTTCTCACCTGTGTGAATTAGCATGTGTCTATTCAAGATCGACTTCAGACCAAAGCTTTTCCCACAGGTGCTACAAGAATGCGGCTTCTCACCTGTGTGAATTAGCATGTGTCTATTCAAGATCGACTTCAGACCAAATCTTTTCCCACAGGTGCTACAAGAATGTGGCTTTTCACCTGTGTGAATTTGCATGTGTCTATTCAAGTGTGACTTCCGACTAAATCTTTTCCCACAGGTGCTACAAGAATGCGGCTTCTCACCTGTGTGAATTTGTATGTGTCTATTCAAGATCGACTTCAGACCAAATCTTTTCCCACAGGTGCTACAAGAATGCGGCTTTACACCTGTGTGAATTTGCATGTGTTTTTTCAAGCTTGACTTCAAACCAAAGCTTTTCCCACAGGTGCTACAACAATGTGACTTCTCACGTGTGTGAATTAGCATGTGTCTATTCAAGATCGACTTCAGACCAAAGCTTTTCCCACAGGTGCTACAAGAATGCGGCTTCTCGCCTGTGTGAATTTGCATGTGTCTATTTAAGTGTGACTTCCGACTAAATCTTTTCCCACAGGTGCTACAAGAATATGGCTTCTCACCTGTGTGAATTTGCATGTGTTCTTTCAAGTGTGACTTCAGACCAAATCTTTTCCCACAGGTGCTACAAGAATGCGGCTTTACACCTGTGTGAATTTGCATGTGTTTTTTCAAGCTTGACTTCAGACCAAATCTTTTCCCACAGGTGCTACAAGAATGCAGCTTTTCACCTGTGTGAATTTGCATGTGTCTATTTAAGTGTGACTTCCGACTAAATCTTTTCCCACAGGTGCTACAAGAATATGGCTTCTCACCTGTGTGAATTTGCATGTGTTCTTTCAAGTGTGACTTGTGACCAAATCTTTTCCAACAGGTGCTACAACAATATGGCTTCTCTCCTGTGTGAATTCTCACGTGAATTTTCAAATACATGAGGGAACTCCAATTTTTCCCACATATACTACAGCAACGTGGCTTCACACCTCTGTGAATTCGCATGTGTGTCTTCATATTTGATTTTACATTAAATCTTTTCCCACAGCTGCTACAGGAATATCGTTTTTCATTTGTATGGAATTCCATGTGTATTTTCAAATGTTCCTTCTGATTAAATATTTTCCCACAGGCGCCACAAGAATGTGACTTCTCACCTGTGTGAATTCGCATTTGTCTATTCAACTTTCTTGTTTTATTAATTTTTTTTCCAAAGGTGCTAGATAAACATGCCGTCTTTGAATTTTGAACTGTCAGGTCTGCTATTATTTGCTCAGACTTATTTCTGTGCGAATTTTCATCCTTGTTTTCATCCTGATCCATGTCAGGAGAGTTGTTAGAAAGGAGCTGGTCACTGCTTGGTTTTGGTTCACTGTGGTCACTTTCTTCATGAGATGGAAAAGTTGCAGTCGCCTGCTTTCGTGCAAGTGGTTTTCCCTCTTCAGTGGTACTGAGTTCCTCCTGTTCCTCTTTAATCTGTGAAGGATCCTCCTGGTGTAGACTGGAGTTATTCTCCTGGTTACAGACCTGCTGATTTGTGCGCCCCTCCTCATCCTTACAGTCACATTGTGGAAGATCTGAAGCAACAGATTAAAAAAAAACATACATTTGAAAAATTACAAGTTAACCATAGCCATTAACAGGTCTCCACATGGTAAGCATGTCGCACAGATATACCAATGAAAGGCATGTTGGGGGGAGAAGCTGTTTTGCTGAGAACACTCCTGTTGTGTGATCAATTTAAGTTTGGAATTGTATATTCCAAACAGCAGAGCATAAATATTTAACTACATTTATCCCAGTCCGAAATCTATTTAAATTATTATTTTCATTCCATGCTGCAGACGATACCTGGAATTCTTTAAATTGACCGAAAAAATGAAAATCCATGAGGTGGAAACTTTAAACTCAAACACTTCACTTCTTGCTTTCTGCTCAGTTTTTGTATCATTCAATGGTGGAAATCTAATTCATGTAAATAAAAAGATAACCATACATCAGGGGCGATCTCAAAACAACACAAAAAAGTATCTGTAGGAAAAACTACGAGATTCTCATAAATTTTACTCTGTTGGATTTTGTGTGTTATCAAGTGACTGTGGAGTTTTTGTTTCAATGTGCATGTCTCATCTCAGTAAATATCTGAAACTGGTTCAACTGATTTAAACTGTGGCGTTGAATCTCAGATATGTGATATTAGGGCAGGGCGATATGGCCAAAAATATGTATCACGATATATATTTTAAAATTTGCGATAATGATATAATTGACGATATAATTTCCGCGAGACAAAATACAACTCCACAACTTTACTAGCGCAAAAAAAACCCCCATCCATTTATTTTACTTAAACAAACAGCTGGTTTTTTATGTGCATTAAAGCTATATAAACATTTAACAGTGGAAATGCAAATTCCTTGATGAAAGTTTAACCAAAAGGCATTTCCAGTAGAAATGGGCTGACATATCCTGAGCATAACCATGTATAATATCCACTGAAGTTAAAAAGAGGTGCTTTGCAACATGAAACTGCAGTGTGCCAAATAAAAATGTCAAATACAATAAAAACGTTTTCGGACCATAAGGCGCACGGGATTATAAGGCACATTAAGCGAAACAAAGCAGTCAGATAAATCAAACTTTATTCAACTCATTCTTCTTGCTTCCTCCACTTCTGTACCACTGATTCATTAATGCTGTATTCTATCACAGCTGCTCTATTCCCATGTTGTTGCAGTATATTAATAACTAACCTCGTATTTTGGATGGATTATCTCAGTTGTTCTCCTGACTGAAGTTTGGTCCATTTACAGCATCCGGCCATAGGATTGCATTTGTCTCTAACCATCAGGAACCTTCACGTTAATGTTTATCGAGTGGAAAAGTGTGAGCGTTCATCCTGAAGCTTCACTGTTTGTTATGCTAACACAGCTGTGTCGCTAGCGATCACGTAGCACATCATTATATACCACCTAGCCGAACTTCAGTAACCCTACAAACGTCAGTGCTGTGTAGTTTCCTGTCTTCATTTATGTTGGAAGTGATAGTAGAGCTGTACGTTTGAATTTTTTCAGAAATCTCTGTCAGAACATGCTATATCATGCTTAGGTAACTAGCGAAACTAGCGATCTAACTTCCGCTAGCTTCCAACTCCGTTAAATGTAATGAATTCTGTTTTCATGGATGCCTGGATGTTAAACATTATAGTTACACCTGGTAAAGCATCAATGGTGATCGTTTTATTAAAGATGAAAGAATTTAGACAGTTTTTAACTGTCAGTGATGTTCGTTTGACTTCGGGACCATAAAGGACGGAGTTTAGGACCCAGATTGCTCCCAGATTTACGAGCACCTTAGTCCAACAAATACGGTAATAATGACGGCCCGCTTGCATGTTCTACAAAAAAAAAAAGTGCTTTGTTGTGTATCTGACGGACCAACACCAAACCAGTTAAGTTGCACCATTTTTACAAACCAATTCTGGTTCATCCGTTTCACTCAACAATCTGCTTTCCCCATTCTCATTCTCCGTTGCCGCCGTGGTTTTTCGCCACTGCGCATAAGCGTTTTACCCATATTCTATCGCGATATTTCATTTTCTTATCGTTGCCTAGCATTGTACCGGTATTACCGTGAACGGTGTAATATGGCCCAGCCCTACGTGATATCAAATAATATAAACAGACTATCCACGATGTGAAAATAAAAACAATATATAATCGGTCTGTGAAGGTTCTCAGTCATCCAGTTCATCGTGGTCTATGGAGCTTGGAAAGAAAAGCGTCTGGACTTCTTTAAGTTGCTTGAAGACGTTTCACCTCTCATCCGAGAAGCTTCTTTAGTTCTAGGGTCAAATGGTGGAGAGATCCACATTTAAGCCCTGTGGGAGTGTGCCCCCGAGAGCGACAAAAGGACCCCCTAATGATCCTCTACCTAATCACATGAGCTAAGGTGTGAAAACGGGTGTAGGTCACAATCAGCCAGGGTTTCGGGTCAACTCATTGTGAAACCTAACCCCACCCTATCATGTGATTTCCTGAGGTCAGATGGCCCAGGATGTGAGTGGGAGTTAAGGCGTCTGGGAAGGGATCTCAAAACTGGATTATACATGGCAGACAGTTGGTGTCATAAGCCACCGACTCTGTTCAAAGATGGTCGCTCACAGTGGATATAAATGGCCTCTTTTACTCCTCTTTCAAACCATCTGTCAAACCATCTGTCCTCTCTGTCCAAAATGTAAACATTGGCATCCTTGAAAAAGCGACCTTTGTCCTTTAGATGCAGATGGACTGCTGAGTCATGTCCTGTGGAGGTGGCTCTTCTATGTTGTGCCATGCACTTGTGAAGTGGCTGTTTGGTCTCTCCAATGTAGAGGTCTAGGCATTCCTCACTACACTGTAAAGCATACACTACATTGTTAAGTTTGTGTTTAGGAGTTTTGTCAAACTTAACAATGTTAAGTTTGTTAAGGCGCTTTTTTTTAATGTCTGATACAGATATCATTAATTTGGATATCAGATGATACCAATATGAATCTGATGTAGTGTATTTTATAATCAATAAAACTTTTTTAAATATCTTGCTGCCTTTCGTACAAGTTCATACTGAAATTTTAAAAAACACAAAACACTAAAACTAGGGCTGCTCGATTATGGCAAAAATGATAATCACGATTATTTTCACTGAAATTGAGATCTCGATTATTTGACGATATTTATTTAACAATAACAATGTATTGAATAATAGCTTTAAAGATTGTCAAAAAATAATATAAAATAGTGTGCAAATACTGATTACAGTGCAAATGTTTGCAATATAAAAAATAAATGAAAAATGTAAACATCTATGTTTAGTGAACTTCAAAATACTGCACAATATTTGATCCACGTCTGACTCCGCGAACCCATAATGTTTCCACCAATGTTTCCTCAAATATTTCATGTGTCTGAGCGAACACAAAAACTCCCTGAGCGATCCCTTGGACCACTGTGAATGACATCAGACGTGTGCACTGTGGTCACGCCAGCATCGAATCCATCCAAGTTACATGGTTTATTAAAATAATCAAATTACAGCATTTACATTTCTGTTAGACTACTTTTAATTAACTGCTTTAGCCCACTTACAATGAAAATTTAAAAAATCCTGTTCATGACCTGTGTAGTATGTTAACACTATTGGAAGTAAAAATAACTTGAACTCCAATTTTGAAAACACAACTTTCTTTCTTTCTTTTTTTTTTTTCATAAAGCTCTGACTTGTATTATGAGTCTGAGTCTGTGGTCTGGGAGAGAGTCCTGTAACTCTGTCTGCCAAATACAGTATATAATGACCAATGTTGGGCAATTAATTATATAGTTACTACTTCAAAAAAGTAACTCAGTTTGGCAAACAACAAAGTTTTTTGCAGCTATTTTTTTTTAAAATGCAGCCAAGGCGTTTTTTTAAATAAACATTTCAAACTATTTACAGAACAATCAGCTGTTCTGCATCAAATCTGATGCCACACAAATTATTTGTGCCACTCCGAAAAACAATTTCTGTCCCCTTTGAGATAAAGGAGAACAACAGCCTGATACCTGCAGGCCTGACAACAGGAGATGTATCACTCCTGTAACACCTGTAACATTCAGCAGTCGCCTCATTGTTCTGACACACACAACAAAACTATTGACTACACTACACACTAACTACACACTAACTACACAAGATTTGCGCTAAACGTCCCAAATCTCTCACATCTCAGAACACCGCCGTCACTCCTAAAACTTCCCCCCGTTTCTTAACAACTAGATGCCACGTTGCCATATCATTTTTTGACTGGTCGACACGGTACTTTTTTCGACCAATAGGAAAGGGTTGGGGGTTTTTTGGTTTTGTTTTTGCTCACAGGCGGAGAGTGCTTTCGAGCGGTTTCCTTATAAAACGCTGTTTTTGCCGTTTCTTCCCGCAGTAAATATAAACAACGATAGTATTCAGGAAGAAAACCAAACATTGCATATATTTTTATCATAACTCTGGTTTTACGTGTCCTATCAACACAATTTAAAAACTGGTATAAAGTCCACACTTTTTCCGTCAATTGTTCCGTCTGTCCTGCTCACATCTCCAAAAGTTGTACACGTTGTCATTAACGTGGCTTCACTGCACATCAGCCACGCCGCTTTGCTAGCTAAAACACCGGTGTCGGCACATAAGGACGCTGTCATAGCCTGTCAACAACGTTGATTGGCTGCGTATATACTAATGTGAATCGCATTATTGGCTGGACTATACTATAGGATAAGGTGGCATCGTTCTAATCCCATACAGGAGCAGCCAGTCACTTACTGACTAACACTGCAAAACAGAATTGTTAAAGTTTTAATTTAGGTTAGATTTTTTTTGTGCGCAACGCAGATTTTCTGTGTGCAGAGACCGTGCCAGCAGTGCGCAATTGCGCACGTGCGCAGCTTAGAGGAAACATTGGTTTCCACACCACTGAAGTCGTTTTACCTCTTTTCAACCAACGGCATTCTTTCTTCAGCAGCCATTATCCTCTCCTCTCCAAATAACTTCTGCTTAACTTTCCGAGCTTCCCTCGGGTCCTCTTAATTGTTGTGACGCGTGTTCGAAACGCAGAGAGGTACGCTCGATTTGCCACACGGAGCAGCGCGAGAGTAAAGCACGAGGGAGGTGCTAATAATCGGCTCAGTCATTTTTAATGATCGTTGAAAACCCACATCGTAATCGAGATCAAAATTCGATTAATTGAGCAGCCCTAACTAAAACTATTCTGTTATACCTTTATGCAAAAAAATTAATATCAATTCAATCAAACCTTTATTTGTCACATGCAAGTATGCACCTGCAGTGAAACTGGACCCCCCCCCCCCCACACCACACCACACCACACCACACATACATAGCACAAACATCACATTGGAAGACAGGTAGGAGACAGGTAGTAATTGGAAGAACAATGAAATGTACAATACAATGGGCAAGTGGAGGATGAAGAAAAAGAGACCTGTACTCATGCTGGGCTCCTTTTGGGAGGTCAGCATGAGAACCACATGACAAGCAACGGGGGTGGGTAAGGGAGTGAGAAGTGAGCCGATGTAGACACAGCCATCTTGCCAAGCAGCTATTAATCCAGCACTGGGCCCAGACCCGCCGTCTGACCTTGGCCTTGGAGATAAGTGTTTAAAGGTGTTTGGAGTCCAGGATGGAGACGAAGAGTCTAAACACTCTGTGATCAGGGAAGCATTTTGTTGTTCAGCTCCAGCCTTGAGACCACGGCTGGCGCTGATATGGTAGCCACATGAAATGATGGTGGTTTCCTTTAGTGCGAACAACTGCATGTCAATTTTACAGTCGATCTAAATGTCCATCACTGGTCTTTCAATCTCCTGTTGGAGAGGAGTGAGCTTCTCCAAGATGTTATCAATTTTGCGCTCAAAGAGCATAGTCTGAGTACTCACGACAGCTTCGAGCTTCTCCAACATCTTATCCGTGCTGGGTTCAATGAGCACATTTTGAGAAGTCACGACTAGTCCCATCATTTCAATCACAGCAGGGAGCTTTGTGGGGTTTTGAACAGCCGTTTCCGCTTTCTTTAATTTTTGATAAGCCAGGGCCAAGCCAGCTCCGATCAGCAAGAACCCTGATATCATGGTTCTGAAAAGCTAGGTGTCTTCAATGTCCTTGATTGACAGTCCCGCCAGGCACATGACCCTCCAGTTCCTCGACCCGTCCATCGTGTATCCAGCAGGGAACGTCCCTCCCGGACATTCGGGCTCTTCCGAACCCAGGCTTCTCGTTGAGAAGAGGGTGTCAATTGCATTCAGGGACCACTTGATCAAATCCATAATCCTCTTTTAGGTTTTAGAGAACAGGCCGTGAAAGTCTTCCAGAGTAAAAAGTATAAGTAGACAAGACTAACCAAGGACATGAGAAGCCAAGCAGGAAAGATAAGGAAGAGGGAGAAAAGTGCGACCGCCTTTGTCAAGAGCCAAAAGAGCATTCATTCCCTGAAAAAAATACACTGCACCCAAAATATTTCATAGTTCAGCAATGCTGATCAACATAATAAACTTAAACCTACACCATCCTCTCTATTCTGGTTGTAGGAGCCATTTTTGGGTTTATACCTTATGTTGCCGCTAGAGGTCACCTTTTTCTGTTTTCATATGGCTGGTTCATATAAAGGTATTTAAGGTAGACGCACATAATCGGTGTCAGGTGTGTTGTTAATTGTAAGAAGGCAAACAGTTTGTGACCGCTGCGCTGTTATGTTAAAATCTTGTTGGAATAAACACCAAAAAGGACAAGATGAGAACTGCTGAAGTTATTGGACAGTTTAATTAATTCATGCATACCAGTGACATCGCGTCACCCCCGTTAACAAGATTACGAGATTATTAACATTCACATAATTATTTATTAAAAGCTAGACATGTTGAATGACAATAAGAAAGAAAAGTATTTCTTTGTGCCCCCTTTTCCCTGTTAGTGCCCCAGCTGGCCCCCTGGCAAAACTAGACCCGCCCCTGCACAGTTACCAGCTGTCAGCTTCGTAGAAAAGGATCCTGGTTTAGAAAGTAATATTAAAGAAATTCTAACAACAGCTTAGCAAGCTTAAACGTGCCGCTGTTGTTTATCCACTGGTTTCCTCTTTCTGGCGTAAAGTGGGTAATAAACAAACAAAAGAAACAGGACTCGTGACAAAAAACCCGATCATTGACCAGTTTCATGATTGATGTAGCAACAGGAGAGGGAGAGAGAGAAAGAGGCAGTCGCTCCACATATCGGTTGTTAAGTTAAACGTGGGAATGCTTTACAAAGATTCAGAGTAGAACTTACACACTTGCTTTACTTCTCTGGTATAGCTTTCTCTGAGATGAAATGCAGGTTTGGCAGCGAGGCTCCAAATGCTCAACCAGAACGCCGACAGGTCTTGCGCGCCACAGCCGCTCTATCATGTGACGCATACTGCTCCGACGTGCTAAGGTCATGAGCTGGGTCACGCCATGTCGCAAGTTTTGTGAGGTGCTTTTGTGATATTTATTGGATCGGATTACATTTTTTATTTCTCTCCGATATCCGATCCAGTAATTTAGGTCAGTATCGGACCGATACCGATACGTAATATCAGATCGGTCCATCCCTATTACAGACATTCATCAACAGCTGCCTCCAACAAGTCCTCTGCTCTGTTGACCAGAAAAGATTACAAACTGTGGACAAGAACAAACTAGGAACCAATAGCAATACCAATCCTGAAAAGAAAGTATTGTTGGATTGGCCTCACCCTCAGAAGTCCACCAATAACATCACTACACAGGCCTTGTGCTGGAATCCAAAGGGACAGAAGAAGAAAGAAAGATCCAGAAACACATGGCACAAGGACACAACTATCATAGTGTTGTGTGGTTTGTTAAAAGCGTAGTTTCAAATTGATATTACATTTTTAAATTGATCGTTCAGCCCTGATGGGGATAATTATTTTATCCTCAAAAGGTTCAGTGGATGTACTCAGTCATAATGTACAGGGGCGCCTCCAGAATTTTTTCATGTGGGTGGCCATATGGGGGCTACTGAAAACATTGAGGTGGCACACCAAAAGCATAATTTAACGTTTTGTTTTTGTTTTTTTATATGATTTTGTCAAATATAGGCCACTTGAAAAATGTGGCCAAAAAAAGAAAGAAAAGAATCACATGCCTATTCATTTCCTGTTATTAAATGTGATATTGCCTAGTTTGTCCCTCGCAGCTGCAGCTCGTGAGGGACAAACAAAGTGACAATGCGAATGACAAAAAATGTATATGCAGGAATAAATAACAAGGTAATGTTTCAACTCATTGTAGGGAGGCTTCCTCTCTCTTGGGCTCAAGTTTATTACAGTTATGACCAACATAGGACAGTCCTGACAGGGGCGACACTGGGAGGGCTAGACATTTTGGCTCTTAGAATATTACTTCAGTTTCCTTATTGCAGTTGGTGCTTAGAATCGTCATGTGTCTCTATAACCCTGGACCCAGTGCAGGTGGTGGGAGACAGAAGGACTCTGGCCAAAATAACATCTCTGATGGACAGAGTCTCCCACCCCATGCATGGAAATGTTGCTGAACTGCAGAGCTCCTTCAGTGACAGACTGCTGCATCCTAGATGCATGAAGGAGCGTTTCCGCAGGTCCTTCCTCCCTGCAGCTGTCAGACTGTGCAATCAGAACTGCTCCCAACAAACATAGATGTTTACATCAGCACTGTAACTGCAATAAGTTAATTAACCGATTCGCACTACAACCTGGTTTGCCTCTTATCTGTAGTTATTTATATTTAATTTAATAACTGTACAGTACTCTCTGTATATAGTAACCATATTCCTTAATGTAAATATGTAAGAAAAATTGTGTATGTTTCTGTTCTGTGTCCTGTGTACTGTTTGTTTGTATATGTGTCTTTTTGGCTGCTGTTACAACCAAATTTCCCCTTGTGGGACAATTAAAGGATTATTCTAATCTTCTATTCTATTCTAACATATCTCTGAGGTATGATTAGGATCCAACATGAGTTAGATTCAGTTTTGTATTAAGAAATCTATCTATTAAGGTTTTGCATACCTATTCTGTGCAACTCTACTTCAGGGTTCCACATGATGCCCAGCTGCTGCCTGGTCCAGATGGTGATGCCTTTGGTTTCCTGCTTCAGTGCAAGCTGCTCTTCTTCCTGATTGATGGAGATTTCCTCTTGTTCCTCTTTAGTCTGTGGAGGATCTTTGTCCTGTTGGTCCAGACTGGAGTTCCTCTCCTGGCTACAGACCTGCGGGTCATCCAGATCCTCATTTTCCTTACAATCATGTTGCTGTGGGAGGTCTTGACGGACACAACACACAAGAAAAAAGTTACACTGTGAGCATGTCTCTCAGGTATGTGAGCGATATTTAAGGTGCACAAGTGTTTTAAATATTATCTCTCATGCGGTGAACAGCAAAGAATTCTGTTTACATGCAGAAAGTCATCATTTATGAGGCGTACAACTTGGTTCTTGTGGCTAATGAGCCACATTTTTCATTGTCTCAATGTTTTTCCTATATTCTGAGTACAGTTCTGCGTCAACTTGACTTAAATCTATATGGAGGAAATGTTTGTTTTTTATCACACAAACACAAGATTTTAAACCCAGTTTTTATTTTACTGTGCTAACAGAAAAAACGTCTTCAGTGAGGTAGTATGCCAGACGGTAATACATGCCACGTGTCTTTATGATGTCATCACGTGATGTTTTGATATGAGTCATATTCATCTCTGTATTATGAAATCTCTATATTACAGTTTTACATACCTACTGTGGTCTGCTTTACTCCAGATTTCCACAACACATGCAGCTCTTCTCCAGTCCACACATTAATGTCTTCAACCTCCTGTTCAAGCTGCTCTCCTTCCTCACTGCTGCACATTTCCTCCTGTTCCTCTTTAGTCTGTGGAGGCTCTGGGTCCTCCTGGTTGAGACTGGAGCTCCTCTCCTGGTCACAGAACTGCTGATCATCCAGACCTTCATCAACAAAGGGACACAAGAAAATAGTGACTAATGTGATGATAAGAAAGATAAAGAAGGATGAAAAGGGGTCACCTATTGAGAATTTAGCTTGTGGTTTCACAGTCTCTTGCATTCTTGCAGATGTTGCCACAGAAACATTCACTCATAGTCATTTGTTCATTGGGTGATGTTGATAACTTTACAGCTGTCTGGGGTCTAATTTTTAGATTTGACTGCCAGTGATCATCACACACTGTGAATAAACAAACAAATCAACAGCAGCATGATCTGAATATGATCATGAAAGCTTAAAGTATTTTATGACGGCAGGTAAGATATGCTATTAATGCTAATCTTTTAACATTTTACTAATAAATAAACACTCACTGGTTACTTAATAATGTACATATTGCTAATACTAGATTGGAGCCCCTTTCGTCCTCAGAGCTGACTTAATTCTTTGCGGAGATTCAGCAAAGTGATGGAAACGTTCCTCAGATATTTGTGGTCTATATTGACCGGAGAGCTCCACACAGCTGCTGCATATCTGTCAACTTCACATCCATGATGCAATTCCACCACATCCAAAGGTGCTCTATTGGATTGATAGCTGGTGACTCTGGAGACCACCCGAGTACAGTGAACTCACTGTCATTTTAAGGGCACTGCATATTTAGTCTTTTTCGGACTACTCTCTGTAAATCATACAGATGTTTGTGCTGGAAATTTAAACAGATCAGCAGTTTCTGAAACACTCAGATCAGCCAATGTGGCACCAACACCCACACCACGATCAAAGTGATTTCAATCACCGTCACTGATCGCTACATGCTGAAATGCATGGGCTGCTGCCATCTGAGTGGCTGATTACATTTTGGATTAAAGAGTAGCTGAACAGGTGTACCTAACAAAGTGGCCGTAAGTATGTTTACATAGATGCAGTGTTAGGGAGTAATGGCATACATGTACCGGCGTTATGCATTTAAAATACAAAACATGAGAAACTCAAGCAAAACATGCAATAAGAGACTCTAATGCAAGTGTCCCGGTAATGTTGGTGGCTTACACAATGGACCCAGCAAAAAAAGCTGCTCTCTGCTCTAAAAGTTTCACCTCCAACCTAAAGAAACATCTGGAAGTAAGTTCTACTTAAAAGACTAAGACCAAAATCTCATATCCCAATATAAGACATTTCTCATGATTATTTGCAACTAGCAGGTTATTAATGTTATCCATCAAGTCTAACCGCCTGAAGTCTATGAACAAACCTTAGCTCACGCCAGCTAACAATGTTAGCTCGGTGGTGAGTAGCCTCCATTAATAGTAATAAATCACACAGCAATAGTACATTCATGTAGTTTTAATAAGCATGACAATATATCAAGTAATCCAAAGTATTCAGAATACGTTACAAACATTGAGTAACTTAACGGAATACGTTACAAACCCCATTTTGGGCCATGTATTCTGTAATCTGTAGTGGAAAACAATTTAAAAGTGATCTTCTCAACACTCCATAGATGTAACTGTGGTGTAATATTATTTTAAATCAATGTATTTATTCTCTACTGATTATCAAATGTCAGAGCTCTGTTTTCTATCCTCACATTCCAAATGCTTCCAAAGCACCTCCAGGAATTGTCCACATGCCCACGTGAATCACACGCAACCCCCACACCTTCACAGATTTACACACCTGTATTGTGTGACTTTATCCCAGGTCTGATATCAAGCAGTCTTAGCTGACGGATCTCCTCCTCATAGCGGACGATCGTTTTTTCAAACTTTGATAAGATTTCTTCTGCAGCAGTAGTTAACCTCTCCTTGATAAACTCTCTCAGATGCTGAACTGAAGACATTATTGCAACAACAACCGATACCGCCAAACCAACGTCTCCAACCTTAACTCGGGATCGCGATAGAATTTCTGAGTGGCGCCATTGCCGCTATTCTTCTTCTGTTGTACTTACGGTAGACTGGAGATACCAAAGGCGTAACACTGCCCTCATCAGGTCAGTCCAACAAAAATCGAATCCTGACATAAAGTCTGGTACTTGATTTAACCATGGTACTTTAACCATAAATTCTGGATAAAGAATTTATGGTTCCCAATGATCCAAGTTGAAGAATGACTGTAATGCCCATCTCTCACAATTCACTATGCTTAAGGTCTCATTCTGGGGACCATCAAAACATGCTTTTCTGACTTACATGCCTCACATCACACTGTTCCTTCATTTTCATCACAGCTGTAGTAAAGTACGGATGCTTTGTTGATAGTAAGGACAAAAAACATATAAAATAAGTCATTTTTTAAAAAAACATTTTATCTGATTTTTAATGTGTTCAAGTTAAACAATGCTGCTTGGTGATTCTGTGTCCCAGATGTTTGTTCTTATCAACAATCCTGTTCTGTTTTAAAAACTCAGATTCTCTCAGACTATTTATATTTTTGGCATGAGATTATTAGTGATATCCTGGAATAAAGAGAAGAAAATACTTTGATTTAGGTTTGATTTATTGGAAAAACCTTTAGTTTGTTCCAAGACTCCTGATTTCTCTGGTACGGTGCATGAAGAGGAAGTGATAACAATTACAGTATACAAATACATTAATATGAATATCCTACACACGTTCTAAATTTCAATTTTCACATGGAGCAAATGATCATGGACTATTAGAATAAGGCTGTTATTTAATTGTGGTCACCTCTTCCCCTCTGATAATAACAGCTGTTTGTGTGCTGTGTTTGGATCCAGTGTGATTTTACATGAATATTTTAAGAATCCAGCTCTGGTCTTTGGCTCTGGTGGATCTGACAGTAAAACATCCACTTCAGTGACTGTCAGTGAGATGTTTGTCCATTCCTCTCTCAGAATGTCCTGTAGTTTATCTCTGACCTCTGACACAGCTGCTGTCACATCCTCAAAGTAGCTCAGAGGACGGATATTGATGCTGGATGAGTCTGTAGACTCACTGAGTGCTGACAGTGAGGGGTAGTTGTGTAGAAACTGGATGTGATCCTCTGTGTGTGAGAGCTGCTTCAGCTCAGCATCTTTCCTCTTCAGCTCAGTGATCTCCTGCTCCAGCTTCTCCTCAAGCTCTTTGACTCGACTCACTTCAGTTTCCTGCTGGGATCTGATCTGCTGCTTCACATCAGAGCTTCTTTTCTGGATGAGATGGATCAGCTCAGTGAAGATCTTCTCACTGTGCTCCACTGTTTGATCAGCAGACTGATTGATGGCCTCCACCTCCTGTTGAAGCAGCTTCACATCTTTCTCTCTGTCCTGGATTCTCTGCTGGATGTTTTGTCGACTCACCTCCAGCTCTCTCTGCCTCTCAGTCCTTTCTGCTGCAGCTGAGACTGTGTCATGTCCTTAACATTCATCCACATCCACAAAAGAGATAACAGATAATCTGCTGATCAGTATGGCAGAACATCTTCATCACCTCATATTAGAGCTGGGCGATATAAGATTTTTTCATATCACGATATGTTTTTTTAATTTCAGGCGATAACGATATATATCACGATATAAGCCAAATAACTATATTTGTAAGATTTAAATGTGCCGTTGCTCACAATTGAAATGTAAAATAATCAGCAGCTTGTTTTGATTTAAATATTTATTTCCGATAATAAGTTCAACAGGGCAGATGTACTTAAGGAACATGAAACTTCAGTTTCAGATAAATAAAGGCAAATATTGCAAACTACACAAAAGGTAGCTCAATCGACGGCTGCAACACCACTAAGATGTTTTCAGAAATATGCAAGCAGGAGATGGTGGATGCTATATTACTACTAGTACAATACTTGTAACTCTGTAGCAGACAACAGTTTGATAAAGTGCTTTGTAAAAAAAGAGACCAAAAGATTAGATTCTATAAGTTTCAAAGACATTTAGTTTATATATTTTATATAATACAGTAAATGTTTACGAATGACCAGCGATCATTCAGTCAGTGAAATTAGCTAAGTAATTCCCACACGTGTGTAGATTAAAGAAAATTATTTTACCTGAACAGGATTGTCTCTGATGAGCCTAAGGTACAAAACATGCCGACGATCAAGTTTTTCTAGCTCCTCGAAAATTAAAAATGTACAAAAAAACCCCGGAGCAGCCTTTCTGGGTCCATTTTAAAGTTTTCGCACTGTGGTGCTAGTGACCGGGAAAACACTGAAGTAAGGGTGGACTTGAACAATGGCTAGAAGGACGTCCAGTTTCACAGCTGCTCACTTCCATCCTACCCGGCCGTCAAAGGATCCTACATATGTGATGCAGGAAGGTAGGATCCTTGAGAGCATCGTTCCCCTGAATTTGGGCACAGTTATATACCGGGGAGCTTGACCATGTAGGGCCCTAAAGGTTAGAACAAAAATTTTGAAGGGAGGTCAAAACTGGAGTGTTATGTGATCTTCCTTTGGTGCCTGTTAAGAGTCTTGCTGCAGCATTCTGCACAGTCTGAAGACAATTTAAAGCTGAATTGTTAAAACAAGTAAAAAGACCTTTGCAATAATCCAAACGGGAAGAAATAAAAGCATGAATAATCATCTCAACTTCAGCCTTTGACATAATTAGTCTGAGTTTTGAAATATTCCTTAGAGGATAAAACCCGTTCTGGACCAGCCGTTTGGAATGTTGCTCATGTGACATCGAACTGTCAAATATGACACTGAGATTTCTAAGAAACCCTTGATTTAAGAGAAGGGTCTAAGAACCTGATATGCTGCCTAATTTCTGAAAACATATGGTCGGGAGCAATAATTAAAGTTTCTGTTTTATCAATTTAGCTGGAGGAAGTTGTCATTTAACCATTGCTTGATTTCTGTCAGGCAATTACTTAAACTAGACAATTTATAAAACTCAGAAACTTTGAAAAATCAGTATAACTGAATGTCATCAGCATAGAGATGGTAGGAGAGATTATTGTAGCACCTAATAATAGTGGTGCAACGGATCAAAAATTTCACGGTTCGGATCGGATCACGGTTTTAAGTCACGGATCGGATCAATTTTCAGATCAGCAAAAACAGAAAAAAAAGACAAAAATTCGACTCGGCATTTACTTATTTAAGTATTTTTTGCCTATTAAAAAACATTCAACTAAAGACTCATTCCACACACTTATACGAAAACAAATTAAGGTGCAATATGGACATTATGGACCATTCTGGGCATCCTCTGCATCCTCTGCACACAGCCATAAACAACCAGAGGAGTCTGTTCAGTGAGAGGTTGCTTCTCCCAAAGTCAAGGACCAGCAGAGTTAAAAAGTCCTTTGTCCCACACGCCATTAAACTGTTTAACTCCTCGCTGGAGGGGAGAGGGAGGGGAAACGGGGACAAAGGAGGGGGGGGGGGACAAGTAAGCTGTAGTGCCTTTTCACTGTGCAATAGTTTTTGTTAATATCCAACGGTGTAATAGACTCACAATACTTGAAATGTGCCGTTCCCTTGTATTCTTATTCCTATTTATTCTATTTATCCCTTTTGTATACTCTGTATTTATATATGTGTATATATGGTATATTTCTGCTCACATTCTGCAACTTCTGTCGGTACTGTGCTACTGGAAACTGAATTTCCCGGAGGAACCCACCCGAGGGATAAATAAAATTTCATCTAATCTAATGTAATCTATAGGGCAGTACAGGGCTTTGTATCTACCACTCCGCTGTGATATAACGAGCGGTCACGTGGCTTTCCGTTGCCCTGGAGCTCCACCCATTTGTAGTTAGGGCAACAGAAGATGCCTGGGACAGTTCAGCCATAACTTTAAACTTTTCCTGCTCATACATGCTTGGAACGATCTTGTCACACTGAAGTGGACACGCAACGAGATATCATAGCGTGGCTCAAGCACTTTCATCATAGTTTAAACCCCTTGTTTTGCACAACGGAATACGGCCTCCCGTCTGCAGCTAAACACCCCAATAGGTTTTGTAATAGCTTTAGCCCGGTCGGATTGGGCAGCAAAGGGCTGTTAAATGCCGCAAACTCCTCTGCTCCACCACTTGGACCGCTAGCGCTGGCCATAACTACCGCTTGACAGACCCACCACACGCAAAATACACATCCTTTTTTTTTCTTTTTCGAATCTTCGGATCACGTGCGTACCGAACTGTGGAGTGGGATCGGTTCGGATTTCGGATCAACCGTGATCCGTTGCACCACTACCTAATAATTTGGCCTAGGGGGAATATATAAAGCAAGAGAGAATTGGACCCAAGATAGATCCATGAGGAACCCCACAAGCCAGAACTGTTGATTTGGACACTTGATTTATACGAACAGTTAAAGATCTTTCAGATAAATATGACATGAACCATTTTAAAACAACACCAGCAATCCCAAACAAGTTCTTGAGCCTGTTTATTGTGATTGTTGTGTTGAGCTCTTGAATAAACTCTCGCTCAAGCGTTACCGTGGAGCAACAACCATCTTTTATTTTAGCGTCTCTCGTGCTGCTTACATACCACACATTTCCTGTCTAGAGGGTAAGTACTGCCGCCTAGTGGCGCATGCATGTACATCAATATAGATTACACCACATCCCCCTTACTGAAGTTAGGCTGGTACATTCTTTTGCTCTTCAAACAAAACATAACTGTATACTATTTTTTTTTCAATACAGACATACTCCAGCATTTCAGGAAATATAAACTCGGTATTTTCATAAACACTTTCTTTTCTCTTGTAACACATGTCAAACCGTTTTCCCTTTTGAACACGCCATTCTCAAAAACAAAACTTAGCATTTCAAAATACAACTTTTCCCTTTCCAAACAATTAGCTTCACAGATCAAGTCTTTTTGGTTTGATCACTTCCCTACCAGACCGGGTTCTAACCACACCTGGAGTATGGGGTGCGCTTGGCTCAGAAACAGTCTCTATAGGGGTGGACTGGATCTGTTTTGCCTCGGTTTGAGTCTCTGTTTGTGGGATTGGCACAAGATGACTGCGGTTCCTTCTGATCGTCCCTTGGGGTCCACTGATGATGTACGATCGTGGAGTCGGGTGGACTGATGTCACTGTGCCTTGTGCTTTTGCATCCGTGATCCAGACTGGTTGCCCTGGCAACAATTTATCCAGTTCTCTTGTTCTATGTCTTTTGTTAAAACATTCGGTTTGTCTCAGCCTTTTCTCTCTCTCAGAACGACAAATCTGCTGAAAATCAGGCAGACATGGCTCCAAGATTTCAGGAAGCACTGGTAAAGTAGTACGAAGCCTACGCCCCATGAGAAGTTGAGCCGGGCTGTAGCCATTCGCCAGTGCTGTTGTTCTGTATGCCAGCAATGCCTTGTATGGATCGCTGGCTTTTTTGAGGAGATTTTTGATGGTCTGGACACCTCTCTCCGCCTCGCCGTTGCTCTGCGGGTACCTGGGACTACTGGTGACATGCTCAAAACAGTAGTCCTTTGCAAAGTCTTTCATCTCTTGACATGCAAATTGTGGGCCATTATCAGTAATCAATGTTTCAGGTATTCCATGGCGTGCAAATATTGACTTTAAATGCACAATCACATTGGCTGAACGAGTCGGGCTGAGTTGAGCAATCTCGACATATCTCGAGAAATAATCTACTACCAACAGATAGTTTTTGTCTTTTAGCGTGAACAAATCAGCTCCTAAATTCTGCCATGGCCTTTCAGGTAAACGTGTGGGCATAAGAGGTTCCCTCACATTAACTCTCTCCTGTATGCAAAGCCTGCACTTAAGGACAAGTTCACTGATCTGATTACTTAAGCCTGGCCACCACACTGCTTGTCGGGCGCGTTCTCGACACTTAACTACCCCTTGGTGACCCTCGTGTATTTTGTCCAAAACTGCATTTCGCATGTTTGCAGGTATGACCAACCTTGTGCCTCGCAATAGTAGTCCATTGTGAACGCTCAAAACTGCTCTTTCCGACCAGTAGTGTTTTACTACACCCTGCAGCTGGTTCCTGTCAGGCCAGCCCTCTGCACAGAACTTCATGACTTGGGAACAGACGCCGTCAGACTGTAGCTGCTCACGGAGATCTGCAAGGTATTTGCTGCTAGTAGGAAGGCCCTCCAGCACTGCGTCAACGTAAATATCAGTGTCCTCCATAAGATCATTGTCTCTGGAAATCACACTGTGTGTCAGCGGTAACCGTGACAGCGTGTCGGCTGTGGTGAGGCTTTTGCCTGGAATGTGCCTTATAGTGTAAGAATACCTCATTAGGCGCATGCGGAATCTCTGTATCCGCGGTGGAAGCAAATCCAAGGCCTGCCCTCCAAGTAGGCTCACGAGTGGCTTATGGTCGGTCTCAAGCTCAAAGTGCAGCCCCAAAATAAAGTCACTGAATCTTTCACAGGCCCAGGTGAGCGCCAGCGCTTCTTTTTCCAGCTGAGCATAGCGCTGCTCTGTGGGTGTCAATGATCGTGAGGCATACGCGACTGGTGACCACACGTCACTGTCTTTCTGTAGCAAAACTGCCCCCAACCCGTATGAAGAGGCATCTGCTGAGATCTTTTGGGGTTTGTTTGGGTCGTAAAGTTGCAGTACTGGAGCGGATGACAGTTCTTCTTTTAAACTGCTAAATGCATTTTGTTGCTCATGCCCCCAGTACCACATGTTTTTAGTTGAAAGCAAGTCTCTCAGTGGTTTGTCTTTTTCGGAGAGGTTTGGGATGAATTTCCCCAACTGATTCACCATTCCTAAGAAGCTTCTAAGCTCACTCACGGTGCTTGGCTCTTTCATATTCTGCACCGCACTAGTTTTGTCAGGGTCAGGACTCATGCCTTCGGATGACACAATGAATCCTAAGAATTTCACTGCTCTTTTGCCAAACTCACATTTTGACATGTTCAGGGTGACGCCCGCCTTCTCTGCACGGTCGAGGACAGCGTGGAGTCTCATGTCGTGCTCCTCTTTCGTGGATCCCCAGACCAGGATGTCGTCCATGTGGCACACGACTCCCGTGAGGCCGGCTGTCACTTCCGTCACCATCATGTTTTGGAAATGCTCTGGTGCACTGGAAATACCAAATGGCAAACGATTGAAATGGTATCTACCAAATGGCGTAATAAATGTGGTGAGGAGAGCAGATTCTTTGGACAGCGGTATTTGCCAAAAGCCCATGTTAGCATCAAGCTTGGAGAAATACTGCGCACCTGTGAGCATGCCTAGTGTTTGGTCTACAGAGGGGAGGATGTATCTTTCACGACACACAGACTCATTCAATGGTGTCATGTCCACACAGATGCGGACATTCTCTCTGTCCTTTTTAGGGGCTACGACCATGCCGCAACACCAGTCTGTGGGCTCTTCCACACGACTGATTACTCCCAACTGTTCCATCCTCTCCAGCTCTGTTTTGACTTTGCCCAGTAGTGGCAGTGGAACACGCCTAGGCACTTTCAGTGAATAAGGTTTAGCGTCGGGCTTCAGCTTAATCGTGTACGGTTTTTGAACAAGCCCGAGCCCATTACATAGTTTCGGGTACACTTTCTTCACTGTCTCAAGGTCAACATTGTCCATTCGGGCAATTAGTTTCAGTCTCACAGAAGCTGTCCTGCTTAAGAGAGCTACACGCAGATTTCTGACTACATAGATTGTCTCTGTAGTGCTCCTGTCACTGTAGGAAATGTCCTCCTTTATAGACCCAAGTACGCTCAGTGCTGCACCTCCTGGTCCATACAGTGGCTTTTTAGCTTTTTGCAAATGTTCACTTGGCTGCTTAATGTCTTTGAATGTCTCCTCTGAGATAGCTGTGACATCTGCCCCCGAGTCTAATTTAAATGTCATGCTTTTGCCTCTCACGCAGATGTTAGCAAGCCACGGGTCTTCTCCTGAATCTAGTTCACCTAGGAAAAGTCCATCTGCACTGTCTGCCACCTCATGCACAGTTGTAGACCTACAAACTCTCCCGTAGTGTCCACGTTTCCCACAGTTGTGGCATTCTGCATTTTTGGCTGGGCACTGTGCTGCTGGGTGCATCGGTGCTTTCCCACATTTAGAACAGGTTTTATTCTCTTGTCTTGTTATTTGTGGTTTATGTGGCTTGAACTGCTTTTGGTCTCTGCTTCTGAATTTATTTGGCTGTGATTTTCTGACATGCACGGCATCCACTGCTGTCTTGCCAGTGCTGCTTTCACCTCTTAGGTCAGTTTGCTGTCTTTTTATTTCCTCAGATTGTCTCGCCATTGTGATAGCTTTAGCTAGGGTCAAATCTTTGTTGAGCTGCATTCTCTCCGACAGCGATGAATCTTTAAGACCCACAACGAGCCTATCCCTCAAAAGTTCATCGTGAAGTTCACCATATTCACAGTTTTCAGCGAGAGCATATAGAGCTGTTATGAAGGAGTCAACTGTTTCTGCTGGCTGTTGTACTCGCTTATTAAACTTTGCTCTTTCATAGATCACATTCTTTCTGGGGACAAAATGTCTATCAAATGCGTTTCTGACTGCATCGTACTGCTGGCGCTGCCCGTCTGTTAGGTCAAGTCCCCTTAGCACGTCGTCAGCCTCGTCCCCCATGCAGTAAACTAATGTGTTCACTTGGTTAGCATCTGTTGAGCTGTTCAGATTACTTGCCATTCTAAAACGCTCGAAACGTCTGATCCACTTCTCCCATTCCTGGGGCTTTGCGAAGTCGAACGGTTCCGGTGGCTTGATGGTGAAAGTAGCCGCTGGTGGAGCTGCCATAACCGGGCCAGGTGTCGCCGCTGCCGCCGGTAGAGCCGCTGCTTGCTCCGTCATGTTTGTCGCTAGCCGATCGCCAAGCTGACTTTCTTTTCAGTTTTTCTCAGTTCACCGCTTAGAGCGAGTGCACTTCTGACACCATGTTGTGTTGGGCTCTTGAATAAACTCTCGCTCAAGCGTTACCGTGGAGCAACAACCATCTTTTATTTTAGCGTCTCTCGTGCTGCTTACATACCACACATTTCCTGTCTAGAGGGTAAGTACTGCCGCCTAGTGGCGCATGCATGTACATCAATATAGATTACACCACAGTGATAATGTGATCTACAGTACAGTGTCAAAGGCAGAGGTGAGATCCAAAAAATCAACAGACCTGTAATGTAACAGGAGTAAAGGAGGACTAAAAATTAGGGGATGAAGAGATATTTGACCTGATAGCCTTATTTGTAAAATAATTCAAAAACTCATTACAATCAGACACTGAGTAAACTGGTGCATGAGGAGCATCGGGAGAAACAACAGTCTTAATTGTGTTAAACAAGAATTTAGGATTTTTCTTTTTTTTGAAGCTATAAGGTGTGCAAAACATTCTGGTCTGGCAATTTTCCAAATCTTTCAGTAAGAAAATAGATTCTTTAAGATGTAACCTGGGCAGCACAGTGGCACGGTGGTTAGCACTGTTGCCTCAAAGCAAGCTGGTCCTGAGTTCAATTCCACCAACAGGCCAGGGTCTTTCTGTGTGGAGTTTGCATGTTCTCCCCATGTTTGCGTGGGTTCTTCCCGGGTACTCCGGCTTCCTCCCACAGTCCAAAGACATGCATAGGATAGGCAGCAGCAAGTGTCTCACAGTTACAGAAATTACTTAATTAAACACAGGCAGCAACAACACACATGCAAAAAATAAATAAAAGAAAATTCAATAAAAATCAGTTAAAATGACAATCAATCTAATTGAAACAGTTGCATGTTATGGACTTGGCCTCAAGGATTCGTAGTTTAGATTTAAAAGCACTTAATGAAATGAATTCAGTCATTTTCCATTCGTCTGCAATTTGTTCCAAGCCAAGGGTGCTAAATGGACAAAAGCTCTTTTACCAAATTCAGTTCGGACAAATGGAACAGAAAGCAACAAGTAACCATGCGGATGAAGAGAATACTGACCAGCATGTTTCATTGCAAGCAGGGAACATATATAAGAAGGCAGCAACCCAAGTATTGCCTTATATATAAAACTGTATAAATGAGAGTTCCTTCCACTTGCCAAAGCAGGCCATCCTACCTGAAAGTATAACTCACAGTGGTGAGTCTGAGATTTACGGTTAGTGATGAACCTCAGAGAAGCATGATACACAGTAACAACCATTCGAAGACACTGAGCAGAAGCATTCATATTATTAAATTTGGTTCTTTGTATTCTTTACGGCCAAGAAAGACACAGCTCAAAGTGGTCTAACTTAAAAATGATCTTTAATTTTACATATTCCGGAATATGGAGACGAGCAGGCTCACAGACACGCCAGCCGAGGTCTCAAGCCAAAAACAGGAAGCCAGGTTATTTATATAGACGTCACACACACTTTAAGTTTCGATCAAACACTCTACTTAGTTTCACTTTCTGCTCCTGTGCTCTGCAAAAGCATGCAGTTTCCTGTCAGTACTTTTGGCACAGACTGTACTAAGAGTTGAGCCTCTCTTATATATAAAACAATATAATCAGCAAATAAGCATTAAAAATATATATTTAATACATGACAGTTCACCCCCTTTTCGTCTTTTTTAAAAGACGACATAATTCCTAATTTATCCCATTAAGTTATACTTTCATGTGACAATAATAGAAAAAAAATAACAAACATCAAGCTCTTAGACAGCACCTCACGTTGGCGCCGGGCTGTGAACTGTCCTCCCTTAAGTATTACCCCCTTTTTAAGTAGAATCCCAGTTTAAGCCCACTTCTGACTTCCCTCACTGCTCACGGTAGAATCCATACAGATATAATTAACTTTTCCTGGTAAAAGGGCCTACATTACTTCTGTCACTCCTGGGAAACAGCCTCTATAAAGTTAACCTGTTTCCTCTTTAACAATTCTTTGGGCAATTTACATAACATAGAAATCCTGCAAACTATTACTAAAGTCCCTATCATTACTCTTTATTATTTTTATGGTCACATTTAACCTTAACAAGCTTTTAATCTCCTAAACAACAAATTTTCTGGAACTGTGCGATTCTCTGTGCTTCTTTTGGGTGCCCCTTTCTGGTGGTTCCGTTCGGTCCGGTGCTCCCTGGAGTCTCGCCAACCCCTCCGTGGTTTCACTGTGGTTCTGGAACCTTCTCCTGTAAAGTCAGAAAACAAAACACCTCTCTCTGCTACGCCTCAATAATCTACTATATTCATCATTTGTCCTCTTAATTATTCAAAGTTGGTTCAACCTATCATGTTCCGGGCTCTATCCTTTATATGTATTTAATCTTCAATTTTATTTATTTGTGTAAGCGACACTTTTGACAACCTTTAACACACTTAAAGAGCCGCTTTCACCGTCTTCCCTCCAGGTGTTTCCTGTTGCTCGCTCTCTTCTTCTCTTATCTGATCATGAACATCCTGTACAAAAAACTGTTGCTCTGCAAGTGCGAAGGTTTCCAAGCAAAATGTGCCTTAACTCTGACCTACAAGTCACAGTACATGTTATCTGTCTCTGCAAGCATTTTCATTGACCTTTTACTGCACCCTGTCACCTTTCACAATAGATCATCTCTTCATGTGTATGAATGCCCATGTGTAAGAAAATCATTATAACCGCTTATTCTACTAAAAGATCAAAGAGAAAACAAACATTTTCAATCAATTAAGTTTAAGCATAAAAGCAATTACTTATGAGTAAGTTTTATCATAGCTAAATTATCAAACACCCAGAAAGTCATAACATGATCACAAAGCCCCTTATTTCATATTAAACCCACAATCACCCCTCCTTGACACATTCTATGTGTCAGATAAGCTAAAGACCCGCTCCTGAAACTGAAAATACTCCACCACCTCTTAAGAAACTTAAAAGAAAAAAGGTTAGTCATATTATTTCTCTAAAAACCCTCAGCAATTCTCCTCTCAAGTACACTTCCTCCGGACCTCCAAACCTGTGTTCAGGAATAAAAACAGTTTAATCATCATGTTAAATCTTTTAAACTCCTGGCTCCATTCAGAGCTGCCTCGAAACAAAACCTATGTGTTAACATTAACTTCATTTTTAAAACTCAATTTTCACCCTTGTAATGCAATCTGTGTTATAACAAAACTTAAGACATAACAGTTATCCGTCATGTTCCTCATACACAATTTCCATATTTTGATTTCATTTTGCTCCTCTTAATGTAATGGTACATTTTGATTTTACTTTATCAGACTTAACCAAAATATATATGCTTTCATTACTTTGCTTCCTCCAGTACCAGCTCTCTTAATAATTTACTGTTTTAAAGGAAAAAACCTTAGTCACTTAGACAAGTGATTGTTGTTCTATAACTGCATTTTATATGAAAAGTCTAGCAATCCCCTATGTGACTCATAAATATTACTTTGGTTGTAGTTATTTTCCTCTATAAAATTTAATTGACTTCTACAGTGGCCTATATTTGTTAATAGTAACATGAGTTATATCAAAAATTTTCTCCTTTTTAGCATTTGGCATTTTCCCAACAATATAATGTAGTACCATATTCTAAGCCCAGTCAATAAAACAAAATTTTCCTAAAGCAAACATTAGCAACCCCAAATTAGCAGCCAAAAGATTAAGTCTACCGCTCCACACTCATGTGAAACTACACTCTTCCCCTCTGGTCTCTCCTCTCCTCGTGCCAAAAGCAAAACAAAGCAAAGCAAAGCATCCCCTTTTCTCTTGCCGGCGTGGTTAATTGTTTGTCAACGTTTATTCATCTTAACTTTTGTCCCGTCTTTGTCTCAGTGTCAGGTCAGTCAAACCTTTGGTCCACGTCGTCAGTTCATCACAGTTCAGTCACACACATTCACTCAAAAGAAAAAACAATTGTCTATCAATTTTGGTCTGGATTGACACGTGACAATCCTTTTAGACAGGAACCAGCCAGGTTCCCACAGATGGCTTCTCCTCAGCCCATTGTAATCTGGAAAAGCTCACCTTATACTTGCTCTCCCGAAAATTTTTTACAGCGCTGTTAATTCAATCGTGCAGGCCTGCTTAGAACAAAAATGAGAAAAAGAGAGCTGATTATTAGCTCATCAAAACACAAAACATAATCACCTGACAGGTTTTCTCTAAGTGCACTGTTACAAAAATAATGGGCCCCTCTTAGACATGTCCATGTTTAATAAAACTCCCTCTATTAAAATAAGAAAACAACCCAAACCTAACTGTCAGAATCAACCCATCACTAAAACAACAACCCCAAACCCCATTATTATTAATCTATCGATATGTTATTGGGATTAGAACTTCAGGGCCACAAACGATTTTTGCCCTACTCTTGGTTTAATTAATACTTACATAGTCTGAAATCAGACTTAAAATCACTCCCTCTGTTCATTTTCCCCACATCATATCTCAGTGGTTGGCCTCAGATTCTTCAGCGTCCTGACAATCCGAGGTCAACTGACATAATTTCACCTTGTAAATACACAAAAAATCTTGTTAAAAGCCACACAGTTTGCACAACAGTAATATTCCCCTTTAAAGACTTTAACATACTTAGATTTAGCATAAGATATAAACCTGTTATAACAATGTGTCATCACTAAATTATAAATTTCTGGTCCAAATCTGCACTTCTGGACGGACCTGACCACTTTATTTAATTATCCTGTATTTTACCATTATATATTTCACCAAGTAATTCTTCTCAGGCACTGCTATGTTTCCTTCATTGAAAGCCTCAGACACACTGCCAGACAGGAAGCTTCTTTGTCACCACTCGTTTCAGCTAATTTGCATACTGAGTCATATCTCAAGAAGTTGCCGTGACAAGAGAAATGCATATTTAAACATTACCACATGATTAAATTATTTTTATTTTTACCGTAGTCACTTCTTTTGCTCAATCGGCACAAGAGCAGTTTCAATTCACTATTTTAAAACTACTTTAAGCTTTTAATCACTTTTTCATTTTCACCAAAGTCACTCTATTGCTATGGAACTTTCCTGAGTTATTCCTCACTTCAAGCTTTAAGTATGTTGAATCTAGCATTTATGTCACGTATTCACATTCATGAATGTAAGCATGTTCTTCATGGCGTTTATGTTATGTGTTCATATTAATTGAGTGTAAGCTGCTTCTTCATTGCATATGTATTTTTATAATCAGGTTTAATTCATGCATCTTTGCACTGAGCTGTGGATTCAAACTGTCTCACTTCTGCTTCTATCCAAAAGTAATTTCACATGTAACAATTTGTATATGTGTATATATAATATATAATTTTTAGTTCATTTATTTATTTTTCTCTGTCTTTTTCTTCTTTTACCTCTTTGTTGTGATGTGGTGGACATTCCTAAACCTCCATGAGTTCAGTCTCAACTTTCAATCCAATTTTCCCATATACTTTCACTGTATCACGTCTAGGTTCACCTCTCACTACTGATCCTCGTCCCTGTTCTCAGTTTCCTGTGTGGCCTCACAGATCAACATAGGCCCAAATCAGCTGTTTCTTCTCTCCATTGCTTCTCTCTTGATCTTTTCAGTCTTTTCTTCAAGGATTACTCCCAGCATGGCAAATATGAAATTCAGTGTCCAGTGCTGTCCAGTGCTTTCACACAATTCTTTATCCCACTGTTCAACTTCATTTTTAGTTCAGAGTGCATGTTCTTACATGCTACTGCTGGAGTCGTCAGTGTTATAGGTCCGTTGCACTGTCTTTTTGCCTGCTGTTAATTTTTCAAGTACACGGTGTTGCTCTGTCTGTCTTCTGTCTTCATCAGGAGATTAACTGTCCTTTAAGCTTCTTCTCAGGATAAGGACAGAATGAGAGGTGAAGCTGTCAAATTTTAGGCCAAAGCCTGGCCTGTTTTCATCCCAATTCTGTTAATCTATCATTTTGCCGCTGTACTCATGTTTTCAAGTTGAGAAGAGTCCACCTGTATTGACACACTAAGACATTTAATTAATATCATTTTCATTCCTATGTCTTAATACACTCAAGTCTCTAATTCCTCTGTTTTCATGTTGCAACGTCACAAGCTCACAGTTTCCTGCTTCACTTCCTGCCAGACACACACACACTGCAGTTTGCCTACGCACACACTTTTTCTCTCACTGAATTGTCATCTGCTTTTACAACCTAAGCGAACTCTTATTTTATATTTACAGTCTATAAACCTTCTGTCACTCGGCTAAGTGTTGATCTAAAAAGAATGCACCCTTAATACACGCACACACACTTAAATATACTAAGCTCTTTGCATTTGCCAGCATTCACATCAAAATCTTCAGCGTGCTTAGCAGAGCTCTTTTGGTACAGTTAACACTTTTCCACACATATCACCATTCTTTCAGCTCAGTTTTGTAGCATCATTCACACAATACTTTCATCAGCATTTTACACAGTTCCTTGAACTTCGTCGTCTCACTCACTCACACACACACACACACACACACACACACACACACACACACACACACACACACACACTCTTTTCTCTCAACACAATGTGCACCTTTAATCATTCAACCAAATAACAATTTTGACTGCCAAGATAAATTATTTCCATTACCATATCACATCTTCACTTCATCCTCAAAACCTTAGTACCGGTACACCTAAGTTTTCAACTACTTTAAAAGCCTCTAAGGCTCAGGTTCGCCCACCCTGCTGGTCAATCACCCCGCTTCGGGAACGCCCTCTCCGATAGCGGTCAAAATTCTAGCCCCTATGTTAATTTATAAGCGCTTCCCGCGACTTGACAGAGACCTCCACTTAACAAAACGTCTCAATATCCCATTGGCGTCTGAAGCTTTACTTAAAGGTCACCTGTCAGTCACGTTGAATGGTCGCGCCCGGGGCCCCGCCCCTGTCGGTCAAAAAGCGCGGTAAGGAAGTGGTCAATGACCACTTGGTTTTTAATGGGTTTCCGAAGTCCCGCGGGTACCACCCGGACTAATCTGGACGCCGCCAGGCTTGACCACGCGTCCGTGGTCAAGAGTCGTTGTCACACGCTGAGCAACCACGCTCCTAGGAATCGCCGTTCCCATCCTAAGTAATTTAAATAATTCTAGAAGCATCACTGTGGACTCTAACCGCCAGTTTATTATCTGATGCTCGGGTCCCACCCTATAATCAATGTGGGAATAACATTCCCTGACCAAATGTCCTAATCTAATCTCTTTTCATGGCTGACGTAACACACACATAATACACCAACTTCAAACATACGTCACAGCAATTAAAAATCCACCCCAGTATTAACAACAATGAGCTTTCATCAAATATCCCCAAACTTTACTTTTATTCATCCCAAATTACCCAAAATTATCATGGACATGTCACCTGAAATCTACTTAACAGATTTTATAATTTAGTTTAATTTCACTACTACTGAGCCAATTTGACGGTCATAGTCATCCACTCAGCGGACAAATAATTTATTAATTCATCCAATATGCACAATTTTGCTGTTTCTTTGAACAGGCTTGTGCCTACCTTTAAATCTTTTATACCGGTCTGTTGTCCGCCTCATATCAGATCGTACCTTAAGCTCCGAATTAGTCCCCTCAGCCGCAAAAGAATCCGGGTCACTGGCACCAAGTATTAAATTCGGTTCTTTGTATTCTTTTCGGCCAAGAAAGACACAGCTCAAAGTGGTTAAAAAGTAACTTAAAAATGATCTTTAATTTTACATATTCCAGAATATGGAGACGAGCAGGCTCACAGACACGCCAGCCGAGGTCTCAAGCCAAAAACAGGAAGCCAGGTTATTTATATAGATGCCACACACACTTTAAGTTTTGATCAAACACTCTACTTAGTTTCACTTTCTGCTCCTGTGCTCTGCAAAAGCATGCAGTTTCCTGTCAGTACTTTTGGCACAGCCTGTACTAAGAGTTGGGCCTCTCTTATATATAAAACAATATAATCAGCAAATAAGCATTAAAAATATATATTTAATACATGACAATATATAGAATATCCCCATAATCCAGCACAGGCAAAAATGTTGCAGCGACAAGCCACTTCTTTGTATTAAAAGAAAAACACAACTTATTTTGAAAATAAAATCTCAGTTTTAACTTCTGATTTTTCACAAGATTCTCTACATGTGGTTTGAAAGTGAGCAAGTCATCAATCAAGATTCCCAGATATTTATAAGTGTGAACCAACTCTATTTTATTACCTTCGAGAGTGGTTACTGATAAGATTGTTTGGGCCCATTTCCTGTATTTAGAAAACAACATGAGCTTTGTTTTGTCTGCACTGAGAACAAGTTCAAGCTGAAGTAATGAGTGCTGGACAGCAAAAAAGGCTTTCTTCAAGGAGTCAGTGGCTTGGACAAGAGTTGAACCACAGCTGTAAATAACTGTATCATCAGCATAGAAGTGCAAGTTTGCATCTGGCACATTTAGACCAAGATTGTTTATGTAAATGAAAATAGAAGGGAACCTAATACAGAACCCTGTGGCACTCCGTTGTGTACTGTAACAAAGTCAGAACATAGACCGTCAGATTGAGACCTATTACTGAGGTAGTTTGAGAACCATGCCTCTGCTCTCTCAGAGAGTCCTGACTGGAAGAGTCTAAGTTTTAAAATACAATGATCAACAGTGTCAAATGCTTTTGACAAATCAATAAAAAGGGATGCACAGTGTTGTTTCTTCTCAAGTGCAATAGTAATATCATTTACCACTCTCACTGCAGCAGTGATAGTACTGTGATTTTTCCTAAAGCCTGATTGATATTCAGATAAAATGGCATTGGTGTGTAAAAACTCCTTTAACTGCTCACACACAAGAGCTTTAAGAACTTTGGCCAGCACAGACAGATTAGATATTGGTCTGTAATTAGTTAACACTGCTGGGTCGCCCCCTTGTAATAGAGGAACAACAAAAGCTGATTTCCATACTGAGGGAATTTCGTTCGTATCCAGTGGGAGGTTGAAAAGTGTTGTAAGAGGCTCTGTCACATAATCAGCCTCCATTTTTAAGAAGTAAGGATCTACTAAGTCTTGCCCTGGAGATTTTCTATGATCTAACACTTTAAGAGCTTTCCAGACCTCCTGCACAGAGAAAGGAACAAAGTTAAATGGCTGACCAGTATACACCGGAAGGTTTGTGCCAGATTTTACAGAGACTGGGTTCAGAGAGTCAAACAAAGAGCCAGAAGATATAAAGTGCTTGTTAAAGCAATTCATTATCTCCTTCCTATCATAAACAGGAACAGAATCCTTAAAAACATAGGTGGGTAGAGCATGGGAGCTTTTACTCACTGAAAGAGATTTAATGATTTTCCAGAACTTCTGTGGATTATTTAGGTTCTCAGTGGTGACAGACAGATAATATTCTGATTTAGCTTTTTTAATAGAGGAAGCACATTTGTTTCTTAGTTGTCTGAAAAGAAGCCAATCGGGGGGGAGACTGTTTTCCTAGCTTTGGCCCAAGCCAGGTTACGCTCATGAATGATATCTGCCAGCTCTGGGGAGAACCAGGGGTTTTCACGACCTTTTATCCTATATCTCCTTAATGGAGCATGTTTATTCACAATTTGCATAAACCCATCCCTAAAGAATGCCCATACTAATTCTACATCAGGGATCAATCCTATTTTCCTCCAGTCATAGTTTGACAAATTGTCAAGAGATTTATTCTGAATAACACTTCTTCAGCTGAGAGTCAGAGAGTGGAGACACACACACTGCAGAATTCACTTGCAAGCAAGGGGAGCTCTCAGAGCGCTCGCATGGAAGCGAGGGCTCCAAGAGTCCCCTCTCCCATTGTCCTGCTCTTTATTATATACACCAGTGGGTGACCCCGTGAAGACTTCCCTAAACCTGCTGGTCTGGAAAATCCAACAGTTCATCTAAATGTAAAAAAGGCACTTAGACTAAAACTGACATAGCTACGTTTATCCTACCGTAAAACAATAAAAGAAGGTATTCCCTTTCCCATGCTCCTAGGATGTGGGTGTGGGTGTGAAAGCCAGAGCACTCTGAAGAGGAGTGAACGCACCCCCCTCTTCATGCTACACAGACCTCCTAGGATGAGACATTCTTTCAATATGCCATCAACTATATACTTCTAAACACAAATGATTACGTGCAGTATTCTACCATAAGTAAACTTGTATCATTAAAAGATTATACTAACTACTAAGTACAATTTTCCATTGACACAAATCATGATAAAATGCTTGTTCATTAAAATGTTTAAGAGTTCTTTTAAAAACAATACCATGTTGTGACTTGGGCACCTTAGTATTTCTAATAACAGCAACAACACAGTGGTCACTTAAGTCATTACAAAAGACACCCAAGGATGAAAATTTATGAGGAACATTTGTCAAAATCAAGTCAATCAAGGTAGACTTTTCAGGGCTTTTGAGATCCGGCCAAGTGGGTAAATTGACCAGCTGGGTAAGATTAAACAAACAACAAACAACCTTCATTTGTCACATACACAATTATACAGAGTACAACATGTAGTGAAACTCTTGTGTCCGAGCTGCAGACAGGCTGCAGACATAGCCGCGCCATTCCAGGGCTTTGTTTTTAGCATGAGGGATCTAGCCAGGACCCTTACTGGATACCGGGTGGGAATCGAACTTGTGACTCCCGCTCCGAAGGTGTGTAGTCTTACCACTACGCTATCCAGATTGATAGTATCACAGAAAGATTTAAAATCATCTGAAACAGTTTTGAGCCAATCCCAGTTAAAGTCACCAGCTAAAACAAGCTCATCATAATTTAGTCTGGACAGCAAAAGGTTTAAAGAACGCAGAGCTTCTGTGGAGGCAGGAGGAGGTCGATAGCAACAAGCAACTGTTCTGCAAAGACCCTTTGCAATATTCACATTCAGAGCCAGAAATTCCAATTGTTTGCAAATGGATTCTGATAGAACTATTGTAGCATCAAATTTTGACTTAACATAAGCAGCAACACCACCATCTTTCTTAAGCCTATCGGTACTATAGATATTGTATCCAGCCATGCTAATATGTTCATCAGATATATATTTAGACAACCAAGTTTCAGAAATGAGGACAATATCTGCATCTGCTGATTGAACCCAAATCTTGATCATATCCATCTTGGGTAACAAACTGTGCACATTACGATGAACTATCTTCAGCCCAGGTGAGGATTTAAATTCAGATGGTGTCTGACTACATTGCAGCTCAGGGCCTGGGTTAGGTTGCACATTACCAGATAAGAGCAGTAGTAAGACAACAGAAGTCTCTGCTTTGTAACATTACTTATTGATTTTGACTTGTGAAATGTTGAAACAAATCAGAATTTTTCATAATTAATTTTGTAATCAATCAGATCAAATGATAAATTCATGTCCTGTTCCAAATACATTGGAAATTGTACAGGATGTACAGCAGCAGTGACACATGTAGATCTGGGGACCATGTCTCGCAGAATGAGGACACTGGTAAATGTGCTCGTCTTAGAAAAATTGAGTGTCCCAAAGTGCCCCACAACCAATAAGCAAAGTAAAGTTATTAAAAAAGCCATTATCCAAAACACACAATGATTGTTGCTGCTGAATTAAATAGGCTGCACAGACCTAGGATGGCAAGTAAGGCTCCAGCCAGAAGCTCAGGTCCTGGTGGCTTGCTAGTAGAGGGCTTCTGCTAGCACATGCACCAATGTGGTATAGAGGGCTTCAATCAACAGCACAGGGCCCGATGTAATGCAGATGAGCTTTTTCTAGCAGCACAGGCCCTGGGGTGGTGCAGACAACTTCTGGTAGTAGCAGAGGTCCCAATAAATAGGCCACTTTCCAATAACTGACAGAATAATTTGAAATACTCTTTAAAAAGCTTGTTGGAAGAAACCAAAATCCATTTAAAATAGTAAAAAACCAAAAAAATACCCCACAAAGTCAAAGCAGACATTCAACAAGGAGACATGCTGTTGCCATCTTGGTCAAAGCTGCCATCTTGGAAGATCTATTAATTATTAATTAAGTCCACTGTAATGTTTAATTGGCTAACTTAATCCGAAAATACAATTGCAGATTTGTTTGAACAATCTGTCTTCACGTCACTGATGGTGGTATGGAAAAGGAAGGTCTTAGACATGCTCTTGGCAGACAGGGGAGGTGTGTGTTCAATGTTTCTATTATGTGCTCCACTTTTGTTCTGAAACACACAACTTCAGGAGACAGTGATGGAGTATGGTTGAGGACCTGGAAAGTGAGGACGAGAATCAAGGAAGTTAGAATGATGAAGCCCCTTGAATGTGTTGAATCTTCCTGACCAGTTGCTTCATTAAAAGGCAGATCACACAAAGCCCTGTTTAACAGCTCGTTTGGAAGCACTGTTAGTTTTTCAAAGAGCAGCAGGATTGTGGAGTCGCATATTTGAAAGGCTTTGCAGAATTTCTTCAGGCCGGAAAGATGTCGATTCAGGCTTTTGGAACACAATTTAAACCAAAACACAAAATCTACAGGAGATGATGTAAAATTTGATGCCAACAGTTTTATTGAACATACAAGATTAAAAACAACTTAAAAGAAAGCAAAGCTTTCTAGGGTGTTCGCCATAAGCACATGGAGGCCAAAAGCCAACAAAGATAAATAAAGATGAAGACTCCCGGGGCACTTCTGAGCTCCTTTATGGGAGATGAGTCACCAGCTCCTCCTCCTTTATTATATAATTATCCATATTTTATCTTTAAAATGAATAATCTACAATCTTAAACTGGATTCATTTCCTGTCAAAATGGAACACAACACTGTTAAAATTACACATTAGTCCATATTATTATATCTCAAAACAACAGCTGGGTATCACCAGGTGTTCACATAAAAGTAGTGTAAGTTATGTTATAAATATAAATAATAAATGACCTAAAAATCTGGGTCACAAACAATACGAGAACATGGATCAACTTGTCAACATTGTCATCATTCCCTAAAATATTCCCTTTCCATCTACAAAGCACTTCCCATTAATGTCAATCCAGTGTATAAATTTCATTTAAAAAATCCCAACAGGAGTTCTGGCAGTGTAGTTAGCAAAAGTTAGCAAACATTGCAAAGTTAGTCAACTGTCTTCTGCTTTAAACACCTTCAAACTGTGAACTTCAGACAAAAAAAAAAAAAAAAAAAAAATGATTTCAATAAAGGCTACCTCACACGTGTAGTTGTTTTTTCAACAGATATTACCGAGTGTGTTTTGGAGAAATAGTTCTTTTTACATCATGACACTAAAAATATCTCAAGCACTGTCGAGGCCATGCCAAAGAAAATGAAGAAACTTCAGCAAAGACAAAGCCTATAAACTATAAAACAATGACGTCAGAAAAAGGTGATAAAGGTGCACACATTTTATGCTGCAAGACAAACTGTTTGTCTTGTCCATGTGTCAAAACAGAAACTGAGCTTCCGAAAGCCTTTTGAAATTTTCAGTTTTCAATGATCCAAACACTGTTTATGTGTCCTACCATCACCATTTTCTAAGAATGAAACTTAGCATGTTTTCCTAATTGCATTTTCAACTGTACTGGAGAACTAAAATGTTTCACACAGGTGCGGCAACAATGTGTTTCTCACCTGTGTGAATTCGCATGTGCATATTTAAAATTTGTTTCAGACTAAACTGTTTCCCACAGGTGCGACAAGAATGTGGCTTCTCACCTGTGTGAATTCGCATGTGCCTATTCAAAATTTGTTTCAAACTAAATCTTTTCCCACAGGTGCTACAAGAATGTGGCTTCTCACCTGTGTGAATTTGCATGTGTGTTTTCAAATTTGATTTTACATGAAATCTTTTCCCACAAGTACTACAGCAATGTGGCTTCTCACCTGTGTGAATTCGCATGTGCCTATTCAAAATTTGTTTCAAACTAAATCTTTTCCCACAGGTGCTACAAGAATGTGGCTTCTCACCTGTGTGAATTTGCATGTGTGTTTTCAAATTTGATTTTACATGAAATCTTTTCCCACAAGTACTACAGCAATGTGGCTTCTCACCTGTGTGAATTCGCATGTGCCTATTCAAAATATGTTTCATACTAAATCTTTTCCCACAGGTGCTACAAGAATGTGGCTTCTCACCTGTGTGAATTCGCATGTGACTCCGCAACTGACCCTTCTGAGTGAATCTTTTCCCACAGGTGCAACAACAATGTGGCTTCTCACCTGCGTGAATTCGCATGTGACTCTTCAAGTGACCCTTCTGAGTGAATCTTTTGCCACAGGTGCTACAAGAATGTGGCTTCTCACCTGTGTGAATTCGCATGTGCCTATTCAAAATTTGTTTCAAACTAAACCTTTTCCCACAGGTGCTACAAGAATGTGGCTTCTCACCTGTGTGAATTCGCATGTGACTCTTCAACTGACTCTTCTGAGTAAATCTTTTCCCACAGGCGCTACAAGAATGTGGCTTCTCACCTGTGTGAATTTGCATGTGACTCTTCAACTGACCCCCCTGAGTAAATCTTTTGCCACAGGCGCTACAAGAATGTGGCTTCTCACCTGTGTGAATTTGCATGTGACTCTTCAACTGACCCCCCTGAGTAAATCTTTTGCCACAGGTGCTACATAAATGTGGCTTCTCACCTGTGTGAATTCGCATGTGACTCTTCAACTGACCCCTCTGAGTAAATCTTTTGCCACAGGTGCTACATAAATGTGGCTTCTCACCTGTGTGAATTCGCATGTGACTCTTCAACTGACCCTTCTGAGTGAATCTTTTCCCACAGGTGCTACATAAATGTGCGGTCTTGCAATTTTGAACTGTCAGGCCTGATACGATTTGCTCCGACTCATTTCTGTGTGAGTTACCATCCTTGATTTCATCCTGATCTGTGACAGGAGAGTTGTGAGAAAGGAGCTGGTCACTGCTTGGTTCTGGTTCACTGTGGTTACTTGCTTCACGAGCAGGAAAAGTTGCAGTCTCCTGCTTTAGAACAAGCGGTTTTTCCTCTTGAGTGGTACGGAGTTCCTCCTGTTCCTCTTTAATCTGTGAAGGATCCTTCTGGTGTAGACTGGAGTTCTTCTCCTGGTTACAGACCTGCTGATTTGTGAGCCCATCCTCGTCCTTACAGTCATGTTGTGGAAAATCTGAAGGAACAGATCAAAAAACATACATTTGAGAAATTACAAGGTAAGCTTAACCATTAGCAGGCCTCCACATGGTAAGCATATTGCTTAGATATACCTATGAAGGCATGTTGTGGGGAGAATCCGTTTTACTGCTTCAGTGAAAACCATTTTGGCTGCTCATTTACAAATTCTACAAATAATATAAACAGACCATCTACGATGAGAAAATAAAGACATATAACCAAACAAAAGCACAAAGTGGTATCTCTTAAATTTTGTTATCAAAGTGCACAAAACATTTAAAAGTTTATTTAAAATTAGTCAAAAACTTTACAGGACACTCACTGCAGGATTTATTTATTTATTCTTTAGATTAACCATTCATTGCCTGAAAGTTGGGGAGAATGGGAGGTAGAGCCTTCAGCTTTCAGGTCCCTCTTCTGTGGAAAAAGCTGCCGGTTTGGTTTCGGAAAACAGACTCTCTCTTTAAAAAGCTCTGCTTCCCATCGTGGTGAGGCGGAAGGAAGGCACAGAAAGCAGGATAGAAGAAGAACATTGAAGTGAGCGGACAGAAAAGGTAGTGCTTAACAGGTCAGAAAGGTAAGGAGGTGCGAGGTTATGAATGGCCTTGAAGGTGAGCAGAAGAAACTTGTAGATTATCCGGAATTTCACTGGGAGCCAGTGAAGTTCCTGAAGAACAGGGGTGATGTGCTGGTAGGAGAGAGTTCTGGTGATAATGCGAGCAGCAGAGTTCTGAACCAGTTGAATCATATGGAGGGATTTTTGGGGGAGACCATGCAAGAGAGAGTTGCAGTAGTCAATGCGGGAGGTAACAAGACTGGGCAAGAATGGATGTAGACCAGGTGAAAAGAGAAGGACGAAATCTGTTAATGTTGCGTAGATGGAAATAGGCAGAACGGGTGAGATTATTGATGTGAGATTTATAGGAAAGTGAACTGTCTAGGATGGCACCAAAGCTTTTAACTTGAGGAGAAGGGAAAACCGTGGAGTTATCGATAGTGAGTGAGAAGTGGTTTGCCTTCAAAATGTTGGATTTGGTGCCAATAAGGAGGATTTCAGTTTTATCCTTATTGAGCTTTAGAAAGAGTAATAAAGGTAATAGTAAAACTAAGTAGCTGCCGTCATTGTTGGAAACTGGAATTGGCTGGGCCGCGCTATGAATCTTGGGATAGGTTGGGCAGCGAAGGATACACCCGACCCATCCTTCAAACCTGGAAATGAAGGACACATTTGTCGGCCGCATTTGGAGGAGTCAAGGTCAAGGTCAAGGTCAAAATTTATTTATATAGCACATTTCAAACAGCCGATGCTGCAGAAAGTGCTTAACAATATAAAAATGGCAATAAAAAGTAACAATGTAATACAATAATAACAATAAAGACTGACTGTTTTATCCTTCACATTTTGTTTTGCTTTCTTTTATGCTTTTATATGCAATTCTTTTGCCTTGTGTGTTTTAATGCCATTCAACCTGCCAGCTCGTTTTGGTACCTTACCATAGTCCTCATTCTCCCTGTTATTTCATCTCACCCTTTTGAATGTTAAGCACTTTGGAACACCACTGGTTTTTAAATGTGCTATATAAATAAAGTTTGTTGTTGTTGTTGTTGTAAAAAAACAATAATAGGACAATGAAAGAATTAAAACAATAACTAAAACTAATTCAAATAAAACCAAACTGCTTGGATCATAGTGTGTTAAAAGCCAGGGCATAAAAATGTGTCTTTAGTAATGATTTAAATTGCTCAAGTGTTTGTGCAGATCTAATATTTAAGGGGAGACCGTTCCAAAGTCTGGGACCTGCCACAGAGAAGGATCTATCACCACGGGATTTGAGATTAGTCCGTGGGATGGACAGCATTAATTTTGAGCTAGACCTCATGGTTTTTCCTGGAGCATAGGCAGAGAGGAGCTCAGACAGGTAAGGAGGGGCTCGGGCATTAAGTGACTTATAAACAAAAAGTATAACTTTAAATTGGATCCTGTAGGAGACAGGAAGCCAGTGTAAAGAAGCTAAAACTGGGGTTATATGCTCTCTCCGTTTGGTACCAGTTAGCAGGCGAGCAGCTGCATTTTGAACCATCTGAAGACGATGGATGGTGGCCTGATCTAGACCATAATACAATGAATTGCAATAGTCTAATCTGCAAGTAAGAAGTAAGAGTCTTCGAATTTGGACAGCCTTCATCAAGTCGCTGTAACGTAATCGGCCTACAAATGCAGCCTCCGAAGGATGCTGCCCCTGACTTTGGACACAGCTACGATACCGGAAACTGCTTCTTCTTCGGGGTTTAATGGCAACTGGCATCCTTGTACATGCAGTGCTGCCATCTTCCGTTTCAGTCCGTTATTACACTCTTAAATCCTACAACTTTTGGGATCTTACAAAGCTTCAAACGAAGGTTGACTATTAAATTAGTTGTCGACGATTTTGATAGTCAACGTAATCATGACTAGTCGACAAATCGTGGCAGCCCTACCTTGCAGTATAAAGCCCCTTCAGGACACTGTTGTTGGGATTACAGTGGGATGCAAAAGTTTGGGCAACCTTGTTAATAGTCATTCTTTTCCTGTATACATCGTTGTTTGGTACAATAAAAAAATGCCAGTTAAATATATCATATAGGAGACACACACAGTGATATTTGAGAAGTGAAATGAAGTTTAGTGGATTTACAGAAAGTGTGCAATAATTGTTTAAACAAAATCAGGCAGGTGCATAAATTTGGGCACTGTTGTCATTTTATTGATTCCAAAACCTTTACAACTAATTATTGGAACCCAAATTGGCTTGGTAACCTCAGTGACCCCTGACCTACATACACAGGTGAATCCAATAATGAGAAAGAGTATTTAAGGGGGTCAATTGTAAGTGTCCCTCCTCTTTTAATTTCCTCTGAAAAGTAGCAACATGGGAGTCCCAAAACAACTCTCAAATGACCTGAAGACAAAGACTGTTCACCATCATGGTTTAGGGGAAGGATACAGAAAGCTGTCTCAGAGATTTAGGCTGTCTGTTTCCACAGTTAGGAACATATTGAGAAAATGGAAGACCACAGGCTCAGTTCAAGTTAAGGCTCGAAGTGGCAGACTAAGAAAAAAAATCTCAGATAGACAGAAGCGACAAATGGTGAGAAGAGTCAGAGTCAACCTACAGACCAGCACCAAAGACCTACTACATCATCTTGCAGCAGATGGAGTCACAGTGCATCGTTCAACCATTCGGCGCACTTTACACAAGGAGATGCTGTATGTGAGAGTGATGCAGAGGAAGCCTTTTCTCCGCCCACAGCACAAACAGCCGCTTGAGGTTTGCTAAAGCACATTTGGACAAGCAAGCTTCATTCTGGAATAAGGTGCTGTGGACTGATGAAACTAAAATTGAGTTATTTGGGCATAACAAGGGGCGTTATGCATGGAGGAAAAAGAACACAGCATTCAAAAAAAAAAAAAAACCCTGCTACCTACAGTAAAATATGGTGGTGGTTCCATCATGCTGTGGGGCTGTGTGGCCAGTGCAGGGACTGGGAATCTTGTCAAAGTTGAGGGACACATGGATTCCACTCAGTATCAGCAGATTCTGGAGACAAATGTCCAGGAATCAGTGACAAAGCTGAAGCTTCTTAATTTTCTTCTCTCGTATGCTTTCATAAGGTCAGTACTGTTAGGGCAGTTAGCATTCTCTTAAAGTCTGTTTGTATGTTTTATTTACTGGTGGCCACTTGTTGGTTTATATTATGGTTAAAAAAAAGAAAGAAAGAAAAAAGAAACAACATAATTTAAAAAGATGTTTGAAACTCAAGAAGTCAGAAATTCCACCAAGCGGAGCATTTTTAAAATCAGGGTCAAACCTATACTTCTCTATAGTTCATAAACATGGAGCAGGACAAAGACAGCGCTCTGGAAACGTCAGTTTCCTTGTTGCAGTTCGTCCTTAGATTCGTCATGTGTCTCTATAACATCTCTCTGAGGTCTCATTAGGACCCAACATGAGTTAGATTTCTTAATACAAAACTGAATCTATCTATTAAGGTTTTGCATACCTATTCTGTGCAACTCTACTTCAGGGTTCCACATGATGCCCAGCTGCTGCCCGGTCCAGACGATGCCGCTTTTGGTTTCCTGCTTCAGTGCAAGCTGCTCTTCTTCCTGATTGATGGAGATTTCCTCTTGTTCCTCTTTAATCTGTGGAGGATCTTTGTCCTGCTGGTCCAGACTGGAGTTCCTCTCCTGGCTACAGACCTGCGGGTCATCCAGATCCTCATTTTCCTTACAATCATGTTGCTGTGGGAGGTCTTGACGGACACAACACATAAGAAAAAAGTTACACTGTGAGCAGGTCTCTCAGATATGTGAGCGATATTTAAATATTCTCTCTCATGCAGTGAACAGCGAAGAATTCTGTTTACATGGAGAAAGTCATCATTTATGAGGCGTACAGCTCGCTTCTCCAACTTGGTCCTTGTGGCCAATAATCCCGTTTTCAGCGTCTCAACATTTTTCTACATTCTGCGTACAGTTCTGGGCCAACATGACTGAAATCTGGTGGAATTTTTTGTTTTTTATTAAACAAACAGAAGATTTGAAATCCAGTTTTTATTTTACTGTGCTAACAGAAAACATGTCTTCAGTGAGGTAGTATCCCAGGCAGTAATGCACGCCACGTGTCTTTGTGACATCATCACCTGGCCTATTGATATGAGTCATAGTCACTTCAGTATTATGAAATCTGTATATTACAGATTCACATACCTATTTTGGTCAGCCGTAATCCAGGTTTACACAAGAAATCCAGCTGTTCTCCGGTCCAGACATGAATGCCTTCATCCTCCTGCTTCAATTCAAGCTGCTTTCCTTCCTCACTGCTGCAGGTTTCCTCCCGTTCCTCTTTAGTCTGTGGAGGCTCTGGGTCCTCCTGGTTGAGACTGGAGCTCCTTTCCTGGTCACAGACCTGCTGATCATCCAGACCTTCGTGTTCAACAAAGGGACACAAGAAAATAGTGACTAATGTGATGATAAGAAAGATCAAGAAGGATGAAAAGGGGTCACCTATTGAGAATCAAGTTTATCCTTTCACGGCCTCTTACATTCTTGCAGATGTTGCCACAGAAACATTCACTCATAGTCATGTGTTCATTGGGTGATGTTGATAACCGTACAGACTTCTGGGGTCTAATTTTTAGATGTGAGTGCCAGTGATCATCACACAATGTGAATAAACAAACAACCGAACGAACAGTAGCATGATTTGAATATGATCATGAAAGCTTAAAGTACTTTAAGACGGCAGACTGGAAGTCTTTGTTTTTTGACCAATGCATTAAACTATATATTTTTAGATATAAGTTTTAACGGCCGCCATTTTCATTCTGAGTATTTATTATATGGCGTGTTGTGGGGAAAAGCCTGTTCTTACATTTGAGTCTAAGGTTTATTTGAGCACCTGACGGCTCTTTTTTTGCTTCTCATCTATAAACTCTCTCCACAACCTTTCAAATGTTTCTTCTGTAGGTGGTCGAACAGAAATGTCGTGTTTGAGTCCGTGGTGGGGACCGCTTTGCGGCATAATTTGCATAGCAGAGTTTTCTGATCCGTGTCAGATTTTTCATAACCAAACCATGTCCATGCTACAGGGGGAGCCCCTGGTTTAGGAATAACATCCTCAATTTGTTTTGACTGGTCCTTCTGTTTGGAGCTACCAGGTTCTGCCTCATCTTTATTGATAGCCAGTGAAGATGAAACCAATGACAAAAATATTGCTGTAAATGTATTTTGCGACACCACAAAACAAATAATAGCGTATCATTTGAAACGATAGAGGTTTTAATTTGATCATTGGATATATTTCGTCACAGTGCACAGCTGTAATGTTAGCCTACTACAGGGGTTCCCAAAGTGGGGGGCGCAGAGCCATTGCACGTGGGCGCGGTATGAATGTTTATTTTATTTTATTTTTAAAAAAAAAAATAAAAAAAAAATGCTTGGACACTGCTAGAATAATGGACAGGTTTTTTTTGACGGGGCTCCCACACAAACGCAAAGCAGAGGTTGAAGCATCGCCGAATATGTTTCCAAACCAACTTCCTTCAAAGCCAAAAACTAGAAAATATGATGAAGCATATCTTGCATTTGGCTTCGCCTGCAAAACTGAGTTTTCTCCAACCTTTTCGGTGATTCGAAACGCCGTTTGCGTGTGGACAAAAGGACCAAAGACATTGAAAAATCTGTGTTTACAAAAATACCCATGTTGGTGTGGACGTAGCATAAAAGAGCTAATAGTTTTACTGCTACCTGTAATTTAATGCAGTTTAATTATTTTTTATCAAAGGTTTAATGTGTGAAATAACTGCAATGGAGTTCAAAAACAAAATATGGGTGAGTGTGGTTGGTGGAAAAAATTTTTCTATACGACATTATGGTGTTCTGACAAACCATCCTACTTTGGCAAAACGTCCTACCGTAAGTAGTTTATGCACATTTCTGTTGTCACAGAGTAATTCCAGCACAAATTTAAGTAGGTATGACGGTTTACCACTTAACTTTGCCCATCAGAGTATGTTTCTAGCTCTTATTAACAAAGGTAGGATGGTTCGCCACTGAATTTTAGGTAGTGAAGTATTTCTAGCTCAGATAAACAAAGGTAAGACGATTTGCCTCTTAATTTAGCTGTTAAAGCATGCTTGTAGGTCACATTCACAAAGGCAGGATGGTTTGGCACTGAATTTTATCAGAGTATTTTTCTAGCTAATATTCATAAAGGTAAGACGGCTCACAACTTAACTTCGTATTGTGCACATGCGGAGAAACAACAGGTACGATGATTTGTCTGCACATGATTGCTTGCAGCGTTACGACCCGGCTCAAAAGCCGCAACATAAAAAGGAGATGAATACCAGAGTTTTAGTGAGAAGAGGTTTTATCTTAAAATGGCATAGCAGGTTGGCTAAAATGGCCACCAAGGCAAAGACTAGTGAGCTTCCTGAAAGCCTGCCTCAGGTATGTTTTTATCAACACCTGACTAGGTGGGGCCAATTAGCACCAGCTGAACATACTGAGGAGATTAGGGGCTGCAGAGGGACGTAACAGGTGGCTAGTAGCCTTCAGTTATAGCAATCATTCACACGGCAATATTACATTCATGTAGTTGTAAAAAGCATGAAAATATATCAAGTAATCCGGACCAAAGTATTCAAAATACATTATTCACATTGAGTAACTTAACAAAATACGTTACAAACTACATTTGGGCCATTAATTTGTAATCTGTAGTGGAAAACGTTTTAAAAGTAACTTTCTCAAAGCTGCACAGATATAACTGCATACACTTTACTGTGGTGTATTACTAATTTAGATCAATGCATTTAGATCATGCCCACGTGAATCACACGATGATCCCCCAATCCTACATCTCCACAAGTTTACACACCTGTATTGTGTGACTTTATCCTGGGTCTGATATTCAGCAGTCTTAGCTGACGGATCTCCTCCTCATACCGGACGATCGTTTTTTCAAACTCTGAGAAGATTTCTTCTGCAGCAGTAGTTAACCTCTCCTTGATAAAATCTCTCAGATGCTGAACTGAAGACATTATTGCAACAGCAACCGATACCGCCAAACCAACGTCTTCAAACGTAACTCGGGTCAACTCAGTCACTTAAATCGGGCGCCATTGCCGCTATTCTTCTTTTATTGCACTTACGGTAGGCTGGAGGTATCAAAGGCGTAATACTGCCCTCATCAGGTCAGTCCAACATAAAGTCTGGTACTTTGCAGAAAACTGCAATTTTGCCATGAGATTATTAGTGATATCCTGGAATAAAGAAAGAAGAAAATACTTTGATTTAAGTTTGAGTTATTGGAAAACCCTTTAGTTTGATCCAGCATTAATCATTTAACAGAACAAATAAGAGTGACTTCATTGATAATGGTCACTCTAAAAATAATTATAGAAAATCTTTTTAATAAACGAGGGTCTCCTGATTTCTCTGGTACGGTCCATGAAGCGGAAGTGAAATAACAATATACAAATACATTAATATAAATATACTACAGACATTTAGAGCACAGAGAAATTTAACGTATCATGTGGAGCAAATAATGACGGACAATTAGGATAAGGCTGTTGTTTTCATTTTGGTCGCCTTTCTCTTCCCCTCTGATAATAACAGCTGTGTAGTGGAAATTCATTTAGTTTGACAAACCAAACATTCCACAATTAAAAATCCACAAGCCACTGCTGCACTGAGATAATATTTTGTACTCAGGCAAAAGAAGTCCACTGTCCAAATTTGAAAGTTGCGTTTTTATGGTCTAAGAAGCTTGCAAAGAAAAGCGTCTGGACTTCTTTAAGTTGCTTGAAGACGTTTCACCTCTCATCCAAGAAGCTTCTTCAGTTCTAGGGTCAAATGGTGGAGAGTCCCACATTTAAGCCCTGTGGGAGTATACCCCCAAAGAGGGACAAAGGGACCCCCTGATGATCCTCCACCTAATCACATGAGCCAAGGTGTGAAAACGGGTGTGGGTCACAATCAGCCAGGGTTTCGGGTGAGCTCATTGTGAAACCTAGCCCCACCCTATCATGTGATTTCCTGAGGTAAGATGGCCCAGGGTGTGAGTGGGCGTTAAGGCGCCTGGGAATGGATCTCAAAACTGGATTATAGATGGCCGACAGTTGGTGTCGTAAGCCACCGCCTCTGTGCAAAATGGTCGCTCACAGTGGACATACAGTGGCTTGCAAAAGTATTCGCCCCCCTTGAACTTTTCCACATTTTGTCACATTACAGCCACAAACATGAATCAATTTTATTGGAATTCCACGTGAAAGACCAATACAAAGTGGTGTACACGTGAGAAGTGGAACGAAAATCATACATGATTCCAAACATTTTTTACAAATAAATAACTGAAAAGTGGGGTGTGCGTAATTATTCAGCCCCCTGAGTCAATACTTTGTAGAACCACCTTTTGCTGCAATTACAGCTGCCATTTCACTGCAGGGCAACCTGCATGTGGCGAATAAAGCCTTGATTGATTGATTGATTGATTGAACAGCAGGTTTCAGATCTTGCCACAGATTCTCGATTGGATTTAGATCTGGACTTTGACTGGGCCATTCTAACACATGGATATGTTATGTTTAGGGTCATTGTCCTACTGGAAGGTGAACCTCCGCCCCAGTCTCAAGCCTTTTGCAGACTCCAAGAGGTTTTCTTCCAAGATTGCCCTGTATTTGGCTCCATCCTCCAGCTTCCCATCAACTCTGACCAGCTTCCCTGTCCCTGCTGAAGAGAAGCACCCCCAGAGCATGATGCTGCCACCACCATATTTGACAGTGGGGATGGTGTGTTCAGAGTGATGTGCAGTGTTAGCTTTCCGCAACACATAGCGTTTTGCATTTTGGCCAAAAAGTTCCATTTTGGTCTCATTTGACCAGAGCACCTTCTTCCACATGTTTGCTGTGTCCCTCACATGGCTTGTGGCAAACTGCAAACGGGACTTCTTATGGTTTTCTGTTAACAATGGCTTTCTTCTTGCCACTCTTCCATAAAGGCCATGTTGAGCTAGTTAATAGGTATGCCCTCATTGTCATCTGTTGTGATTTTATTTTGAAAGGATGCTTCCTGTTATGCTGCGGAGTATGCGCGAGAGTTCAATAAACAAAGTCACCTTTTGGTGTGAATGTTCCGATAAAAGCCGATGCCCCACGTGTGATTATTCCTCCATCTAGATATTAAGTACCTTCAATATTCATGCAGATTCTGCTGGAAGACCCGTCTCTGCTAACAGGCCAACTTTGTGCAGTGCACGACTAATAGTTGTCCTATGGACAGATTCCCCCACCTGAGCTGTAGATCTCTGCAGCTCGTCCAGAGTCACCATGGGCCTCTTGGCTGCATTTCTGATCAGCGCTCTCCTTGTTCGGCCTGTGAGTTTAGGTGGACGGCCTTGTCTTGGTAGATTTACAACTGTGCCATACTCGTTCCATTTCTGAATGATCGCTTGAACAGTGCTCCATGGGATGTTCAAGGCTTGCGAAATCTTTTTGTAGCCTAAGCCTGCTTTAAATTTCTCAATAACATTATCCCTGACCTGTCTGGTGTGTTCTTTGGACTTCATACTGTTGTTGCTCCCAATATTCTCTTAGACAACCTCTGAAGCCGTCACAGAGCAGCTGTACTGACATTAGATTACACAGGTGCACTCTATTTAGTCATTAGCACTATGGCGATCGTAGCTCAGGGGATATGGAAGCTCATCTATAACCGGAAGGTTGCCGGTTCGATCCCCCTGGTTGCTGATCGCCGGGCTGATGGCGTGATATGGCAGCCTCGCTTCTGTCAGTCTGCCCCAGGGCAGCTATGGCTACAACTGTAGCTTGCCTCCACCAGTGTGTGAATGTGAGAGTGAATGAATAGTGGAATTGTAAAGTGCTTTGGTTGCCTAGAAAAGCGCTATATAAATGCAATCAATTATTATTATTATTTGCACTAGGCAATGTCTATGGGCAACTGACTGCACTCAGACCAAAGGGGGCTGAATAATTATGCACAACCCACTTTTCAGTTATTTATTTGTAAAAAATGTTTGGAATCATGTATGATTTTATTTCCACTTCTCACGTGTACACCACTTTGTATTGGTCTTTCACGTGGAATTCCAATAAAATTGATTCATATTTGTGGTTGTAATGTGACAAAATGTAGAAGAGTTCAATGGGGCCAAATACTTTTACAAGCCACTGTATATACATACTTATTAATCCCTAACCATGCTCAACATTCTATTGAATCCTACTATTCATTGTTACCCCTAATTCCCATTATCACTTACCCCACACAATAAACAAGGAATGAGGGAAATGTATAAACCTAGCTACAGTGATAGATATAATCTTGATACAATTTAGCATAGTTATATATACAATGGGTCATCAACTTATCAGTTTCATACTCTTCCAAAAGCAGTTTTCGAAACATCTTTATGAACTGACTAATGCCTGAACGTTGCTGTAGGTCCACAGGAAAACTGTTCAACAGTTTTACCACACAAATGGTAATACAAAATGTTTTAACCTTTGTCCGTGCTTTAAGAGTCTTCAGATTTCATTTTCCTCTCAATTCATAGTCCCCTTCTCTGTCAAAAAACACCCTCTGCACATATCCTGGTAACATATTATATCTGGCTTTGTACATAGTTTTTGCAGTTTTATATTTTATAAGATCCATAAACTTCAGAATTTTTAATTTCAAGAACATAATGTTAGTGTGGTCCCTAAATCCTGCTTTAGTAATCATCCTGATAGCTTTTTTCTGAATTTTATATAATGGTTGAAGTGAAGTTTTGTATGTATTTCCCCGGATTTCCACACAGTATTCCAAATATGGCAGTATAAGTGAACAGTAAAGTACCCGCAGTGATTTGGAAAAATGCAAAAAATGTTTAGCTTTACTCAGTACAGAGATGCTTCTTGACAGTTTAGCTTGTATATGCTTTATGTGAGGTTTCCAGCAGATTTTGTTGTCTATTATCACATCCAGAAATTTTGTATGAGAAACTTGCTCTACTTCAACATCATTTGCTCCAGCATCTTTCTTACAATTTCCAAATAATATAAATGTAGTTATGTTCAAATTTAGTGATAACTTGTTTCTGTCAAACCATGTTTTCAGTTTAATCATTTCTGGTGTGACAATTTCCAAAAGCTGCTGTGAATTCTCTCCAGCACAAAAAAATATTTGTATCATCTGCAAATAAAATAAACTGTAATATATCAGATGTTTTACATATACCATTGATGTACAGGATAAACAGTTTTGGTCCCAATACTGATCTCTGTGGAACTCCACAAACAATGTCCAGGCACTCTGATTGATATTCACCAAGCTTCACAAACTGTTGCCTGTCTCTCAAATAACTCCTGACCCACTCTAGCACCAATCCTCTAATGCCACAGTACTCCAGTTTATCAAGTAATATTTCATGATTAATTGCGTCAAAAGCTTTTTTTTAGGTCAATGAAAACACCAACTGTGCATTGTCTATATTGGTGATATTTTCAATAAGTTCCATTAACGCCATGGATGTTGATCTGTTTGGTCTGAAACCATACTGACTGTCCACTATTATTTTATATTTATCTATAAATTTGTCAAGTCTATTAATGAAAACTTTTATTAAATTATTAAATTATTAAACCAGTATTTTTGAAAATTGTGAAAGCAGAGAAACAGGCCTGTAATTTGTGAATTGGTGTCTATCTCCATTTTTAAACAGTGGTATTATTTTAGCTGTTTTTGTTTGTGTTGGGAATTGACCAGTTTGTAGAGACAAATTGCAAATGTGTGTTAAGGGTTTGGAGATGCCATCAATAACTTTCTTAACGATTTCCATATCAATGTCATCAAAGTCTGTAGAATTTTTGTTGGTGATTTCCTGACAATATCAGTGATTTCCTTTTCTTCTACCACCTTTAAAAACATTGAATGAGGATTACGTTGAATGAGTTTAGTTTCTTTCTCTGCACAATTTCTTGTATCAGGAATTCTATCAGCCCAACACTTACAAAGAATTTATTGGACTCATTAACCACATCACTCATGTTATTAATATTTCTATCATTATTAGTGAAATACAAAGGATAATTTAACTGCCTAGAACCATTTTTAATGATGGCATTTAATGTTTTCCAAATCCCTTTAATGTTATATGTAATAATGTAGGTTAATTGGATAATCGAAATTGTCACTAGGTGTGAATGTGCGAGTGAATGTGAGTGTGAATGGTTGTCTGTCCCTGTGTGTTGACCCTGCGACAGACTGGCGACCTGTCCAGGGTGTACCCCGCCTCTCGCCCTATGACAGCTGGGATAGGCTCCAGCGCCCCCCGCGACCCTGAAAAGGATAAGCGGAAGCGAATGGATGGATGGATGGATTTAATAATTTCTCATAATATTCCTTTTTACATGACCTCAAAACACTACTTAATTTATTTTTATATTTTTTGTATTTATTTTCAGCTTCTATAGTTCTGTTCTTTATAAATTCTCTATATAAGGTATTTTTCTTTTTACATGCATTTTGTAATCCTTTTGTGATCCATGGGCACGCTGCATATTTTTGTTTGTTGCTATATTTCTTTACTGGGCTACGGCTATCATATAACAGTTTAAATTTTCCTAAAAAAGTCTCATAAGCTTTATCAATATTTTTTTCCTTATACACCATCTCCCATTCTTGCTTAAGTAAATTACTTTTAAATGCATTTATGGACTCCTCTGTTCTCACTCGTTTGTATTTTGTAGTATTTTCCTGTTTGACCTTCCTGTTATTGCTGTCATACACTGCAAGAACAGGTAGATGATCACTAATGTCATTAATTAGGAGACCACTTATAGATCTGTTTTCTATTTCATTCAAATATTCATTTCAAATATATTGTCTATTAAGGTTGCCGACTGTACTGTAATCCTGCTGGGCTTAGTGATCATTGGAACGAGTCCCATGCTATACATTGTATTAATAAACTCATCTGTCATACTATGTTTTTTTGGAATGAATAGGTCTATGTTGAAATCCCCACAAATGAACATAACTTTTTGATTTGTCTCAATAAATGTTTTATCTACCCACTCCTTAAACATTTCAATGTTAGAACCTGGTGTTCTATATATACAACTTACAATGACATTTTTCTTTTTTTCCATACTAATTTCTATTGTTACACACTCTAATATGTTGTCCACCACCACGGTCATTTTTCCACTACCCTGTATTTAAATTTTTGTCCACAAACAAAGCCACACCCCCACCATTCTTATTCTTTCTGTTCATAAAATTTAGTTAATATCCATCTATTTCAAAGTCCACTCCTTTCTCCTTATTAATCCAGGTCTCAGATACTGCAATCACACTGAATTGATGTGCAAATTTGCTTAAATATTCTCTTATGTTGTGAAAGTTGGCATACAAACTTCTACTATTAAAGTGGATTATGGACATTTTGCAGTCAGCCTTGACAATTTTATTGAATTGTTCTTCAGCATAGTAACAGCAGGTGTTACTGGTGTTAAAAAAGTTCAATTCTTGATCAATGTCCTGCTCTGTGAAGTGTGTATGTATTCCGTGTTTTGTGGTGAATTTAACTCCAGATTCTCATGATTAGCAATCCTCTGTGATAGCAGTGTATAATTCCCAGATGTTAAATTAGTTGATTGTGTTATAATTTAATATGTTGTGCTTTAGTTTCTGTTGTTACCTTCTTGGTTTGATGAGTGTAGATTATTTGTTCAGCTTCTTGCATTTGTGGTCCATGTGGCTTGTTATTATTTTTCCAGATCCTGGATGTGTTTGATGACCAGCACTTTGGCTTCCTCCAGTGTTCCGTTGAGTTTAATAAATATTTTACAATTTGCAGTCCAGGTATTTTGAATTTTCTTTAGGTGCCGTGCTTTTCCTGGGCAGAAGGTGGCATGCCTTGATGTTATTAGAGTCCAGGTCGATCCCTTTTGACTGCAAGAAACCAGCCACCTGTTGCTCTGCAGAGCTAACATCCAGTTCTCCATGCTCTTCTTTGCTGTCAGCAGTCACGGCCCGAGCATATGACCGAGGTTTTATCTTTAGCCCCATGATGATCACATCATTTATTCTCGTGTATTGCTCCAGGTCCGTGACCCTGCTCTCCAGATAGACAATCCATTTCTCCTTCTCTGCATTCTGATTGTCAAGGAGATAAGGTCGCTTCACAATGTCCAGGATATATTTCTGTTGTAGCTTGATAGCTGATGTTTCTTCAGTTAAAAAGTCCAATGACTTTTTAATGTCCTCAATTTCCTCAGCTGTTGGTGTTCTCTTAAGCCCCATTTCTGAAGTAGTAGTTAATTTCAACTCACCAAAAACGCTGCTTAGTTGTTGGTGCCTGCTGGAGGATCCTAGGCCTAGAAGCTGCTGGAGGATCCTGGGCCTGGTGGCTGTTGGAGGATCCTGGGCCTTTCAATGGAACAGTCCTTGTAAGTGGATATCAGGCCTTTGAAGAGCAAAATTTTGTATTTTGGTCTAGACACCCAAAAATGTGATGTGGACACCAGGTCCTAAGAGGTTAATGAAGATTTTGATACAAATTGGTGTTACTGAAGCTCCCAGAGGGAGAGGTGTGTTATTTAAATAAAATGCATGCTAGTTTCAATTCATGTTGGGTACCTCCTAAGGAATTGTAGACCGCATTAATTAAGTCCACTGTAATGTTTAATTGGCTAGCTTAATCTGAAAATACCACTGCAGATTTGTTTGAATAAACTTTTTTCACGTCACTGATGGTGGTATAAAAAAAAAAAGGAAGACATGCTCTTAGCAGACAGGGGAGGTGTGTGTTCAGTGTTTGCTATTATGTGCCCCACTTTTTGAGGACCTGGAAAGTGAGGACGAGAATCAAGGAAATTAGTATGATGAAGCCCCTTGAATGTGTTGAATCTTCCTGACCAGTTGCTTCATTAAAAGGCAGATCACACAAAGCCCTGTTTAACAGCTCGTTTGGAAGCACTGTAAGTTTTTCAAAGAGCAGCAGGATTGTGGAGTCGCATATTTGAAAGGCTTTGCAGAATTTCTTCAGGCCGGAAAGATGTTGATTCAGGCTTTTGGAACACAATTTAAACCAAAACACAAAATCGACAGGAGATGATGTAAAATTTGATGCCAACAGTTTTATTGAACATACAAGATTAAAAACAACTTAAAAGAAAGCAAAGCTCTCTAGGGTGTTCGCCATAAGCACATGGAGGCCAAAAGCCAACAAAGATAAATAAAGATGAAGACTCCCGGGACACTTCTGAGCTCCTTTATGGGAGATGAGTCACCAGCTCCTCCTCCTTTATTATATAATTATCCATATTTTATCTTTAAAATGAATAATCTACAATCTTAAACTGGATTTATTTCCTGTCAAAATGGAACACAACACTGTTAAAATTACACATTAGTCCATATTATTATATCTCAAAACAACAGCTGGGTATCACCAGGTGTTCACATAAAAGTAGTGTAAGTTATGTTATAAATATAAATAATAAATGACCTAAAAATCTGGGTCACAAACAATACGAGAACATGGATCAACTTGTCAACATTGTCATTCCCTAAAATATTCCCTTTCCATCTACAAAGCACTTCCCATTAATGTCAATCCAGTGTATAAATTCAAACTGTGAACTTCAGACAAAAAAACAAAAAAAAACAAAACAAAAAGATTTCAATAAAGGCTACCTCACACGTGTAGTTGTTTTTTCAACAGATATTATCGAGTGTGTTTTAGAGAAATAGTTCTTTTTACATCAAGACACTAAAAATATCTCAAGCACTGTCGAGGCCATGCCAAAGAAAATGAAGAAACTTCAGCAAAGACAAAGCCTATAAACTATAAAACAATGACGTCAGAAAAAGGTGATAAAGGTGCACACATTTTATGCTGCAAGACAAACTGTTTGTCTTGACCATGTTTCAAAACAGAAACTGAGCTTCCAAAAGCCTTTTGAAATTTTCAGTTTTCAATGATCCAAACACTGTTTGTGTGTCCTACCATCACCATTTTCTAAGAATGAAACTTAGCATGTAGCATGTTTTCCTAATTGCATTTTCAACTGTACTGGAGAACTAAAATGTTTCACACAGGTGCTGCAACAATGTGGTTCTCACCTGTGTGAATTCGCATGTGACTCTTCAACTGACTCTTCTGAGTAAATCTTTTCCCACAGGTGCTACAAGCATGTGGCTTCTCACCTGTGTGAATTTGCATGTGTGTTTTCAAATTTGATTTTACATGAAATCTTTTCCCACAGCTGCTACAAGAATGTGGCTTCTCACCTGTGTGAATTCGCATGTGACTCCTCAACTGACTCTTCTGAGTGAATCTTTTGCCACAGGCGCTACAAGAATGTGGCTTCTCACCTGTGTGAATTCGCATGTGCCTATTCAAAATTTGTTTCAAACTAAATCTTTTCCCACAGGTGCTACAAGAATGTGGCTTCTCACCTGTGTGAATTCGCATGTGTGTTTTCAAATTTGATTTTACATGAAATCTTTTCCCACAGGTGCTACAAGAATGTGGCTTCTCACCTGTGTGAATTCGCATGTGACTCCTCAACTGACTCTTCTGAGTGAATCTTTTGCCACAGGCGCTACAAGAATGTGGCTTCTCACCTGTGTGAATTCGCATGTGCCTATTCAAAATTTGTTTCAAACTAAATCTTTTCCCACAGGTGCTACAAGAATGTGGCTTCTCACCTGTGTGAATTCGCATGTGTGTTTTCAAATTTGATTTTACGTGAAATCTTTTCCCACAGGTGCTACAAGAATGTGGCTTCTCACCTGTGTGAATTCGCATGTGACTCTTCAACTGACCCTTCTGAGTGAATCTTTTGCCACAGGTGCTACAAGAATGTGGCTTCTCACCTGTGTGAATTCGCATGTGTGTTTTCAAATTTGATTTTACATGAAATCTTTTCCCACAGGTGCTACAAGAATGTGGCTTCTCACCTGTGTGAATTCGCATGTGACTCTTCAACTGACCCTTCTGAGTGAATCTTTTGCCACAGGTGCTACAAGAATGTGGCTTCTCACCTGTGTGAATTCGCATGTGTGTTTTCAAATTTGATTTTACATGAAATCTTTTCCCACAGGCGCTACAAGAATGTGGCTTCTCACCTGTGTGAATTCGCATGTGACTCTTCAACTGACCCCTCTGAGTAAATCTTTTCCCACAGGTGCTACATAAATGTGCTGTCTTGCAATTTTGAACTGTCAGGCCTGATACGATTTGCTCCGACTCATTTCTGTGTGAGTTACCATCCTTGATTTCATCCTGATCTGTGACAGGAGAGTTGTGAGAAAGGAGCTGGTCACTGCTTGGTTCTGGTTCACTGTGGTTACTTGCTTCACGAGCAGGAAAAGTTGCAGTCTCCTGCTTTAGAACAAGCGGTTTTTCCTCTTGAGTGGTACGGAGTTCCTCCTGTTCCT